>NC_143578.1:128621052-129229438 GCF_048544385.1 Mastigoproctus giganteus
ATGTTTTATATTCATGTCCCCTGCCAGAGCAGTGACCGCAGGTTGATTCTGTTTGTGTACAGGTATGAGTTGTGTGGCCGTATTTACAACACCGGAAGCATTTCGGGACTGCCACATGCTCCCGGAATCGGTGGGATCCCCATTCAATGTAGATTCTCTCTTGTTTCTTTAATTGCTGCCAGACAGTCGGGGCCAGCTCTAGAACCCAGTTTCTGTTTGGTCCTGCCCTAGATCTGGTGGAGTACCTAGGCTGCACCAGGGTTCGCTGTTCCTGTAGTTGCTGGGGCGTCGGTCTCAGATTTCTGCTTATTATCTCTGTGGCTAACTGTTCTGGGGTTAGGTCTTTGTCAGTGTCAAAGACAATGATAGCAGGTCCTCTCTTTTTTGGCAATTCTGCAGTCAAACCCAAGGTGGCAATTTTTGGGTTTTTCATTATCGTCTGTATGTCTTCATTTCCCTCCGTTTCAATAACGAGTCCTACATTCCTCGTTTTCCGGATGGACTTTATCTTAGTAGCTTTGAGGTCATCCCTTAGTTCCTTCATCACAGTTGTCTTTATTTCTTCACTAGTTCTCTTTTCCTGGGGGCCATCTGTGGCCACAGGTCTAAGCACAACCAAATTGGGTGTCATCAAGAGAGGTTGCTTCCTTTTTGGGGGCCAGCACTGAGTTTGTTTTCCCTGATTTTGGTTACTCCTCAGCGTTTCAGCATATGTGGGCGTACGCTGTTGCATTTTATTTGTCCCACATTCTTTATAGGCCTGCAGCCTCGCGGTGACCTTTTCATTTTCAACATATGTCTTGAAAAGGATAGTCTCCATCTTGTTAAAGATTGTGACGATTTGCGACCTCACAAGGGTGGTTATTCTGTTATTCGGTTCTTTAAATATTGACTCCAGTGCTGTTTTGAGTGCCAGTGACTTTTCATAGACAGTGCCCACCGGTAGGGAGGGATCTATGGGGGGAGTTTCCTGCTGCTCTTCGTTGTTTGTTTCTTCGTTTGCATTGACATTTTCCTGAGTGTCCTTATTCTCAGTTTGGGAGCGTGTTCCCCGCTCTATTTTCGCTGTTAACAGCTTTTTGTTTTTACGCTTGCTTTGTGTTTGGGGGGTCCCTGGACAGGCGTCTTCTGTGTTCTGCTGTTGTTCTGGGGGGGTTATCTCATCGTCCTGCCCTTTTGGCTCAGTTTCTTTCAGTTTGTGATTTTTTCTATCCATATCAGCAAAGGTTCCGGATAATCGGACGTGCGGATTATGGGGGTTGTCAATCTTTATATCAATTTGTGGCTGTAATATGCTGGTGAACAATACCCGCTACACGCATATAGGGCAAAAGATTAGCAATCAATAATCTACCAATTTTCCCAATAAGTCCTACTGAATCCGCCAGGGTGCGGGAGCACGGAAGAAAAGTTGTAGCTCGCCCATGCAATGACTATTGGTAGGGAGGAACGGAGGTAGGGGGATAACTTGAAGACGCATTTACTTCACTATGTTGTTTACAAGGTCATAGAGTGAAGGAGCACATTCCTACGCTATAGTAGCACACAGGGGGGGAACTAATCCCCAGTCTAAGAATGTGATTCAGGCGTGGTGACCGTATGTTGTCACGTGGTCACTCTCTCTCCAATTCTAAGCCAATGGCGCTTTTAACGGCAGACCCATTGTCGTTAGCGTTGGATAAATAACGCAAACAGAATCTCACTTCTATCCAAAGAAAGTTAAAACAAAACTCACCAAGGTGTTCCAGTTCCTTAATGGCTTTGATCTAACACAAATCCAGAGTTTGGCGCTAACTTTAAACTAGTAAACCAGGTCACAATTTACGGAGCTGTCACACACACGTGCACGCTTGGAAGCGGCCATGGGGGAGACAGCAGGGTCTAGTAATGGGCAACAAAACGAGGACTCCATTGCTGTAACCTCTTTCATGATTCTAAACCAGCCATACATTCTGCCAATCTACAGCGGTACGCTGCATGAGAGAGTGATTGCCGTAACTATGACAGCACAAGTTGTTGCTTGCAAGTTCCACAGAATGGAGCGTGCAGGAGACCTGGACTTTGCCCAACCACTGTGCAATCACATTCAAACTGGCATGCCAACTGGATCAGATCCCCCAAGTCAGATATTCTTGACTCTGTCTTTACTGGAGTATTACCAGAGTTTAATAATCACTGCCACCCTAATGAACACGTTCAGAGATTAACTGGAACTATCATTAAAGCTGCAAATACCTCTACGAGGAAAAAGCAACCAAAACCAAATGCAGTTCCCCGAAGTGAAGTTCCCTGAAATATCTGATGAAGCATGAACTAGGCCAGAAAACACTTCCAGAGGTTGAGATCAAATTTGCCGCCAACTGAAGTCAATGCCCAAAGAGAGAGATGTACAAAAATCTCAGAAACTTATATACCAGCCTTATTAGGGAGAAAAAGATGGAATCCTGGCAATCTCTCGTTGGCACCAATGGTAATGGGATGTGGTATACCACATTGTTACCAACAAGTTGCCAAAGGGAGATGTGATCAACTATAAATACTGCAGCTGGACAGCCTACACATACCTGGAAGGAAACAGTCAGCAACATTTTAGATGCAGTTTCCAATTGATGACAAACCCACCAATGAAGTGCAAATATATATTTGTGCTGAAAACAATGATTACCAAAACATAGAAACTGAACTGCCTTTCAGTTTTGAGGAACTGACTGCTGCCATCAATGAAACTACGAACAACATATGCCCAGGTAATGATCTTGTTGAAATGATAAAAGAATTGGTAGCCAAAAACTTTTCAAATCACCTGTTATAACTATATAACAATTGCCTACAGAAAGGAATTTTCCCCGCCACCTGGAAATAGCATTAGCATTAGCATTAGCAGAGGCATATGATGCAAGAAAGCAAGCTTATTCAGCATCAGCCAAAAAAAAAAAAAAAAAACAACCACTACTCCCATTTCACCCCTCCGTTCGTTCGAAATACCTGTCCAGCTGAGCCTTAAATTTATTTAGGCTATCAACTTCAACAACAAGCGATGGGAGTCTATTCCACAAACCAACTGCCCGCTGGCTAAAGGCAAATTTCCGCACATCTATCCGACATCAGTCCTTCCTCAATTTGAATTTATGCCCTCTCAGGTGATTATTCTGAGCAAGAGGAAGAATCCCATCGGCATTGAGCATGCTCAAGCCATTCAAAGCCTTATACACCTCTATCAGATCACCTCGCCGATGCCTAGTCTCCAGGCTCTGTAATTTGCAAAACTTAAGCCTTTCTTCGTAAGAGCAACCCTTTGTTCCATTCACCAATCTTGTTGCCCTTCTCTGTACTCGTTCCAGCAGCTCTACATCCTTCTTGAAATGAGGCCTCCAGACCTGTATACAGTACTCAAGGTGTGGCCTGACCAATGCCATATACAAAGGAATAATCATATCCCTGTCCCTGCTTGAAAAATTCCTGTATATCATTGACAAGACACCATGAGCTACTCTTGCAGCTCGTCTGCACTGCTCAGAGAACTTCATATCTGCCTGCACAATTACCCCCAGGTCCTTTTCATTCTCCACCACTGTCAGTGTAGTACCGCAGAGTTGATACATTGCTCTGGGGTTACTGTTACCCATATGTAGTACTTTACATTTGTCAATGTTAAACTTCATTTGCCACCTCTCAGCCCATCTGTTCAACCTTTCCAGATCCTGTTGCAGCAGCATAGCATCAGTAGTGTCCTTAACGACCCTGCCAACCTTTGTATCATCTGCAAACTTAGACATTAAACTTGATATCCCATCATCAATATCATTCATAAACACCGAAAACAACAATGGACCCAACACTGAACCTTGAGGAACTCCACTAATAACATTAGTCCACGTTGAGCAGTGTCCATTGATTACCACTCTCTGTCTTCTGCCACTCAATCATCCCCTTATCCATAGCAGCAATTTGCCTCCAGTGCCACACTTCTCCAATTTGTGCAGCAGTCTTCCATGCGCAACAGTATCAAAAGCCTTTCTAAGATCCAAATATATAATATCAAAGTTATTCCCTGCATCCAGTTCTTTTGTGACTACATCATAGTATCCAATCAAATTGGTCAGACAAGACCTGCCTTTAACAAAACCATGCTGTGTCTGAGCTATAACTGAATTCTTGTCCAGATGATCCTGCAGTGCTTCTTTAACCAGTGCCTCTATTAATTTTCCTGGAACCGAAGTTAAACTAACAGGTCTATAATTACTTGTGTCAGCCTTTGATCCTCCTTTGTGAATTGGGGTTACATTTGCACATCTCCAGTCCATGGGTACCTCCCCTGAGTCCAAAGAAGCTCTCATAATTATGGCTAGGGATTTGCTTACTTCTTTTGCTGCCTCCTTTAATATAACTGGATAGATCCCATCCACCCCGGGTGCCTTTTTTATGTTTATCCTCAACAATTTCTCCCCCACTTTCCTCTCAGTTATTAGAAAATAATCTAGCCCACTGCCAATGTTTACTTCACCTACGACATTCCTCTTCCTGAATAACTCCTCATGTGTGAATGTAGATGCAAAATACTCGTTTAGATTGTTAGCCACCTGAGCTGGATCCTCAACTGTTGAACCATCAACATCCAGTGGACCAATCTGATTCATCCCTTTCCTTCTTGAGTTTAAATAGGTAAAGAACTCTTTTCTGTTTTTCTTTGCATCCTTTGCCAAGGATTTCTCATAATCTGCCTTTGCCTGCCTAATCTCCTTTGTGACTTGGTTACAGACCAACTTATATCTATCATAGGCTTCCATGTCACCCATTAATTTGTATGTATCCCATGCATTTTTCTTCTCTGCCATATGTCTCATTAGTTCATCTGACAACCATTTAGGCCTGAACCTTGAACAATATTTCTTGGTTGGTATGTAAAGCCTGGTAGCTTCCAAGATTAGTTCCTTGAATGCTTCCCATTTTGAATTTGCTGTTCGTAACATCATCAGTTGGTCCCACTGTATAGAATTTAAATACTGTCTCAGACCATCATAGGCGCCTTTACGAAAGCAAAAACCCTTCCCTTTACCTCTGATGGTAGTTACCTCCTTGAGTAAATCCCACTTCAGCACACTGTGATCACTGCCACCCAGTGGTTCCTTTATCTGCAGATTCCTAATGCATGAAGAATCACTACTGATAATCAGATCAAGAGTATTACTCCCTCTAGTTGCCTCCCGAACATGCTGGTGTAGAAAACAATCATCCAATAAATCCACAAAAGCCCTGCTGGTGTGTGAGTGACCAACCCACAAATTCCAGTCAATATTTGGGAAATTAAAATCTACCATTATAAGACTCTCTGATTTACTGGCCCATTCTATTTCCCTGTACAGTATCTTATTATACTCATCAGAGTCATTAGGCCTATAGCACACTCCTACTCTCAATTTTGATTTACCTATGCTTATGTCACACCAAACTGACTCGACACTGCCCTGTCCATCAATGTCGACTGGCTTCACTTCCTTGGATTTTATGTGTTTTTTAACTAATAGCATAACCCCTCCTCCCCTCCTGTCCTTTCTATCCTTTCTATACACATTGTACTCCCCAAATTCCAGTTCTGCATTCCTTATATCTGTGTGACACCACGTCTCTGATATCCCAACAATATCTGCCTTTGATGTTTTGAGCAATACCTCAAATTCATCAAATTTATTTACTAAACTCCTAGCATTGGTGTACACGCAAGTATACATGCACCTTTTTCTATTCTTAGCTACCCTAACACAACCCATGTGTTTACTTGTATCACAATGACTTCCAGCAGTCTCTGAAATATCCTGCATCTTGTTTTTCAGGCTTCTGCTCATTCCAATAGAAGCAGTGCAAGAATCTCTTTCACCTCTGCCAGTGGCTACTGTTAATCCATTAGTCTTTGTCTCCCCCCAAGCTAGCAGTTTTCCGACCCACCTAACACTGCCTCGATAGCATCAGCAAATATTCTTGCACCCTTTCTATTTAAGTGTATCCCATCCCTGTAGAAGCAATCTCTCCTGTTAACAAGTACATTCCAGGCTGAAAAAAATTCTACCCCTTGAGCCTTGCACAATCTTTCCAGGGCCGAATTGATCGACAAGGCTCTCATCATATACTCCCTCCTATCGTGTCTGGACAGAATTGCAGACACTTTCAAATTCAACCCTACTTCCCGGCTTTTTTTCAACAGTGACCTGTACTTGTTAAGTAATTCCGCTGGTCTCCTACTCTTAATATCATTAGTGCCAACGTGTACAACTATATCACCTTTAGTGCCCTTAAAAGATGATATCTGCTCTACCACGTCATCAACCTTTGCCCCTGGCAGACATACCCTGGTCCTGTTCCACCTATCCTTTTTACAAAGCATGTTCCCCGTTTCCCTGACAATAGAGTCACCAACAACTACTAGTTTCTGTGGGACCAGCGCATTCTGCCTTGGGGGCTGCCTCTGTGTTGCAAGATGACCAAGTGCAAGCTCTGGCGTTGATGTGGGCAGCTGAGAGCTTGATGGGCCCCTCAATTTATTTCCTTCGAGGGCATCCACCCTGTCCTTCAAGGTCTCATATAGGCCCATAACAACGCCGAGTTGTCGCCTAATTTCCTTGCACTCCTTGCATCGTGCACACACAAAGACATCCCCCATGGCAGTATCATGTCCCGTACCCGATTGCTCCGCAAACATCAAGCAAAAGTGCATCTTAATAGGCATATATCAGTTAAATACTGAAAATCCATGACCCAAGGATGCTAAATCTTACAAACACATCGCTTTGTTACTTGTCTTGGATAAGGTGATGGAAAGAATGACTCTTCTACACCTGGATGCTTGATACCTAAGTGCAAACCTACAATCTGCTAAGCAGTTTGACTTTAAGTGAGAAAACTCCATAGTGGGTGCCATGAACTATATAATGAACACTGCCAGTACTACACAGGAAACTTACCTGCTTACCATATGCATCGATTCTGCCATTTTATGCATTATGGCGGCTGAGCATACTTTGCAGACTTTGCCATGCTGGTATACCTAAGAACTTATACAGATGCATACAAGACTACCACTGTGATAGGAAAATTTCAGTTAAGAAAAGATATCAGTGTATTACCGGAATTATGACACAAGGATGCCTCCTGGGTAATGGGGTGTGGTATACCACACCCCATTACCCTGGAGGCATCCTTGAGTCACTGCTTTTGGAACCTGGTGCTGGATGAGTTTCTGGAGGTGAATACTGGCCCAGTTGACAGGATTGCCTTTGCTGATGACCTTGTTTTTCTGGTTAAGGAAACCTCTAGAGCTGTTCTGCAGCAATATGCAAACTCTGCATTAAATACCCTACAGGAATGGGCAGACACTCATAAACTACAAATATCTAACACCAAAACCAAAGCAATAGTGCTTAAAGGTAAACAAAATAGATGCCCACAAATCAAAATTTAAGGGGAAACAATAGCCTTAGTATCGGAATTAAAATACCTAGCAATGAAGTTTGACCAGAAACTAACCTTTCATCCCCATCTTATGTATGTTGTCAGAAAAGTGTGAAACTATGCCGGTATGATTACAAGGATTAGCTGTGCTGACTGTGGACTTAAAAGGAAGACCCTTGCACTTATTTATGAGGCAGTCTTTCCCCAGTAATTACCTATGGTGGAAGCACCTGGTTTACCAGAGCAACTCTAATCAGGAACAGAGCTAAACTTGATTCAATCCAGCTAATCATATTATTAATGATCACAAGAGTTTGCCATACTGTAAGCACACCTATGCTCCTTCTTGATCTAGAAGTGATAAGAAGGGGCATTAACTACAGGCTCAAATGGCAAATACCAACAGACTTTTTGGGTATAACCCTGAACTTGGAAGGTGACACAAAAAAGATAAAGGAAGCAAATCAAGAATCCTAGATACTCTCTATCAACTTTGGCAGACCAGATGTAATGAGACTACCAAAGGGGGAAGTCACTAGGAGGTTCCTTCCTCAGATAATCCTAGCCCTTCCACCGGTATGGTATGCAACCTTCTTGCTTACAGGGCATGGTTCCCTAAATGCAAAACTATGCCAGCTGGGACTCAGCTAGGACCCTAAATGTACACATTGGGCACATGTTCTATATGACTGTCCTGATTACCATCCCCACAGATGTATATTTATGACAAAGATTGGACCGATAAATTGTGGAGATGAGCATCTCTTCATCTCGAGTGAAACTCACTATATGGCCTTCCCTGATTTTGCTGAAAAAGTAGGCAAGTTATGACCACTCAGACTGTGACAACCCCTTAAATTAGACAATTAAAGATAATACTGACCATGACAAGCCTCCCAATTTGACAAGTTAGATAGGATGACTGAAGACCCTGGTCTGTCGTAATAAGTTCCTTTCCCTATAATAAATTATGTGAAGTGTATACTAAGTGATGGAGAGAATGTATGAATAAGCAAATGTGTATAGGAACTTGTGAATGAGTGTGCAGTATTGAGAGAGAGAGAGAAGGTGGGTATGAATGAGTAAGGCTATATTTGTGTACGTTTACATATGATGTAATATTGTATTATATGTTATAAAAGGAATATTGTAGTAGAATAATATGAGACATTTTCTAAATGTAGTAGTATTATTAACATAGATGCAACTTGTATGAGCGAGCATGAGAATATGAGTTGATTGGAGCTCTCTGTAGTGGCTGCTATGGAGAAAGCAACTATGGGAGCTAATTAGCATTAGTAGGGCATATAATGCAAGAAAGCAAGCTTTTACAGCATCAGCCAAAATAAAAATAAAAAAAAAAAGCCGCATCCTTCCCATTTCACCTGTTCATTCCCTCAAGTTGTTTGTCTAGTTTCTTCCT
Organism: Mastigoproctus giganteus; assembly: GCF_048544385.1. NCBI lineage: Eukaryota > Metazoa > Arthropoda > Arachnida > Uropygi > Thelyphonidae > Mastigoproctus > Mastigoproctus giganteus. The sequence goes on from NC_143578.1 coordinate 128,629,919, forward strand.
TGGAATTTATTTAAGCTATCAGCTTCCACAACAACAGATGGAAGTTGGTTTCAGTCCATCTATTCTGCAACCATCCTTACTCAATTTGAATTTAAGCCCCCTCATGTGTGTATAGTCTGAGCAACAGGAAGAATCCCATCAGCATTGAGCTTGCTGAATCTATTCAAAGGCTTACACACGTCAGTCAGATCACTTTGCAGGTACCTAGAGTCCAGACACTGCAATTTTCAGAACTGAAGCATTTCTGGCTCAGAGTACCCCATTGTTCCACTCACCAATCTCATTGCCCTTCTCAGTACTTGTTCCAAATGCTCTAACATCCTTCCTAAAATGAGACCTCCGGACCTGTATACAGTATTCAAGATTCATCCTGATCATTGCCTTTATACAATAGGATAATCACCCCCTTATCCCTGCTAGCAAAATTCCTGTATATCATTGACAAAACCCCACGAGTTTCCCTGGCAGCCCATCTGCACTGCTCAGAGAACATTGTATTTAACTGCACAATTACCCCCAGGTCTTTTCCATTACCAAGTTACCATTACCCTAAGTGTAGTACCACAGTTCGTACGTTATTCTGGGTTGACTGTTACCCATATGCAGTACTTTGCATTTGTCAATGTTAAACTTCAGTTGCCAATTCTCAGCCCATCTGTCTAACTTTTCTAGATCCTGTTGCAGTAGCACACCATCATTACTGTCATTAACCACCCTGTCAGCCTTTGTATCATCTGCAAACCTGAACTTAATGTTCATGAATCGATGAAGGTATATCAGGCTTAATGCCTGATATACCTTCATCGATATCATTGATAAATATAGAAAAACAACAGTGAATCCAACACTGAACCCTGGGGGAATTCACTAATAACGTTAGTCCACAAAGAGCAATGTCCATTGATTACCACTCTCTCTCTCTCTCTCTCTCTCTCTCTCTCTCTCTCTCTCTTCTCCAACTCAACCATCCCTTTATCCATACAGCAACTTGCCATAAATGCTGCACTGCTCCAATTTCTACAGCAATCTTTTATATGCAGCAGTATCAAAAGCTTTCATGAAATCGAAGTATAGGATATCAAAATTATTTTTCGTATACAGTTGCTTTTTGACAGTATTGTAGTATCCAATCAGATTAGTCAGACAAGATTTCCCCTTAACAAACTCATGCTGTGTCTGAAGGATAACTGCAGTCTTATCTAGATGATCTTTCATTACTTCTTTAACCAGTGACTCATTTATTTTCCCAGGAACAGAAATGAAACTAACAGGTCTGTAATTACTCATGTCACCTTTTGATCCCCCTGTGTGAATTGGGGATACATTTGTCCATCTCCAGTCCATGGGAACTCTCCTGAATTCAAGGATGCTCTCATAATTATGGCTAAATATTTGCTGCCCTTAATATAATTGGATAGATTTCATCCACTCTACTTGCCTTTCTCATGTTTAACTTCAACAATTTCTCTTCTATTTTCCTGTCAGTTATTTCAATATTATTTAGCTCCCTGTTAGAGTTAAATAAATTTCTGGCCTCCACTTCCCCTAAAGAATTCCTCATAAGTGAATGTAGATGCAAAATAGTCATTGTTTGTCAACAACAGTGTTAGGTGCATCAGAAAACTGCTAGCTTGGGGGGGGGGGGGATTCACAGACTTAAAGGTTAAAAGGAGCTGCAGGCAGAGGTGAAGGTGATTCTTGCACTACTTCTATTAGAATAAGCAGCCGCCTGGAGCAAGGAGTGCTGGGGTTTCAGGGACTAATGGCAGTCATTATGAAACAGGTGGGTTTTTGGGATGTGTTATTGTAACTAAGAATAAGAATAGATGCATGTATATTTGCATGTATACCAATGCTAGAAGTATAGTAAATAAATTTGATGAATTTGAAGTGTTGGTCAAGACATCAAAGACGGATATTGCTGCGATATCAGAGACATGGTGTCACACAGATATTAGGAATGCAGAATTGGAATTTGGGGAGTACAATGTGTACAGAAAGGATAGACAGGATAGGAAGGGAGGAGGTGTTATGCTGTTAATTAAGAAAAACATAAAATCAAAAGAAGTGCATCCAGTTGATACAGATGACCAGTGCACTGTTGAATCAGTTTGGTGTGACCTAAGCACTGCGAAAGCAAAAATAAGAGTAGGAGTGTGTTATAGGCCTAATGACTCAAATGAGTACAATGAACAATTGTACAGAGAAATAGAGCCGACCGGGCCAGCCGAGTGGGTAAAGTACCTGCCCGGCAACCCAAAGGTCGCGGGTTTGATTCCCGCCTCGGGCTTGGATCAAAGTACTGCAAAAACCTTGGGAGGTGCAATATGGCCACAGAAGCCGATGCACCAACAACTATCAAATCAATCAACAGAGAAGAGTGGGCTAGTAAATCAGAATGTCTTATAATGGGGAATTTTAACTTCCCAGGTATTGACTGGAATTTGCAGTTTGGTCACTTGCACACTAATAAGACTTTTGTGGATTTATTGGATGACTGTTTTCTACAGCAGCATGTTCGAGAGGCAACCAGAGAGGGTAATACTCTTGATCTGGTTATCAGCAGTGATCATTTGTGTATTAAGAGTTTGCAGATAAAGGAACCACTAGGTGGCAGTGATCATAGTGTACTGATGTGGGATTTACTTAAAGATATAATTACCATCAAGGGTAAAGGAAAGGGATTTTGCTTCCGTAAAGGTGGCTACAGTGTTCACAGAGAGTTTTAAAGTTCTATACAGTGGGATCAACTGATGATGTTACCAACAGCAAATTCAAAGTGGGAAGCATTCAAGGAATTAATCGTGGAAGCTACTAAAAGATTCATACCTATTAAAGAAATGTTCAAGGTTTAGGCCTAAATGGGTATCAAATGAACTAATGAGACTTGTGAGAGAGAAGAAAAATGTAAGGGGTTGCATATAAATTATCAGGTGACACAGAAGCCTATGACAGATATAAGCTAGTCTGTAATCAAGTCACAAAGGAAGTTAGGCAGGCAAAGGCAGATTACGAGAAATCTTTGGCAAAGGATGCTAAGAAAAACAGCAACGATTTTTTCACTTATATAAACTTTAAAAGGAAGGGGATGAATTTGATTGGTCCACTTGATATTGATGATTTGACTGTTGATGATACTGCTCAGATAGCAAACAAACTGAATGAGTATTTTGCATCTACATTCACACATGAGGAGTTATTAAGGTTTGAAAATGCCAGAAGGTTATCAAATTGTAGCAGGGTGCTTAATGATTTTGTAATAACTGAGAGCAAAGTGGAGGAAAAATTGTTGAAGTTAAACATAAGAAAGGCACCTGGGGTGGATGGGATCTATCCAGTTATATTAAAGGAGGTGGCAAAGGAAGTAAGCAAACCCTTAGTCATAATTATAAAATCATCCTTGGACTCAGGGGTGGTCCCCATGGACTGGAGATGTACAGATGTATCCCCAATTCACAAAGGGGGATCGAAGGTTGACACGAGTAATTACAGACCAGTTAGTTTAACTTCTGTTCCGGATAAAATAATGGAGTCACTGGTTAAAGATGCATTGCTGGATCATCTAGAGAAGACTGCAGCAATAATTCAGACACAGCATGGGTTTGTTAAGGGAAAGTCTTGTCTGACAAATTTGATTGGTTATTATGATGTGGTTACAAAGGAACTGGATGCAAAAAATAATTTTGATATCATATACTTGGATTTCAAGAAAGCTTTTGAGACTGTTGCGTGGAAGACTACTGTATAAATTGGAGCAGAATAGTATTAAGGGTAAATTGCTACAATGGATAAAAGGATGGTTGAGTGGGAGAAGACAGAGGGTGGTAATCAGTGGGTGCTGCTTTTCGTGGACTAATGTTATTAGTGGAGTGCAACAGGGTTCAGTGTTGGGTCCACTGTTGTTTTATATATTTATCAATGATATTGATGAAGGTATATCAGGTGTCAAAAATTTGCAGATGATACAAAGGTTGGCAGGGTTGCTAATGACAGTAATGGCAGTGTGCTACTGCAACAGGATCTAGAAAATTTGGGCAGATGGGCTGAGAAGTGGCAACCTTGACAAATGCAAAGTACTGCATTTGTCAAGTAACCCCAGAGAAACGTACCAACTGTGTGGTACTACACTTAAGGTGGTAGAAAATGAAAAAGACCTGGGAGTAATTGTGCAGTCAGATATGAAGTTTTCTGAGCAATGCAGACAGGCTGCCAGGGCAGGTAATGGGGTTTTGTCAATGATATATAGGAATTTTGCTAGCAGGAAAAAGGAGGTGGTTGTCCCTCTGTATAAGGCAATGGTCAGGCCACGCCTTGAGTACTGCGTACAGGTCTGGAGGCCTCATTTTAGGAAGGATGTAGATTTGCTTGAGTGTGTACAGAGGAGGGGAATGAAGGGATCCTCTTACCAAGAGAGGCTTAAGTTCTGCAAATTGTAATGACTGGAGACTAGGCACCTGCGCGGTGATCTGATTGAGGTGTATAAGGCCTTGAATGGGTTGAGCACGTGGAATTCTGATGGGATTCTTCCACTTGTTCAGATTGCCAGCCTAAGGGGGCATAAATTCAAATTAAGGAAAGACAGATGTAGAATTGATGTGCAGAAATTTGCCTTTAGCCAGCGGGTGGTTAATTGCTGGAACAAACTTCCATCTGTCGTTGTGGAAGTTGATAGGTTAAATAAATTTAAGGAGGAACTGAACAAACATTTAGTGGGAATTATTATTATTTTTTTTTTTTGGCTAATGCATAAGCTCATACACTGCTTTCTTGCATCACATGCCACTACTACTACCTGATCAATTTGATTCATCCCCTTTCTTTAGTGTTTATATAAGTAAAGCAATCTTTGCATCCTTTGCCAAAGATTTCTCATAATCTGCCTTTGCTTACCTTTATGTGCATCCCATTCATTTTTCTTCTCCGCCACGAGTCTTATTAGTTCATCTGACATCCATTTAGTCCTAAACCTTGAATATTATTTTTTAGTTGGTATGAAAAGCCTAGTAGCTTCAATGAGTAATTCCTGGAATGCTTCTCATTTAGTATTTTCTGATGGTAACATCATCAGTTGGTATCACCGAATAGAATATAAAAACTGGCCGAGATCACTGTAGTCACCTTTACAAAAGCAAAAACCCTTCCCTTTATGGTAGTTAGATTTTTAAGTAAATCCCAAATAAATGCGCTATGATTGCTGCCACCTAGTGATTCTTTTATCTCAGATTCCCAATGCATGAATAATCACTGCTGATAATCAGATCAAGAGTATGGTTGCCCTCTAAAATGCCGCTGTAGAAAACAGTTATCCAATATATCCATAAAAGTCTTGTTAGTGTGTGAGTGGCCAACCCACAGGTTTCAGTCAGCATGTGGAAAGTTCAAACCTCCCCTTATAAGACATTCTGATTTACTTGCCAACTCTTTCTCTGTACAGTTGTTCATTGTACTCATCAGTGTCATGAGGCCTATAACACACTCCTCTCATTTTTGCTTTCCCAGTGCTTATGTCACACCAAACTGACTCAACATTGCACTGGCCATCCATGTCAACTGGATGCACTGTCTTAGATTTTATATGCATCTTAAATAAAAGCATAACCCCCCTTCCTATACTGTCTGTCCTTTCTCTGGCTAAGGCTGTCAAGCGACTATCCTGGGTCATACCATTAATGCTCTCAATGACAAGAAGATCCAGAAGAAGCTCCTGACCAACAAAATTGTTTTGATCTGGAAGGCTAGGTAGTCCAGCTCAGATTAAAAAAAAAAAAAAAATTTCTTGTTTATACTCCATGACGACCACCAGGTTAGTGGAGTTTACAATAAATCATGAATACAAACGTTAATCATATTTAGCAGTCATGGGCTTGAACCCCAGTCTACTCAAAGAGTACTTGCTACTGCCTCCATGCTCCTGACCACTCGGTTATGTCAGGCCTAAAGGACAAATAGTGCAAAAATTTTTCCCTGATGTGGAAGTGGTTTTCCAAAAGCATCAACTTGGTTTTCACCAGCTCTTTACCCTACATTTCTATTGACTGAAAATGGGTCCATCAACTGTAAACTCACCTCTATTGGCATTTCAGATAACCCACACTGTGTGTGTGTGGTGAGATTGAAGAATGAGCTCATTTACTATACTGCTGTTTCTATTATGAAGCCCTTCAAGGCATATTCTTTATTGCTATTCAAGACATTCCACAATGGCAAGAACATCTCCTAATCCTGGATTAATCCAAATACCAAGCTTTCACTAAATATGCACAGGACCTATTCATAAGATGTACGATGATTCAGGCCATCCAAGCTGCAAATTCTTCGAAAATGTGCTTCTCCTGTTTATCAACTCACTCTTACAAACCTAAATTGCTACACCTGCACTCCAACATCTGTTTAAGAGTAAATCATCCCACTTGTCAGCTTGATCATGTGCAACGACCTGACCCTCAACACCAGACATTATTTCCTTCATGGAAAGAATACTCCTTGCAAGTGAATCTACATAACCTTCACCGACTTCGTCAACCTATCTGTACTTGACCCTCAATTCACATGCTTCCCTAACTGGAACTGCCTCTCTATAAAAGTGTACCCACTTGACTCTGGATATCACCACCTCCATAGAACAGATGCTGCCTGGCAGCAAAATGTCACAATCTTTTTCTGATTGACCTTTCTAATTGGATATGACTTTCTCACTGTAATACTTCACTCACTGGCAGAGTGAAGTCAGTGGACTTTCCACCACTCAGATCCAAATAAAGTTTATTTGAATCTGACACTCTGGATATGACCTCCTAAACTAGCATTGTCTGCTAACCCCAGACTATTGGCTCCAGGGTAGGACCTGATGCTAACTCAGACTAAACTAGTAACCTGATGTGCATTAGGGCCTGGATCAGGTTTCTAGCAGCATCGGAAAGTAGGAGTCTGTCAGCAGCATAGTGTGATGATGGGTATTGACAAGTTGCCTGAAACATCATCTTAATGTATAGTGGTTTAGGTGGTTGCTTAATAAACTATATTATTAATTTCACGTGTTATATGAGTGGTATTAAATATAATATTAATCTTAATTCGTGTTTCACTCTTTTAAACAATCCACGAAGAACAATCCATATTTCACTGTTTTAAACAATCCGTGAAAAATCAGTTCTTAAATGAACATGGATTTTTCACAGTTGTGTTCAGAAAAGATTGAAAATAAAAGTGAACATAAAAAATGAACAATTTCGAATTTTTGTTTGCCGATTTTAAAAATTTTCACATGCATGTTCAATCTTTCATGAATTAATGACAGCATGCAATATTTAGAAAGAAACGCAAACACAAATGTAGCATATCATTGCGATGATGATGTCATATGTGCAAAATGTTTATTTTCTTCTGGGTTGTGCTGATTGTAGAGTGTGCTGTTCAGAAAGATGTTTCCCTATAATAAAATGGCAAAAATGCAGTTGCAGAAGAACAAAAATAACAAATGTTGTTAGTGGAATTGCATGGATAGGGAAAGAAGAGGTAATGATGGTTCTGAAAAATGGGCCCTTTTTGATTGCTACTGCAGATGATACCAATCAAAGTGAATTCAAGTTATATCCTATTGTAGTGACATTTTGTAAAAAAAAAAAAAAAAATAATAAAAAAAAGTCAAACCAAAAGAAATTTACAGCTTATTGCCAGTTCTGGAAGATGACTCTGCAGGGTACATCATTGGGTACCTTCTTCTGAACAATCCCAAAGCACCTGAGATTTCTTCAAAAACTGTCTGGAATGGGAGTTCAAAAAAAGATTTGTATTTACCCAGAAGTAGTTGTGATAGAAATATGAAAGATTTTTGTTTGGTACCTTGAAATCTTATTGCAACCTTGGTTTTGATCTGACAGTTAATTTTTTTTTTCTTTGCAGTGCTGAAATGAAATGAAGTCTTACAATGGATAAAGTGGAATATGGAACAGTGATTTGGTTCCTCTTTCTGTAAGGGAAAACACCCAAAACAATCCATGAAGAAATGATTACTGTTTATGGAGAAGACTGCACAGGTTACAGTACTGTATTGTTACACATTGGTATAAACAGTTCAAATGTGGAAGAACCTCACTGCATGATGAAGAAATCCCAGGATACCCAGCAACTGCTAACTGAGAGAGAGAGAGAGAGAGAGAGAGAGAGAGAGAGTGTTGCAAAAATTGAGGCATTTTTTAATCCTGGATGGTCGCATCCAGGATTAATGCTATTAATCCTGGATTAGCATCAAAGAACTAGCTGCAGAGCTCCAGCTTAGTGTGGGGTCTATGGTGAACATCATCCATCAACAGTTGCATATGAGTAAAGTGTCTGCTAGGTGGGTTCCAAGGTTTCTGATCCCTTACCAGAAGAAGGAAAGGATGTAACGTTCACATGAAATGTTGTCGATGTGCCAGGAAAAACTGAAATATTGCTGCATCCTGCTTATTCCCCTGACCTTGCACCTTCAGATTTCTTCCTCTTCTGCCCTGAAGTCCTTTTTTTTTTGGAAAACACTTTGCTGCTGATGATGAGGTAATTTCTGTTGCTGAGGCGTGGTTTGAAAGACAGTCAGAGGACTTCCACAAAACTGGCCTGTGGAAGTGTATCGAGAGGTGGCAAAAATGTGACTGTCTGGTGACTGTTAAAAAAAAAAAAAAAGTGTAAAATGTGGTGTTTGTTTCAACCTTCTATCGCAAATACTTCTTGGTGAATACAAATTTTTTTTTGACCCCCCTACCCATAGTGTTGATAACGTGACTGTTGTGGTAAGCTTAAAAACTGAAGTAGCAAGGGTATTAAAAGAGAAGATAGAGCATTTGATGGTAATACGTTGTCCCTGTCATCTTATTAATTTGTGTGCTGAAAAGGGATCTACATGCCTTGCTGTGAAAGTGGATAAATACTTAGTGTTAGTAGTGACAAATGATGTAAGAAAGCAAGCTTATATAGTATCAGCCAAAAAAAAAAAAAAAAAAAATCTGACATCACCTGTCCATCTCCTCAAATAGTTTGTCTAGTTTTTCCTTAAATTTATTCAAACTATCCACTTCCATAACAACAGATGGAAGTTTATTTTAACAATCAAACACCTGCTGTCTGAAGGCAAACTGAAGTGACACACTCTTTGTAGTGATGCATCAAGTTTTAATTTGAGATCAGTATACTCCTTACATCATGAACGAAGAAGAGAATTGTCAGCTGTGATTAGCAACTAGATTGAACTTTCCATATGTGCCTCATACTATGCAAGTAATGAATTCATGATTCACAGCCATTTTCATCGGAGTCATGATATCCTTGAAGTATTCAGTATGGTTCTTGTAAGTATCCTTGTTAAATTTACATAATAGCACAGAAAGTAACTTTTATAAAAATGAAAATTATAATATAAAATTTAAATTTGTAAAATGTCACTGAAAATGTTTTCATCAAAATTAAATTTACATTATGTTAAAGAAATGTAAGTGAAAAGCAAGAGCAATGACTAGACTTTCAAACTGCTACAGCGGCTATCATTTCTGACATCATGGCATCCTTCCCTCTCAGACAGTTGGCATGTTTAACTGCTCAGCCATTAATTAGAGGGTTCTTCCTGATCACTTGATTGAAGGATGTTGGCTTGAAAGTGAGTTCCTGAGACGATGAAGCGGCTAGATCATATGATGATGAGCATGTTTTATTAATTGAAACTAAAGATGACTCTGTACTTAAAAGTAGTGAAGGTGTCCGAATTGCTGTGGATAAGGAAATGAGAAACTCATTGAAAAGGGTCAGGATACGGAAGGTAAGAAAAGTATTTGATCGTGGCATTGTTTTAGAGACGCAAACTAAAAAAGACATAGAAGAAAAATAAAAAAAGTGTGAACAATTGACATGTCTTAGGTTAGCTTTTGGATTTCCCAAAAGACCTGGAATGAAGTTAATTGTGTATGATGTTAGTAAGGAAGTTCAGAAGGATGATCTTCTACAGGACGTGTATGAGAAAAATCTTTTGCATTTGGAATTGAAGAAAGCAGAGATGGTTGCTGAGTTCATTGTTTGCTTCATAAGTAGGAACAGGAGTGATTCCGGTAATAACTGGATTGTGGAGGTTTCACAAAAAATTAGAATGTTTCTAATGCAACAGCAGCATTTGTTTGTTGGCGTGATGTCATGCAGGTTAAGGGCGCCTCCGTAGCCAGGTGGGAAGGAGCAGCAGTGCGTAGCACACGCTTCTTGATTAGACCGGGGTTCAAGCCCATCACCACCAAATACGGAAGATGCGGAAAGGTCAGGGAATGACCACCGCATATCCCGGAACAATATGGCCTTAGTTGCTAATGCTCCTAAAAACCAAATAACAAACAAACAAACAATATGCAGGTTAAACAATTTCTATCTTCTGACTGTATACTATGATTGTCAGGGCATACTGCCAAAACATGTAGATGACAAGATCCTATATGTGGGATTAAGAAAGAGGCGAGGCTGTGTGTGTTAAAACTGTATTGCTAGAAATCATGTGGGAGACCATTCTGTTTGTGATAAAAGGTGTCCAGAATATCAGAGTGCTAAAACTAATTAAACTGCGTATGGCTGATTCCTTTCATAACTATGGCCAATAGTCCAAATTACTGTAACTCCAATCAGTACACTCACAATATAAGTTTGTTTAAAGGTGTGAAAATAATGCATCTGAATGCGCAGCATTCTAAATCTCTTGCAGATGAAATAAAAATTGTATGTCAACGAGAAAATATCAATGTTGCTTGCATCCAAGAACCTTACTATGTGAATGATAAGATGATTTTCTCCTTTCCTGTAGGGTCATATATAATCTTTGTCCAGAAGTGTGAGCTGCAATAACTGTTTTTAATTCTGATTTAGTATTAACCAAAATTGAATCCTTATATAGCAGTCATGCGGTTTGTGTTAACATTCAGTCTACTGTTGGTGCATTTGTATTTATTTCAATGTATTTTAAATACAGCTCTGACATTCAGCCATATTTAGTTTATATTGATAGTTTTCTTGATAAGCTAGGAGATTTGCCTATATTGTTTGCAGTTGATTTTAATGCCAAGAGTTCACTTTGGTTCAGTGGCACAACTGATGATAGAGGGAAAGCTTTAAATGATATGATAGTTGCACTGAAGCTTATGGTTCACAATCAACCTGGGGAGGAGTCCACCTTTTGGACAGTAAATGGTGAATCAAACATAGGTGTAACTCTTACTAACTCAATTGGCGCTAGATTTGTCTGTGGATGGAAAGTCAAATCTGACTGGGTATTGAGCGATCATCGTGTGATATTTTATGAAATCAATACACATTGGGAAAACAGTGTTAGCTTGATTCATTTGTGGTGCTTTGCTGTTAAGTATGCAAGCTGGGATAACTTTGAGAAAAGTCTTCAGTGGGCCATGATTACGGTCTCTGAGTTATCTAACATGACAGGTGAGAACTCTGTGGAGTTTTTGCAAAAGTTATCCATGATGGGCGTGTAGCTGCTATGAAATGGAAACAGATAAAACATAGACTGGTTAAGGGGTGGACACCTCAGCTTACTGTATTTGAAAAACAGGTTAATAAGGCCAGGAAGCAATTCAGAAGAGCAAACGTAGGGGAAATTCCTTGAAAGTTATTCTATTAAAGAAAGACTATCAAAGTGTTCATAACAAGTATGTTCATGCTATCACTAAACAGAAATATGACTGCTGGAAACAGCAGGAAATAATGACCCTTGGGGATTGGTTTATAAAATTTGTGCTGGCAAATTCAGAGCAGCTGCTGATGTTATATATTCTATTGGCAAGGGCCCCACTGTGACGTGTAATTGGGAAGATTCCATGAGTGCAATCTTAGATCACCTTATAGGTAATGATAACATGGCTGATAACCCATGTGTTAATCTAGAACATATGCATGCATTGAATGAGTATTTAGAAGCTTGTCCTTTTATTTGAGAAGTATAAAAAATCTGAGTTGCTGGGCATCAAAATTAATTCTTTAAATGAAACGCTTTAAATTAACGCTTAAGAAATGAAAAAAAAAAAAAAAAGAGGATTTGGGATCTCCTTTTACAAAAATGGCAAAGCAGATGGAATTGTAAGGAAAAAGGTAGAATGACATTCAATTTTTTCCATTATGTTAATGGTGTAAATTATATTAAACAAATCAGGATACTACCTAATCTCATTGAAACATTCTTATTAACAGGTCATGGATCATTTTTTGTTAACTGAATAGTCTTGGAATGTAGAAAGATGTAACTGTACTTGTGGTGATATGGGAACATCTTGTTTTTAATTGTAGTAGTAGTAGTGATATGTGATGCAAGAAAGCAAGTGTATGAGCTTATGCAGCATCAGCCAAAAAAAAAAAAAAAATCACACCATTCCCTCCAAATGCCTGTCCAGTTCCTCCTTAAATTTATTTAACCTATGAACTTCCACGACAGATGGAAGTTTGTTCCAGCAATTAACCACCCGCTGACTAAAGGCAAATTTCCGCACATCTATTCTACATCTGTCTTTTCTTAATTTGAATTTATGCCCCCTTAGGTTCGTAATCTGAACAAGTGGAAGGATCCCATCAGAATTCAGGGTGCTCAACCCATTCAAGGTCTTATACACCTCAGTCAGATCACTGCGCAGGTGCCTAGTCTCCAGCCACTGCAATTTGCAGAACTTAAGCTTCTCTTGGTAAGAGGATCCCTTCATTCCCCTCACCAATCTTGTTGCCCTTCTCTGTACAAGATCAAACAAATCTGCATCCTTCCTAAAATGGGGCCTCCAGACCTGTACACAGTACTCAAGGCACAGCCTGACCGTTGCCTCATACAGAGGAACAATCACGTCCTTCTCCCTGCTAGCAAAATTCCTATGTATCATTGACAAAACCCTATGACCTGCCCTAGCAGCCTGTCTGCATTGCTCAGAAAACTTCATATCTGACTGCACAATTACTCCCAGGTCTTTTTCATTTTCTACCACCTTATGTGTAGTACCACACAGTTGGTACGTTTCTCTGGGGTTACTTCTACCCATATGCAGTACTTTGCATTTGTCAATGTTAAACTTCAGTTGCCACTTCTTAGCCCATCTGCCCAAATTATCTAGATCCTGTTGCAGTAGCACACTGCCATTACTGTCATTAACAACCCTGCCAACCTTTGTATCATCTGCAAACTTCGACACTAAGCCTGATATACCTTCATCAATATCATTGATGAATATACAAAACAACAGAGGATCCAACACCATACCCTGTGGGACTCCACTAATAACATTAGTTCACGAAGAGCAGCACCCATTAATTACCACCCTCTGTCTTCTCCCACTCAACCATCCTTTTATCCATTGTAGCAACTTACCCTTAATACCATTCTGCTCCAATTTGTACAAGTCTTCCATGCGCAACAGTGTCAAAAGCTTGCCTGAAATCCAAATATATGATATCAAAATTATTTTTTGCATCCAGTTCCGTTGTAACCACATCATAATATCCTATCAAATTTGTCAGACAAGACTTTCCCTTAACAAACCCATGTACAACAGTATCAAAAGCCTTCCTAAAATATAAGATATCAAAGTTATTCCCTGCATCCAGTTCCTTTGTGACCAGATCATAGTATCCAATCAAATTGGTCAGACAAGACTTTCCCTTAATAAAACCACGCTGTGTCCGAGCTATAAATGAAGTCTTGTCTAGATGACCCTGCAGTGCTTCTTTAACCACTGCTTCCATTAATTTCCCTAGAACAGAAGTTAAACTAATTGGTCTGTAATTACTTGTGTCACCCTTCGCTCCCCCTTTGTGAATTGGGGATACATTAGCACATCTCCAGTCTGTGGGGACCTCCCCTGAGTCCAAGGATGCTCTCATAATTATGGCTAAGGGTTTGCTTAGTTGCTTTGCCGCCTCCTTTAATATAACTGGATAGATCCCATCCACCCCGGGAGCCTTTCTTATGTTTAACTTCAACAATTTCTCCTCCACTTTGCTCTCAGTTATTACAAAATCATTAAGCACTCTGCTACAATTTGATAACCTTCTGCCATTTTCAAACCTTAATAACTCCACATGTGTGAATGTAGATGCAAAATACTCATTCAGTTTGTTTGCTATCTGAACAGGATCATCAACAGTCGAACCATTGATATCCAGTGGACCAATCAGATTCATCCCCTTCCTTTCAGAGTTTATATAAGTAAAGAAATCCTTGCTCTTTTTCTTAGCATCTTTTGCCAAAGATTTCTCATGATCTGCCTTCGCCTGCCTAACCTCCTTTGTGACCTGATTACAGACTAGCTTATATCTGCCATAGGCTTCTGAGTTGCTTGATAATTTATATGCATCCCATGCATTTTTCTTCTCTGTCACGAGTCTAATTAGTTCATTTGATAACCATTTAGGCCTAAACCTTGAACAATATTTCTTAATAGGTATGAAACTTTTAGTAGCATCCATGATTAATTCCTTGAATGCTTCCCACTTAGAATTTACTGTTGGTAACATCGTCAGTTGATCCCACTGTACAGAATTTAAAAACTGTCTGAGACCATTGTACTCACCTTTACGGAAGCAAAAACCCTTTCCTTTACCCCTGATGGTAATTATATCTTTAAGTAAATCCCACGTCAGTACACTGTGATCACTGCCACCTAGTGGTTCCTTTATCTGCAAATTCTTAATACACGAATGATCACTGCTGATAACCAGATCAAGTATTACCCTCTCTGGTTGCCTCTCGAACATGCTGCTGCAGAAAACAATCATTCAATAAATCCACAAAAGTCTTACTAGTGTGTGAGTGACCAACCCACAAGTTCCAGTCAATATCTGGGAAGTTAAAATCCCCCATTATATTGTTTGGAATATGCTGATTTGCATTTTTGATTTACTGAATAATTTTGATAACATAACTTGTCTCGTGGATGGGATTGAATCAATACTTATTAAAAGAAGGGAAAATTTTATTGCCTTTCAAAATTTTGCAAATTCAGTTTTTGTGTGAAGGAATATTCTTTTGCAGTTGGAAGAATTAAGATTGAATAATGGGTGAATTGGTAGACTGTACCCATTTATTTATGTGGAACAGTGTGTTATTTTGGCAAAGGTAAAGAAAGCCAACAAGAGAACCATGGGAAACTTCAGGAACCTTTTACTGGACAAACTTGTCTCCAACTACCCAGTTTCTCCCTGCATTCTTGGTAAACAGATGGTGCGTGTTATCGTGTAGGTAAACGACTTCTATAATCAATACATTGTTATTGACTTCTACTGCCATTACTGATAATATGCACCATCTGTTTACCAAGAATACTGGGAGAAACTGCTGTAGTGGGGAAATGAGTTTGTCTGGTAAAAGTTTCTTGTGGTTCTCATGTTGGCTTTCTTTACCTTAGCCATTAATTTTTATAAGGGACAGAAAAATTTCTTTGCAGTGGTGGACAGGATGTTGGTACTCTGTTTCCTTAATGGGTGAGTGTCCACTTCTGCTCTTGCCGATGCAGTTGGTAAGAAGCCTTAGTTGTTTTTCTTGGATTTGATCCTGCAATAACATCTTCTTCCAGCTTAGTTTTGCTGGTTAATATGAGTAACTTCTGTTGAGCTCTCTGACTACTGGTGGATGGCTGTTTGTTGAGCTTTTTATCTTTTGGAGCTTACTGGCAATGATCAGTCTTTAGGATATGATGCTCGTGCTCATCTGTGGACAGTGTCTCTTCATCGGTTTCTGTTGAGCCTGCTTGTCCAGCTCGTGCTGTAGCTGAGAGGATAGCCATTGCACAGTATAGTTGATTTGTCATGTGATAACTGAATTGATTGATGATATACAATGTCTCATGTATATAAGAATATTGTATACTGTACCATGTTTATATGTATGGCAGATTTTTTTGGCTAGGAGCTGCTTTACTTAATAAATGAAAAAAAAAGAAAAAAAAAGAAAAAAAAGAATGACCACATGATCCCTTGCCCTCATTCCGAGAAAACTATTCCTAAATTTGGTAATAGCAATTTATAGTTCCAAATTTATGGATAGTTTTCTCAGTTTAATAATGTTTAAGATTTTTAAGATATTTTTGTCATAGAAGTGGACATCTCCAAAACATCATAGAAGTGGATATCTCTGAAACATCTGACTTTGTGCAAGTAATGTGCTAAGTAATTAAAGTCTGTTTATTGTTTTAACAGTGAAGTCCAGGGACACTTCAAGGCATGATTGTAAAAAATGCATCTCACAGTTTTAAGAAGTTTTTTTTTTCCAAGTTTGTGATGTTTACTCTTCTTTACATGTTCCTCCACCAGGGTGTCTCAAAGCTCTTTTCTTTCTTTTTTTTTTCCTAGGCCAAAGTTGCCAATTTCACACTTTGTCTTAGAAAATAAAAATGATGGACACTTGATTTTGATGGATATTATAAGTACTAATGTCCAGTGCGATAAAAATTACAGCTAAGAACAATGTTCACAAAAAAGGTTGTTACAATGAACACACACACACACACACAAAAAAAAAACCAAAAAACACTCCCATTTCGACCCTCCGTTCGTTCGAAATACCTGTCGAGCTGAGCCTTAAATTTATTTAGGCTATCAACTTCCACAACAAGGGATGGAAGTCTGTTCCACCAACCAGCTATCCGCTGGCTAAAGGCAAATTTCCGCACCTCTGTCTTTCCTCAATTTGAATTTATGCCCTCTCAGGCGATTATTCTGAGCAAGAGGAAGAATCCCATCAGCATTGAGCATGCTCAAACCATTCGTGGCTTTATACACCTCTATCAGATCACCTAGCCGGTGCCTAGTCTCCAGACACTGTAATTTGCAAAACTTAAGCCTCTCTTCGTAAGAGCAACCCTTTGTTCCATTCACTAATCTTGTTGCCCTTCTCTGTACTCGTTCCAACAGCTCTACATCCTTCTTGAAATGAGGCCTCCAGACCTGTATACAGTACTCAAGGTGTGGCCTGACCATTGCCTTATACAAGGGAATAATCACCTCCTTATCCCTGCTAGAAAAATTCCTGTATATCATTGACAAGACATCATGAGCTACTCTTGCAGCCCGTCTGCACTGCTCAGAAAACTTCATATCTGCCTGCACAATTACCTCCAGATCCTTTTCATTCTCTACCACTGTGAGTGTAGTACCACAGAGTTGATATGTTGCTCTGGGGTTACTGTTTCCCATATGTAGTACTTTACATTTGTCAATGTTAAACTTCATTTGCCATCTCTGAGCCCATCTGTTCAACCTTTCCAGATCCTGTTGCTGCAGCAGCCTAGAATCAGGAGTGTCCTTAACAACCCTGCCAACCTTTGTATCGTCTGCAAACTTGGACATTAAGCTTGATATACCATCATCAATATCATTTATAAATACAGAAAACAACAATGGACCCAACACTGAACCCTGAGGGACTCCACTAATAACATTAGTCCACGATGAGATGAGCAGTGTCCATTGATTACCACTCCGTCTTCTCCCCTCAACCATCCCTTTATCCATAGCAGCAATTTGTATCCAATGCCACATTGCTCCAATTTGTGCAGCAGTCCCCCTCCATGCGCAACATTACAAAAGCCTTTCTAAGATCCAAATATATAATATCAAAGTTATTCCCTGCATCCAATTCTTTTGTGACTGCATCATAGTATCCAATAAAATTGGTCAGGCAAGACTTTCCCTTAACAAAACCATGCTTTGTCCGAGCTATAACTGAAGTCTTGTGTAGATGATCCTGCAGTGCTTTTTTAACCAGTGCCTCCATTAATTTTCTTGGAATAGAAGTTAAACTCACAGGTCTATAATTACTTGTGTCAACCTTTGATCCTCCTTTGTGAATTTGCACATCTCCAGTCTATGTGTACCTCCCCTGAATCCAAAGAAGCTCTCATAATTATGGCTAAAGGTTTTCTTACTTCCTTTAATATAACTGGATAGATCCCATCCACCCCACGTGCCTTTTTTATGTTTATCTTCAACAATTTCTCCTCCACTTTCCTCTCAGTTATTACAAAATCATCTAGCTCACTGCCAGAGTTTACTTCACCTCTGGCATTCCCTTACCTGAATAACTCCTCATGTGTGAATGTAGATGCAAAATACTCGTTTAGTTTGTTAGCCACCTGAGCAGGATCCTCAACTGTTGAACCATCAATATCCAGTGCAGTGGTGGATTTCCGCACAGGCGCATGAGGCGCGCCTGGGGCCTCTTAAATAGAGGGGGCCTCAAATCTCAGGTCTAAAAAAAAAATAAAATTGTTTAATTTTTAATTTTTACACCCATCTTTATTACCGTTACTGAATAAAACTATAATTTAATATGAGACGTTAGTAAACTCTTATGCGAATATCTCTACATATTATATGAAATATTTATGTGAACTAAGTGAATCTGAAGTAGAATACATATTATCATTAATGCTTAGTTGTTCCATTTTTTCATTTAAACATTAGTTAAAATATGTATGAACGAACTGCGCAACCAAAATGATTAAAACCGCAACACCAAATCTAGAGCGCGTGCTATAGTAAACACGTGCGCATAGAATGCACACTGTAGTGGTACCGAAAATATTTAGAGGGGGCCCTCAAAATTCAATTGTGCCTGGGGCCTCTCAAGTGCTAATCCGCCACTGATCCAGTGGACTAATCTGATTCATCCCTTTCCTTCTAGAGTTTACATAGGTAAAGAACTCTTTTCTGTTTTTCTTTGCATCCTTTGCCAACGATTTCTCATAATCTGCCTTTGCCTGCCTAATCTCTTTTGTGACTTGGTTACAGACCAGCTTATATCTATCATAGGCTTCCATGTCACCCATTAATTTATATGTATTCCATGCATTTTTCTTCTCTGCTATATGTCTTATTAGTTCATCTGACATCCATTTAGGTCTAAACCTTGAACAATATTTCTTAGTTGGTATGTAAAGCCTAGATAAGTTCTTTGAATGCTTCCCATTTTGAATTTGCTGTTGGTAACATCATCAGTTGGTCCCACTGTATAGAATTTAAATACTGTCTCAGACCATCGTAGTCGCCTTTACGAAAGCAAAAACCCTTCCCTTTTGCTGGTTATCCCCTTATTAGGATCATGAGCTAATTGTGTGCTGGACTGCTGTTGGTTTGAATCACTGCAACAAGGTATCAAACAAGGATTCAACAAGGTATCAAAAGTGGCATAAGGAATATTGTACCATTCATCTAACAAACCTGTCCTTGAGTGAAGTGGGCTGAACAATGTTCAGATATGCTGAACATTGTTTCAGTCACTGCGCTCTCCAGTGGTATCAGAGGACCAAAGGTATATCACAACCTGGAGTGGACTGGCACAGATGGTAGTCAGACACAAATTGCCACTGGGCAATTGGTGCCTACAGAAAATTTATTTCATCAACAAATAATCACGACATGACATGACATGATAGGATGGTTCCCAGGGTCTCGTGGTTTGCTTCATGTATGTACCCTTCCATTGCTATGGAAAAGCATCAATTAGGACTCCTCAGACCACACAACTTGCCTTCAGGTCCTCCTTTGCATTCTGACACCAGTGTAGACATTCTCTAATTTGTGTTCCAGATCAGTGGCCTCTGTGAAGGTCTGTACCCACAGTGCACGCCTTTGTAAAGCTCTTTGCACATTGTCGGTACTGATGTCTTGTGATGTTCTCATATTAAATGCAGAGGTCAATCATTCCATCATTCAGTTATCAATGATTGCACTTGACAATCAGCTCCAGATGTTGAGCACATTGTTCTGTCACTTTACATTTTCAGCCACAGTTATATCTGTTTTGGGTCTGTTAAAGACTTAAATGACAGTAATATTTGAAAATTTGACGCATAAACATCCTCTGCTGCAGTATCTGCTGAATGCCAGCAGGTACTGTAGCAGAGAGGGTGGTTATGTAAGTCAAAGAGGTATAATTGTCAGCATGTAGCTGTACCAGCCATGTGCTGACAATTATACCTCTTTGGAAGTCCACGAGAACCCGTACATTCTCCATTGTTGGCAAAATTTCTCTTGCTCAGATTACACGCCTGAGGATGCATAAATTCAAATTGAGGAAAGACAGTTGTAGAATTGATGTGTGTAAATTTGCCTTTAGCCAGCTGGTGGTTGTTTGCTGGAATAAACTTCTATCGGTTGTTGTGGAAGTTGATAGTTTAAATAAATTCAAGGAAGAACTGGACAAACTTTTGGAATAAATGGATGAGTGAAATGGGAAGTGCATTTTTTTTTTTTTTTTTTTTGGCTGATGCTGTATGAGCTTGCTTTCTTGCATCATATGCCTCTACTAATGATAACTGATTTGGGTTGCATAGCTTTATAGCACTTTCTTGCACACATCAATACCATGTAACCTTTGATTTATATTTTTGCATATATTGTTGCATATAGCAATTCTGTGGTCCTAATTAAGTTGCCAGGATGTTAGTTTAACCTCATAGTGATATTTTGGTTATAAGGTCATAATGATCTTATAGCCAAAATGAAAGATCAAAGTAGAATTAAGCAGAGATGCAGTTAAGTGGTGGTAGCAGGGGGGGGAGAGCAGATCTTAGGAGGATAACATAGCAGACTCATGATTATCCATGATATCATAACTTGGTATCTTCTGTAGCCAGGGCCGCTGCTACCCTATGTGCCGCCAGTAAGTGAAATGAAATTTGTCGCCCCAAAATATATTTGGATTAAAAAATAAAATGAGGCATAAATAATTATTAATAATTTATCAAAAAAGAAAAGAATTACAACAAAACTCACATATAATATAATGAAACAACAAACAAATACTAATTTTACAGCTGAAAGCTTGAAGTACTGTTGATTATCTATTAAGATTCTTAGCAAAGCTTATTATCTTAGTATTCACCTCGGTGAGTACTAAATAATAAGCTTTGCTAAGAATCTTAACAACAAACAAAAATAATAGAATCATTCTGAAATTCTGGAAATAAACTTTAAATTATAAAATCAGTAATCATACCCACAATAATAAAATAAAAGGAAAATTATAATGTTAAAAAAATTATGCAAATTTATGTTTCCTTGCTTTAAGAAGTGCGACTTTATTATTTCATTTATGTTAATTTGTTCCAAATGATCATTTTCTATTAAAATTATTGCCAAATTAGAGAGTCGCTGTTGAGGCATTATCAATCGTAAATAATTTTTATTAATTTTAGAAAACTCCGTTCACTTGAGGCAACTGAAACTGGTAAAGTTAGAAAAATTCTTAATATAATCATTACATTTGGAAAAGTATCTGTAAAATCGATTTTAAAAATATATTGTAAAACTTCAAATGGAATATATATATTGTCTTTGTATATTGTCTTTAATATAAATTTGAAGTACTTTTAAGTTCTTCAGATAATGCTAAAACATCAATATTGGATTCATTATGATCAATGTCACTTAACTTAATATGTAAATGATTTATTAAATTGTCATCTGACCATTTTTTAAATTCAGAAATATTAAAAAACATTTAAAATATTTCTACATGTTCTTTCATATTTGTAAACCTTTCAGTTAACGAGAAAATTGTTAAGAATTTATTATAGTTACACACAGAGCGTACAAATAAAGAAGAAATATATTAGCTTTCGGCTATATGGTAGCCTTCATCAGAATTAAAAATACATGAATGGCAGTTGGAATGAAGATGTGCACTGCCAGGTGCGTGAGACGCGAGGTTTAATTGTTTGTAGACGTCTGTGGCTGTGACGCATGATGACGTGGCCAGCGCTTGTCCAATGACAGAACTACTGACTCTGTGATCGGGTTGACTTGGCAACCACTGTTCCTGTTCAAGGATTTATCCGAAGATTTTATATTTAACGATTCCAACCAGGTACGTTTTAGGTAATGGTGGGATCTGTCTACCACCACGACATCGCGGTGTGGGTCGATGTCGTGGTGGGTTGTCCAGACATGTTCGGCGATAGCTGAGTGTTCTATATCCGCTAAACGGATCGCTCTTTTGTGCTCCGAGAGACGTTTCTCGAGTCGACGTCCAGTCTCTCCAAAGTAGCAGCTAGTGCAGTCACGGCAAGAGATGCGGTAGACCAAACCGCTCTGCAGAAGGGTGGGGACAGGTGTTTTCACGTTGGAAATGAAAGAACGCAGTTTCTTGCCTGGGAGTTGGATGCACTTTATTCCGTGCGTTCTCAGGATTCTACCGATCTGTTGTGACAGGTTGGGGTAGTATGGGATGAATGCCCTCGTGGATGGCTCGTCACTGTTGGTGTTGTAGCTGGTCGTCACGATGTCACGTGTCTGTAGATCACACCTGTCGAGGACGTCAATGGGGTAGCCACACCTCGTAAGGTCTACCCCATTGACGTCCTCGACAGGTGTGATCTACAGACACGTGACATCGTGACGACCAGCTACAACACCAACAGTGACGAGCCATCCACGAGGGCATTCATCCCATACTACCCCAACCTGTCACAACAGATCGGTAGAATCCTGAGAACGCACGGAATAAAGTGCATCCAACTCCCAGGCAAGAAACTGCGTTCTTTCATTTCCAACGTGAAAACACCTGTCCCCACCCTTCTGCAGAGCGGTTTGGTCTACCGCATCTCTTGCCGTGACTGCACTAGCTGCTACTTTGGAGAGACTGGACGTCGACTCGAGAAACGTCTCTCGGAGCACAAAAGAGCGATCCGTTTAGCGGATATAGAACACTCAGCTATCGCCGAACATGTCTGGACAACCCACCACGACATCGACCCACACCGCGATGTCGTGGTGGTAGACAGATCCCACCATTACCTAAAACGTACCTGGTTGGAATCGTTAAATATAAAATCTTCGGATAAATCCTTGAACAGGAACAGTGGTTGCCAAGTCAACCCGATCACAGAGTCAGTAGTTCTGTCATTGGACAAGCGCTGGCCACGTCATCATGCGTCACAGCCACAGACGTCTACAAACAATTAAACCTCGCGTCTCACGCACCTGGCAGTGCACATCTTCATTCCAACTGCCATTCATGTATTTTTAATTCTGATGAAGGCTACCATATAGCCGAAAGCTAATATATTTCTTCTTTATTTGTACGCTCTGTGTGTAACTATAATAAATTCTTAATGAATCCAGAGCGCGTAGGCCTGTTTCGTTATGAGAAAATTGTTGTGTGCATAATTTGAAAGAAAAAAAAAAAAGTTTGAAATTTTGTTGTGGATCCTGAATGTTGAAGTTTGCAGATGATACAAAGGTTGGCAGGGTTGTTAATGTCAGTATGTTACTGCAACAGGATTTAGAAAAGTTAGGCAGATGGGCTGAGAAGTGGCAACTGAAGTTTAATGTTGACAAATGCTTGTACTTCATATGGGTAGTAGTAACCCAAGAGAAACACACCACCTATGTGGTACTACACTCAGGGTGGTAGACAATGAAAAACAGCTGGGGGTAATTGTGCAGTCAGACATGAAGATTTCTGAGTAGTGCAGACAGGCTGCCAAAGCAGCTCATGGGGTTTTGTCAATGATATACAGGAATATTGCTAGTAGGGAGAAGGAGCCGACCGGGTTAGCCGAGTGGGTAAAGTACCTGCCTGGCAACCCAAAGGTCGCGGGTTCGATTCCCGCCTCGGGCTTGGATCAAAGTACTGCAAAAACCTTTGGAGGTGCAATATGGCCACAGAAGCCGATGCGCCAACAACTACCAAATCAAAAAAAAAAAAAAAAGTAGGGAGAAGGAGCTGATTATTACTTTGTATAAGGCAATGGTCAGACCACACGTTGAGTACTACGTTCAGGTCTGGAGGCCTCATTTTAGGAAGGTTGTAGAGTTGCTAGAACGAGTACTGAGAAGGATAACAAGATTGTTGAGGAGAACGAAGGGGTGCTCTTTCCAAGAAAGGCTTAAATTCTGCAAATTGCAGTGTCTGGAGACCAGGCACCTGCGAAGTGATCTGATTGAGGTGTTTAAGGCCTTGAATGGGTTGAGCAGGTTCAATGGTGATGGAATTCTTTCTCTTGCTCAGATTACAAACCTGAGGGGCCATAAATTCATATTGAGGAAGGACAGTTGTAGAATGGATACTCGGAAATTTGCCTTTAGCCAGCGGGTGGTTGATTGCTGAAACAAACTTCCGTCTGTCGTTGTGGAAGTTGATAACTCAAATCAATTAAGTCATTGCTGTATTACTGATTTGAGTAATTAATACGGTACTTTAAGGTTTGCTAAATTTTGCATTGCAAGTTGATAGCTTAAATAAATTCAAGGAAGAACTGGACAAACTTGTAGAGTGAGTGATTAGGTAAAATGAAAATTTTTTAATTTTATTTGGCTGATGCTGTATAAGCTTACTTTCTTGCATCATATGCCTCTACTAATGCAAATGCTTTATCTCTACTTTCACAATTGAAATGACAGCTTTTCCTTACCGTGCTTACTTCTGGATATGAAGCTTCAATTCATTCTAATGATAACAGCCATGTTATTAGCTGAATCGCGAATTTTTTGGACTGCTTCCTCTATTCTGCTTTCTTTAAAATATTCCGTGATGTTTTGTAGACATTCAAGAGCTTCGTATATATCAGAATCCTTTTTTTTTTTGGAGCATTTCATTTAAAATATTAATTTTATTTTCATCTTCAGTGATTATAGCAAAATATTTAGTTTCTCTAATCATTTCTAGCATTTTATCTGTAATATTTTGTGAAATTATTTCAATAATTTCATTTGGATTTGATCACCCAAATAATGCACAATATTTTTCGATTCAGATTTCTGAATACAGCGAATGTGTATTCAGAAATCCACAGCTGAATCCACAGTGTATCCACAGCTGAATAAAATTTAGCAATTGTTTCGGTAAGTTTTAAAAAGTTACCATTTTCATTTTGATATAAATCTTTTGAAGATCCCCTGAACACTATACATTGCCTTGCTAAAAATAGTATCATATATTGTATATAATTCTGACTGAACTTCAAGACATGGATATCTCTATTGCGGGTGTGGCCCGAAGAACGCAGTGGTTGTTCAGTCAAGTTCTGGGATTGGCTGATTATTGGGAATGTGTAATTTACCACATTTTGCGTTTCTGAATGTTTGATTGGATGCAAATTCGCTTCTTATTTTAGCGGGAAATACAAAATTATCGTGCTGTTGTTTAGTTGTCGTCATGCTGCTCCGCTGCTCTCTGTTATTGTGTGTTATTGTTATTCTGTTTGCAAAAGGATGGATTAATGTAAGACTGCAATTGAATGATATATGAGTGTGAATTTAATTAGCTTCGGAATACAAGTGTTTTTAGTGGTGGATGTTTGATGAAGTGTACCAGCCGACATGTGAGGACTGATGAGGTGTTTTTTTTTTTTTTCCAAGTTGTTTCTTGACAATTTGATGTTTTTCACATAAATTGTACGAGTTTTTAGTATCAGGTTCTCTTTATATTAGCGGGTGGTGTGAGGGCAGCAGCCCCCCAGAATGAAAAAAGAAGCGTGTTGAGGTGCATGAGCAATTCTCATTATTAAATGCATGTGAAATCATCATCGCCTAGTATCGTATGGGCGAGAAGGATCAGTGGTTGTATGTGGTGTTAATTTTTGTTAGCTGTTTAAAAAAAAATTGCCATTTTGCTGTTTTTTCTTCATTTCAGCTCTGACATATTGTGATATCACATGACATTCCCCAGTAACATGCAGGAGAGGGGGAAAGCAGTGAGTGAGAGGTACCTTCATGTCCTATCACTGCCTTCTTCCTCTCTTTCCAGCTGAAATACAGCATTGTACCCATGTTCTGGAGTATAACCCTGCGAAATATAAATATAAAACACAGATCCAGATAATTTATGAAAATTAATGTAATTCTTCAATTTCGTATATTATATTAATTTTAAATGAATTATTTGATTGCTGTGTTGAATACTGGTAAACGTTAACCAATCAGATGACCAGTGCGACTTCTGGTGCGTGGGACAGGCAGTTGGATAAATTTTACTTTGCAGGATGGTAAACCCTTTCGCTTTTAATTCGTGCTTAGTAGCACTAATTGCCTCAACTGCTTGAAGGCCAGAGGTGTGAACAATGCATTCCCAGTGAAGTCTTGTGTAATCCATTTGTTATATGGAAATTTTCTTCGATCTACGGAAACTATTTTAAATATAATTACCAAGAGGAATTCAAAACATATTGCTAAATAGAAAATTTTGCTATAAAGAAGATTGTTAAACAGAGGTCCGAAAAGTTTTTTTATATATATAAAAAAAACAAAAAAACAAAACTTTTTGACATATAAAAGTTTTTTATATGTCAAAAAGTTTTTTGGTGCCCTCCTGAACTGCTGCCCGTAAGCGATGCTTACCTCGCCTACCCACTTGTGGCGTCCCTGCCTGTAGCACAGTTCGGTCTTTGATGGTAGAGTTGGTAGATAGTAGAACTGGATGCAGGGAATAACTTTGATATTATATATTTTGGATCTTAGAAAGGCTTTTGATACTGTTGCACATGGAAGACTGCTGAACAAATTGGAGCAGTGTAGCATTGGAGGTAAATTGCTGCTATGGATAAAGGGATGGTTGGGTGGGAGAAGACAGAGTGGTAATCAATGGACACTGCTCATCGTGGACTAATGTTATTAGTGGAGTCCCTCAGGGTTCAGTGTTGGGTCCATTGTTGTTTTCTGTATTTATAAATGATATTGATGATGGTATATCAAGCTTAATGTCCAAGTTTGCAGACGTTTGAAGGTAGGCAGGGTTGTTAAGGACACTAATGACAGTACGCTGCTGCAACAGGATCTAGAAAAGTTGAGCAGATGGGCTGATAGGTGGCAAATGAAGTTTAACATTGACAAATGTAAAGTACTACATATGAGAAGCAGTAACCCCAGAGTAACGTATCAACTCTGTTGTACTACACTGACAGTGATAGAGAACGAAAAGGACCTGGGGGTAATGGTACAGGCAGATATGAAGTTTTCTGAGAAGTGCAGATGGTCTGCAAGAGTAGATCATGGTGTCTTGCGAATGATATACAGGAATTTTTCTAGCAGTGTTAAGGAGGTGATTATTCCTTTGTATAAGGCAATGGTCAAGCCACACCTTGAGTACTGTATACAGGTCTGGAGGCCTCATTTTAATAAGGATGTAGAGCTGTTGGAACGAGTACAGAGAAGGGCAACAAGATTAATGAATGGAACAAAGGGTTGCTCTTTCCAAGAAAGGCTTAAGTTTTGCAAATTACAGTGTCTGAAGACTAGGCACCTGCAAGGTAATCTGATTGAGGTGTATAAAGGTTTGAATGGTTTGAGCATTCTCAGTGCTGATGGGATTCTTCCTCTTGCTCAGAATAATCACCTGAGAGGGCATAAATTCAAATTGAGAAAAGACAGATGTAGGATAGATATGCGGAAGTTTGCCTTTAGCCAGCAGGTAGTTGGTTGGTGGAACAGACTTCCATCCTTTGTTATGGAAGTTGATAGCCTAAATAAATTTAAGGCTGAGCTGGACAGGTATTTGGAATGAACAGAGGGGTGAAATGGGAGCATGTTTTTTTTTTTTTATTTTGGCTGATGCTGCATGAGCTTTCTTTCTTGCATCATATGCCTCTACTAATGCTAATGAATAATTTTTTACAATTTTTCTCTCTCACCTCCAGAATATTTTCCTTTATGTATATGAGGTATGCAAAATTTCCAAAAAAAAAAAAAAAAAAAAAGTCAAAAATTCCACCAGAGATTGTTTTTGATAGTTTTTATGAGAGATTTTTATGAGTTTTTTTTTATGAAATTTTAGATTTTTATGTTTTCATGTTTTACCAAAATATGAGAATAATAATTTAAAAAAAAAGAGGACATCAATTTCATACATATTTTTTCATAATAGTTCATTTATTGCAATCTTTATTAGATTGTAATTATAGTTTGTTACAATATAAAAATATGATATGAAAATTTATATTAACCAATTTGTTTTGTTATTGTCTTAGTAAACAGTCCTTTGGTTAAAGGGCTGGTGCTAGTGCTTGTGGCGCCTGAGGCAAAACCTTGTAATGGTGCCTAATTCATATCATATCTTAACACACATATGTATGCAAGTGCATCTAGCAGCACCTATTTTAGGTGGTGCCTTTGGCAAGTGCATCACTTGCACACCCCCTAGTGCCAGCCTTGCTTTCTTCCACCACCGCTCCATATCAACTAGGACTGATCAAACATTGTAAAAGCATTTGATCTTCAATGTTGACACCTTCTAGAATATACAATCTTGATTCTAAAATTGTGTGATGCAAAAGTAAAAAACTAGCATATTTGCTGATCCACAAGTTAAGTAAGTGTTGGCTTCACAACAACTGGAACAAACTGGCTTGTTGCTGAGCTAAGACAAAATGACTGCTTTAAGGCAAAATGCCAAGCAGTCATTTTGCCTTATAGTGAAAAGCTTTTTTGTTACCATTAAGAATGAAATTTCTAATGACCTAGTTGACAAGTTGATTGAAAATTACAAAAAATCGGATGCAAAATGTCAATCAAGGTCCATTACGTGCACTCTCCTTTGGATTTTTCAGACAAATCTGGGTGATGTTGGTGAAGAGCATAGGGAGAGAATCCACTAGAATGTACACTGAGTGATCACTGAATTATGACCACCTGGAGAGCATAGGGAGAGATTACACCAGGATGTACAGCTAATGGAAAAGAGATATCAAGTTGGGTGGGATGAAGCTTTATGGCGATGATTTTATTAAAAGATTTGCCTGTTTTATTAAAAATATAAACTATCATGAAAATGATATTTTATATTTTTAATAAAATGTATGTAAAAAATCTAAGTTTTTAATTTTTGCAATAGACAGCTCCTTTTATTATTTTTAGAATGACTTTTTTTTTTTTTTTTTTTTTTTGAAGATGAAAATTTTAATCATTATATACCTTTTAAGTCCATGATAAATATTAATTTCATTGCTCTATTCAATTTTTATTTGTTTTATTATTGTTCTATTTCAGGTATTTCCAATTAATGATAATATAGGTGATGGAGATTGCTACACCTGTGAAATCTGCAATATGGTCTTCTTCTATTTATAGAACATGGGAAATTGCTTAAAATGTTTCTGTTTATCTTCTGATAATGATTCTCTTCTTCCCGAACATGAAAATATTCAAGAGACATCTTTTGAATATTCTATTTCTCAAGCTCCTATCGAAGTAAGTTTTCTTTGTAAATTTATGTAGTCCATAAAAAACTTTTTCTTCAAAAAAATTATACTAACAAAATAAAAGTGCAATGTAGATTTATTTTCAGTGAAACGTATAACAGGCCGAAATAAAATTGGAATTTACTGGTTCTGACTAGTGAAATAAAAAGTATAGTGCAACTTTGCATCATGTACACAGCTCATGTTTTTTTATGACTCTCAGAAGGTTATTTGGTTTGGTTTTTTTTAGGAGCATTAGCAACTAAGGCCATATTGCTCCGGGATATGCGGTGGTCATTCCCTGACCTTTCCGCATCCTCGTATTTGGTGGTGACGGGCTCGAACCCCGGTCTAATCAAGAAGCGTGTGCTACGCAGTGTTGCTGCTGCTCCTTCCCACCTGGCTACGGAGGCACCTCTCTCAGAAGGTAAGAAGGAGAGAAGAAGAGAGAGAAGTTTAGTACTGTGGCTTTCTAGATTAAGGGGTAATTATTGTTCTAATTGTGATGTGAGTGATTACTCTGTGAGGTTATGTTATTGAGAAAATCAGTTAGCAATATTCTTTTTGTCATGTCCGTATAGACTATTGTAAACAAGTTATTAACAAATCCATCCAAACTAAATTTTGAAATGGTTAATGCATTTGCTGCCACTGATACACATGCAACAAACAGCATCTGAGTCGTGTGCCATAGTGTGGCACATTAAAACTATAGTCATTTTTGTGCCATAAAAAAACCGAAAACCAAAAAACCAAATCATGATGCATATATGTGGTCATTAGCATTAGTAGAGGCATACGATGCAAGAAAGCAAGCTTATGCACCAAACAAAAACAAAAAAAAAACTGCTCCCATTTCACCCCTCCATTCATTTCAAATACCTGTCCAGCTTAGCCTTAAATTTATTTAGGTTATCAACTTCCACAACAAAAGATGGAAGTCTGTTCCACCAATCAACTACCCGCTGGCTAAAGGCAAACTTCCGCACTTCTATTCTACAACTGTCTTTCCTCAATTTGAATTTATGCCCTCTCAGGTGATTATTCTGAGCAAGAGGAAGAATTCCATCAGCATTGAGCATGCTCAATGAGGCAAGAGCCTTGTTCGCCTCACCCTCGGCACGGATCTGGGTCTACAACAGGCGATTGAGCTGAAATATGATTTTGTTTCTTTTTGGATGATGCAATCGAAGCTGGTGTTGTAGTATACTCTGTCTAGCCGGTTCAGGATTCAATTGAAAATACTCAGGTAATTTATTGGAACTGAAATCTTTTGGACTGAAATCTTTAGGAAGTTCTTGAATTTAATTTTGATGTCATGGGTCCAGCTTCTTGATGAGAAGTCAATGTAGAAGGTTGATGTTGATAAAAATCTTGAGAAGCAGATTTTATTAAAGTCTGCATTTTTTTCGTTCTCTAATTTTTGAACTCTTTCCTTTTCGACATGAGAGGCTTCTTCGGTGGTTTCGAAGTTTTTATTCTTGCATAATATTACTACCCGCTTCTTACTCTACCAAATCAACGTTAGTGACTGAGTTAGTGTCATTTAGGAAGTGACATCATTTCTGTATCTTAATATGAACAATGCAACGTTTTATTCTCATGCCCACTACTTACTCTACTGAATTAACATTAGTGATTGAGTTAGCATTGTTAGTGCCATTTAAGGAAGTGATGTCATTTGTGTCATTTAAAATAAATCTAACAGCCACCTAAAGGAAGTGCTGCCATAGATGTTTTCACATAAAAAAAAAAAACCCGCTAGAAGAGGAAAGTGTGAAAGAGGGTGACAAGTGAGGAGGGAGGGAACAGATGAAGAAGATTAAGGTAGACAATAGGAAGGTTGTCTACCTGGAAATAGGAAGTTAAAGGGATAAAGGGCACCCCTGTGGGAGGAACCCATCCTCACATGAGGGGATGGGGCTGCTAAGGAAAAGTAAAAGGTTTGTGGTGGTAGGATCCATCTCTTGAAAAGTTGGGATGGGAGATGGTAGTATGAGGGAAGAAAGGGAAGAAGGGTTATACTGTTCATTAAGAAAAACATAAAATTTAAGGAAGTGCATCCAGTTGACATAGATAGACAGTGCAATGTTGAGTCAGTTTGGTGTGATGATGTACAAAGGGTACTAGGAAAGTTTTGCAATACAGCTTTGTTTATTTAATTTTTTCAAAGTAATTTCCTCTACATTCAATACACCTCTCCATCCTCCGAAACCAATCTTTAAACCAGTTCTGCCAAGTTTCACTAGGGAGTAAAGCACACTCGTTGTCCCAAGCCCATAGAAGGTCCTCATCACTGGAAAACCGCCTCCCTTTTAGCTTCATTTTCACATGCGGGAACAGTGCAAAGTCGCAGGGAGCAAGGTCTGGACTGTAGGGAGGGTGCTCGAGAAGTTTCAGTCCTGTCGTGGTCAAATATTCGGTGCAGGCTTTGGCGTGGTGAGCTGGAGCATTTTCGTGATGGAGGTACCAGGTGTCCATTCTTGACTTTGGCCGCAGGTTCTTCATAGATCCAATGACTTTAGGCAGGAATTGTTCAGTATACCACTTAGCTGTGACTGTCTTCTGCGTGTCCAAAACGACACGTTCCACAATTCCACTCGATTTGAAAAATACAGCTATCATTTTCTTCTTTACAGATCGGGATTTTCTGACAATTACGGGTGTGTCGTCATCATCAAAGACCCAAACTCTGTTTTGAGCCTTGGTCGGCAGATCGTAATAGTACAGCCAAGTCTCGTTACCTGTCACGATGTTGTTCACATACCGAGATTGTCCCTTATCAAACTTTTTTAACATCTCCCGTCACCAAGTCACACGTCGTGTCATCTGCTCTTCAGTCAGTTGATGCGGCACCCAGAGAGAACAAAGTTTCTTCACGTGCAAATGATCTTGCAGAATCGAACGAATTGCTGGTGCATTTAGGCCCAAAGTATCCTCTATCTGTTGGTAGGTCACTCGTCTGTTTTCGTCAAGCATTTTCCTCACAGCAGTAACGTTTTCCTCCGTAACTGACGTTCGTGGCCTTTCCGGCCTCTCAGAATCCTCCAGAGTGAAATTTCCCCTTTGGAATTCTCTATACCACCTGAATATCGTTGTACGATGTGGACAATCATCATCTAGTGCAAGAGTCATTTCTTCTAAGCACTGGTCTATGGTTAAACCACACACGAAATTATACCGCAAAACTGTCCTTATCTCATTTCGTGACCACGATGCCATCGCAAGCACTTTACACTCTCACTACTAATGAATAACTGAGCCCATCGACTTGGCGCGGCGGCTACTATGCACGTATGAACATGTCTCAACATGCAGCAACAAGCAGCTTCCTGTGATTCATTGTTGCGTCATATTGCAAAACTTTCCTAGTACCCTTTGTACAACAATGTTTTCTATGGTCAGAGTGCCCTGTGTGGGCAGTGGGAGTCTACTCTGTGGATACACAGTGCAGCTCTGCATGAAATATAGTTAGGGGGAGGACATTATGTGGTTGTCCATTAAGGTTATTGCTATATTTAATACCACTCTTATACCACGTGAAATTAATAATATAGTTTATTAAGCTAATTGCATAACCACTGTACATTAAAGTGATGTTTCAGGCATCTTTCTGATACTCATCATCAGACCCTTCGTCATTATCAAATATTCCAATTAAAAAATTATTAATTAATTATGAATTTTAAGTCTAAAGTATTAAGTTTGAATTACTGTTACAGTAGAAAACAGATATAAATTTAAGCACATCCAAAATACGTAAAGATAAAATTCTTACCTGCTGACAGACTCCTACTTGCCAATGCTGCGAGAAACCTGATGTGCATCCAGGCAAGAGGTGCTGCCAGCAGTTAATTTATAGGTGAGAGATTTAAGTCCATTAGCTAATAGAATGGTGCTAAGTTTTCTATCCTGGATATTGTGTTCCTTGTGTACTGGAAATCTGGTGTGACCTTTGCTCTCATACTCTGGACAGTGTGCAGGCTGGTTCTGGGGATCTGGAGAGGGGTGTATGTGAGCTACTCTTCCGGATGTCTGGATTATTTTCTTTTCCTCTTCTATTTTTTTATTGAAATGGTGGAAATATTATAGGTTAAATTCAACTTCCTGTTTTCTGTCGATTGCTGAGGCTCAAAACATAGTTATGAAGAAGGCTTCTTAAATTTCCTTGTGTTTTATTGGTTGCCTAAAGAGAGGATTCTAGTGTTGTCGAAATATGTGTCACCACATTGGAATGCATGTATGGCTGTTTCAGACTTTAGGACTCTTCCATATTATACATCTTTTTATGTTCTTTGATTCTGCAGTTTAATCTTCTGTATGATTCACCCATGCTAGTACCCCACACGTCTACAATCAATTTTTTAGATAGCACCTCTAGGGTTGTAAGGGGCTATTGGGTTTTTGTTTTAAAATCTGCTTGATGGAGGCCAAACTCTTGAAAAAAGGCAGAGGTACCAAATTTCCTAGCATCTTTTGCTATTTTTGTGCTGATTGTTGGTATGTAAAGTATACATATGGAGGTTCTTCTGGCCCTGCTGGGTTGGGGTTGTGTGACAGTCTTGGAGATGTTTTCTATGGCTCTGGTAATAACATTATTCATTCTTCATGGCAAGCCCGTTTTTCTTCTTTACAAATTCTGTGAGCTCTTAGGATGAAGGACTTGAGAATACTGATTTTTTTTGAGAAACGATGGCAGGATTTGTAGTGTAGGATGATCCCAGTGGCTGTAGGTTTTTGGTAAACCTCCATATGTAGCCCTAGGGGTTTTTTTGTGAACAGGATATCTAGGAAAGGAAGGCTTCTGTTGTTTTCTATCTCCATTTTGAATTTGATTTTTTGTGAGTGATATAGTGATATAATATGGAAGCTTCCCAGGGGGAAAGTAATTTGAGCACAGGCTGCTGAAGTGTTGCGGAAATTACTGATTTTAGGAACTGTTAAACTAGGTTTTCTTATTATCAAGGCAGCCCACAAGGTGTCTATAGTGGCCTCAACAATTCTATATGATTTAGGATATCCTTGAACCCTACCCCCATGGGTGTAGGGCTCTTGGATGCAGGCAGTGTAGCCAAGAGCCCTACACCCATGGATGCAGGCAGTGTCTATATCTTTTTCTTCCATGATAATTTTGATTTATTCTGCAACTGCACGAGCTCTCTGGGCATTTGGTTGCAAGAACCTCAAGGCTTTTCCATTATTCTGATTATGGGACTGCTCAGGACCAAGATATCAAAGAGGAATATTACAACTTTCTGAAAGGAAGATAAAGCCCAAGAAACCTATAGGTAAAAAGAAATCCAAAGAAGAAAAAACTTAGTCAAGAAACACTTGTCATGATGAACCGAAGGCGACAAATGAAGAGCAAGATAAACACTGACAAGGAGAAAATTGAGTATACTGAGTTATGCAAAGCCATTAGAAAGAAACTCAGAGAGGACATAAGAAGATTCAACACAAGAAAAGTAGAACAAGCATTAAGGGAAAACAAAGGACTTACATCAGCAGCCATGAGCAGTAATACAGAAAGACAAATGATAGTGAAACTGAAGAATACCGATGGTGTACTCACAAATAGCAGAGAAGGCATAATTCAAATAGCAGAAGACTACTATAGAGAATTATACAAGGAGTGAGGGATTGATGCCAGCAGTGGGGAAGATGGATCGCAAATTAGTAACACGTATGACATACCCGATATTCTTCCTGATGAGGTAGAACATGTGTTGAAGAAAATGAAGAATCAGAAAGTCCCTGGGGAAGATGAAGTTATTATACAGTTGTTAAAATTGGGAGGAAGAGACATGACACAAAAACTGACAAGACTCTTCACAAAATGCATTAGAAAAGGTGTGATGCCTAAGGAGTAGAATAATGCAATCATAGTTTTGCTGCATAAGAAAGGAGATAAATTAGAAATTGGAAATTATAAACCAATTAGCTTGTTATCCCACATCAACAGGTAACCATTAACAGATACACTGTTAATGGTTACCTGTTGTGTATCTTGTTATATATAAAATAAAAATAAAAAAATCTACAAGTTGTTCAAAGGGTCATTACTAACAGATTAGAAAGAATACTTGATGAGAATCAACTAAAAGGGCAAGCTGGCTTTAGGTAGGACAGGATTCTCAACTATGGATCACCTTCACATAATATTACAGCTAATGGAGAAAGCAAATGAATATAAAACACCATTATAATGCCTGGCATTTGTGGATTATGAAAAGGCATTTGACTCCAAACAGTATAACGCAATGTTTCGGGGCTGGAAAGACAAGGCATAGATACCCAATATATTATGATTTTGAAGAAAATATATAAGAATGCTACCTCCTTTATTAGACTAGACAAAGACAGTAGCAAATTTAAAATTGAGAAAGGAATTCAACAAGGAGACACAATATCTCCGAAATTGTTTACTGCTGCCCTTGAGGAAGCTTTCAGAAGATTAGACTGGTTGCAGAAAGGAGTCAATGAATGGAGAGTACCTAAACCATTTACGATTTGCAGATGACATTGTGGTCATAAGCCACGATCCCAAAGAATTAGAGGAAAATCTTAATCAGTTATGCACAGTAAGTAAGGATTTTGGACTAAAGATGAATTTGGCTAAAACAAAAGTAATGATGAACAAGTATGCCACAGAAAGGGACATAAGGATTGAAGGAGCAGTAATTGAAAAGGTGGAGTCATATACTTACTAATTCAACTGAATGGTTTAAAGATACCTTATGTTCCTCAAAACAAATATCTTGGCATAATTCTCGATGATAAATTAACCTTTCCCCCTCATGTCACCAAACTGAAGGAAAAAATTAGAAAGTTTACTACTTCGGTCATAAAAATCTCCAAAAGAGACTGGGGTTTGAATAAAAAGACCATGAAACTATATTATAAAGCAATATTTCTGCCTATAGTATCGTACGGAGCAGGTATTTGGCATCAGAACGTCGTTAAGATGAAAATTAAAAATAAGCTACTAACAATTCAAAGAACAATGCTTCTGGCACTAAACAATGCCCCTCATACAGTATCAAACAATGCCCTCCAAATCCTTGGAGGAGAACTGCCTTTAGATTTATTTATCTTATACCGTGGCATGATTTATAAACATAAGAAAGGACTGCAGGTATCTATTATGGGAATTACAACCGACCCAGTCAGTAAGACAGAACGGAAAAGATTATGGAGTGAAATGGTTAGTATTTGGCAAAGTAGATGGAATGAGTCTGTGCACGGTGAAGTCACAAAGAAGTATATTGAAAATGTTGAGTTTACTTCTACTCAACCTTCTGTTTCGTGGTTTGCACCAAGCATGTTTACGACGTATTTATTAACAGGCCATGGATCTCTGAGGGCCAAACTATTCGACAGAGGTTTGGAGCGAGAGACCCTTTTTGCACCTGTGGTCAAATGGAAGACTGGATCCATGTCTTACTGTTTTGTCCGCAATATACAGACCATCGAGTATTGCTACTTAATCAGGTTCCAGCTCTAGCTGAGGACAATGTGAAAATACTAGTTGAGAACAAAACAAACTTTGAGACTTTCCAGACCTTTGCAGAATCGGTATTTAAGAAAAGACTTCAACAAAGAACTCAAATCCAAAAGCGAATATAATTCTGATATCTGAGAAGTTAATATATATGTTTGTATTCCATTAAATATAAATAGGATGATTTGTAAGATATGTAAATTGAATTGTATTGCTAGGATTTAGAGTTAAAATTCTATTATCTTTTGTACAAATGTAAATATTTACTTCGCTAAGTTTATTGGAGTTTCCAAACTGGCTTGTATCTGCTGAGGCTTGGTTTTTTTTTTTTTTTTTGCTGGTTTCCAGGTTTGGGCAACCTGGAGACGGGATTGCTGGCACCCACCGGTATTGCACTATCTCCGGTGGGTGCGAGATTTGTGCCCAAGGCACCAAAGGTAATAATAGACCCAGGCAGGCTGCTTGTGCCTGGGGGCAGGCAGCGGCTGCTTAGGTGTTGGCTGCCCCCTGGTGGCAAGGTGGACATACACAAGCGATAAAAAGCTTTGCAGAGTTTCTGCACCAACACAGACGTGCAAGGTGGAGATGGGCTAAGGCCTAGGAGCCACCCTTGATACAGGTAAACACACACACACACACACACACACACACACACACACACACACACACACACACACACACACACACACACACACACACACACACACAGGTGTTCGTATATATATATATATATATATATATATATATATATATTTCTTTTTTTTTTTTTTTATATGTATAATGAGAATGCTAATGTATATAAAATGTATATATATCTTCTCTGTAAGTTTTTGTATATAATCTGTAAAGAATTGTGTGTACAAATAAATGGAAAAAAAAAAAAAAAACTTATCTGGGACAAGCTATTAGCTGTAATAATGATAAATGGCTGGCAGTCAAGAGAAGAATAAATTTTGGATGGATAGCATTCAGGAAATATAGTCACATACTGAAGAGCAATATCCCAGTTTGTCTGAAACGTAAAATCATGAACCAATGTATACTCCCCACCATGACTTGTGGAAGTGAAACTTGGGCACTCACCAAAAGAATGGAAGAGAAGCTGAGAACTACACAGTGAAGAATGGAACAAATTATATTGAGAATCAGACTGTTAGATAAGAAGAGAAACACATGGATTAGGTAGCAAACTCAAGTAAAGGACATTCAAAACTAAAGAACTAAAATTGTCTTGGGCAGGACACATAGCTCGGAGACATGATGACAGATGGACTAAGAAGATAACAGAATGGTACCGAAGAGGAGCTAGAAGAAAACCTGGAAGACAAAGGCGGAGATGGATAGATGAAATTCATGAGTTTGTGGGTAGTAAATGGATGGCCAGTGCTCAAAACAGAAGGAAATGGAAAGTTGCTGGAGAGGCCTTCATCCTGCAGTGGATTGAAAATGGCTGATGATGATGATGTTCCATAATTTATTTTTTCTTCAATTGGTTGGGGGCGGGCACTTTGGATCCCTAAGGGAATGATTATAAGGCAGTTTTATAATTTGCACACCTTGCCTCTTGGGTCTTTCAACATTCTTTGTAGTCATGGCCTCTGACAATGCAGTGGCCACAGGTTTGCTCTTTTTGGAAGCAGGTGTGTGAAGTGTACAAAAAATTCCCAAGGATAGGACACTGACAATTACTATTAATTTAGAAGACATTTTGAATTATAGACAAATTGGCATTAAAAGTTTTATAGATTATAATTTCTAAAGGTTAGCATGAATATAAGTGTGCATTATTCATTTTCATTTAAATACGTGGGCTGTGTTAAGGTAACTAAGAATAGGTGCATTATACTTGCATGTACACCACTGCTAGAAGTATAGTAAATAAATTTGATGAATTTGAAGTGCTGGTCAGGACATCAAAGGCATATATTGTGTAGGGATATCAGAGACAGGGTGTCACACAGATATAAGCAGTGCAGGATTGGAATTAGCAGAATACAATGTGTACAGAAAGTATAGACAGAACAGAAAGGGAGAAAGGATTATACTTTTAATTAAGAAAAACATAAAATTTAAGGAAGTGCATCCAGTTTATATAGAGAGATAGTGCAATGTTGAGTCAGTTTGGTGTGACATAAGCACTGGGAAACAAAAACGAGAGTAGGAGTGTGTTACAGGCCTAATTACTCTAATGAGTACAATGAACAATTGTACAGAGAAATAGAATAGGCCAGTAAATCAGATTATGTTATAATGGGGGATTTTAATTTCCCAGATGTTGACTGGAACTTGTGGATTGGTCACTCATACATACCCTAGCAAGACTTTTGTGGATTTATTGGGTGATTGTTTTTTGCAGCAGCATTTTCGAGAACCAACTGTAGAGTGTAATATTCTTGATCTGGTTATCAGCAGTGATTATTCGTACATTAAAAATTTGCAGATAAAGGAAACACTAGGTGGCAGTGATCACATTGTATTGATGTGGGATTTACTTAAAGATATAATTCTATCAGGAGTAAAGGGAAGGGTGTTTGCTTCCTTAAAGGTGACTACAGAGGTCTCAGACAGTTTTTAAATTCTGTATAGTGTGGACCAACTGATGATGTTACCAAAAGCATATTGGCGTTAGCATTAGTAGAAGCATATGATGCAAGAAAACAAGCTTATGCAGCATCAGCCAAAAAAAAAAAACAACGCTTCCATTTCACCCCTCCGTTCGTTCCAAATACCTTTACAGCTCAGCCTTAAATTTATTTAGGCTATCAACTTCCACGACAAGAGAGGGAAGTCTGTTCCACCAACCAACTACCTGCTGGCTAAAGGCAAACTTCTACACTTCAATCCTACAACTGTCTTTCCTCAATTTGAATTTATGCCCTCTCAGGTGATTATTCTAAGCAAGAGGAAGAGTCCCATGATCATTGAGAATGCTCAAACCATTCAAGGCTTTATACACCTCTTTCAGATCACCTCGCAGGTACCTAGTCTCCAGACACTGTAATATTCAAAACTTAAGCCTTTCTTCGTAAGAGCAACCCTTCGTTCCATTCACTAATTTTGCTCTACATTCTAAACAACTCTACATTCTTCTTAAAATGAGGCCTCCAGATCTGTATACAGTACTCAAGGTGTAGTCTGACCATTGCCTTATACAAGGGGACAATCACCTCCTTATCCCTGCTAGAAAAATTCTTGTATATCATTGACAAGACACCATGAACTACTCTTGCAGACCGTCTGCAATGCTCAGAAAACTTCACATCTGCCTGCACAATTACCCCCAGGTCCTTTTCATTCTCTACCACTGTCAGTGTAGTACCAAAGAGTTGATACGTTATTCTGGGGTTACTGCTTCCCATATGTAGTATTTACATTTGTCAATGTTAAACTTTATTTGCCACCTCTCAGACCATTTACTCAACTTTTCTAGATCCTGTTGCAGCAGTGTACTGTCATTAGTGTCCTTAACAATCCTGCCGACCTTCATATCATCTGAAAACATGGACATTAAGCCTGATATACCATCATCAATATCATTTATAAATACAGTAAACAACAATGAAACCAACACTGAACCCTAAGGGACTCCATTAATAACATTAGTCCACGAAGAGCAGTGTCCGTTGATTACCATTCTGTCTTCTCCCACTCAACCATCCCTTTATCCAATGCCACACTGCTTCAATTTGTGCAGCAGTCTTCCACGTGCAATAGTATCAAAAGCCTTGCTAAGATCCAAATATATGATATCACAGTTATTCCCTGCATCCAGTTTCTTTGTGACCACATCATAGTATCCAATCAAATTGGTCAGACAAGACTTCCCCTTAACAAAACCATGCTGTGTCTGAACTATAACTGAAATCTTGTCTAGATGATCCTACAGTGCTTCTTTAACCAGTGACTCCATTAATTTCCCTGGAACAGAAGTTAAACTCACAGGTCTATAATTACTTGTGTCGCCCTTTGATCCTCCTTTGTGAATTGGGTTCACATTTGCACATCTCCAATCCATGGATACCTCCCCTGAGTCGAAGGAAAGTTTCATAATTATGGCTGAGAGTTTCTTTACTTCCTTTGCTGCCTCCTTTAATATAGCTGGATAGATCCCATCCATCCCGAGTGCCTTTTTTATGTTTATCTTCAACAATTTCTCCTCCACTTTCCTCTCAGTTATTACAAAATCATCTAGCTCACTGCCAGAGTTTAATTCACCTCTGGAATTTCCCTCCCTGAATATTTTGCATCTACATTCACACTTCTCATGTGTGAATGTAGATGCAAAATTCTCATTTAGTTTGTTAGCTACCTGAGCAGAATCATCAACAGTTGAACAATCAATATCCAGTGGACCAATCTGATCCATCCCTTTCCTTCTAGGGTTTACAAAGGTAAAGAACTCTTTGCATCCTTTGCCAAAGATTTCTCATAATCTGCCTTTGCCTGCCTAATCTCCTTTGTGACTTGGTTACAGACCAGCTTATATCTATCATAGGCTTCCATGTCACCCATTAATTTATATGTACCCCATGTATTTTTCTTCTTTGCCACATGTCTCAGTAGTTCATTTGACATCTATTTACACCTAAACCTTGAACAATATTTCTTAGTTGGTATGTATAACCTAGTAGCTTCCAAGATTCAGCTAGTGGTTCCTTTATCTGCAGATTCTTAATGCCTGAAGAATCACTACTCATAATCAGATCAAAAGTATTACTCCCTCTAGTTGCCTCCCGAACATGCTGATGTAGAAAACAATCATCCAATAAATCCACAAAAGCCTTGCTAGTGTGCGAGTGACTAATCTACAAATTCCAGTCAATATCTGGGAAATTAAAATTCCCCATTATAAGACTCTCTGATTTACTGGCCCACTCTATTAGCATTAGTAGAGGCATTTGATGCAAGAAAGCAAGCTTATGTAGCATCAGCCAAAAAAAAAAAAAAAACCATTTTCACTTCACTCCTCTGTTCGTTCAAAATACCTGTCCAGCTGAGCCTTAAACTTATTTAGGCTATCAACTTCCACGACAAGGGATGGAAGTCTGTTCCACCAACCAACCACCCACTGGCTAAAGGCAAATTTCCGCAAGTCTATCCTACATCTGTCTTTCCTCAATTTGAATTTATGCCCTCTCAGGTGATTATTCTGAGCAAGAGGAAGAATCCCATGAGCATTGAGCATGCTCAAACCCTTCAAGGCTTTATACACCTCTTTCAGATCACCTCACTGGTGCCTAGTCTCCAGACACTGTAATTTGCAAAACTTAAGCCTTTCTTCGTAAGAGCACCCCTTTGTTCCATTCACTAATCTTGTTGCCCTTCTCTGTACTCGTTCCAGCAGCTCTACATCCTTCTTGAAATTAGGCCTCCAGACCTGTATACAGTACTCTAGGTGTGGCCTGACCATTGCCTTATACAAGGGAATAATCACCTCCTTATCCCTGCTAGAAAAATTCCTATATATCATTGACAATACACCATGAGCTACTCTTGCAGCCCGTCTGCACTGCTCAG
Organism: Mastigoproctus giganteus; assembly: GCF_048544385.1. NCBI lineage: Eukaryota > Metazoa > Arthropoda > Arachnida > Uropygi > Thelyphonidae > Mastigoproctus > Mastigoproctus giganteus. The sequence continues at coordinate 128,672,096 of NC_143578.1, forward strand.
AAATTTTCATATCTGTCTGCACAACCAGCCAATGGTCCCTTTCATTCCCTACCACTGTCAGTGTAGTACCACAGAGTTGATACGTTGCTCCGGGGTTGCTGTTTCCCATATGTAGTACTTTACATTTGCCAATGTTAAACTTCATTTGTCACCTCTCAGCCCATCTGCTCAACCTTTCGAGATCCTGTTGCAGCAGCATAGTGTCAGTAGTGTACTTGATAACCCTGCCAACCTTCGTATCGTCTGCAAACTTGGACATTAAGCTTGATATACCATCATCAATATTATTTATAAATTCAGCAAACAATAATGGACCCAACACTGAACCCTGAGGGACTCAACTAATAACATTAGCACTATGATTACCAATCTCTGTCTTCTCCCCCCTCAATCACCCCTTTATCCATAGCAGCAATTTGTCTCCAATGCCACACTGCTCCAATTTTTAAGACTTCCCCTTTACAAAACCATGCTGTGTCCAAGCTATAACTGAAGTCTTGTCTAGATGATCCTGCAGTGCTTCTTTAACCAGTGCCTCCATTAATTTTCGTGGAACAGAAGTTAACAGAAGGTGTACAAAGCCTTGAATGGTTTGAGCAAGGTGTACAAAGCCTTGAATGGTTTGAGCATGCTCAATGCTGATGCGATACTACCTCTTGCTCAGAATAATCACCTGGGGGGGCATAAATTCAAATTGAGGAAAGACAGATGTAGGATAGATGTGTGGAAATTTGCCTTTAGCCAGCAGGTACTTGGTTGGTGGAACAGACTTCCATCCCTTGTGAAAGTTGATAGCCTTAATAAATTTAAGGCTCAGCTGGACAGGTATTTTGAACGAACAGAGGGGTGAAGTGGAAGCGGTTTTTTTTTTTTTTTTTTTTGGCTGATGCTGCATAAGCTTGCTTTCTTGCATCATATGCCTATACTAATGTTTATGCTAATTTGTGCAGCAGTCTTCCATGTGCAACAGTATCAAAAGCCTTTCTAAGATCCAAGTATATAATATCAGAGTTATTCCCTGCATCCAGTTCTTTTGTGACTGCATCATAGTATCCAGTTAAATTGTTCAGGCAAGACTTCCCCTTAACAAAACCATGCTTTGTCCGAGCTATAATTGAAGTCTTGTCTAGATGATCCTGCAGTGCCTACATTAATTTTTCTGGAACAGAAGCTAAACTCTCAAGTCTATAACTACTTGTGTCAGCCTTTGATCCGACTTTGTGAATTGTAGTCACATTTGCACATCTCCAGTCTGTGGGTACCTCGCCTGAGTTCAAGGAAGCTCTCATAGTTATGGCTAAGGGTTTGCTTACTTCCTTTGCTGCCTCCTTTAATATAACTGGATAGATCCCATCCACCCCAGGTGCCTTTCTTGTGTTAATCTTCAACAATTTCTCCTCCACTTTACTGTCAGTTATTACAAGATTCTCTAGCTTACTGCCAGAGTTGAATACACCTCTGGCATTCCCCTCGCTGAATAACTCCTCATGTGTGAATGTCGATGCAAAATATTTATTTAGTTTGTTAGCTACCTGAGCAGGATCATCAACAGTTGACCCATCGATATCAAGTGGACCAATCTGATTCATCCCTTTCCTTCTAGAGTTTATATAAGTAAAGAACTCTTTGCTTTTTTTTTTGCATCCCTTGCCAAAGATTTCTCGTAATGTGCCTTTGCCTACCTAACCTGCTTTGTAACTTGGTTACAGATCAACTTGTATCTATCATAGGCTTCTGTGTTATGTGTTAATTTGTATGTATACCATGCATTTTTCTTCTCTGCCATATGTCTCATTAGTTCATCTGACATCCATTTAGGCCTAAACCTTGAACAATATTTCTTAGTTGGTATGTAAAGCCTAGTAGCTTCCAAGATAAGTTCTTTGAATGCTTCCCATTTTGAATTTGCTGTTGGTAACATCATCAGTTGGTCCCACTGTATAGAATTTAAATACTGTCTCAGTCCATCGTAGTTGCCTTTACGAAAGCAATAACCCTTCCCTTTACTCCTAATGGTAGTTACCTCTTTGAGTAAATCCCACTTCAGCACACTGTGATCACTGCCACCTAGTGGTTCATTTATCTGCAGATTCTTAATGCATGAAGAATCACTCATCATCATCATCAGCCATTTTCAATCCACTGCAGGATGAAGGCCTCTCCAGCAACTTTCCAGTTCCTTCTGTTTTGAGCACTGGCCATCCATTTACTACTCAAAAACTCATGAATTTCATCTATCCATCTCTGCCTCTGTCTTCCAGGTTTTCTTCTAATTCCTCTTGGGTACCATTCTGTTATTTTCTTAGTCCATCTGTCATCATGTCTTCGAGCTATGTGTCCTGCCCAAGACCATTTTAGTTCTTTAGTTTTGATAAGAATGTCCTTTACTTGAGTTTGCTGCCTAATCCATGTGTTTCTCTTCTTATCTAACAGTCTGATTCCCAATATAATTCGTTCCATTCTTCGCTGTGTAGTTAGCATTAGCATTAGCATTAGTAGAGGCATATGATGCAAGAAAGCAAGCTTATTCAGCATCAGCCAAAAAAAAAAAAAAAAAAAACCCTCTCCCATTTCACCCCTCCGTTCGTTCGAAATACCTGTCCAGTTGAGCTTTAAATTTGTTTAGGCTATCAACATAAAACAGGTGATGGAAGTCGGTTCCACCAACCAACCACCCGCTGGCCAAAGGCAAATTTCCGCACATCTATCCGACATCCGTCCTTCCTCAATTTGAATTTATGCCCTCTGAGGTGATTATTCTGAGAAAGATGAAGAATCCCATTGGCATTGAGCATGCTCAAACCATTCAAAGCCTTATACACCTCTATCAGATCACCTCGCCGGTGCCTAGTCTCCAGACTCTGTAATTTGCAAAACTTAAGCCTTTCTTCGTAAGAGCAACCCTTTGTTCCATTTACTAATCTTGTTGCCCTTCTGTGTACCCGTTCCAGCAGCTCTACATCCTTCTTGAAATGAGGCCTCCAGACCTGTATACAGTACTCAAGATGTGGCCTAACCATTGCCTTATACAAGGGAATAATCACCTCCTTATCCCTGCTAGAAAAATTCCTGTATATCATTGACAAGACACCATGAGCTACTCTTGCAGCTCGTCTGCACTGCTCAGAGAACTTCATATCTGCCTGCACAATTACCCCCAGGTCCTTTTCATTCTCCACCACTGTCAGTGTAGTACCGCAGAGTTGATACATTGCTCTGGGGTTACTGTTACCCATATGTAGTACTTTACATTTGTCAATGTTAAACTTCATTTGCCACCTCTCAGCCCATCTGTTCAACCTTTCCAGATCCTGTTGCAGCAGCATAGCGTCAGTAGTGTCCTTAACGACCCTGCCAACCTTTGTATCATCTGCAAACTTAGACATTAAACTTGATATCCCATCATCAATATCATTCATAAACACCGAAAACAACAATGGACCCAACACTGAACCTTGAGGAACTCCACTAATAACATTAGTCCACGTTGAGCAGTGTCCATTGATTACCACTCTCTGTCTTCTGCCACTCAACCATCCCCTTATCCATAGCAGCAATTTGCCTCCAGTGCCACACTGCTCCAATTTGTGCAGCAGTCTTCCATGTGCAACAGTATCAAAAGCCTTTCTAAGATCCAAATATATAATATCAAAGTTATTCCCTGCATCCAGTTCTTTTGTGACTACATCATAGTATCCAATCAAATTGGTCAGGCAAGACCTGCCCTTAACAAAACCATGCTGCGTCTGAGCTATAACTGAATTCTTGTCTAGATGATCCTGCAGTGCTTCTTTATCCAGTGCCTCCATTAATTTACCTGGAACAGAAGTTAAACTAACAGGTCTATAATTACTTGTGTCAGCCTTTGATCCTCCTTTGTGAATTGGGGTTACATTTGCACATCTCCAGTCTATGGGTACCTCCCCTGAGTCCAAAGAAGCTCTCATAATTATGGCTAGGGGTTTGCATACTTCCTTTGCTGCCTCCTTTAATATAACTGGATAGATCCCATCCACCCCAGGTGCCTTTTTTATGTTTATCCTCAACAATCTCTCCTCCACTTTCCTCTCAGTTATTACAAAATCATCCAGCTCACTGCCAATGTTTACTTTACCTACATCATTCTCCTTCCTGAATAACTCCTCATGCGTGAATGTAGATGCAAAATACTCGTTTAGATTGTTAGCCACCTGAGCAGGATCCTCAACTGTTGAACCATCAATATCCAGTGGACCAATCTGATTCATCCCTTTCCTTCTCGAGTTCAAGTATGTAAAGAACTCCTTTCTGTTTTTCTTTGCATCCTTTGCCAAGGATTTTTCGTAGTGTGCCTTTGCCTGCCTATTCTCCTTTGTGACTTGGTTACAGACCAACTTATATCTATCATAGGCTTCCATGTCACCCATTAATTTGTATGTATCCCATGCATTTTTCTTCTCTGCCACATGTCTCATTAGTCCATCTGACAACCATTTAGGCCTAAACCTTGAACAATATTTCTTAGTTGGTATGTAAAGCCTGGTAGCCACCAAGATTAGTTCCTTGAATGCTTCCCATTTTGAGTTTGCTGTTGGTAACATCATCAGTTGGTCCCACTGTATAGAATTTAAATACTGTCTCAGACCATCATAGTCGCCTTTACGAAAACAAAAACCCTTCCCTTTACCTCTGATGGTAGTTACCTCCTTGAGTAAATCCCACTTCAACACACTGTGATCACTGCCACCCAGTGGTTCATTTATCTGCAGGTTCTTAATGCATGAAGAATCACTACTGATAATCAGATCAAGAGTATTGCTCCCTCTTGTTGCCTCACGAACATGCTGATGTAGAAAACAATCATCCAATAAATCCACAAAAGCCTTGCTAGTGTGCGAGTGACCAACCCACAAATTCCAGTCAATATCTGGGAAATTAAAATCCCCCATTATAAGACTCTCTGATTTACTGGCCCACTCTATTTCCCTGTACAATATATTATTATACTCATCAGAGTCATTAGGCCTATAGCACACTCCTACTCTCAATTTTGATTTCCCTATGCTTATGTCACACCAAACTGACTCGACACTGCCCTGTCCATCGATGTCAACTGGCTTCACTTCCTTTGACTTTATGTGTTTCTTAATTAATAGCATAACCCCTCCTCCCCTCCTGTCCTGTCTATCCTTTCTATATACATTGTATTCCCCAAATTCCAGTTCCGCATTACTTATATCTGTGTGACACCACGTCTCTGATATCCCAACAATATCTGCCTTTGATGTTTTGAGCAATACCTCAAATTCATCAAATTTATTTACCAAACTCCTAGCATTGGTGTACACGCAGGTATACATGCACCTGTTTCTATTCTTAGCTACCCTAACACAACCCATGTGTTTACTTGTAACGCAATGACTACCAGCAGTCTCTGAAATATCCTGCATCTTGTTTTTCAGACTTCTGCTCATTTGAATAGAAGCAGTGCAAGAATCACTTCCACCTCTGCCAGTGGCTACTGTTAATCTATTAGTCCTTGTATCCCCCCCAACTAGCAGTTTTCCGACCCACCTAGCTTCTTTCTTAGCTTCTCTTAGCTTCAGTTCTTAGCTTCTCTTCCATTCTTTTGGTGAGTGCCCAAGTTTCACTTCCATAAGTCATGGTGGGGAGTATACATTGATTCATTATTTTATGTTTCAGACAAACTGGGATATTGCTCTTCAGCATGTGACTATATTTCCCGAATGCTATCCATCCAAAATTTATTCTTCTCTTGACTTCCAGCCATTTATCATTATTACAGCTAATAACTTGTCCCAGATAAGTATATGACTCCACCTTTTCAATTACTGCTCCTTCAATCATTATTTCCCTTTCCGTGGCATACTTGTTCATCATTACTTTTGTTTTAGCCATATTCATCTTTAGTCCAAAATCCTTACTAACTATGAATAACTGATTAAGATTTTCCTCTAATTCTTTGGGATCGTGGCTTATGACCACAATGTCATCTGCAAATCGTAAATGGTTTAGGTACTCTCCGTTCACATTGACTCCTTTCTGCGACCAGTCTAATCTTCTGAAAGCTTCCTCAAGGGCAGCAGTAAACAGCTTCGGAGATACTGTGTCTCCTTGTCGAACTCCTTTCTCGATTTTAAATTTGCTACTGTCTTTGTCTAGTCTAATAAAGGATGTAGCACTCTCATATATTTTCTTCAAAATCATAATATATGGAGTATCTATGCCTTGTCTTTCCAGTGCCCGAAACATTGCCTTATGCTGTATGGAGTCAAATGCCTTTTCATAATCCACAAATGCCAGGCATAATGGTGTTTTATATTCATTTGCTTTCTCCATTAGCTGTGATATTACGTGAAGGTGATCCATAGTTGAGAATCCTGTCCTAAAGCCAGCTTGCTCTTTTGGTTGATTCTCATCAAGTATTCTTTCTAATCTGTTAGTAATGACCCTTGTGAACAACTTGTAGATATGGGATAACAAGCTAATTGGTCTATAATTTCCAATTTCTGATTTATCTCCTTTCTTATGCAGCAAAACTATGATTGCATTATTCCACTGCTTAGGCATCACACCTTTTCTAATGCACTTTGTGAAGAGCCTTGCCAGTTTTTGTGTTATGTCTCTTCCTCCCAATTTTAACAACTCTATAGTAACTTCATCTTCCCCCGGGGCTTTCTGATTCTTCATTTTCTTCAGTGCATGTTCTGCCTCATCAGGAGGAATATCGGGTATGTTGTATGTATTGCTACTTTGCAATCCATCTTCCCCACTTCTGGCATCATTCCCCTGCTCCTTGTATAATTCTCTATAGTAGTCTTCTACTATTTGAATTATGCCCTCTCTGCTGTTTATAAGTACACCATTGCTATCCTTCAGTTTCAGTATCATTTGTCTTTCTGTATTACTGCTCATGGCTGCTGATTTAAATCCTTTGTTTTCCCTTAATGCTTGTTCTACTTTTCTGGTTAAATCTTCTTATGTCCTCTCTGAGTCTCTTTCTAATGGCTTTGCATAACTCAGTATACTCAATTTTCTCCCTGTCAGTGTTTTTCTTGCTTCATTTGTTGTCTTTGGTTCATCATGACAAGTGTTTCTTGACTAATTTTTTCTTCTTTGGATTTCTGTTTCCCTATAGGTTTCTTGGGCTTTATCACTTTCAGAAAGTTGTAATATTCCTCGTCGATATCTTGGTCCTCAGCAGTCTGCAGAAGCTCAAACTTGTTCTTAACTTCCAGTACATACTGCTTTTTCTCCTCCTCTGTTATTTCAAAGACCTTTGTATTATTTACTCGAGTCAGTTTTTTCCTTTCCTACATCTATATCAAGTGTACATCTTACCATTCTGTGATCACTTCCAACATTTACCTTATTCAGGACGGTAACATCATTCACAATATATCTTCTGTTAGTGAGGATGAAGTCGATTTCATTAGTTGTTAATCCATTTGGACTCTTCCATGTCCACTTTCTGATCACCCTTTTCTTGAAAAAAGTGTTCATTACTGACAGTCCTTGAGATTCTGCAAATTCCACAAGTCTTTCACCTCTTTTATTTCTTTCACCAATTCCAAAATTTCCTATAGTTCCTCTTTCTGCGCTGTTTTGCCTTTTTCCAACCTTAGCATTGAAGTCCCCCATAATAATAGTGTAGTGGGTTTTCTGCTCATCTAGAAGACTCTCAATTTCAGTGTACATTTCTTCAACCTCTTCATCATCATGGCTCAATGTTGGTGCATAAATCATTATAATCTTTAGCTTGTACCTCTTAGAAATCTTGAGTATTAGTCTTGACACCCTTGGTGATGTACTTTTGAATTCCAAAATGTTGTTTTTAAAATCTTTATGGACCAGAAACCCAACTCCACCTTCACTCCTTTCACTGTTTCCATTGGGGTACAGCAGATTTCCACTTGATAAACTTATAAGTCATTCATTTCTTCTTCTTGTTTCAGCCAAACCGATGATATTCAATTCACATTTTCTAATTCCTTTTCCAGCTCTAATATCCTGTCTTCACCGATGAGTGATCGTACGTTATAACAGGCCAAGTTCAATTTCCGTGCATGGCAGCCTGGTCGTACCCAGAGATTCTTAGCACCCTCTGCTTCCACTCTGATCCTCTCGCTGCCGTAAGAGGGAGAGTGAAAGCTGCTGGGGACTGAGGGCCATTTGTATTGTTGCCTTGTATTTAGTATGTATTACTCCCTCTAGTTGCCTTCCAAACATGCTGATGTAGAAAACAATCATCCAATAAATCCACAAAATCCTTGCTAGTGTGCGAGTGACCAGCCCCCAAATTCCAGTCAATATCTGGGAAATTAAATATTATACGACTCTCTGATTTACTGGCCCACTCTATTTCCCTGTACAGTTTCTTATTATACTCATCAGAGTCATTAGGCCTATAGCACACTCCTACTCTCAATTTTGATCTCCCAATGCTTAATATCACACCAGACTGGCTTCACTTCCTTGTATTTTATGTTTTTCTTAACTACTAGCATAACCCCTCCTCCCTTCCTATCCTGTGTATCCTTTCTGTAGACGTTGTACTCTCCAAATTCCAGTTCTGAATTCCTTATATCTGTGTGACACCACGTCTCTGAAATCCCAACAATATCTGCCTTTGATGTTTTGAGCAATACCTCAAATTCATCAAATTTATTTACTAAACTCCTAGCATTGGTGTACACGCAAGTATACATGCACCTGTTTCTATTCTTAGCTACCCTCACACAACCCATGTGTTTACTTGTACCGCAGTGACTCCCAGCAGTCTCTGAAATATCCTGCATCTTGTTTTTCAGGCTTCTGCTCATTCCAATAGAAGCAGTGCAAGAATGACTTTCACCTCTGCCAGTGGCTACTGTTAATCTATTAGTCTTTGTCTCTCCCCAAGCTAGCAGTTTTCCGACCCACCTAACACTGCCTCAATAGCATCAGCAATTATTCTTGCACCCTTTCTATTTAAGTGTATCCCATCCCTGTAGAAGAAGTCTCTCCTGTTAACAAGTACAGTCCAGGCTGAAAAAAATTCTGCCCCTTGAGCCTTGCACAATCTTTCCAGGGCCGAATTGATCGACAAGGCTCTCATCATATACTCCCTCCTATCGTGTCTGGGCAGAATTGCAGACACTTTAAAATTCAACCCTAATTCATGGCTTTTTTTCAACAGTGACCTGTACTTGTTAAGTATTTCTGCCGGTCTTCTACTCTTAATATCATTAGTGCCAAAGTGTACATTTTGATCTCCCAATGCTTAATATCACACCAGACTGGCTTCACTTCCTTGTATTTTATGTGTTTCTTAACTACTAGCATAACCCCTCCTCCCTTCCTATCCTGTGTATCCTTTCTGTAGACGTTGTAGAGCGGATATCTTCTTAAAAGAAGATATCCGCTCTACAACGTCATCAACCTTTGCCCTTGGCAGACGTACACTGATCCTGTTCCACCCATCCTTTTTACAAAGCACGTTCCCCGTTTCTCTGACAATAGAGTCACCAAAACTACTAGTTCCTGTGGGACCAGCGTATTCTGCCTTGGGGGTTGCCGCTGTGTTGCGTGATGACCAAGTGCAAGCTCTGGCGTTGATGTGGGCAGTTGAGAGCTTGATGGGCCCCTCAATTTAGTTCCTTCGAGGGCGTCCACCCTGTCCTTCAAGCTCTCATATAGGCCCATAACAACGCTGAGTAGTCGCCTGATTTCCTTACACTCCTTGCATCGTGCACACACAAAGACATCCCCCATGGCAATATCATGTCCCGTACCTGAATGCTCCACAAACATCATGCAAGCAGTGCATTTTGAAAGGCTGTGATTCAGAAGGCAACTGCCCCTCTTAGTTCTCCTCTGAGCCACAGTACTTCTTAGCTTGAGCCTTTCGCTTTGCTGCTCTGGTCTGAGTCATGATTTCTATTAATTTCAATAAAATTTCAATTTCAGTTCAAAATTATAACCCTAAACTTGTATCCCAACACAGTTATAATGATATACATATTTTTCAGTGTCAAGTATTAATTATCTACGAGTTCCCTTTATATAACTTCCGTATCAGTTATGTATTAATTAATTATGTTACATTTGTAATCTAAGTCGTTATATGTATTTAGTTAAAAGTACAATTTAATTGACAATGAAGTTCAACAAGTTTAATAGATTCTACCAATCAACCGACAATATTATAACCTATACTATACAAACACTATCTATGACAAAGGCGACAAGTTACAAATGGTAAATCTATGGACACCTTAAGTATTAATTAACTTTAAAATCTCGCTGTCTCAATTCAGAATAAACTAACGATCCTTACTAGGTCTATAAGCTACTTTCAGAAAATAATTTGATGTAAAAAATATTCAATAAAGCGGCTAAATATGGCTAAAAAACTTCTCGTTCAGTGGAGTTGCAACTTGTAACACGTGGATTTGATACCCTTACCGATACTTTTATGCAATTACAAGGCCAAATAAAGAATAAATACATCAGATTAATCAGAAAATCACAAAATAATGCTATACTACTAAATTGAAATCAAAAGTTTTAGAAAAACAATAATTTCAAACCAATAAATAAGAAAAATCCACAGCAGCTTTGAACACGTCTGGCTCCTACTAGCCTCATCAGCAGACTCCCTATTTCACTTTACAGTTTTTTTTATTATTCTCATCAGAGTCATTAGGCCTATAACACACTCCTACTCTCAATTTTGATCTCCCAGTGCTTATGTCACACCAAACCGAGTCGACACTGCACTGTCCAGCAATGTCGACTGGCTGCACTTCCTTGGATTTTATGTGTTTCTTAACTAATAGCCTAAACCCACCCCTCCCTTCCTATCCTGTCTATCCTTCCTGTACACATTGTACTCCCCAAATTCCAGTTCTGCATTCCTTATGTCTGTGTGACACCACATCTCTGATATTCCAACAATACCTGCCGCTGATGTTTTGACCAACACCTCAAATTCATCAAATTTGTTAACCAAACTCCTAGCATTGGTGTATACACAAGTATACATGCACCTGTACCTATTCTTAGCTATTCTAACACAGCCCATGTGTTTACTTGTACTACAATGACTCCCAGCAGTCTCTGAAATACCCTGCATCTTGTTTACCAGGCTGCTGCTCATTCCAGTAGAAGCAGTGCAAGAATCACTTTTACCTCTGCCTGCGGCTACTGTTAATCTGTTAGTCTGTGTATCCTCCTAAGCTACCAGTTTTCTGACCCACCTAACACTGCCTTGATAGCATTGGCAAATAGTGATCACTAAATAAGTGCTGTTAAGGGCACATGAAATTAATAACTGCTTTATAGGTACACTGATTGATCTCTACACTGTTTGCTTTGGCACTTTGTTTTTGTTTATCTTGAATGGTGTGCCAATTGTAATACATGACTTGGTACCCAGTTTTATTTGCTCTTTGTTTGTGTTGAGATTAGTTTACATACATGGAATAAAGGTCTGATAAAATTGAGATTAGGTCTGATTTACAGTGCAGCCCAAAAGTAAGTATTCACTTTTGGCTATGAATTCCAGACTTTTACTCTTCAATCGTTGTTTATTTGTCTAATACTAAACTATCAAAGCTTTGGCAGGGTGTTTAAACATATAAATTTCCAATTGTGATTTCACTGTATTTTCTTCCAGGTTTAAGTGGCTACACTGTGATCAGACAGTTGAATAACAATATAACGAACAATAAAAAAATAAAGAGACTTAATTTCTTCATTTTAATATATAAAATAAATTACTTAGAATATCTATTTCTTTAACAGGGGAAAAGAACTAATACATGACGTGAAACAGGCCATTTGCATCAAGCAACATAAATTCTTCTGCCTTTAATAAGAACATAAGCCAATTAACAGTTAATGAAAATATTCCAAATTTCTCAGTTTACTTCTTCAAATTGCTATATAAACAATTGCAAGAATAAAATTGTAGAGTTTATGTTCAAAAGAAAATTCGTCCTTTTTCTACTCATGAGAACAGATAAAGTGGCTTACCTTTACTTCATTTCAAAAATAATTAATGGCTGTGTACTTTTGTATGTACATGACATTAGAACATATTTTACACATCCTTTTTTTTGTAAGAATGCTGTTTTTGTAAGTGAGACAAAAAAAATAAATCATCACACCAAAAGAAGTGAAATCATCACACCATATTCCAAACATACAAATAACCCACAATCTACTCTTATTCAAAATGTATAAAGCTCCAACTTCGTTAACTTAACTTTCAATTATTGTTTTGTCTACTAAATATTATTCTGAATTAACAATATTTACAGATACTTCTCTCAACAATTATTTAGTTTCTAAATTTTTAACTCTCCTTAGCATTAAAATGCCCCCACCATTTCCAGGTGTAACATTCTAAAGAGCAACACATTCCACTTGTGATGTACAAGAAAACACGTGTTCAGCAAATGATATGAACAGTACGTCCTTTAGTTTAGGGGCAGCCATTATCTGTTTCTTTGAATGCAGCATGGTTTACAAACAGTTTAGTGCAATCATAGTACAGACAGTTTTTAGAGGCAGCAGCAAACATGTGAAGGGTATGAATCTTGCCTCTTGGCCAATTGTAGCCAGGCATGCTGGTTTCCCAAACATGAAAAGCTGTTGGTTGCAGTTCTCTTCTTCCCAAACATGAAAATATTGAAGAGATATCCTCTGAATATTCTATTTTGCAAACTCCTATCAAAGTAAGTTTTCTTTGTGTGCCTCCCTAAAAGTTTCAACCATACTTCCACCTTTGTTACATCCTGGTGAATCCATTGCATCTTCACCTAAGATAAAGCTGACTTATTATCATCTTATCAAGACATGTACACTCCTACTCTCAATTTTGATCTCCCAGTGCTTATGTCACACCAAACTGACTCGACACTGCACTGTCCAGTGATGTCGACTGGCTGCACTTCCTTGAATTTTACATGTTTCTTAACTAATAGCATAACCCCTCCTCCTTTCCTATCCTGTCTGTCTTTCCTGTACACATTATACTCCCCAAATTCCAGTTCTGCATTCCTTATATCTGTGTGACACCACGTTTCTGATATCCCAACAATATCTGCCTTTGATGTTTTGATCAACACCTGAAATTCATCAAATTTATTTATCCAACTCCTAGCATTGGTGTATACATGCACCTGTTCCTATTCTTAGCGACTCTAACACAGCCCATGTGTTTACTTGTACTACAGTGACTCCCAACAGTCTATGAAATACCCTGCATCTTGTTTTCCAGGCTGCTGCTCATTCCCAACAATATAAAGACATCCTGACATCCTATCAGAACTGCAGACAACCTCAGTACTGAATTATATTGACTCATACAGAAACAGATGGATCCAGCATGTAGAAAGAATGGAGGACAGATGCTATCTGAAAGAGATACTACACTACAAACCCTAGGGAAAGAGAGACAGAGGTAGACCCCTGCAAAGATGGAGAGAGACTGTAACAGGCCTACTGGCCTGTTACAGGAAAGAGAAGATTATCATCTTATTCTTTGTTCAGCTTAGCATCTTACCTTTTTTTTAACTTATAATCTTAATTTTCCTTCTTGCATTTCAGGATCTTAGTAAATCTTCCCCACATTTATGCTGTACACATTTCATTCATTGCCTCCCTTAGATTTTTGGCAGAAAGGCATTAGAAGAATCTTGATGCAAAGAAGTTGCATGGTATTTCTTCTCTTTAAAATCTGTGTTTGTTGCAATTTTCCATTATGTTGTTCCACTGGTGTTTTTCTTTTGCATGGAAATTTGCTCATATTTGTCTAATTCCTAAAAAATTGACACGTCTTCTTCCTCCTAATTATTGTCCTCTTGTACTTCAATTCTTTCTGAAGTAATGGAGAAATCTATCAGTGCCGACCGGGCTAGCTGGGTGGGTAAAGTGCCTACCTGGCAACCCAAAGGTTGCGGGTTCGAATCCCGCCTCGGGCTTGGATCAGAGTACAAAATGCGAAAACATTGGGAGGTGCAATATGGCCACAGAAGCTGCTGCGCCAACAACTAAAAAAAAAAAAAAAAAAAATCTATCAGCTACCAGCTCTTACACTATTTGCCTTCCATCTGATTATCAGTCTGAAAAGTGAGGGGTCTATTAGTGTTGATTCATTGGTGTTATCTTGGCTTATATTACATTTTTTTTTTTTTTTTTTTTTTTTGGCTGGTGCTGTATAAGCTTGCTTTCTTGCATCATGTGCCTTTGCTAATGCTAATATTATTCATTACACTGAAAGCTCACTCAGCTTCAGCACTGCTAATCACAATGGTTTCAAAGATATTTTCTGGCTTTCTTAATTGAAAAGGTAATTTCACTTAATTTTAAAGATAAACTGGCTTCGAAAATCTCTAAAATCATTAATTTTTGTTTCATATTTTAACAGAAAACTTAAAAAATTTCTTATTCAGTTTTCATCTTGCCACTGAGACAAAAGTTCTTTCACATTCCGCGATTTCGGGTAGCATATGGTAGCATAACTTCTTTCAATGGTATCTTTCTTTCAATATCTTTGGACAGATCTGCTGCATCACTGCTCTGTGTCAAATTGAGAGAAATTTTAAGTAGCACTTACAAAGTATATCAGAGGTAGTTGAGATGAACTTGTCACTTCTGTTGCTGGTTCTTTTGAAGTTTGTCGAGATTGTGAGATAAAATGTAAAGGATAGATTATAGTTAAACAGAATGAAAATTTTGTATGCTGCAGCTCCATCTCATCAAGGCACTGTCATCCAAAAAACTGAGAGACATAATATGTTGATAACCTCTAAACCATCATAGGATTGGGTTGAAAGGCTATTGCACCATGCTGTGCAAACCACAAGCAAACAAAGTACTTACCCAGCAGAGTAAGTACTTACCCAGCAGAGACTAAAAGAGACCCTTGGAAGAACTTCACAGATGGATACCCCAAGACAGCATCCTTTTTCAAAGAAAATTAATCAGAGAAACAGTCACAAAGGCAGAGGTGTGTGTGTGTGTGTGTGTGTGTGTTTGTTGGGAAGCGATAATTAATAAAACTAAAATGAATAATTCTCCTTAGACTACCACTTTATTGTAGCAAAGAGGTGCGAGTATGTTGATAACCTCAAGAGCCACACTGGTGAGATCTTAAGCATCTGATAATACTATCCTAGCCAGACAGGTCAAACGATGGGCATGAGATGAATTGTAGTCCACCATTTAAGAGAAGATCCTTCAGATGTAAAGTTAAAATGTTCAAAGAAAATTAAAAAGTTTAGAAACTGAACTGACTGGGAATAGATTAGGGAAACTCTAAGAAGAAGAAAGGAATAAAAACTGTGGGAACATGAATATAAGGTCTGTTAATGGAAAGAAGAGATAGTGGGAGGATAGAAATTAGAAAAGATTTATACACTTAGAGGAACTAAAAAAGAAAGAGAAAGGTATAATAAATATGGGAAATTATATATTTATATATAATGAGGTGCAGAAAATTAGAAGAGCTGCTAAAGGCATTGGGATTTTAATATATGAATCATTGAAAAAATGTAAAACAATGTAATATAGAATCAGAAAGAATATTGCATGTAAAATTGAGGTGGTTAACAAAAACATTAAACATATTAAGCATATATGGCCCAGAAGAGGGAGAAACCTAAAGAAAAAGTTATAAATTCTGTAATCAGTTACCCTTGGTGGCAGTATATCTTTAAGCAAATCCAAAATCAGTTCGCTGTGATTACTAGGGTTATTTTGAAATGTTAAAGAATTATACAGTACCTAATATCAGAAGCACGTTTTCAGATATGATGGCATTTTTTTTTTTTTTTTTAACAGGATGCATACTTGCTTATTTTCATATTGATGTCTGTGACTCACAAATTATGGATTGTTTATGTGTATATATATATATAATTCTGATTCACTGTGTATAAAGGATGTAAAAGCAGCAACCTCAGTAGATACAGAAGCGAGCACGAATTATTAGTGGGAACCTTCAGATTTAAGGAATCCTTTAAGAAAAGTCAAAAAATAAACCAATAAGAAACAAAATTCAAAAGCAATTATTATAAGATGAAAGTATTAGGATTCTGTATAGAAATAGATTGAGAGAATATATAGAATTACAAGAAATGGCATATGAAAATCAGTCAATAGAAGAAAAATGGAAAATATTTAAAATTTGTTAAATAAAGCAGCAAAAAAAAAAAAAAAAACCAGTAAAGCAATAAAGTTAAATAAATTTTTTAAATTAAGTATATGGAATTTGGAGAATGGAATATAAAGTATAAAAGATGAATATCTTGTATACATAAATAGTAAAAGACCTGACTTGACAGTTTTCTCATGAATCAAGAATTTGTATAATGTGTACTACTTGATTGTTTGAAAAGCTGTCTGTATTGGAACATGATACAGCCCAAAGATGATGCCTTTGTGTGCTTGTTGCAAGGAGATTAAGAGCATTTTTGATGGGCTTATATGAGGGGCTTATTTTGATGGGCTTATATTAAGAGCAAATTGAGCATTTTTGATGGGCTTATATGAGGGCTTCACGAAAAGGGTTGCTACTCTTGAAGAAATTGAAATGAGGGACTCATCAAGCACTAAGTTTCCCAACCCAGTGTTAGGGTCCATGCTCCAGTATCACACATCATAACAACATCCTCAACAGCAAAAGGATCTCTAGTCCCACAGGAAGTAGATAATGTCAGAGAAATAGGAAATATATTGTGCAAAAAAAAGGTGAGATGAAATAGGATTATGGTAGGTCTGCAGGGAGCAAAAGTTAATATGACATTGTAGAGTAGCTATCATTTTTTAAGGACACAAAGGGTAATATTGTTGTAAACACTGATGCAAATGATAATAAGGATATCTCAGGATTTACTTAGCAAGTGTGGAACAATGTTGAGAAGTCAAGTTAAGATTAAATTTGAAAGTGTATATTCTAGTATATTTGTTGTTCTCTAGATTCTTCTATTCAGCATTATATTTGACTCAAGTGTCTGAAAGAAACTTTTTAAACTTTTTTTTAAACTTTAAACTTTTAATTCCTATGCTTTTGGCATGGGAATTAATATAATTGTGATGTCATAAATTGAGCGTCAAAATGACAAACCTGTTTGTTGGTAGCTTTGATCCTTTTGTAACAAGTAAAAGTATGTTTATGAGTTTGGAGTTTGATATTACCAGATACTTTTGCAGTAGAAATGGACACAAGCTGATTTACATAGCTATCATTGCGTTCATACCGTTTCCCATAAGTTCTTTAGGAGCATTATTATACTGCAAAAGAATGTGAGTATGTGGATTGCTACAATGTTTGTTGAAATTTGATCCGTTTCAAGTAGTTGTCGTGTTTTCATTTGTATAAAATTTTTAGCAATTTAGGCCAAGTGATTTCGTTTGCACTCAAAGTTAAGAAGAACGTAGGTTTATGTTGTGTCCAGTAATAAGTTTGTATTAGGAATCGATTTCAAAATTGTTAAATTGTTTTCAGTGCAGTTATTGACGTATTGTCAAGATTAGATTTGTTCTTTGATGAGTTTAGTGTCTTTTTCAACATATTTAAAAGCAACTGTTAATGAATCTCGAGTTCTTAGTCTCATTATTTTTACGGCCATATAAAGAAGATGATAAGGCATCACTCCTTGCCAATCTGAATGAAGAAGTCCCCTCGATGCCATCATAAACTTTTAAATTATCTGCAAACTTGATACTGACCAAAGTAAATGCTAGGAAAGGACAATTCTTCAGTATGTTTGTCAAAAAGTAAACTTTGTAGAACATTTCGTCCACTATTTAGTAAACTTTGTGCAACATTTCGTCCACAAATAGGAGCTATTTGTAAATATTTGTCATCGCTCCACAAAAGAGTTTGTTGTCTTGCAACTAAACTTTCTTCAATAGATATAGCTTCACTCGTTTCATCATGTAGGACGATCATCGTGTTCTACATTTTCATCGAAGAATGCTTCGTCAATCTCGGTATCATACAGATGATACCAAGGAGTCATAAGTAGATACTTTAATCAAACCTTACATCTCATTTACGAACCAACCCCATTAAATAACACGATTTGTGTAATTTTTTACTTTCTATGTGAATGTTAACGCAGTAATCGTTATCTGTATTTCCTCAATTTGAATTTATGCCCTCTCAGGTGATTGTTCTGAGTAAGAGGAAGAATCCCATCAGAATTGAGCATGCTCAAACCATTCAAGGCTTTATACACCCCAATCAGATTACCTTGCAGGTGCCTAGTCACCAGACACTGTAATTTGCAAAACTTAAGTCTTTCTTTGTAAGAGCAACAATTTGTCCCATTCACTAATCTTATTGCCCTTCTCTGTACTTGTTCCAACAGCTCTACATCCTTCTTAAAATGAGGCCTCCAGACCTGTATACAGTACTCAAGGTGTGGCTGACCATTGCCTTATACAAGGGGATAATTACCTCCTTATCCCTGCCAGAAATATTCCTGTATATCATTGACATGACACCATGAGCTACTCTTGCAGACCGTCTGCACTGCTCAGAAAACTTCATATCTGCCTGCACCATTACCCCCTGGTCCTTTTTGTTCTCTGTCACTGTCAGTGTAGTACCACAGAGTTGGTACGTCACTCTGGGGTTACTGCTTCCCATATGTAGTACTTTAAATTTGTCAATGTTAAACTTGGTTTGCCACCTCTCAGCCTATCTGCTCAATTTTTCTAGATCCTGTTGCAGCAGCATACTATCATTAGTGCCCTGCCAACCTTTGTATCATCTGCAAACTTCGACATTAAGCTTGATATACTATCATCAATATAATTTATAAATACAGAAAACAACAATGGACCCAATACTGAACCCTAAGGGACTCCACTAATGGACACTGCTCATTGTGGACATTGATTACCACTCTCTGTCTTCTCCCACTCAACCATCCCTTTATCCATAGCGGCAATTTGCCTCCAATGCCACACTGCTCCAATTTGTGCAGGAGTCTTCCATGTGCAACAGTATCAAAAGCCTTTCTAAGATCCAAATATATGATATCAAAGTTATTCCCTGCATCCAGTTCCTTTGTGACCACATCATAGTATGCAATAAAATTGGTCAGGCAAGACTTTCCCTTAACAAAACCATGCTGTGTCCGAGCTATAACTGAAGCCTTGTCTAGATGATCCTACAGTGCTTCTTTAACCAGTGCTTCCATTAATTTTCCTGGAACAGAAGTTAAACTCACAGGTCTATAATTACTTGTCGCCCTTTGATCTCCTTTGTGAATTGGGGTCATATTTGCACATCTTCAGACCATGGGTACCTCCCCTGAGTCCAAAGAAGCTCTCATAATTATGGCTAAGGGTTTGCTTACTTACTTTGCTGCCTCCTTTAATATAACTGGATAGATCCCATCCACCCCGGGTGCCTTTTTTATGTTTATCTTCAACAATTTCTCTTCCACTTTACTCTCAGTTATTACAAGATTATCTAGCTTACTGCCAAAGTTCAATACACCTCTGGCATTCCCCTCCCTGAATAACTCCTCGTGTGAATGTAGATGCAAAATACTCATTTAGTTTGTTAGCCACCTGAGCAGGGTCATCAACAGTTGAACCATCAATATCCACTGGACCAATCTGATTCATCCCTTTCCTTCTAGAGTTTACATAGGTAAAGAACTCTTTGTTGTTTTTCTTTGCATCCTTTGCCAAGGATTTCTCATAATCTGCCTTTGTCTGCCTAATCTCCTTTGTGACTTGGTTACAGAACAGCTATATCCATCATAGGCTTCCATGTCATCCATTAATTTATATGTATCCCATGCATTTTTCTTCTTTGCCACATGTCTCATTAGTTCATTTGTCATACATTTAGGCCTAAATCTTGAACAGTAGTTGGAATATTCTAAGTGGAAAGCATTCAAGTAATTAATTGTGGAAACTATTAGGCTTTTAATACCAATTAAGAAATATTGTTCAAGGTTTAGGCCTAAATGAGACTTGATGAGCCTAAATGAGACTCGAACTAATGAGACTTGTGGCAGAGAAGAAATATGTATGGGATGCATATAAATTATCAGGTGACACAGAAAGCTATGGCAGATATAAGCTAGTGTGTAATCAAGTCCCAAAGGAAGATTACAAGAAATCTTTGGCAAAGGATGCTAAGAAAAATAGCAAGGTCTTCTTTACTCTAGAAGCAAGGAGAGGAATCAGTTTGGTCCACTTGATATCAATGGTTCATTTGCATCTACATTCACACATGAGGAATTATTAAAGCAGGAAAATTCCTGAAGTTTATCAAACTGTAACAGGGTGCTGAATGATTTTATAATAACTGAGAGCAAAGTGGATGAAAAATTAGCATTAGCATTAGTAGAGGCATTTGATACAAGAAAGCAAGCTTATGCAACATCAGTAAAAAAAAAAAGAATAAAAAATAAAATAAATAAATAAAAAATAACCACTTCCACTTCACCCCTCTGTTCGTTCGTTCGAAATTGTCGAAGTTAAACATAAGAAAGGCACTGGGGTGGATGGGATCTATCCAGTTATATTAAAGGAGGTGGGAAAGGAAGTAAGCAAACCCTTAGCCATAACTATGAGAGTATCCTTGGACTCAGGGGCAAGACCATGGACTGGTGATGTGCAAATGTATCCCCAATTCACAAAAGGGGATCTAAGGGTGACACGAATAATTACAGACCAATTAGTTTAACTACTGTTTGGGGGAAAATAATGGAGTCAATGTTTAAAGATGCATTCTAGGATCATCTAGACAAGACCTCAACACTGAACCCTCAGGGTTCAGTTTTGGGTCCATTATTGTTTTCTGTATTTATAAATAATATTGATGATGGTATATCAAGCTTAATGTTCAAGTTTGCAGACGATACAAAAGTTGGCAGGGTTGTTAAGGACACTACTGACGCTATGCTGCTGCAACAGGATCTTAAAGGTTAAGCAGATGGGCTGAGAGGTGGCAAATGAAGTTTAACATTGACAAATGTAAAGTACTACATATATGGGAAACAGCAACCCCAGAGCAACGTATCAACTGTGTGGTACTACACTGACAATGGTAGAGAATGAAAAGGACCTGGGGGTTATTGTGCAGGCAGATATGAAGTTCTCTGAGCAGTGCAGACGGGCTGCAAGAGTAGCTCATGGTGTCTTATCAATGATATACAGGAATTTTTCTAGGAGGGATAAGGAGGTGATTATTCCCTTGTGCAATGGTCAGGCCACACCTTGAGTACTGTATTCAGGTCTGGAGGCCTCATTTGAAGAAGGATGTAGAGCTGCTGGAACGAGTACAGAGAAGGGCAACAAGATTAGTGAATGGACCAGAGAGTTGCTCTTACGAAGAAAGGCTTAAGTTTTGCAAATTACAGTGTCTGGAGACTAGGCACCGGCGAGGTGATCTAATAGAGGTGTATAAAGCCTTGAATGGTTTGAGCATGCTCAATGCTGATGGGATTCTGCCTCTTGCTCAGAATAATCACCTGAGAGGGCATAAATTCAAATTGAGAAAGACAGATGTAGGATAGATGTGCGGAAATTTGCCTTTGGCCAGCGGGTAGTTGGTTGGTAGAACAGACTTCCATCCCTTGTTGTGGAAGTTGATAGCCTAAATAAATTTAAGGCTCAGCTGGACAGGTATTTCGAACAAACGGAGGAGCGAAGTGGAAGTTTTTTTTTTTTGTTTTTTTTTTGGCTGATGCTACATAACCTTGCTTTCTTGCATCATATGCCCGTACTAATGCTAAGACTGTAGTAATAATTCAGACACAGCATGGATTTGTTAAGGGAAAATCGTGTCTGACCAATTTAATTGGATACTATGATTTTGTTACAAAGGAACTGGATGCAAAAAATAAAATTGATATCAGGAAAGCTTTTGACACTGTTGCGCATGGAAGTTCAAATTTGAGCAGTATGGTCAGTGGCACGCTTATACCTTCATGGGGCCAAGGCAAAATGAAATTTGAGGCCCCATATAAAGAAAAAACTAATAAAGAACATTTACTATTTCATTTTATTGTGTTACTAATACAAACAAATTATATGACATAAGAACTAAATATAAAATTTCATCAAAATAGATAAAACCATTTTTGAAAAAAAAATGTAATTTTCAAATTAATCTTTAAAGTTCCTTGACCTTGGCAAGTAGAAAGTTCAGTTCCCTATAGAAATCACTTAAAAATATTAGTAAAAAACAGCAATGAATTTTTAAAACAGTAATTTTGGGACCTCCTCTGATCAGAGACCCCTAGGATAACATGCCACTGAGTATGGTATTAAGGGTAAGTTGTTACATTGGATAAAATGGTGGTTGAGTGGAAGAAGACAGAGGGTGGTAATCAATGGGTGCTGCTCTTCATGGACTAATGTTATTAGTGGGGTCCCCCAGGGTTTGGTATAGGGCACACTGTTGTTTTGTATATTTATCAATGATATTGAAGGTAATATCAAGCTTAATGTCAAAGTTTGCAGACGATACAAAGGTTGGCAGGGTTGTTAATGACAATAATGGCAGTGTGCTACTGCAACAGGATCTAGAAAAGTTGGGCAGATGGACTGAGAAGTGGCAACTGAAGTTTTAACATCGACAAATGCAAAGTACTGCATATGGGTAGAAATAATCCCAGAGAAACGTACCAACTGTGTGGTGGTACTACACTTAGGGTTGTAGAAAATGAAAAAGATCTGGGAGTAATTGTTCAGTCAGATATGAAGTTTTCTGAGCAATGCATGACTGGCTGCCAAAGCAGGTCATGGGCTTTTGTCAATGATATACAGGAATTTTGCTGGTAGGGAAAAGGAGCCTGACCATTTCCTTTATATAAGGCATTGGTCAGGCCATGCCTTGAGTACTGCTTATAGGTCTGGAGACTCATTTTAGGAAGGATGTAGAGTTTCTTGAGCATGTACAGAGAAGGGCAACAAGATTGGTGTGGGGGAATGAAGGGATCCTCTTACCAAGAAAGGCCTAAGTTCTGCAAATTACAGCAGCTGGAAACTAGGCACTTGTGAAGTGATCTGATCTGATTGAGGTGTATAAGGCTTTCAGTGGATTGAGCATGCTGAATTCTGATGGGATTCTTCCGCTTGCTCAGATTACAAACCGAGGGGACGTAAATTCAAATTGAGGAAAGAGAATTGTAGAATAGTTGTGTGGAAATTTGCCTTTAGCCAGCGGAACAATCTTCCATCTGTCGTAGTTGATAGCTTAAATAAATTCAAGATGGAACTTGACAAACTTTTAGAGGGAATGGATGTGTGAAATTGTTTTTTGTTGTGATTCTACATAAGCTCATATGCTTGCTTTCTTGCATAACCTGCCTCCATTACTGCTACTACTATTTCAGTTTATTTTATTATTTTTTTATATGCTTATTTGTTATTTAATGAAATATTCTGATTTTTGCATTAAAAGTCCATGTTATTTTGTTAATGTGACATTTCTTTTAAAAAAGTAATTAATAACACACAAATGTATGCTTGATTATTAATTTTTAATTATGTATTCTAACTTTTCAAATGTTGTCTACAAATTAGGTCAAATTTCACTGTGGTCCTTTGAAAGTAAGAGATTATGCATCACTGCTCTAAAGAAAAGAAATATAAAATACAGTCAGTCCTCGTATAACACGTGTTTACACTACACAAATTCGATCATACACGATTTATAAATACGGGAACGATATCTTATATAACACGAACCGAATTCGCTTATGCACGATTCGCCTTTGTGTTTACAAGAAATGGCAGTCGAACGCAGAATCACCCCAACTGAACGCAACACGATAGGAATGAAGAGAAGATTCTGAAAATGTATTTGTGTTTTTATATCAGTGAAACACGTTTCACCATAATAAGGTAAAAGCCCACACAATTCCAGCTATTGGTATTATCGCAAATGCAATTAGATTGACTTTACTACCAGTTTATAACAGATTACACTAGCAGAAACGCAACTGGAAATTGTTTTTATTGTTTTATGGTAATAACCCCTAAAAATGTGCTTTAGTAAAATGTGAGGTGTTAATAGTGTATCTCTGCCTTTACGGTGTTGTTTATTCAGTTGCTACATGTGTGCAGCTTTGTTTATGTGTATCAAGCATGCCTCCTCGTTTTGTAATTGTGCTTTATTCCCTAAAAATGAGTAAAATACTTAAAAGGTGTGAAAAGGAATCATCGTGGTGAAGACACTACAGATTCGGAGTGAAAAAGAAAAGCAATATTGATAAACAGAGGCGGACTGGATCAAAAATTCTTACCCGGGAAAATTTATAGTGGCCTCATACTATGGTTTATAGCCAAAATCACACCGGCCTCTGGCCCACCGGGGTTTCCCCGGTAAGGCTTATGGCCAGTCCACCTCTGTCGATAGAGAAAAAATATGAAATTGTGAAACGCTTTGAGCAAAATGTGATATTGCACGTGCTACAGGCCTAAATGAGGCAATGCCGAGAATTACAAAGAATGCAGAGAAAATAAAAACAACTTTCATAGCAGGAACAACTCAAAGTGTAATTAAAAATCCATTAGATTAAGACACAAAGAATTGGAAGAGATGGAACAGCTGTCATCTGTTTGGATAGAAAATCAAACAAAAAACAAGTTTGCTTACGATAGAAGCAAAAGCAGTAGCAATATTTTATTACGGAATAGTCGTAATAAAATACTTACGTATTTTATTATGATTATTTATTGTGTTTGGTAATGTTTTGGTTACAAATGTGTGTTCAATCTTGGGTGGTCGGCACCTAACCCTATTTTTCCCATAGGCCCTGTTGTTTATATTGCATGATTTTGCATTGCACGAGGGTTTCTAGGAACACAACTATCATGCTACACGAGGACTGACTGTACTATGTAATATGGAAAATATTGTTTTCTGAATAATTGCTATTTTTTTTTCATTAATATTAATTTCAGTGATTTTTATTTGATGATAAAAATATTTCCTTTTCAGGGAAACACTATATTTTTTCAATCTGTAAGTGCACTACCTCTGCCACCGAATTCATCTCAGTTATCAGAAGAAGATGATCAAGTAAAGGTAGCAAAGAAGATTGGTCTTATTCATCATCTCCCAACTGGAATTTATGATGGACTTAATAAAACAAAAGAGTGAGTTTTCTTTCTGCTCACAGGGAAATAATGCATTTCTTTTTATACACAGGAAACCTTTTTTTTCCGCTTTGTTTTAAATTTTTTTTTTCAATAAGGGTTGACCAAATGACATACACAATTTTGGAATAAACAGATGGAATGTAGCTGGAATAGTATTAGTCATATAGTGCAGAAAGCCACAGGCCGTTGCTGCACTAGCCAGAAAAAAAAAAAAAAAAAAGGTAAAAAGTAAATAAGCAAATAGACAAATTACACATTTCCTTCCCCATATAGGTAACTATCCTGTTGACCTTTGAATTTCTTCAAATTGTTAGCCTCAACTACCTGTGGAGGCAACTTTTTCTAGTAATCAACAACTTGCTAGCTAAAAGAAAACTTTCTACAATCTAGTCTGAACCTCTTCACCTGTGATTTGAATTTATGGCCTCTAGTTTTGGAATTCTTTATAACAGTCAAAATTTTGCCTTCATATTTTTTACTAACCCCTCTCAGAGTTTTATAAACCTCAGTCAGATCCCTTCTAAGGTGCTTGGTTGCCAAACTCTGGTAGCCCACATAATCCATCTTTCTTCCGACAGTCGTCCTTTTGCTGATCTCACCATGCGAGTTGCTCATCTTTGGACCATTTCAACAATCTGAGTGTTGTTTTTTAGAGCGTCTCCATACTTTGACACAGCATTCCAAGTGCAGTCTTATAATTGCCTTATACAGTGAGATTATAACCACCCTATCTCTATAGGCTGCTCAATGAATCATCGATAGAACACCATGGGTTTTCCTGGCTCCCTGTATATAGTGCTCAGAGAACTTCATATCCAACCAAATCCCTTTCTTTCTCTACTGCTTTTAATTTAGCCACACCAAGTGTATAAGTTATTTTAGGGTTGCTATTCCCCAAGCATATGATATTATATTTTGCTGTATTAAAACACTGCTACTTTTCTGACTGTTCTTGAGCCCTGTTCAAGTCATCCTGATGGAATGCTGCTTGGCACTGATCATTAATGACTCTTCCAGATGATGTAATATCATCTACAATTTTGACATTACTCTATCACCTTGTCAATGTCATTTATGAAAATCAGAAACAACAGTGGTCCCAAAACCCCAAAGAGGTTTTTGGATCACTGTTGATCTGAAGAATGTCCATTAATCACACCCTCTGTTTTCTGCTCTGCAGCCATCCTGCAATCCATATTGGAACCTTGCCAGTTATCCTAACATATACCATCTTATACAGTAAGAAGTGGGACTGAGTCAAATGCTGTGCTAAAATCCAAATGAACTATGTTGAAATTGTTGTCTACATCAAGCTCATGAATAACTGTCAAAATAGCTAACCAGATTAGTTAAACATGATTTGTCCTTAACAAAACCATGTTGTGTCCTTAAGAATCCCATTTCAATCTAAATGTCCCTGGATTGCACTCTTAATCATTGCCTCCAAGAGTTTCCTTACTACTAAAGTCAGACTAACTGGTCTGCAGTTACTGATTTCACTCTTAGAACTACCTTTATGTACTGGTGACATTGGCTCGTCTCCAGTCCAAAGAAACCTTTCCCCGAGTTAAGTAATGCCCTCAGAATTAAGCTCACTGGTTTTCTGCACTCTTTGGCCATCACCCTCATAATTACTGGGTATGTGCTAAACTTGGGGAGCCTTACTTGCCTATAGGCTCAAATTTTTTTCTAATAATATGGGAATTTCATGCTTTCCAGCTTCACTTGCATACTCCTTCTTGCTGTGAAGGGCATTCATAAGTAAAGATCGGTGCAAGGTACTTATTCATTTCATCAGCAATATCAGCCGGGTTATCTAAGACTTCCCCACACCCTGTACATAAGGGTCTGATCTGATTCATTTTATTCTTTGTATTCACATACACGAAAAACTCCTTGTCCCTATTCTGTGCTTTCTCTTAACCAGTGCTTACTCATACTAAACCTTGGCTGTCCTAACCTTTTCTGTGGTACTGTTATTAATAAACTTTTAGCTGTTGTAGGCTTCACTACTTTTCATCACTTTGTAACTTTCCCTAGCCATCTTTTCTACTCTATGAGGGACTACACATTTAGACTGGTCAATTCTGTATTCACCCATCTCGGCATCTTACTTGTGCTATATGTTCTTATTTGCTATATTATTGCTTTAAAGGTATCCCCATAATTCTAATATATTCGCCTTCCCTCTGCAATCTACCCAATTTACAGATGCCATGTATTATCTTAAATTTCCATAGTCTCCTTTTCTGAAATTGAAATCTGTGCCTTTACCTGTAATTACTGCAACATTGGTGGCACCTACAGAACAAAATAAATGATGCATCTAAGAGCAGATAATGCCTTCTAGAACTGGTGCATAAATATAGGTGTTGATACTTAATCTGAGATAGGAATAGTAGCTGTAGTTTTCATGCTCTGAACAACAGGTTGCATCCAGTTATGCCTCATATCTATTGTGACCAGGTTTTCAGGGATAAAAATTTGGACAAAAATTCTGCAAATTAGTTTTGCCTCTGCTGTTTTGCTTGTTTTGCTTTATTTTAAGTAAACTTTTATATCAGCACAACAACCATCTTCATTAATTGAAAATGTCACACGTCCCCCTCCTTCAAATATTGTTCTTTATAAATGCATTTATGCATAGGGATTTTACTGAATGGAGAGAAAATAAAATATTTAATGTCTTATTTTATCAGTAATTATAAAAGACAACTTCTGCTTGCTTGATTACCATATTTGCTGGATGATAAGATGTACCAGACCTTAAGACAAGTTTTAGAAACAGAATTTTGGGAAGAAAAAAAAAAAAATGTCCTTATAATGCTCTGTTTCCATGTTCTTTGTCATAATTTAACGCCTTCAATTTGAAGCTAGCACTGTATGAAAACTTGTTTTGCCTTGTATCCATTTTGTAAAAATTACAAATTTATAACAAATTAAATAGTATACTGCACAAACCACAGAAACAAATGAGCTATTAAAGATATTTTTCTCTCACTAGTGAATTATTGATTTATAGAAAGGATTATCTATTCTTGAAGATCACAGATAAGTTCAATCAAATGATTACTAATACATACCAGTAATTCGGACTGATTGCGCTGCTTAATGTTCATATGTAAATCTCAGTTGAAAGAAGCAGGGAAAGAGATTCGGGAGGTAGTGTCAGTGCTTTATATATTGAGGGTCTGGCAGAGCTATTCCCTGTAATCCTTTCCAGAGTGAAGGTTTCTATAAGTAAGTAGGGTTTTATTGTGGAAATAAAGGATGAGTTCTAGTGATATGTATAAGAGTTCGCTGGAATATGCTAAGTAGTAACGAGGGGTGGACAATCTTTTCCTGCATATCATGTTGAAAATCCATCATGACCCCTAGGATCATATCCATAAGCTGCTGGAATCAGTACTTCCACTACTGATTAGTACCATCAAATGTTTTTGCTAAATGTGCAAATTATTATTGTATATGCTAAGCGCTCATAATAAAAAAAATTAAACAATTTTATGTTTATGAAATAAATGTAATATTAATAGGTTAATGAATAAATGTTTGTCCTTACAGAATGGATGTAGCAAGGAGTTGACTAATGTTCTTTAAATTAAAGCAAAGAAGTGGTAAATATTTTTGGAAATAAAAATGGAACTTAAACTGCATATTCATTTTTGATTTTATACATTATTAGTTATTTTTTTTTTTTACACATTGTATAGGTTTGCCACTAACAAGAGCTGTGCATGACAGGCTTGCTGCAGGGTTAGCCACCCATACAGTATGCAGTCTAATCTAAAGAAAATAAAAAAAATCACTATCGCATACCTAGTGTACATGTACATTTGAACTATATGACACAGAGGAACATATACGGTTTGGGAAACATGGTGTTAAAATGTAGGTGTTTCTATTTATTATAATGTTATTGCCATGCTAAATTAATAAAATTATATATTAATAATTTTAACATTGTATATTTAGTTCAGAAAAAGAGCTTTACATGAAAATTGGACAAAACGATGTCCCCAAAACTCTTCTGGGGATCTGGGACATTACGCCAAAAAATCAGGATGCCTGGTCACACCATTCATATCTAATACATGGAAGATGATATTAACATTTTCTTTTGATCGGCATGGACCAGTACTCATAGCTTGGTTTTTCTTTGGAGTGGAGTTTCTAAGCAGTGGAGTGATTATGGCTGATCAGTTAGTCAGCCAGCTAGTTTAATGTGTGATGACAATGACATGTTGTTTCAAGACTATCCCGACCTGTCGCCTTTCAGCTGCTACATTTTCAGCCAACCTGAAGGAGCTCAAAGGTCATCATTTTCACTGGCCAGCAAAGTAAGGAAATGGTTATATAGTTTCATCTACTGGTGTTTACTTTTAACCAATTTTTTTTTTTTTTTTTTTTTTAATTTGAATGGCCCTTATAAATAAAATTTCTGGAGTGACAATATGTACAAATTAAGGCTTCACTTGGCATTGTAGGTATTCCTTGCTTAGTGCTCTTACATGGGGCCATAAAAATGGCAAGTTAATCAGAATGTAATTAGTTTTAACTAGTTGGTGTCACTAGTGTCTGATTTTAAGGCACCATTTCTGTATATAACAATGTTAAATGTAGCAGAACCATTCAAACATCCATTTACAGAATGGATGTTTAAATGGTTTAAGGGGTGCTCAAGCCATGTCCCGCAGGCCCCTTAATTGTGGCCCGAGAACACAACGAAATTTCCAAAAAATATATATATAATAGTGAAAAATGGAGTGTAACAACTCCTGTGCCATGTATCGGTTAAGCAAGAAAGCTCAGCTTCTCAACAAGAGCACACAGATGGCACTGCTACATTTTTGCATACTTTCCAGTTCTAGTGTTTACCAGAAAAGTATTCTCGAGTCACTGGACCTTTCTAGGAACTGTCAAGGTATATATATACTTGTGCTTGTGTGGATTTTAGTCATTCAGTCAGTTAGAATTCGATCTTGTCATGCGCGCTTTCTCAACTTTTGATTATTAACAACTAATATTAATATTCTTTAGTTTTTATTACGTTGTTTGAGCTTTAAAAATAAAGCTAAGTGAATTTAATCATTTAGTGAAGTTTTGATTAACTTTGTTATAACATCGGTAATAATAGGCCCTAGTAAATTCAAAATGGCCGGTACCAGCAAAAAACGTGTTTACAGTGTTGTTCACAATTTCAACGAAAAATGGACTGATTTATACTTCTTTGTGGAAACTGATGGAAAGCCTGTTTGTTTAATATGTCAGGAATCAATATCCATTGTCAAGGAATACAATTTGAAAAGACATTATGACACGAAACATGCAACCAAGCTTTTCAATCTCCAGGGTCAAGTGCGCACAGAAAAACTGAACCTTCTCAAAAAATCATTAAAATCTCAACAATCAGTTTTTAAGAAAGTATTGGAGGATGCCGAGAGTTATGTTAAAGCTAGTTATATCATTACTCAAAAAATTGCCAAAAGGTTGAAATCATTTTATGATGGAGAATTTGTGAAGGAGTGCCTTGTAGCATCAGCAGTTGTGTGCCCAAACAAAGATGATGCTTTCAAAAAGATAAGCTTGTCTGGAATGACTGTTACTAGGAGAGTAGAAGAACTGGCATTGAATGTTGAGGAGACATTGAAAACAAAGTTGCTAGCATGCAAATTTTACTCACTGGCATTGGATGAAAGCACAGATTTAACCGATACAGCTCAGTTGGCTATTTTTATTCGTGGGATCTACTACGAACTTAGTCTTTGAAGAACTGTTGGCTTTATGTCCTTAAAAGGAACCACGAAGGGAATAGACATTCTGGAAGCTACATAAACGATTCTTGCTAGATATCACCTCAGTTTGAAAAACCTCGCAGGGTTGGCAACGGATGAAGCCCAAGCTATGGTCGAAACAAAAGTGGGATTGATAGCACTTTTACAAAAAGAACTGCCAGTATAGATACTAGAAGATTTACCAGCTACCATTGCATCATTCACCAGGAAAATTTGTGTGGCAAATCTTTCGGTTTTGAAAATGTCATGAAAGTTATTACAGACATTTTGAATCTCATCTGAGTGAAGGGTTTGAATCATCGACAGTTTCAAAATTTTCTACAGACGGAATGGGATGCTGATCACAGCAATGTTGTTTACTTTTTCGACGTGCGATGGTTAAGCAGTTCAGAAGTGCTCACGAGAATTTTTGAGTTGAAAGATGCCATCCAAGAGTTCATGACAGCAGTCTGCTCAGGTAGCACAGTGGTGTCATCAGCATCCTCTCCACACCGGGTGAAAAGGCCCGGGTGTGTAGAAGATGCTGATTACAAGTTTCGAATCCTGTCGATGATGCGAGGAACTTTAGTGGACTTTTTTCACTCCGTGGCTGAGTTAGTCGGTCTCAGGCAAGGTTTTAACTAATAGAGCAAGTTTATCTGCAAAAAGATCTAAACCTCCCAAGCACTTCCTAATTCATTTCACAAATATACGTGGTATCAATTCTAATCTCAACAATGTCCATTTCCACTTGCAGTCTGCCAAACCCCATGTACTTTTTCTGACAGAATCTCAGTTATCGGTTGCTTCAACAACCGCTCATCTCAGATGCCAAATTATTCTCTGTATGATTCCTTTCGCCTCAAAGGTGGTACTTGTGCATATGTCCATTCTGATATTCCCTGTCAGAGACTTGGCAATTTGGAATCTCCTCTCTTTGATCTTCTCTGGCTTAAAATCACTCTACTTCATTGTGTCAAATTCATCTGTTGTCTCTACCGTTCTCCGAACTCCATTAATCACTTGGAGCTCTTTGACTTCTCTCTTTGCAACTTGACTTTCTCCAGTCAGACTTTCCTAACAGTGAGGTAATTTTCCTTGGTGATTTTAATGTTCACAACTCCAGCTGGCTTCCATTTTCTAGTCACACCGACCCAGCTGGTCGAGATGCTGAGGCTTTTGCAATTACTAATGACCTTGCACAGATTGTTCATTTACCTACAAGAATACCAGACAATTCTAATCATACAGCCAATACACTTGATCTTTTTCTCACAAACAACTCTTCTAAGTACACAATCGAAGTGAGAGGTCCTTTAGGCACTTCAGATCACAACTTGGTGATTGTCTCTTCTCCAATGGAACCTTTATCTCGTGGCTATTCCAAACCTCATGTTGTTTGGCATTACAAGAATTCAAAATGGGATGTTGTTGTTGTTATTTTGGTTTTTAGGAGCATTAGCAACTAAGGCCATATTGCTCAGGGGATATGCAGTGGTCATTCCCTGACCTTTCCACATCCTCCATATTTGGTGGTCACGGGCTTGAACCCCGGTCTAATCAAGGAGCACGTGCTACGCACTGCTGCTCCTGCCCACCTGGCTACGGAGGCGCTCTGAAAATGGGATGACCTGCGAGACTTCTTTTCCTTGGTCGGATTACTGTTTCAAAACTTCTGATGTCAACGTTTGCTCAGATCTTGTCAGTGAAATTATTCTTGCAGGAATGGAATCCTTTATCCCACACTCCACTTTAAAATCTCGTCCTTAACTAAACCTTGGTTTTCCAATAAATGTGCTAAGGCTGTTCAAGAGAAGTATGTTGCATATCGTAATTGGCTTGTTTCAAATTCTCCAGATTCATTTTCTGCCTACACCAAAGCTCGCAACAATTGTAAAGCAATTATTAATGAGTCCAAACTAGAGTTTGAACAGGCTAAGAGTAGAAAACTTGCTTCTTGCCCTAATGGTAGCCGAGCATTCTGGTCTCTTGCCGAAGCTGTTGGCCGGAACTTTTGCCCATCTCTGCTCCTACCAGATGGTTCTGTTGTCACTTCAGCTAAGGATAAAGCTGATCTGCTAGCATCCCATTTTTCTTCCAACTCATGTATTAATGATCTTGGTAGAACACTTCCCAGCATTCCCAACACGCTCCATTCAATGCTCCATCAAAAGGATGTCAGAAGGATTTTGATGAATCTTGATGCTAAGAAAGCTCCAGGTCCTGATGGTATTTCGCCACTTGTTCTCAAAACTTGTGCTCCTGAACTTACTCCTATTCTTGCCGCCTTTTTTCACTTTCTTATTCCAAAGGTGTTTTTGCTTCTGCTTGGAAATTTGCTCATATCCAGCCAGTTCCTAAAAAGGGTGACAAATCCCTCCCATCCAATTATCGTCCCATTGCAATTACTTCTACTCTTTCTAAAGTAATGGAGAAATGAATTAACCGCCAACTCTTAAACTACCTAGAGACCTTCCGTCTGATCAACGATCGTCAGTATGGATTCCGCCAGTGTCGATCCACTGGTGATATTCTGACTTATGTTACCCATTTATGGACTAATTCAATGGATAGGTGTGATAAAACACAAGTAGTTGCTCTTGACATCTCAAAGGCTTTCGATCATGTTTGGCATAAAGGTCTAAACAAGCTTCCATCTTATGGTTTTCCAACTGTTTATTGTAATTGGTTATCCAGTTTTCTCTCTTATCGCTCACTGAGGGTGGTGGTAGATGGCTCTCTGTCTTCTAACTTCTCCACTAATGCTGGTGTCCCCCAAGGTTCAGTTCTTTCCCCCACTCTTTTCTTCTTGTATATTAATGACCATCTTCCATTGACTGGAAATCCTATCCATAGTTTTGCTGATGATAGCACATTGCATTCCAGTTTACATTTTGAGAAACATTGTCCTGCTCAATCAGCTTCAACTTCTCGAAAATCTGCTACCAATTCCTTAAATGCCGATTTTCAGGTAATTTTCTTGTGGAGCAAAGACAACTGAGTTGATTTCAATCCTTTTAAAACTCAGTCTTGTCTTATATCTCACAAAAAGGATTCTTCTGCTCCTATGCTTATCTTTAGTGACACTCCGATTTCTAGGCAAAATGATATATCTCTTTTGGGGATTATCCTGACTTCTAATCTCTCTTGGCACAAGCACATTACAAATATTGCTTCCTCTGCATAAAAAAAACTTGGTTTTCTCTTTCGCTCTCGGCATTACTTTTCTTTCAAACAGCTGCTCGCTCTGTATAAATCGAAAATCCACCCTGCCATGGAATATTGTTCCCACATCTGGGGTGGTGTCCCTAAAACCTCCCTCAGGCTTCTTGATTCCATTTAGAAGAGGGCAGTTAGCTTAATTAATGACCGATCTCTAACAGAGTCTCTCCATTCTCTGTGCCATAGACATATTGTTTCTGTATGCTTTTTCTACAGATACTTTCCATGGGCACTGTTCTTCTGAATTAGCTTCTGTAATTCCCGCTCTCTCTTTCAAAAGAGTCCGAACACATGCCACCACCAGCTAACATCCATTTACTGTTTGTCCCCAAACTCACAGAACCAGATTTTCATCTTCCTCGTTTATTCATTCAACTGCTGTTTTCTGGAACAACCATCCTTCATACGTATTTCCTGAAAATTACAGTCTACAGAAGTTCAAGTCTAATGTAAACAAATATCTTCTTTCGTCTTCTCAACCTCTAACCCAAGCACGGTACTAAGTACTTTAGGTTCTAATACCTCTCGTGTTTGGGGTTTACATAAAAAAAAAAAAAAAAAAAAAAGGTTCCCCCCCCTCAGAAACTGGGGTTTTTTTTGTCCAGCAAACAGGCAAATCGGCCAGAGAACACAAATTACAGACAAAATAAATATATGGGTAGAATAATGATTTACAGGAGACCTGAATATCATAATTTGGTAGTTCATGACAGTAAAAGGCAAGCCAGTATCAGAGTTTGATGATCTGAAGTGGTTGGCCAACTTTGCTTTCCTTATTGACATTTCTTCTCATTTGAATGAGTTAAATTTGAAGCTCCAGTCAAAAGATCAACTGGTGCATGTCCTGTTTAATCACATCAAAGCCTTTTGGATGAAATTAGAACTCTTTAAGTACCAGAATTTAACTCATTTCCAAGGAATGTTGAAATTGCAGTCTGCAAAATATGCTCCTCAATATGTGACTGCAATATCTCAGTTCCAGACCGAGTTCCAAGAGAGATTCCAAGATTTCCGTGCTCAAGAAAAGGACTCTGAATGTGGTAACTACCCCTTCTCTTTGAATGTGATGGAGATTCTAGGGGACCTCAAAATGGAAATCATTGACCTTCAATGTGACTTAGACCTGCAAATAAAATTTGATGAAGTATCTCTCCTAGAATTTTACCAAAAATATGTAGAAAAGGGAAAATTTGTCAATTTAAGAATGTATGTGGCAAGAATCTTCTCCCTCTTTGGAAGCATGTACTTATGTCAACAGATGTTTTCTAGATTGAAGCACTCCAAGTTAAAATTGAGGACAAAAATTACTGATTGTCATCTGGAGCACTGCCTCCGATTAGCTACCACAGTAATAGTTCCTGATATTGAATTATTAGTAAAAAATAAAGAGTCAGTTTTCTCATTAACTGAATCTTTCATTCCTTTCATTGTTATTGTTTTGTAATAAAATTTGCTTATAAATGCAGTTGGTTTTGTTCTTTTAAAGTTTAAAATTTAAATGATCCCTAGGTTTACAAAACAAATTTATTACATGGAGACAAATTCAGAAACAACTCTCAAGGGCAATATTTTCAAGTCAAAAAATGAAAAGAATCACATTATAGTAAAGTGCATGGAACAACACTGCAATTGGTTTTAAGTGTTTTTACTCAACAAATTTTCCCTTAGGTGTTGCTTCTGAATTTGAGCCTAAAAGCGGTATATAAGACTTGTCTATTGTATGGCCTGTGACATGTACCAAATTTTCAAATTGGCCCACGACTTCCAAAAGGTTGAGCACCCTTGATTTAAACCTTTAAATATTAACTTTAAATACATAATTTATGCAATAAAGTGTAAATACAGTATACACAGTGTGCCAATTAAATAATGAGATTGCGTGCACTCTGCATTTAGTATTAATGTAAGAGGCCAAAATAGTACATGATTAGATCCACTAGAGTGTGCTCCTTCCAATGAGTGCAAGTGGAAATTGTCCAGTCAGTAGTTTGTGATTTGTGATGGAAAGAGTAATAGTAGTTTTGTGCATGTCATCAGAAATTGAAAACGGAGGCAGTTATAAAATTTTATTGTAAATTGGGAAAAAGTGCTACGGAAACTTTTGACTATTTAAAAATGTTTATGCTGATGAATGTTTGTCTCAACCAAGAGTGTTTGAATGGTTTTCTCATTTTCATAAAGGACGTGAATCGTTAGACAATGATCCCCGACCTGGCCGACCAATCTCCGTTTGAACACTGGAGATTGTCACAAAGGTTAGAAAAATTGTGACTGAAGACAGATCAATTTCAACAAGGTTGCTTGCTGAGATGATTGGTAGCAATAAGGAATCTGTATGAGAAATTCTAAAAGATCTGGGTAAGAGAAAAATTTGTTTTCATTTTGTACCCCATTCGTTGAGTTTTGAGCAATGCACCCGCACATTTTGCTGTCAACATCAAGCAATTTTTGGCAAAAAAATCGATTCCGGTCATTGAACACCCCATCATATTTTTTGGATTTGGCTCCTGCAGATTACTTTTTGTTCCCCAAAATGAAAACAGCCACGAAAGGAATGTGATTCGGGACGATAGAGGACATCTAGGCTGTGCAGTGATTAACCAGCTGAAAGCGGTACCAGAAGAGGAGTTCCAGAAGTGTTTTCTAAACTTGTATAAAAGATGTAAACAGTGTGTACATATCGGAGTGATTACTTCGAAAATATATAACCTTATTTTGCTGTTAGTGTTATTCTTTTTTTTGTAGTATTGTCAGTCTTGTTATTTAATTGGCACACTGTGTATGCTCAAGAAATACAAGAAACTTACCTTAGAATTACAGAACCTAAATGTATACTGTATTTTCATTATTTACAATAACAGCTTACGATGCTATTAATTTTCAGATTGCTTAACCCACTAAATCTAGTGCTCTTCCTAATTTCAGTCTGTTTTTGTCTAGTATCCAATTTAGTTTCAAATAAGTTTTTTTTGATAGCTTTTTACCTTTGCTTTTTTAACACTAGCTAACTCACTTGATTTCTTTAGGGCCATTTTTTTTAAAAAAAAGTTGAAACTACTTAAATGGTAAAGTAAAATCAATCACGTGTACACAAAATATATATAAACAATACTTAAACCAGAATTGATTGGAAGCCAAAACTAAACAAAAATAGCATAGCTGAGCAGTATGTGTAGTTACAATCAATTCCTTGTCCTTCATTCAACAGTTCCTAAAAGAGATATTTTATAAACTATACTTCTATAAATTTCAGTTAATTAGAATCTCAAAGTGGGCACCTTTTTCTATAACACTGCCAGGGGAGGATGTATAAAGTGAATATTTTTGTAATGTGCAACAAATGGTGCACATTACCGTAGTGTTTTTACAGTCAGGAGACTGAACACAGGACACAGGAACTTGTGCCACTACACACAACTGTCTGTGTCTAGAGTTGAGTATATTGAACAAACTGTTATCTGAAAGTCAAATGCTCTTTGAACTTGCAGCCATTTAGGGGCCTGTTTAGATAATATGGCTGTTGACCAGTATTATGATTCTTTCATATGCTATTCCTTCATATTTTTGATGTTTTCTGTAAATTGTGTAGTTCTGCTTGTTAGGAGCATCCTGCATCTTCAGATATGTTTCTTGGAGGCAAACAGATTGCTGTATATTTGATTATTTTCCATGACAGTATAGTGGTTTTGCCACTTGTCACTATTAGTCAGGGTTCAAGTCCTATCAATGATTGGAAATCATTGACAGGACTGTCAATCTCTTCAGTAAGGGCGAGTCTCTTCAGTTATTGTTATTTTGGTTTTTAGGAGCATTTTGGTTTTTTAGGAGCAACTAAGGCCATATTGCTCCGGGATATGCGGTGGTCATTCCCTGATCTTTCCGCATCCTCCGTATTTGGTGGTGACGGGCTCAAACCCCAGTCTAATCAAGAAGCATGTGCTACGCGCTCCTTCCCATCTGGCTACAGAGGCACCAGTCTCTTCAGTAAGATCTGTAATTACTCAATCTCAGATGGTGGAGTAGAGTTGTTTTTTTGAGTTATTCCAAGTTTTTCAGGCTTCAAAACATGCAGATTGACCTGTGAACATACAGTCTTAAAGACATAAGGGAGATACACAGCAGAGCAATATAGTGTAAGTTGCTGATGCTCTACAAAACCAATAGCAATGTGTGTTTGGTTATCAGATATTGCACACCATGAACATTGGCTTGTAATCTCTGCAGCTCTACTGAATCAGTTGGTCCCTGATTATTTAGTTTTGGCTGTGCTTTTGGATTGTGTCTGAGAGGTTTATGTCTTCCAGTTTTAAACATTTCCATTTTGGAAAAACAAGTTTTCCTGTGTTCATATCTTCTAAATAAGTATTTTAGCATACTCAAAGGAGTGGTTGAGGGGGAGAAGACAGAGAGTGGTAATCAATGGACACTGCTCATCGTGGACTAATGTTATTAGTGGAGTCCTTCAGGGTTCAGTGTTGGGTCCATTATTGTTTTCTGTATTTATAAATGATATTGATGATGGTATATCAAGCTTAATGTCCAAGTTTGCAGACGATATGAAGGTTGGCAGGGTTGTCAAGGACACTACTGACACTATGCTGCTGCAACAGGATCTGGAAAGGTTGAGCAGATGGGCTGAGAGGTGGCAAATGAAGTTTAACATTGACAAATGTAAAGTACTACATATGGGAAACAGCAACCCCAGAGCAATGTATCAACTCTGTGGTACTACACTGACAGTGGTAGAGAATGAAAGGGACCTGGGGATTGTTGTGCAGGCAGATATGAAGTTTTCTGGACAGTGCAGACTGGCTGCAAGAGTAGCTCATGGTGTATTGTCAATGATATATAGGAATTTTTCTTGCAGGGATAAGGAGGTGATTATTCCCTTGTATAAGGCAATGGTCAGGCCACACCTAGAGTACTGTATACAGGTCTGGAGGCCTCATTTCAAGAAGGATGTAGAGCTGCTGGAATGAGTACAGAGAACGGCAACAAGATTAGTGAATGGAACAAAGGGGTGCTCTTACGAAGAAAGGCTTAAGTTTTGCAAATTACAGTGTCTGGAGACTAGGCACCAGCGAGGTGATCTGATAGAGGTGTATAAAGCCTTGAATGGTTTGAGCATGCTCAATGCTGATGGGATTCGTCCTCTTGCTCAGAATAATCACCTGAGAGGGCATAAATTCAAATTGAGGAAAGACAGATGTAGGATAGATGCGTGAAAATTTGCCTTTAGCCAGCGGGTGGTTGGTTGGTGGAACAGACTTCCATCCCTTGTCGTGGAAGTTGATTGCCTAAAGGCTCAGCTGGACAGGTATTTCGAACGAACAGAGGGGTGAAGTGTAAGTGGTTTTTTTTTTTTTTTGGCTGATGCTGCATAAGCTTGCTTTCTTGCATCAAATGCTAATGCTATTTCATTGTTGCAATGTCCAAATTTAGGGTTAAGTCACTTTAGATATGTAACTGCATTTCTTGTTATTATTCAGGGTATCAGTTTCCCAATTATGATGTATTATTTAATGTGCAAACTTTATAATTGCTTATGTTCTCTCTCTCTCTCTCTCTCTCTCTCTCTCTGTGTGTGTGAAATTTATAATATGAACAACGTAATTGAACCATATGATAATGTTATATAAGTGAATCAGTTTCTGATATTTTTACAGGGAAAGATGATGCAAATACTCTTTTCCTTCATAGCTCACTGTTAGTGAACTGGAAAGATATATATCTGTTATAAGCCTGTATACAAATTGTTTTGTTCACATGCCCATGTATAAAAATCAAAGCCATGTTTCAATTAGGTTGTCGTTTTGGTATTCAATTGACATATCATATCCTTTCCAATTCGTTAATAGCAAGATATATAAGAAGGGAGTGGTATTTTCCCCATATACCCTTGTATAAAAATTGGAAACTGTGATTCACCTAGGTTGTCATTTTGGCATTCAAATATTATATCGCATCCCTTTCCAGTTTGTTAACAGCAAAATATGAGGGCAAAGGGTGGGGGGATAATATTTCCCCAAGATGCCATTTTCACAAAAATCAGGAAGGTGAAATATTCATATGGTATTTCATTGAAAATTTGAAATTTGTGCTAACCGAATTAAATGATTATAATTGCTGAAGAGTGTTTTGAATAGTGTCAGGCTATTTCATTAGAAGTGTGAAACTGACCTTTTAAATGTTATCTAAGGAGACCCCTTTTGTAAGCTTGGTGTTGTAACACTGATGTAAGGAATGTTGGTACTCTAGAGGTAGAAAAGTATTGCAATATTTCTAATACAGAACCTTTGGGTATGATTGTAATTCTACATCCAGCTGTTGTGTAATGTTGTAATTTCTAGATATTGTGTTGGCTTTTGTTTCACATGGATTCATAATGATTGGTCTGGTGGAATTGTAATTAGCGCAATTCACCATTTGTTTCTGCTTTTCGGATTGCAATATGCAACCCCTTTTCATCATAAACCAAGTATCTACTTGGTTTATGGCGAAAAGGATTTATATGGTGTTTTAGATGTGTTTGTTTCCCTACTGTTGTAGTAGTAGAGTAGTGGCAAATGATGTAAGAAAGCAAGCTTATATAGCATCAGCCAAAAAAAAAAAAAAAAAGCTAACCTTTCACTCATCCATATCCTCCAAGAATTTGTTTAGTTGTTCCTTGAATTTATTCAAACCATCCACTTCTATAACAACAGATGGAAGCCTGTTCTGACAATCAACCACCCTCTGGCTGAAGGCAAACTTCCAGATGATATTGATAGCTTGAAAGCCTGCAAATACCCCCCCCCCCAGGTCAATAGACAGGAAGTCGTCCATCAGGAGATTCCACAGGAGTGGACCCAGGACCCACCCTCTGGCTGAAGGCAAACTTCCAGATGATATTGATAGCTTGAAAGCCTGCAAATACCCCCCCCCCCAGGTCAATAGACAGGAAGTCGTCCATCAGGAGATTCCACAGGAGATTCCACAGGAGTGGACCCAGGACCGAGCATTGTATAAACTTTGCTTTCTTGCATCATGTTGCTGATACTAATACTAAGGGAAGAATCATTTAGATCCATTAAATATTAATGCCATAATTATTGGTGATCCTATACAGGTTTCTAACAAATTGGTGAGGGGAATGAAGGGATCCTCTTACCAAGAGAGGCTTAAGTTCTGCAAATTACAGTATCTGGAGACTAGGCACCTGCGAGGTGATCTCATTGAGGTGTATAAGGCCTTGAATGGGTTGAGCACACTGAATTCTGATGGGATTCTTCCACTTGCTCAGAGTACAAACCTAAGGGGGCCTAAATTCAAATCGAGGAAAGACAGTTGTAGAATAGATGTGCGGAAATTTGCTTTTAGCCAGCGGGTGGTTAATTGCTGGAACAAACTTTGATCTGTCGTTATGCAAGTTGATAGCTTAAATAAATTCAAGGAGGAACTGGACAAACTTTTAGAGGGAATGGTTGTGTGAATTTTTTTTTTTGGCTGATGCTACATAAGCTCATACACTTGATTTCTTGCATCACACGCCTCTATTACTATTATTATAATTTGAATTTATGTCCCCTCGTGTGTAGTCTCAGCAAGATGAAGAATGCCATAAATTATTGGAAAGAATGGTGAATGAAGAGCACCCACACGGACAACTTCTAGATCTAAGGGTAAGCCCTCGCAATCAACTGAAGTGCATGAGTTGGCACTGTGTTACAGGCACGTGTTATGGTCAAAAGGATCGGTCTTTGGATTATGTCCAGTCTTCTCCGGTTCACTGCTGTTGAGGATTTAAGGTACCAGGCACCTGAGGCATATGCAATGACTGGAATGAAGACTGCCTTGTAGAAGAGCACAAGGGTGTATTCCTCAGTCCCCAGTCCTGGTGAGTGACCCTCGCGACCATTCTACTTTTTTATTTTTGTATGGATGTTGTTGAGATGAGGGATAGATGATCGATTTCTATCCAGGATGATGCCTAGGTATTTTAACTCAGTTTTCACTTTATCATCCTGTCATAAATTATCTTGTTGGTGTTAGATAGCCTTTTAATAATATTGCTGGATTTTGATCAGAGAGATGGGTAATTTGTGCTTCTCACCCCACATCAGGAGTGTTCCTAGAGCTCTGTTAGCGAGGTTCTCCATCTGAGCCCTGGAGTTGGCGGCGAGGATCAAAGTGAGATCATCCACATAGGCCTGC
Organism: Mastigoproctus giganteus; assembly: GCF_048544385.1. Lineage (NCBI taxonomy): Eukaryota > Metazoa > Arthropoda > Arachnida > Uropygi > Thelyphonidae > Mastigoproctus > Mastigoproctus giganteus. Next base: position 128,714,419 of record NC_143578.1, read on the forward strand.
GAATGGACATTTCCAAGGTCCAAGCGAAGAAACTTGACGATGATGTAATTTCACAAAATGAACCAAGCACAGAGTCCTATGGACATCCATGATAAATTTGGCATTCCACCCTGCAGTAGGGGCCCTGTACTGTGATTTTTCAGTTATTCAGATAGCTCCGGAGGCAGGCGAAGAGGTTTCCTGGCAGGTTCACTTCTCTCATTCATGTGAAGACACTCGGCCACCATAAGGTGTTGAACCCCCCCCCCCCAAATCAACAGAGATGACCAAAAGGTATTTCTGATCGCAGTTTTCGGCCAGACCCAGGATATTCTCCAATGCGTGCGGATAGTGGATCTCTCTCTGGCTTGAAACCAAATTAGTTTGGTGCATGGTGTTCTGCCAGGGTGTAGTGTCTCAATTCTTTCTTTAAGCATCTGTTCCATCACCTTGCTCAGGACAGAGAGGAGTGCAATCGGATGATACGATAGGAGTCCTGTAGGTGTTGGGGCTTGGATGGGATTTTTAATATGAGCTTAATGCTGGCCACCTTCCAGTTCGTTGGGAAGTAGCCAGAGTGGAGACAGTGGTTATATAGATTTTCAGAAGCAGGTTTGGGGTGTACTCTGCCACCTTCTTGACAATTTCTGGCTCTAAGTTTGGAATTCTAGAAGAGTGAATGGTTCCTCTGTCTGGTCAGACTGATAGGTGTTGGCATTACTAAGCAGCTGATGTTCCAGGGTGCCTTGGCCATCTAGGGTGTGGAAAGTGGCATTGAGCATATTGTTTATGGATTCCTGCCAGTTTTTGTAGATGTCGTCACCTCCCCTCTGGGTAGTTTCTTGGTTGTAATCCTGTATATGATACCCCCAGAGGCGTAGCTAGGTTTTCGGCACCCTTGGCAAATTCGTGGCTACGCACCTTTTTTCGATAATTGGTAAAATCATAATAAATAATAAGTACAGTCAGACCTCTGTTTAACAAACTTCTTTATAACGAATTTTTCTATTTAGAGATATATATTTTCTTTTTACCGAATTTTTCTATTTAGAGATAAATATTTTTGTTTTACAGAATTTTTTTAGAATTTTTTTTTTGTTTCTTCGTTTTATGGAAACTCAAATTTTCTTTGTTCGTAGAACAAAGAAAATTTGAGCAATAATGCTGTTGTTACGCCCGAATTAAAAGATACCATCTGCCACTCAGTGAGACCCTTAAAACCTATCTGACTACCTGGCCCACATACAGAGAAGTCGAGCTGGTCAACTACTTTCTGTGTATCCATAGCCAATTGCGAGACCAAGGCTCTGGTCAACCTTCTATTGTAGGCACCCTATTAGAGATTTAGAAGAGAGTGGTTTCCTTTATCCGGATAAGTGGTCATCTGTTGTTTGTGGAAGTGAAACGGCACTGTTTCAAAGCTATTGGCCTATCATCGAGCACAATATGAGATACAGAGGAAATGATGCCACCCACGCTACTATCGTAGTTTTTTCTTAAGAGTTAGCATTAGCATTAGCAGAGGCATTTGATGCAAGATAGCAAGCTTATGCAGCATCAGCCAAAAAAATAAAAATAAATAAATAAATAAAAATAACCACTTCCACTTCACCCCTCTGTTCGTTCGAAATACCTGTCCAGCTGAGCCTTAAACTTATTTAGGCTATCAACTTCCACGACAAGGGATGGAAGTCTGTTCCCCCAACCAACCACCTGCAGGCTAAAGGCAAATTTCCTCATGTCTATCCTACATCTGTCCTTCCTCAATTTGAATTTATGCCCTCTCAGGTGATTATTCTGAGCAAGAGGAAGAATCCCATCAGCATTGAGCATGCTCAAACCATTCAAGGCTTTATACACCTCTATCAGATCACCTCGCTGGTGCCTAGTCTCCAGACACTGTAATTTGCAAAACTTGAGCCTTTCTTCGTAATAGTACCCCTTTGTTCCATTCACTAATCTTGTTGCCCTTCTCTGTACTCGTTCCAGCATCTCTACATCCTTCTTGAAATGAGGCCTCCAGACCTGTATACAGTATTCTAGGTGTGGCCTGACCATTGCCTTATACAAGGGAATAATCACCTCCTTAGCCGTGCTAGAAAAATTCCTATATATCATTGACAATTCACCATGAGCTACTCTTGCAGCCAGTCTGCACTGTCCAGAAAACTTCATATCTGCCTGCACAACCACCCCCAGGTCCCTTTCATTCTCTACCACTGTCAGTGTAGTACCACAGAGTTGATACATTGCTCTGGGGTTGCTGTTTCCCATATGTATTACTTTACATTTGTCAATGTTAAACTTCATTTGCCACCTCTCAGCCCATCTGCTCAACCTTTCCAGATCCTGTTGCAGCAGCATAGTGTCAGTAGTGTCCTTGACAACCCTGCCAACCTTCGTATTATCTGCAAACGTGGACATTAAGCTTGATATACCATCATCAATATCATTTATAAATACAGAAAACAATAATGGACCCAATACTGAACCCTGAGGGACTCCACTAATAACATTAGTCCACGATGAGCAGTGTCCATTGATTACCACTCTCTGTCTTCTCCCTCTCAACTACCCCTTTATCCATAGCAGCAATTTGCATCCAATGCCACACTGCTCCAATTTGTGCAGCAGTCTTCCATGTGCAACAGTATCAAAAGCCTTTCTAAGATCCAAGTATATAATATCAAAGTTATTCCCTGCATCCAGTTCTTTTGTGACTGCATCATAGTATCCAGTCAAATTGGTCAGGCAAGACTTCCCCTTAACAAAACCATGCTGTGTCCGAGCTATAACTGAAGTCTTGTCTAGATGATCCTGCAGTGCTTCTTTAACCAGTGCCTATATTAATTTTTCTGGAACAGAAGCTAAACTCTCAGGTCTATAACTACTTGTGTCAGCCTTTGATCCTCCTTTGTGAATTGTGGTCACAATTGCACATCTCCAGTCTATGGGTACCTCCCCTGAGTCCAAGGAAACTCTCATAATTATGGCTAAGGGTTTGCTTACTTCCTTTGCTGCCTCCTTTAATATAACTGGATAGATCCCATCCACCCCAGGTGCCTTTCTTGTGTTTATCTTCAACAGTTTCTCCCCCACTTTACTGTCAGTTATTACAAGATTCTCTAGCTTACTGCCAGAGTTGAATACACCTCTGGCATTCCCCTCGCTGAATAACTCCTCATGTGTGAATGTCGATGCAAAATAATCATTTAGTTTGTTAGCTACCTGAGCAGGAACATCAACAGTTGACCCATCTATGTCAAGTGGACCAATGTGATTCATCCCCTTCCTTCTAGAGTTTATATAAGTAAAGAACTCTCTGCTGTTTTGCTTTGCATCCCTTACCAAAGATTTCTCGTAATCTGCCTTCGCCTGCCTAACCTCCTTTGTAACTTGGTTACAGATCAACTTGTATCTATCATAGGCTTCTGTGTCATGTGTTAATTTGAATGTATCCCATGCATTTTTCTTCTCTGCCATATGTCTCATTAGTTCATCTGACATCCACTTCGGCCTAAACCTTGAACAATATTTCTTAGTTGGTATGTAAAGCCTAGGCGCTTCCAAGATAAGTTCTTTGAATGCTTCCCATTTTGAATTTGCTGTTGGTAACATCATCAGTTGGTCCCACTGTATAGAATTTAAATACTGTCTCAGTCCATCGTAGTCACCTTTACGAAAGCAATAACTCTTCCCATTACTCCTAATGGTAGTTACCTCTTTGAGTAAATCCCACTTCAGCACACTGTGATCACTGCCACATAGTGGTTCATTTACCTGCAGATTCTTAATGCATGAAGAATCACTATTGATAATCAAATCAAGAGTATTACTCCCTCTAGTTGCCTCCCAAACATGCTGATGTAGAAAACAATCATCCAATAAATCCACAAAAGCCTTGCTAGTGTGTGTGAGTGACCAGCCCCCAAATTCCAGTCAATATGTGCGAAATTAAAATCCCCCATTATAAGACTCTCTGATTTACTGGCCCACTCTATTTCCCTGTAGAGTTTCTTATTATACTCATCAGAGTCATTAGGCCTGTAGCACACTCCTACTCTCAATTTTGATCTCCCAATGCTTATGTCACACCAAACTGACTCGACACTGCACTGTCCAGCAATGTCGACTAGCTTCAATTCCTTGGATTTTATGTATTTCTTAACTAATATCATAACCCCTCCTCCCTTCCTATCCTGTCTATCCTTTCTGTAGACATTGTACTCCCCAAATTCCAGTTCTGCATCCCTTATATCTGTGTGACACCAAGTCTCTGAAATCTCCACAATATCTGCCTTTGATGTTTTGAGCAATACCTCAAATTCATCAAATTTATTTACTAAACTCCTAGCATTGGTGTACACGCAAGTATACATGAACCTGTTCTTTTTCTGAGCTACCCTAACACAACCCATGTGTTTATTTGTACCACAATGATTCCCAGCAGTCTCTGAAATATTCTGCATCTTATTTTCCAGGCTGCAGCTCATTCCATTAGAAGCAGTGCAAGAATCACTTTCACCTCTGCCAGGGGCTACTGTTAATCTATTAGTCCTTGTATCCCCCCAATCTAGCAGTTTTCCGACCCACCTAACACTGCCTCGATAGCATCAGCAAACATTCTTGCACCCTTTCTATTTAAGTGTTTCTCATCCCTGTAGAAGCAGTCTCTCCTGTTAACAAGTACAGACCAGGCTGAAAAAAATTCTACCCCTTGAGCCTTGCACAATCTTTCCAGGGCCGAATTGATCGACAGGGCTCTCATCATATACTCCCTCCTATTGTGTCCGTCCTATCTGTCATCATATACTCCCTCCTATCGAGTTATCTGTGGTGTATCCACTCTGATATTATATAGATATAAAACTCCTACCCTTAACATATTATGCCTTGTTGCATTTAGTTATTTTTCAAATTATTTCACTTCGTACTTTTGTTGCTAACAAATTAATAAATTCATTCTGAATTTTTGGAGATAAATAATTAGTGTCGTGTTTAATATGCGATTCCAGAGCATTTTTCATACCAAAGTCAAATTGGCTGACAAATTTTATCAAGTTTAAAAATATGCCACAATTTTTTTCTTCGGTATCGATATTACTAGCAAGTCCACGAGATGCCAAATTATTTTCAGCACAGAACAATATATAGATTTCAGTATTATTTTCAATATATGACACCATTTCGAAATTTCGCTTCTTAGTGCTGTTTGTGCAGCGTCATCAATTAGTCCACCTTTTTGAAGACTCTTTTCTAATAATTTCCATTTTGTTAAATAGTTTATATGTGTTGTAATGAATTCTCATGAAAAAAGAACGTTTGGATTTAGATGTTTCCAATCCTTAAATCCATCTGAGCTGAAAATGGAACATTATTTGTGCCACAAAGAGGCACGGAAAACAAAATATTGCATATTTGTTTTTGCAATAAAATAACCATTTCTTCTCTTTTTTTTTCAATACCTTCATTTTTGTATTTCCACGAATTATTTAAACATTGGCCATTAGTGACAGGATACGTATTTAAGACTATATGTTCTGGACTTTGTTGTTATTAAAGTTCCATGTGGTCGGATCATTAAAAGTTCAGACCTACATGTTCCATGTTAATATTATTGCTGCCATTATTTTCTTCTGCCAACTGTTGTTGGTTATTGTCCACACTTTCTAATTCTTTTAAAGTAACTTCAACTATGCAAACTTTTTCTTGGACTTCCATTTCAGTGGCATCGTCATCATTTGTTTCATCTTCATTCGAATCACGTTCGTTTTCTTTGTCACTTTCAGGTTTGGAGTGGCTTATTGTTAATCCAGTTTTGTAAACTAGCGGAATATTTTTTTTCTAATTTCCTCTTAATGCAGTCTTTCTACTTGGTACTGTTGTCCAAATTTTTTTTATTTGGTAGCATGTCTAAAATTAATTTGGCCTTTATTGTTTTATTTAAATTATAAATCACAATATTCACAATTACCTGTTTATATAGCAATCACAAAAACACTATAACTTATAACTTATTCAGTTTGTACACAATGCGTGAATTGCGAACTGCTATGTATTCGAGCATGCGCTGATAAAGCGATCGCCTGATTGATCCCTTCAAAGTTACATTCTGGACAGCATATAGATCTACGATACTATGTAGTATGTACTCAGATGTAAGGATGCATGCAGGCTTGAATCGCTGTGTGAAAATTAATTTTAACCCTCCCTGTGCTGTCATCTTGATTCGACATCATCGAGGGGCGCCATTTCGTCAGCTAGCCTCGGGTGTCGAAATAGCTTGGCACTGTACTCGTGTGGCCTCAGTGGCGCCCTTCTCCTGTTGCCGCCCTTGGCACCTGCCCCAATGCCAAGGCATTCCTACGCCACTGGATACCCCAGGCCAGTGTTTCTGGCTTCCTGGTACTGTTGCTTATGATACTCAACCTCTGGAAGGTGCTAGGACCACCTGGCTCTTTGAAAAGCATGCCTCTTCTGGTTAGTCTGTCTTCTGAGGACTTCCGGTTCTCGGGACGAGAGCTGGAAGTCCTGGAATCTTTTTTGGGATTATTTGGTTGGCTGCATTGATTATTGCTTCAGAAACAGCTTGCTGGTGTTTCTCTAGGTTCTGGGTTCTGGTTTTCTAGGTTGGTCAGCAGACTGTGCATTTGTAGTAATGGCTTGTTTGAAGCTGTCCCAGTTGGATAGATCTCTGCATTTCGAAAGTGGCTCAATGGTCTGAGTTGGTCCAGGCAGTTAGGTAGTTGGCGAAAGATCTCGTTGACACGGTGACATCCAGGGTGGCCTCCCAGAGAGTTGAGGAAAATGTAGGCAGGTTGTTAGGACAGTTTAAGACTTTAAGACCACAGTCCTGCTGTTTGTGAGAAACTCCTCCATGCTCTGGCCATTTCTAGAGCCTCTGTGTTCTAAGGTTTCAGTGTGCCACATGGATGAGTGGCAATTTAGGTCCATGGAAATGAGGATTCTGGATTTTGGCAGTTCTGTTTGAACATAGTGCAGGTATTGGATAGTTGTCAGAATGTCTTCTCCTGGACGACAGTACGTGGATATTACATAAAAGGCCCCCAAGGATGAGATAATATGCACACAGGTGGCCCATTTAGAACACAGATGAGATATCTTTGTAATGGTCAGGTTGGGATTGCGCATAACCACGGCCGTCCAGGGCGTTTCACCTTCCACTTGGATGATCTTGTAGTTCAGTGGGTATCCATGTATGGCATTGGTGAAGGCGTATGGCTCCTGGAGGAGCAGTATGTCATAGTTGTCTTCCTTCAACCTTTGCCTTGTCTAGGAAGCAACAGCTGTAGCTCGCTGAGCATTTAATTGCAGGAATTTGATTCCTGCAACTAAAGGTATTTAGTTAATACTACCTACCTACCTAACTAAAGGTATTTAGTTAGGTAGGTAGTATTATGTTTTTTAGGCAGTGTCCCCATATTCGAATTTTTGTTGTTTGACATGCTTTGCCTTCAGATGTACAGGGCACTTATTGTCTTGGAGTGAGTGGATCTTTGTCTTTGTTCGAGCAGTTTTTGAAATTGTGCCCCTTCTCCACACAGTAGCCACAAGTTACCGCCTGGATGCACTTGTGAGTTGTGTGCCCAAAGAAGCAACACGTGTAGCACTTAGGAACAGCTACATGCTCTTTGAACTGGTGGGATCCCCAGTTAATGTACACCTTTGTTTGTCTGATTTTTTTTTTTTTTTTTATGAAAACCCAAAACATGAGAGGTATTTGAACCTATAGTACTTAGTACCATGCTTGGGTTGGAGGTTGAGAAGATGAAAGAAGATATTTGTAGACATTAGACTTGAACTTCTGTAGACTGTAATTTTCAGGAAATAAAGGTTGTTCCAGAAAATGACAGTTGAATGAATAAACAAGGAAGATGAAAAGTTGGTTCTGTGAGTTTGGGGTCAAACAGTAAATGGATGTTAGCTGGTGGTGGCATGTGTTCGGACTCTTTTGAAAGTGAGAGCGGGAATTATAGAAGCTAATTCAGAAGAACAGTGCCCATGGAAAGTATCTGTAGAAAAGGCATGCAACAGAAACAATACGTCTATGGCACAGAGAATGGAGAGACTCTGTTAGAGATAAGTCATTAATTAAGCTAACTGCCCTCTTCTAAATGGAATCAAGAAGCCTGAGGGAGGTTTTAGGGGCCATGGAATATTGTTCCCCAGATGTGGGAACAATATTCCATGGCAGGGTGGATTTGCGATTTATACAGAGTGAGCAGCTGATTGAAAGAAAAGTAACGCTGAGAGCGAAAGAGAAAACCAAGTTTTTTAGATGCAGAGGAAGCAATATTTGCAATGTGCTTGTGCCAAGAGAGATTAGAAGTCAGGGTAATTCCCAAAAGAGGTATATCATTTTGCCTAGAAATCGGAGTGTCACCAAAGATAAGAATAGGGGCAGATGAATTCTTTTTGTGAGATACGAGACAAGACTGATTTTAGAAGGATTGAAATCAACTAAGTTGTCTTTACCCCACTGAAGAATTATCTGGAGATTGGCATTTATGGAATTGGTAGCAGATATTCAAAAAGTTGAAGCTGATTGAGCAGGGCAAGGTTTCTCAAAATGGAAAGTGGAATGCAATGTGCTATCATCAGCAAAACTATGGATAGGATTTCAAGTCAATGGAAGAAGGTCATTAATATACAAGAGGAAAAGAGTGGGGGAAAGAACTGAACCTTAGAGGACACCAGCATTAGTGGAGAAGTTAGAAGACAGAGAGCCATCTATCATCACCCTCAGTGAGCGATCAGAGAGAAAACTGTAACCAATTACAAAAAACATTGGAAAACCATAAGATGGAAGCTTGTTTAGAAGACCTTTATGCCAAACACGAACAAAAACATTTGAAATGTCAAGAGCAACAGCTTGTGTTTCACCAAGCATTTCCGTTGAATTTGTCCATAAATGAGTAACATAAGCCAGAATAACACCAGTGGATCGACACTGACGGAATCCATACTGGTGATCGTTGATCAGACGGAAGGTTTCTAGGTAGTTTAAGAGATGGCAGTTAATTGATTTCTCCATTACTTTAGAAAGAGTAGAAGTAATTGCAATAGGACGATAATTGGATGGAAGGTATTTGTCACCCTTTATAGGAAATGGCTGGATGTGAGCAAATTTCCAAGAAGAAGGAAAAACACCTTTGGAATAAGAAAGTGAAAAAAATGCAGCAAAGAATAGGAGTAAATTCTGGAGCACAAGTTTTGAGAACAAGTGGAGAAATACCATTTGGACCTGGAGCTTTCTTAGCATCACGATTCTTCAAAATCCTTCTGACATCCTTTTGACGGAAGACCACAGGAGGCATTGAATGGAGCGTGTTGGGAATGGTGGGATGTGTTTTACCAAGATCATTAATACATGAGTTGGATGAAAAATGGGATGCTAGCAGGTCAGCTTTATCCTTGGCTGAAGTGACAACAGAACCATCTGGTTTGGACAGAGGTTGGAGCAGAGATCGGAAAAAGTTGCGGCAATAGTTTTGGCAAGAGACCAGAATGCTCAGCTACCATTAGGGCAAGAAGCAAGTTTTCTACTCTTAGCCTGTTCAAACTCTAGTTTGGACTGATTAATAACTGCTTTACAATTGTTTCGAGCTTTGGTGTAGGCAGAAAATGAAACTGGAGAATTAGAAACAAGCCAATTACGATATGCAACATTCTTCTCTTGAACAGCCTTAGCACATTTATTGGAAAACCAAGGTTTAGTTAAGGACGAGATTTTAAAGTGGAGTGTGGGATAAAGGATTCCATTCCTGCAAGAATAATTTCACTGACACAATCTGAGCAAACGTTGACATCAGAAGTTTTGAAACAGTAATCCGACCAAGGAAAAGAAGAAAAGAAGTCTCGCAGGTCATCCCATTTTGCATTCTTGTAATGCCAAACACAACACGAGGTTGGGAATAGCAATGAGATAATAACCAAGTTCTGATCTGAGGTGCCCAAAGGACCACTCACTTCGACCGTGTAGTTAGAAGGGTTTGTGAGAAAAAGATCAAGCATGTTGACTGTATTGTTAGGATTGTTTGGTATCCTTGTAGGTAAATGAACAATCTGTGCAAAGTCATTAGTAATTGCAAAAGCCTCAGCATATCGACCAGCTTTGTCTGTGTGACTAGAAAACGGAAGACAGCAGGATTTGTGAACATTAAAATCACCAAGGAAAATTACCTCATTGTTAGGAAAGTTGGACTGGAAAAAGCAAAGTTGTAAAGAGAGGAAGTCAAAGAGCTTCAAGTGATTAGTGGAGTTGGGAGAACAGTAGAGACAACAGATGAATTTAACACAATGTGGTAGAGAGATTTTAAGCCAGAGAAGATCAAAGAGAGGAGATTCCAAATTACCAAGTCTCTGACAGGGAATATTGGAACAGAAATGCACAAGTACTACCTTTGAGGCAAAAGGTAGGGCAAAAATTGAGGCAAAAATAATTTGGGCAACAGAGATGAGCAGTAGTCGAATCAACCGATAACTGAGATTCTGTTAGAAAAAGTACATGGGGTTTGGCACACTGCAGGTGGAAATGGACATCATTGAGATTAGAATTGAGACCACATATATTTGTGAAATGAACTAGGAAGTGTTTGGGATGTTTAGATCTTTTCGCAGATAAGCTTGCTGTATTAGTTTGACAATTCATGGTGTATTCAATAGTAAGAAAATTGGAGGGGGGGGACATGCTGTATGAAATAATGAAATTTTTGGATATGGTGCACATGATAAGAATATATCCAGATCCTTGACATAATGTGGCCTCGGCAATGCCCCCCAAATACACGCTACTCGGACTCCCTCCAGTCACTATCTGGCAGAGTAGAGGTAGCAAGATTATACACTATCTGATCCGGAAGCCTCATAAAGAGTTACCAATAGGTTCGGTCCAGTGTACTAACTAGCGGCCGGCCTGCGAACACCGTTTTAGATCTGTACCCTCTAAATGTAAGGATGATTGGATCTCGGCATGATGTTCATCATAACCTCAAAAGTCATCAGTCATACTGCATGATGGAAGAGGTGGGGGAAGGGTTGACCGGAGCTTAGCTCTAGAGACTAAACATGGGTTTAAGCCTCCAATAAGCAAAGTGGTGGTATTGTACCGGCACCACATCTCGACCCCTGCTTACGTTGGTTCACACCTGGGTGGTCACCCACAGTATGCTTGTGCATGGAGGTTATGGCTTGCGAAGCTTCAGGTGCCAGTTCGATGACCCAGTTTGTGGAGCTTCCATTTTTACTCTTGGTTTGATATTTTGTTGTGATCAGTTTTAATATGTGTCTGTTGCTGTATATTTCTTCTATAGATCTCCTCACAGATGGTACAGGGAGTCAATTCTTTGTTAAAATCAAAAACAACAATAGAGGGGGCCCTTTTTCCTGAGCGGCTCAGCAGTGAGACCAAGCATAGGGATCTTAGTGTTGTTTAATATTAAGTTGGCATTGTCTTTGGTTTGAGTTTCGACAATGACTCTGTTACAAGTTTTCCATATTGATTTTATTCTTGCATTCCTGAAATCTCCAGTAAGGGAGGGAGTCTGACTGTCTTCTTTGCCTCTTCACTGGTTTTGTGTGGTTTAGGGTTTATTGGCTTGAGCACCACTAGATGTGGTTTTGGTAAAAGCATTTTCTTAGGTGCGGCAGTGAGGATAATTTCTGTGCGAAGCATTGATGAGATCCTACTGCTGTTGTCTCTCAGTATGGTCTCCAATTTAGCTCTAATAATCATGCTTTGTTCTGGCACTATGCCCTCTGGGATAGTGGGATCTAGAACATGTGTCTTATCCGCTTGTTTTGGATCTTCCACCCCTTGGGATTTTGCTCATATGTTTCTTTAGTCTGGCTGGTGCTATGGGTTTCTCTGTCTGATTTTGGGACTTCTACTTTCTTATTTTTCCTCTTGGTGGTATGTCCTGGTTGCTGGTCTCCAGGGTTCTCCACCTTGCTATTGGGGTCGCATTCTGCCCTGGTACAAGCCGGGATGTCTTCTGTTTGGCTTTCAATACCATTTGGGATCTCAGAAATGTCATAGTTGCTTTCCATTATGAAAGATCCGGATAAACAGGAATATTCGGACAAGTGGGGTGATAGCTATTGGGTGAGTAGCAGACTTTGGAAGATGACGAAAGACACCGATCACAAGTTCGTGGGTGAATTTAACACCAAGTTATAGCCTGTTGAAGTTTTGGGCTGACCTCCACTAAACATGTTGGGGGGAACAGCCAACAATAGAAATAGCCCTAGAGGGGGAGGGCTACTTTTGCATTGGCAAGGTCGATTTGATGAGAAAACTGACAAGGGAAAAGTTGCCATGATGAGTTTATGGTGGAGGGGAAGCACTTGGTACACATGGGACTTCGCTGTTTTTCATTTTCAAAGTGAAAAACAGTGAATATTGTCAAAACATGACGAAGTGTTCTTGAAGGTCACTCAGGGGGGAGGGAACCCAGCCCAAATCAAACAGCAGAATTCAGATGTGGTGATCAGAAAAGGGCCTGAGATTATGCTCTGCAATGCTAAGACAATGGTGCTATGGAAGCAAACCCATTGTCCTTAGCATTGAATAAAATAATGCACAGAATTCTGCTTGCACCTAGAATAAGCAAAAACAAAACTCACCAAGGTGATCCAACTTATTAGTTCTTCAAGTGGGAGAAAAATCAGGCTCTAACACAACTTTAAACTAAACTGAAACAAAATTCACGGAGCCAATAACAACATGTTTGTGGAGGAAAGCAGCCATTTTGGTCTCCCATTGCCTTATACAATGGGATAATCACCTCCTTATCCCTGCTAGCAAAATTTTTTTATATCATTGACATTGGCAAAAATCCCCATGAGCTATCCCAGCAGCCAGCCTCTCTGCATTGCCCCGAGAATTTAATGTCTCATTACACAGTTATCTCCTCCCCCCCCACGGATCTGTTTTGTTCTCCACTACCCTTATTGTGGTACTACACTCAGAGTAGTTGGAGAGCAAAAGAGACCTGGGGTATGTTATTCTGGGATTACTGCTACCCATGTGCAGTATCTTGCATTTGTCAATGTTAAACTTTACTTGCCATTTCTCATACCATCTGCCAATTTTATTGTCATTACCCTTATTACTGTCATTAACCACCCTGCCATATTTTTTATCATCTGCAGACTTTAGACATCAAGCTTGATATACCTTCATCAATATCATTAATAAATATTGCAAACAACAATGGGCCCAGTGCTGAACCCTGAGGAACTCTACTAATAACATTATTTTAAAAAGAGCTATACCCATTGATAACTACTCTGTCTTCATCCACTCAATCAACCTTTTATTCATAGAAGTAACTTGTAGTCTAATGCCACAATTCTCCAGTTTGTATAGAAGTATTTTACCTACAACAGTATCTAAAGCTTTTCTGATATCTAAGTACACTTACTTATCCATTGTTGTTCCAGATACATAGTCTTCTTAAACCAGTAAACACATCTATTCCATTTAGCTCCACCTTCCCACCATTCCTCTCTCTCTCTTTCTTAGCTCATGCCTCTTCTCTCCATGTCACTATTCACCTCTTCTTGCCGTCTTTTTCTTGGCCTTCTTTTGGTCTTTTACTCTCCATTTTTATTTCTAACATTCTCTTACATGTTCAAACCATTCAGTCTGTTCCTCTCAGTCTTTTCTTGTAATCATTCCTCTCTCAGCTTCTCCGGAATGGCCACATTTCTTACTCTCTTTCTCCTAGTATTTCCACTAGGAGAAAGAGAGTAAGCACGCATGCACGCAACTCAGAAACTATTTCCATAATATGCATTCTCAAAATTTCCTTCTCCTGCATTACATTAGCATTAGCATTAATAGAGGCATTTGATGCAAGAAAGCAAGCTTATGCAGCATCAGCCAAAAAAAAAAACCACTCCCACTTCACCCCTCTGTTCGTTCAAAATACCTGTCCAGCTGAGCCTTAAACTTATTTAGGCTATCAACTTCCACGACAAGGGATGGAAGTCTGTTCCACCAACCAACCACTCGCTGGCTAAAGGCAAATTTCCGCACGTCTATCCTACATCTGTCTTTCCTCAATTTGAATTTATGCCCTCTCAGGTGATTATTCTGAGCGAGAGGAAGAATCCCATCAGCATTGAGCATGCTCAAACCATTCAATGCTTTATACACCTCTATCAGATCACCTCGCTGGTGCCTAGTCTCCAGACACTGTAATTTGCAAAACTTAAGCCTTTCTTCGTAAGAGCATCCCTTTGTTCCATTCACTAATCTTGTTGCCCTTCTCTGTACTCGTTCCAGCAGCTCTACATCCTTCTTGAAATGAGGCCTCCAGGCCTGTATACAGTACTCTAGGTGTGGCCTGACCATTGCCTTATACAAGGGAATAATCACCTCCTTATCCCTGCTAGAAAAATTCCTCTATATCATTGACAATACACCATGAGCTACTCTTGCAGCCCGTCTGCACTGCTCAGAGAACTTCATATCTGCCTGCACAACCACCCCCAGGTCCCTTTCATTCTCTACCACTGTCAGTGTAGTACCACAGAGTTGATACATTGCTCTGGGGTTGCTGTTTCCCATGTGTAGTACTTTACATTTGTCAATGTTAAACTTCATTTGCCACCTCTCAGCCCATCTGCTCAACCTTTCCAGATCCTGTTGCAGCAGCATAGTGTCAGTAGTGTCCTTGACAACCCTGCCTACCTTTGTATCGTCTGCAAACTTCGACATTAAGCTTGATATACAATCATCAATATCATTTATGAATACAGAAAACAATAATGGACCCAACACTGAGCCCCGAGGGACTCCACTAATAACATTAGTCCATGACGAGCAGTGTCCATTGTTTACCACTCTCTGTCTTCTCCCCCTCAGCCACCCCTTTATCCACAGCAGCAATTTGCCTCCAATGTCACACTGCTCCAATTTGTGCAGCAGTCTTCCATGTGCAACAGTATCAAAAGCCTTACTAAGATCCAAGTATATAATATCAAAGTTATTCCCTGCATTCAGTTCCTTTGTGACTGCATCATAGCATCCAATTAAATTGGTCAGGCAAGACTTCCCCTTAACAAAACCATGCTGTGTCCGAGCTATAACTGAAGTCTTGTCTAAATGATCCTGCAGTGCTTCTTTAACTAGTGCCTCCATTAATTTTCCTGGAACAGAAGTTAAACTCACAGGTCTATAATTGCTTGTGTCAGCTTTTGATCCTCCTTTGTGAATTGGGGTCACATTTGCACATCTCCAGTCTGTGGGTACCTCCCCAGAGTCCAAGGAAGCTCTCATAATTATGGCTAAGGGTTTGCTTACTTCCTCTGCTGCCTCCTTTAATATAACTGGATAGATCCCATCCACCCCTGGTGCCTTTCTTGTGTTTATCTTCAACAATTGCTCCCCCACTTTACTCTCAGTTATTACAAGATTATCTAGCTTACTGCTAGAGTTGAATACACCTCTGGCATTCCCCTCGCTGAATAACTCCTCATGTGTGAATGTCGATGCAAAATATTCATTCAGTTTGTTAGCTACCTGAGCAGGATCATCAACAGTTGACCCATTGATATCAAGTGGACCAATCTGATTCATCCCCTTCCTTCTAGAGTTTACATAAGTAAAGAACTCTTTGCTGTTTTTCTTTGCATCCCTTGCCAAAGATTTCTCGTAATCTGCCTTTGCCTGCCTGACCTGCTTTGTAACTTGGTTACAGATCAACTTGTATCTATCATAGGCTTCTGTGTTATGTGTTAATTTGTATGTATCCCATGCATGTTTCTTCTCTGCCATATGCCTCATCAGTTCATCTGACATCCATTTAGGCCTAAACCTTGAACAATATTTCTTAGTTGGTATGTAAAGTCTAGTAGCTTCCAAGATAAGTTCTTTGAATGCTTCCCATTTTGCATTTGCTGTTGGTAACATCATCAGTTGGTCCTACTGTATAGAATTTAAATACTGTCTCAGTCCATCGTAGTCGCCTTTACGAAAGCAATAACCCTTCCCTTTACCCCTAATGGTAGTTACCTCTTTGAGTAAATCCCACTTCAGCACACTGTGATCACTGCCACCTAGTGGTTCATTTATCTGCAGATTCTTAATGCATGAAGAATCACTGCTGATAATCAAATCAAGAGTATTCCTCCCTCTAGTTGCCTCCCAAACATGCTGATGTAGAAAACAATCATCCAATAAATCCACAAAAGCCTTGCTAATGTGTGAGTGACCAGCCCCCAAATTCCAGTCAATATCTGGGAAATTAAAATCTCCCATTATACTCTCTGATTTACTGGCCCACTCTATTTCCCTGTACAGTTTCTTATTATACTCATCAGAGTCATTAGACCTATAGCACACTCCTACTCTCAATTTTGATCTCCCAATGCTTATGTCACACCAAACTGACTCGACACTGCACTGTCCAGCGATGTCCACTGGCTTCACTTCCTTGGATTTTATGTATTTCTTAACTAATAGCATAACCCCTCCTCCCTTCCTATCCAGTCTATCTTTTCTGTAGACGTTGTACTCCCCAAATTCCACTTCTGCATTCCTTATATCTGTGTGACACCAAGTCTCTGATATCTCAACAATATCTGCCTTTGATGTTTTGAGCAATACCTCAAATTCATCAACTTTATTTACTAAACTCCTAGCATTGGTGTACACGCAAGTATACATGCACCTATTTCTACTCTTAGCTACCCTAACACAACCCATGTGTTTACTTGTACCGCAATGACTCCCAGCAGTCTCTGAAATATCCTGAATCTTGTTTTTCAGGCTACTGCTCATTCCAATAGAAGCAGTGCAAGAATCTCTTTCACCTCTGCCAGTGGCTACTGTTAATCTATTCGTCTTTGTATCCCCCCAAGCTAGCAGTTTTCCGACCCACCTAACACTGCCTCGATAGCATCAGCAAATATTCTTGCACCCTTTCTATTTAAGTGTATCCCATCCCTGTAGAAGCAATCTCTCCTGTTAACAAGTACAGTCCAGGCTGAAAAAATTTCTACCCCTTGAGCCTTGCACAATCTTTCCAGGGCCGAATTGATCGACAAGGCTCTCATCATATACTCCCTCCTATCGTGTCTGGGCAGAATTGCAGACACTTTCAAATTCAACCCTATTTCACGGCTTTTTTCCAACAGTGACCTGTACTTGTTAAGCAATTCTGCCGGTCTCCTACTCTTGATATCGTTAGTGCCAACGTGTACAACTATATCACCTTTTGTGCCCTTAAAAGATGATATCTGCTCTACAACGTCATCAACCTTTGCCCCCTGGCAGACATACCCTGGTCCTGTTCCACCTATCCTTTTTACAAAGCATGTTCCCCGTTTCCCTGACAATAGAGTCACCAACAACTACTAGTTCCTTTGGGACCAGCGCATTCTGCCTTGGGGGTTGCCGCTGTGTTTCACGATGACCAAGTGCAAGCTCTGGCGTTGATGTGGGCAGCTGAGAGCTTGATGGGCCCCTCAATTTAGATCCTTCGAGGGCATCCACCCTGTCCTTCAAGCTCTCATATAGGCCCATAAGAATGCTGAGTTGTTGCCTGATTTCGATACACTCCTTGCATCGTGCACACACAAAGTCATCCCCAATGGCAATATCATGTCCCGTACCTGAATGCTCCACAAACATCATGCAAGCTGTGCATTTTAGAAGGCTGTGACTCAGAAGGCAACTGCCCCCCTCAGTTCTCCTCTGAGCCACAGCACTTCCATTAGCTTGAGCCTTTTGTTTTGCTGCTCTGGTCTGAGTCATGATTACTTTTAATTTAAAGAAAATTTCAATTTCAGTTTATAACCCTAACTTATCTCCCAACACAGTTATAACGGGATATATATTTTTTAGCGTCAAGTATTAATCAATCAGTCAGTATTAATTATCTCCGAGTTCCCTTTATATAACTTCCGTATCAGTTATGTATTAATTAATTATGTTACGTTTGTAATCTAAGTCGGTATATGTATTTAGTTAAAAGTGCAATTTAAATGCCAAAGAAGTTCAACAAGTTTAATAGATTTTACCGATCGCTGAAAATATTATAACGTATACTATACTAATGCTATCTAGGTTCGATATATAACGATCGTATGACAAAGACAAAGGCGGAAGTTACGAAGTAATCTATGGACACTTAAGTATTAATTAACTTTCAAATCTCGCTGTCTCAATTCAGAATAAACTAACGATCCTTACTAGGTCTATAAGCTACTTACAAAAAATAATTTTATGTAAAAAATATTCAATAAGCGGCTAAATTTGGCTAAAAAAACTTCTCGTTCAGCGGAGTTGTAACTTGTAACACGTGGATTTGATACCCTTACCGATACTTTTATGCAATTACAAGGCCGAGTAAAGAATAAATACACCAGATTAATCAGAAATATCACAAAATAATGCTATACTACTAAATTTAAATCAAAAGTTTTAGAAAAACAATAATTTCAAATCAATAAATAAGAAAAATCCACTTAGCGGCTTTGAACACGTCTGGCCCCTACTAGCCAATTACCCATGATTTTATCCTGGTACCTAATAAAATCATGGGTAATGCAGGAGAATAAGCTCTGTAGAGCACTATCTTGCAATTCTCAGATATCTCCTTTCTCCCACACTTCCTCCTAAATCAACAAATTATCAGCAGACATCATCACTTTCATTTTTTCTGTCCCAATCAATCTTTTTTCATACACTCGTTTCCACTATTCTTTCATACCATTTCATCTTAAGTGACTGGTCAGGATGACCCCTCTGTAATTCTCATACTTTTTCCTGTTCCCTTTTGACGTTTAAATGTTTTTACCGGCGTTATTTGGAAAAAAGCATTATGTTACCTAGAAATCGTCACGAAATTTGATGCACATGCATTGTACTTGTTGCGTGCAACGATGCAACAAGTACAACGCATGTGGAATTTGTCAACAATGATGAAATTGTGGAATTTGTCAACAATGATGATGAATTATTGTTAATTCAACAACAAACATTATTATGGTCTGAAGATAAACATTTATGTATAGCACCAGGTCAGAAATCATCTCCAAGTTTCATATTTGATATACATGCAGAAGAACTTTCTTTTCCAGTTATATATTTGGTACGTGCAAGAAAATTTAAAAATGGATTGAAAATTACCCCCTTTATGATGGCATTGAGTGAAATTTGTAGATCTGATCATCGTGGAGTAACTCCCCAACCTTTTCTATATATGGCAATGAAAATTATGCGAATGTGTATTGCAGAAAATTTGCAAATTGCATTTAAATCTACAAATGCTTTAGTTGCAGATGAAACCCATGAAGTGGGTGCACAAGATTTATACCACGGACATCATTTTGAAGAACAATTAGCAAGTATGCAAAATAAAATTCATAAAATGTCAGTGACTGAAACTGCAGGACTTCCATACATTCTACCATTATTGAAAGGAAAACCATACATGATTACTACAAATAAAGATGTGGTCGATGGTTTGGTAAACAGTGCAGTCAGTACTTTAGTATATTTCGAATTTGAGGACAACAAAACAGTTAAATGAGTATGGATGAAATTTCCTGGGTCAAAAATAGGAAATAACCTTCAATCTCGTTATAAACAATATGTGAAAGATAAACATTTACCTAGTCAATCCATACCTATTATAAAACAATCAACTATGATTCCATTCAAGAATAATAGGAAAAAATTAACATGTAGACGTGCACAATTTCCTTTAGTATGTGGTTGTGCTTTGACTATACATAAATCTCAAGGAGGGACCTTCCACAAAGTTGTATATAATTATGAGAAAGATCATCAACAGCAACTTGTATATGTGACATTATCTCGAGTGACCTCATTGCAAGGTTTATATATTACAAATCACCACAACGATTTCACATTTCACCACGGCAAAGCTACTAGTAATATAGAACTTTGTGCTGAACTAGATTGCTTAAAAAATAATAAGCTACCATCTCTACAGGATGAAATGCAAGATTTCATACAGAGTGATATCTCTATATTGTCAATGAACGTACAAAGTTTACGGGACCATGTTTGAGATATTGAAATGGACACAATCTTACAGCAATCCAAAATATTGATATTAAGTGAAACGTGGTTGGATAATGATGAACATATATTACTTTAACCATTCCAATGTGTGACTCAATTTAGAAGGTCAGATGTTTGTAGCGGTGGTGTTGCGATATATCAATGTGAAGGTTCAACTATCATCAGTACACTACATATCTTTGCACAACATAATAGCAGCAATGCGACAGCAGTATCGGATGAAATTGGAGACATTTGTGGATCTTTGTGCAAATTCAATAGTGAATCTATTTTCATCATTGCCATATACATCACTCTAGGGTTGTCATTAGATATAATTCAAAGATTCATAAACAAGAATCTGATTCCGTATTCCATTGAAGGTGCGAAATTATTGGAAGAGCCACTGGATTATATACCTATAGTTCTCACTGGTGATTTCAATCTAGAATTAAATTCTGAGGCTGGAAAGAAGTTTTAAATTTATGAAAGATATCTTCGGTTTAGATATTAAGTCAAATACTTTAGTAAATACTACATGTAAAGGAACAACAATCGATGGAGTATTCACTCGGGAATTAAAATCATTTGAGTGTCAAAATTATATATCTTATATTGTTGTTATTTGGTTTTTAGGAGCATTAGCAACTAAGGTCATATTGTTCCGGGGATATGCGGTTGTCATTCCCTGACCTTTCCGCATCCTCCGTATTTGTTGGTCACGAGCTTGAACCCTGTTCAAATCAAGAAGCGTGTGCTACGCACTGCTGCTCCTGCCCACCTGGCTACGGAGGTGCCATATATCTTATTTCAGTTACCATAAACCAATAATTTTAGTGTTATTATAATATAATATATTCTGATATAATATATTTTATCAGAATTATTTCATTGTACACTAGTACAATGAAAAATTCCATTCATTGTATTTCATTGTACTGAAATTATTTTTTTAATAAAAATAATGCAGCAGTACTTTTTTTATTTATTTTACTGTACTAGTTTCATAATGTGTTTCCGCAGTAAAGACGTTTTTAACGGCTGCCACTGTGACCTTATCAGTGACACTATCAGTCTATCAGAGTAGAGTGGCAGCAACTCATGTACCTGGTACATAATTTTTTTACGAATATTTTATATATAAGCACAATCAGTCCTCTTTTCCAGTCCCCTTTTATTATTTTCTGCTCCCATACTACTTTCATTACTGTGCAGCCCAGCTTGGCCCACACATCTTACTATTTTAATAGTCACTTCATCACACCATGGTTATTTACCCCCTTTCATCTTTTCCATTGCTGCTGCTACTTCACTTCTTAATATCCCTCTCTCTCTCTTTCCCCTACTTCTTATTTCATTGTATCTTCTTTTTCTGAGTTGTTTGATTGTTTGATAGCCTCCAAAAATAAGCTTTCCACATCCTCTTTAAATTTCTACCATCTGTAATTATTTTTCTCATTTCATTATACAGGTAATTTTGTTCTTTCCTGTCTCTCCTTTTATTCGTCACTAATCCATATAACATATTTTTCCCATTATTAGCATCCTGTAGATCTGCTGACCAACTCTTCAACTATATTTAGTTATTCTCTGTGCATTTCTTTTTGCTTCATTGTATTCTCTCTCTCTGACTCATCAGTTGCATTTTCACATCTGCTTCTAAAGACCCTATTCTTCCATGGAGTAGCCGCCTTTGCTCTCTTGTTCTATCACTGTGTCTCTTTCCATCTCCTCACACTGCTTATCCTCCCACACACATCCTCTGCGGTCACAACCAGAACCTTTTTAAATCTTCCCAATCCTCTTCTACTCCTTATACTACATTCTCATGCCTCAGTTTCTCTGTCTTTTCTTTATACATTTTTCCTGTATCCTCATTTTTGAGTTCCCATATTATAATCATCCTATCTTGTTTTCTTTGATTTCTCTCTTTCACTGATGTTAGCTCCTATAAGTAGTATATGATCATTCTCAATCACTACTCCTGGTAGTACCTTAATATCCTTCACTCTTTGCTGTAGGTCACTACTGATCAATATGCAGTCAATTATTAACTTTCTGCTTCCCATTCCAGCTATACCTCATATGACTGCAACTATCCTGCTTCTGGAACCACTCATTCCAAATTAGTCAATTCTTCCTGCATAGGTCCAACATTCTTTCACCCTCTTCATTTCTTCTTCCTTTTTCAAACTTGCCCAAAAAACATTTTCATATCTTCTTTTATCTATGCCAACTTGCACTTTAAAATCACCGATAACAGCTTGATCTTATTCCTTTAAATATTCCTCCATCTCTTCTTAAGCATGATCTTTTCCTTACTTTCACATCTTGTTTGTGGTGTATACACCTGCAGAATGTTGGACCTTTGCTGCTCCATTTCACATCACTTCACTTCACTTCACTTCACTCAGTTTCAGCACATCTAGTTTTCTCGCCACCATTTCATCTACTAACCTTCCTCCTTTCTGTTTAACGTTACAATGTGTAGCGTTCCAAGTCTGATATCCTTTGGTCATTGTCATTAACTGTAGAATTCTTTCCAGGTTTCCTGTTTTCCGTGGTGTTGAAAGCACTTATCTGTCACAGCTTCGCCAGAGCGCTTTTCGTCAATTACTTTCAGGTCATCACAAGAGCACCTTTGAAAGTTTCCCTGCTTATAGTTGTTGCAGACTACTGCGTTGTGGATGTTGGCTTGGATTTTGGGAATTGAAATTTAGGTATGAGGTATCAAAATTATTTTTTTCATCTAGTTCCTTTTTTACAGCATTGTAGTATCCATCAGATTGGTCAGACAATATCTCCTCTTAAAAAACCTATGCTGTAACTATCATATAACTGCATTCCTATCTAGATGATCCATCCTGCATTACTTCTTTAAGCAGTGGTAACATTATTTTCCCTGAACAGCAGTCAAGTTTACAGGTCTGTAATTACACAATTCACCCTTTGATTCCGCTTTGTGAATTGTGGCTACATTTGCACATCAACAGTCCACAGGGTCTTCCCGTGAATCCAACGATGCTATCATAATTATGGCTAAAGGTTTGCTGACTTATTTTGCTGCCTCTCTTAATATAATTGGATTCCATCTACTCCAGTTGCCTTATTTACATTTAGCTTCAATGATTTCTCTTCCACTTTCAGTTATTACAAAGTTATTTAGTTCCATATAATTTAAAATGCTTGTGGCATGCCCATCCCTAAGAAATTCCTCAAGTAGATGCAAAATATGTTTATTATTATTATTTTTTATGTTTATTTTGAAAACAACTGAGGCAGGATCATCAAGAGTTTTACTATTCTTATCATTACAAATTAACACGTGACACAGAAGCCTATGATAGATACAAGTTGATCTGTAACCAAGTTACAAAGGAGGTTAGGCAGGCAAAGGCAGATTACGAGAAATCTTTGGCAAGGGATGCAAAGAAAAACAGCAAAGAGTTCTTTACTTATGTAAACTCTAGAAGGAAGGGGATGAATCAGATTGGTCCACTTGATATCGATGGGTCAACTGTTGATGATCCTGCTCAGGTAGCTAACAAACTGAATGAATATTTTGCATTGACATTCACACATGAGGAGTTATTCAGCGAGGGGAATGCCAGAGGTATATTCAACTCTGGCAGTAAGCTAGATTTTTTTTTTTTTTTTTTTGATTTGGTAGTTATTGGCGCATCGGCTTCTGTGGCCATATTGCACCTCCCAAGGTTTTTGCAGTACTTTGATCCAAGCCCGAGGCGGGAATCGAACCCGCGACCTTTGGGTTGCCGGGCAGGTACTTTACCCACTCGGCTAGCCCGGTCGGCCAGTAAGCTAGAGAATCTTGTAATAACTGAGAGTAAAGTGGAGGAGAAATTGTTGAAGATAAATACAAGAAAGGCACCTGGGGTGGATGGGATCTATCCAGTTATATTAAAGGAAGCAGCAAAGGAAGTAAGCAAACCCTTAGCCATAATTATGAGAGCTTCCTTGGACTCAGGGGAAGTACCCATGGACTGGAGATGTGCAAATGTGACCCCAATTCACAAAGGAAGATCAAAGGGCGACACAAGTAATTATAGACCTGTTAGTTTAACTTCTGTTCCTGGTAAATTAATGGAGGCACTAGTTAAAGAAGCACTGCACGATCATCTAGACAAGACTTCAGTTATAGCTCAGACACAGCATGGTTTTGTTAAGGGGAAGTCTTGCGTGACCAATTTGATTGGATACTATGATGCAGTCACAAAAGAACTGGATGCAGGGAATAATTTTGGTGTTATATACTTGGATCTTAGAAAGGCTTTTGATACTGTTGCACATGGAAGACTGCTGCACAAATTGGAGCAGTGTGGCACTGGAGGCAAATTGCTGCTATGGATAAAGGGATGGTTGAGGGGGAGAAGACAGAGAGTGGTAATCAATGGACACTGCTCATCGTGGACTAATGTTATTAGTGGAGTCCCTCAGGGTTTAGTATTGGGTCCATTATTGTTTTCTGTATTTATAAATGATATTGATGATGGTATATCAAGCTTAATGTCCAAGTTTGCAGATGATACGAAGGTTGGCAGGGTTGTCAAGGACACTACCGACGCTATGCTACTGCAACAGGATCTGGAAAGGTTGAGCAGATGGGCTGAGAGGTGGCAAATGAAGTTTAACATTGACAAATGTAAAGTACTACATATGGGAAACAGCAACCCCAGAGCAACGTATCAACTCTGTGGTACTACACTGACAGTGGTAGAGAATGAAAGGGACCTGGGGGTGGTTGTGCAGGCAGATATGAAGTTTTCTGAGCAGTGCAGACGGGCTGCAAGAGTAGCTCATGGTGTATTGTCAATGATATATAGGAATTTTTCTAGCAGGGATAAGGAGGTGATTATTCCCTTGTATAAGGCAATGGTCAGACCGCACCTAGAGTACTGTATACATGTCTGGAGGCCTCATTTCAAGAAGGATGTAGAGATGCTGGAACGAGTACAGAGAAGGGCAACAAGATTAGTGAATGGAACAAAGGGGTGCTCTTACGAAGAAAGGCTTACATTTTGCAAATTACAGTGTCTGGAGACCAGGCACCGGCGAGGTGATCTGATAGAGGTGTATAAAGCCTTGAATGGTTTGAGCATGCTCAGTGCTGATGGGATTCTTCCTCTCGCTCAGAATAATCACCTGAGAGGGCATAAATTCAAATTGAGGAAAGACAGATGTAGGATAGACTTGAGGAAGTTTGCCTTTAGCCAGCGGGTGGTTGGTTGGTAGACTTCCATCCCTTGTCGTGGAAGTTGATAGCCTAAATAAGTTTAAGGCTCAGCTGGACAGGTATTTCGAACGAACAGAGGGGTGAAGTGGAAGTGGTTATTTTTTATTTATTTTTTTTTTTTTTTTGGCTGATGCTGCATAAGCTTGCTTTCTTGCATCAAATGCCTCTACTAATGCTAATCTAGCAGACCGATGTAAATCATCCCCTTTCTTCTATTTACATAATTAAAGATGTCTTTGTTACTTTTTTCCATTCTTTGCCAGAGACTTAGTATTAATAGAGGGAAATGATGCAAGAATGGAAGCTTATAAAGCATTAGCCAAAAAAAAAAAAAAAAAAAAACACTTCGCCTATCCATAACCCTCTAAGAAGTTGTCTAGTTCTTCCTTGAATATATTCAAACTATCCACTTCCTCAACAGTAGATAGAAATTTGTTCCAACAATCAACCACCACTGATTGAAAGCAAACTTCTGTACACCTATCCTACAACCATCCTTCCTCAACTTGAATTTATGCTCCCACATGTGTGTAGTCTCAGAAAGAGGAAGAATGCCATGAAAATTTAGCTGACTCAATCCAATCAGTGCCTTAAACACCTCAATTAGATCTCCCCACAGGTGCTTAGTCTCATGCGGCAATTTGCAGAACTGAAGCCTTTCTTTGTAAGAGCACTCCTTTGTTCCCTTGACCAATCTGGCTGCTCTTCTCTGCACCCATTCCAGCAGATCTACATCCTAAAGTGAGGACTTCAGATCTGTATACAGTACTCAAGATTTGGCCTAACCATGGCATTGTACAAAGGGATAATCAACTCCTCATCCCTGATACAATTTTGTATATCATTGATAAAACTCCATGAGCTGTCTTGGAAGCCTGTCTGCACTACCAGGGCCAGTGCTAGGGATGCACAAGTGAGGCACTTACCACAGGCACTGCCTAAAATAGGCACCATGCTGTTAATAAAATATGTTTTACATTTAACATGCAATATCAAATTTCTTTCTCTCTACCCCAAATACAAAATATTTTTTCTTATTTATTTTACTGTTAGGTTTTTGCTATCTACAGTTATACAAATATACCACATCAATAGGTACAGTAATCCATAATCCCTTAATGATGTTGAGTGCAGAAATACATACTGGTGTACTGCTAGTTGGACCATAAAAATTCTGGTAAACAGCCTTGTAATACTCAGTGCAGGCGTTGATTATTCAGTCAAAAGTGTAGGTATGAAGGCTTAAAATTTAATAACAGTACACATTCACACCCCACCTTCTTGCTTTTAAGGACAATTATTTAATAAATAAATATAATTAGGGAAGGAAAGGAAAGGATGTATCTTATATTTTAAGTCCTGTGATTTCATGTAATTCGTGAGTAATGACGAGGTCAAGAATATTCTCACATCTGACATGCTTATTATTGTGGATTATTGTGTGACACAGAGCAAAACGGAAGACAGAATAAATAATGACAAGTTTAATACTAATTGTAAAACATACATATTAAATATTAAATACATACAAAAGCTTTCGGTTATTATGGTAACTTTCATCAGTCAAACTGACAGTTAAGAGTGTGGAACATGAGGGCGTGTACTGACAGTTAAGAGTGTGGAACATGAGGGTGTGTACTGCCAGTCATGTATGTGAAACTACATGATGCAATAGTTAATTGTTTGATGTTGAATCCTGTGGTTGTGACATATGTGAACATTGCCAATGTTTGTCATTCATCAAAAAGGTTGCTTCAATAATAGGGTGGACACGACATCCACTGCATCTGTTGACCGAGTTATTAGAGCATGTGATGTTCAACAACTCCGACCAGGCACGTTGGTGGCAGTATTGGCGGGACCTATCTACAATCATGACATCGTGGTGCTGGTCAATATCGTGGTGGGTTGACCAGAAGTGTTCGGCAATGGCCGAGTGTTCTACGTCTGCTAAGTGGATGGCTCTTTCGTGTTCCGAAAGACATTTGCCGAGCCGTCTCCCAGTTTCCCCGATGTAGCAGCTAGTACAGGCATGGCAAGGGATACAGTAGACTAGACCACTTAGTAGTAAGGTGGGAATTGGTGTTTTCACTCTAGAGATGAGGGATTGCAACTTTCTGCCTGGGAGCTGTATGCACTTTATCCCATGTGATTTTAGGACCCTAGAAACCTGTTGTGATAGGTTTGGGTAGTCCACTTCCCTCAGACTGTGCTAACAGGTGGTGGAATTATGTTCAACGACTCCATTTACCAACAGGTGCACGGCACAGCCTTGGGTTCCCCAGTTAGGTCAATCACAGCAAATATCGCGATGGAAGAATTACAGGGTCATGCATTTACGAACATACCAGATCCCATCACCTTTTGGTGTTGCTACGTGGATGATGTACTTGTGGTTATCCCCAGAGATTCGGGCGACCGGCTCTTAGACCACCTCAATTCTCTGTCACCTTTCATAAAATTCAGCATCGAACTAGAATTGGACAGTACCCTACCATACTTAGACACCCTTGTTCGACGCGAGGGCACGCTCTTGAAGACAACTGTCTACTGTAAAGTGTGCTGGTCAGTTTACCAACTTTTGGTCAGCACATGCCTGCAGCCATCTTCTTGGCACTGCATGGACCTTGTTAACCCATACCTGGACCCACTCTAGTTCTGTAGATGAGAGGCACACCGAGATTGCTAAAGTCAAGATGGATCTTGCGAGGTGCGGCTATTCCACCAGTACCCTTGACAAGAGTGACCCATAGACACATGATCACGTAGCGGCCAACAGGAACATCCAAGGTGATGACTCAACCGCAAACGCCTTTATCCTATACTACCCAAACCTATCACAACTGGTTTCTAGAGGCGTCTCCGTGGCCAGGTGGGAAGGAGCAGCAGTGCATACCACACGCTTCTTGATTAGACCGGGGTTCGAGCCCGTCACCACCAAATACGGAGGATGCGGGAAGGTCAGGGAATGACCACCGCATATCCCGGAGCAATATGGCCTTAGTTGCTAATGCTCCTAAAAACCAAATAACAACAACATAACAACAACTGGTTTCTAGAGTCCTAAAATCACATGGAATAAGGTGCGTACAGCTCCCAGGCAGAAAGTTGGAATCCCTCATCTCTAGAGTGAAAACACCAGTTCCCATCATACAAAGTGGTCTAGTCTCTTGTTGTGACTGCACTAGTTGCTACATTGGGGAAACTAGGAGACAGCTCGGAAAACGTCTTTCAGAACACGAAAGAGCCATCTGCTTAGCGGACATAGACACTCGGCCATTGCCCAACACTTCTCCACCCTATTATTGAAGCAACCATTTTGATGAATGACTAATGTTGGCAAAGTTCACATACATCACAGCCACAGGCTTCAACATCAAAGAATTAACTATTGCTGTTGTTTGTTTGTTATTTGGTTTTTAGGAGCATTAGCAACTAAGGCCATGTTGCTCCGGGGATATGCGGTGGTCATTTCCTGACCTTTCTGCATCCTCCGTATTTGGTGGTCACGGGCTCGAACCCCGGTCTAATCAAGAAGCATGTGCTATGCACTGCTGCTCCTGCCCACCTGGCTACGGAGATGCCTAACTATTGCATCATGCAGTTTCATATACATGACTGGCAGTACACGCCCTCATGTTCCACACTCTTAACTGTCAGTTTGACTGATGATTACCATAATAACCAAAAGCTTTTGTATATATTTAATATATGTGTGTTTCACAATTAGTATTAAACTTGTCATTATTTATTCTGTCTTCCGTTTTGCTCTGTCTCACACAATAATCCACAATAATAATGAATCCAAAGCGCACAGGCTTCTTTAATCATACTCTGACATGCTGGTACAAATAATAATCATATAGTTATTTAAAAAAAAAATTTCCGCATGGTGATTTTCCTTCCCACTTATTCCAGTCAATCTGGAGCAGATTAAAATCACCCATAATACGACATTTGTACAAGCTTGCTCATTCCATCTGCATGTAAAGACTCTTGTCATACTCTTCACAATCTTCTAGTTTGTATATTACTCCCACTCTTATTTTACCTTTGCTTTCAACTAACTCACACAACACAGATTCTGCGTCGGCAGACATAACTTCAGACTCGGCAAAAGCTGTTTTCACATATATTAGTTCTCATATAATGTGCACTTTAGCAATGCGAATTTGCTCCAGCATGATTGATATATTAGGGAACAATGCGAGTATAATGCAATTTTCATGTTGGCTCATGCGCAATTTCATCTGCGAGTAACCCCAAGTGAATACAAAACCAGGCACCAAGCTGAATGTAGCGACCTGCACAGCAATACATATGCGTTTATGAAGCTTAAAAAATGTCAAATGTGTGAGAGCTATATTTCCCCATTTACTGTTGTATTGGTCGGAGTCACACTGTTGTCACTCGCTGTATTCAAAAGATAACAGGTGATATTGTAGGCTGACTCACGTTTTCAGGAGTTCACATTTTTCTGTTCAAAGAGAAATTCATGAGATGGGATAGCATGAGCTGAGGAGCATATTTCTGGAGGCCATAAAACAATAAAAACAATTTGTGGTTCCTGTTTTATTGGGCGTTCCTGTTAGTACAACCTAATCATAAACAGGTAGTTAACTCGATCTTATTGCATTTGCAATAATACCGATAACTGGAATTCTGTGGGTTTTTACATTATTATTGTGAAATGTGTTTCCCCTTCATTGAAGTCATAAAAAACATAAATAAAATTTCAGAATCTTCTCTTCATTGCTATTTTTTAAGCTTTTTACTTTTTACTCTGCATCTCACTTGCGCAATTTGTGCATGCCGTATTCATTGTTATTGATTATTTATCTTTTTTACTGTTTTAAATTTAACAATTAAAAAAAAAATGTCAGCGAACAGAAATATAAATTAGTATGTATATATTACAGTGCTATATTTACTGTAATATTTATTTATTAGAAATTTAAGATGTTTAAACCTGTGTTAGCAATTTTATTGGGTTTCTAACTTTTCTTAGTGTTTTACTTACTAGACTGGATATCTTTTTGAGTGCTCTGCCCCTATCCCTATTTTTCCCATAAGCTTTTGTGTTTTGAATGCGCAAAATACTACAACGCGGAGATTTTTAGGAACACATGCACCACGTTATAGCAGAAATGACTGTAATTTAATTAATATTTATTTTGTACATTAATCAACTTATTTTTTTAATATTGCAAGAAAAACTGTATTAAAAAAAGTCTTTTTGATGTTGAAGCCTTCAAAGAATATTTGAATACACCTCTAAGAATATTTTTTTTATATAATACTTTGTCAGTAATATTACCTTAATATTTTATCATCTGCACTTCTGAATAATGTCTTCTTCATTCTTCAGTGTGATAATCAAGGTGTTATTTTGTGAATTATTATTTTACAATTATTTCTGCTTGCAGATATAACCTCCCTACTTATCCTAACTTCTGCATGTTACAAAGTTCATTTAACAGAGAACTGCACTGCTTATTAACAGTACTCCTTGAATGTGAAGCTGTTATCGGTAAAAGTAAATAGTATCTGGTAGCTAGGAGTATTAATCTGATGAGAGATAATTAATTAGAATTCACTTTAAACTGTTATAACTTCTTAACTAATTATCTGATTTTAATGTGACTTTCAATAAATAAAATGTTAGAATAAAGACCATTTTAAAACTATTTTCTATAATTAAACTCATGTTCAATATTATATTGTAACCCACAGTAAATTAATTTTAAGTCATCTTTTAAATTTAAATTTTTAATGTAATCAGATAAGGTTTGACTGAACTTTTCTGACATATAAATTTGAAATAAATTTCTTTTTAGCTTTATAAACTTCTGGTGTGAGATTAATGCCAGTGTCTGCTTTGATAGTTTTGAATTTATTTACATTGTATTCAAAGTCTATTCTTAAATCAGTTATTTTTTTAGCAGGAAGGATTTGTAGCTTTGCATTAAGAATATCTGCTATTTAATTATCATAATATTTTTTCAAGCTATTTTATTTCATACATAATTTTGCTATCATGTATGAAACTAACCTTTTATAATTTTTGTTTATGAATTCATCGCTTAATGAACAGTGTAAAACAATTTCACACCAGTTTATTTTCATTTTATATGTATTAATAAAGTCCATACTTGAAGATTGGTATTTAGCTGTTTCCATTCTTTTTTTAATAGTTACTCAGTGTATTCTGATAATTCTTGATATTTAGTTATACAGGAACTCTGCGACTTATGTAAGGGTTGCATTCCGCGGGACGCTACACAAGTCCAAATTTCCCCCATGCTTGTGCAGCACTCGCAACTGTGCTCGCTGAATTGATTGAATCAAAAAAAAGAAATGTTCGACGAACATGTAAATAGAATTATTTTTTGTATTTATTCAATTTTTTATCTCATGCGCAGGAAAAATCACAAAAGCGTGCAATTTAAAAAAATTTCAAAATTATAAAATTAGTAAAAAAGAGAGGAGACAGGCATAATGTCAGTAAGTTTTACCTCTTGAGCATCATCGCCAGAATCAACATCTTCAGCTGATAAGTACGCCACTGCATAGGTTTAGATCTATGAAGATTTAGAAGGGGTTGGCCACAACCTTATGGAAGAACATATTACTGGATGACTGGACGGTGGCTTTTTTCTCTTCATCGTAAATTTCTTTGTAGCAAGCATACATATCATTCACTCCTCTGTTAATTTTTAAGAATCGTTCGCTGTCAGGATCCATCTTCTCAAACCTCGCCATTGCCGATGCAATTTCACGAAATGCCATTGCCATCTGTCTGGTGATGAAGTACCTCGGCTCCTCATTTGGTTCATCTTGACTTTGTCAGCATTTTCTTCTTTCACTATCGCTGCCTGCAAGTCAATAAGTTCTTCGTTAGATAATTCCTTCTCTTCTTCCTCTATTAATTCCTCCACGTCTTTGGCATCAACCTCCAACTGAAGTAGCTCTGCAAACTTTACAATCTTATATGTAAACTCTTCATATGATTCATCTTTGAAATCCTTCAAAGCCTTTTATGTGCTGTGGGCATATTATCTTCCATGCATCATTTAAACAACTTTTAGTAATTTCCTCATCCCAGGCATTATTAATGTTTAAGATGGAGTGGTAAATATTGTAAGATTTCCAAGTCTCTTAATGTAAAATTTTTCTCATTGTCTACTCTGCAGACAATGCCTGAGCAAATGTTGTGCGTAAATAGTATGCTTTTAAATTTGAAATAACACCCTGATCCATAGGTTGGATAAGCAAAGTCGTGTTTGGCAGTAGAAATATGACTCTCAAGTTCGAATTTAAATCATCTAGATTAGTAGGATGTCCAGGAGCATTATCTAATAGAAGCAAAATCCTGAAAGGAACATCGTAATCTTTACAATATTTTTCAACCTCTGGAATGAAGCAGCATTTAAACCAATCCTCAAAGAGAGATATCGTTATCCATGCTCTCTGGTTCAATCGGAAATGCATGGGTAGGGTGGCTTTATTGATGCCCTTAAATGCACAAGGATTTCCAAAATGGTACACAAGCAGTGGTTTTAATCTGTAATCTCCCGCTGAATTAACCCCAAGCAAGAGTGCAGCCCTATCTTTTGAAGCCTTGAAACATGGCATTGTCTTTTCCTCTTTGGCAATGTATGTTCGATCCAGCATTTTTTTACAATACAGAGCAGTCTTGTCAACGTTAAAAATTTGCTGTGTTGAATAGCTGCCTTCATCAATAATTTTTTTCAACACATCACAAAATTTCTCTGCAGCTGTAGAATCGGCACTGGCGACTTCACCGCATACTTTAACATTGTGGAAACCAGCACGATGCTTGAACCTATTAATCCACCTGTTGCTTGCCACGAACTTGGGTTGGGGTTCACCTTACTTATCCTTAATATCTTTATAAATAGAGTAAGCATCGGTTATAGTGATCACGGTTATTAGAATCAGCTATTCAATAGAATCAAATTTCGAAGAACCAATCCAAATCAATAAAATGCACTACACTTTCAGCGTTTACTAGAATCACATTTTCTGTTATAAGAATCAATTTTGAATGCCTCTGTGATATTTTTCTAAAGCACATTTCTGGAGGTCACATTTATAGTGGTCATAACCATAAAACAATAAAATCAATTTGCAGTTTCTGGTTTATTGGACTTTTCTGTTAGTGCAATAAATGGGTGGTAAACTCGATCTTATTTATTTGCTATAATACCGATAGCTGGAATTCTGTGTTTTCATATTATTATGGTGAATTGTGTTCCCTTTGCTGAAATCTGCTCTTCATTTGTATATCTAAACTTCATCTCACTTGCGTGTGTTGTGTTAGTTCCAATTTGTGTGCACCGTGTGCTTTGTTATTGATTGAAGCTTATCTTTTTTATTGTGTTTTAAATTTTACTACCAAAACAAAAAAGTCAGTGAAGAGAAAGAGAGTGAATTTGAGTGTAAAAGATAAGTTATGAATTATAGAAACGTACAATAAATTGAACTTAAGCAATATGTCTCAAAGGGAAGCAGCAGTAAAATTAGGAGTGCCTCAGTCATCTTTATCAAAATTGTTAAAATCACGTCACACATTAAACACTAATGTGATTAGTGAAACCAGAAAAAGGAAGCATGAAGGGAAATGCCAAACAGTAGATGAAGCTCTGTTCGTTTGGTTCAAACAGGCCAGCTCATTTAATGCACCAATCAATTGTAGCATTCTTCTTCAAAAAGCTAATGATTTTGCTGAAAAACCACACGAAGAGTTTAAGGCGACAGATGGCTGACAAGATGGAAGGAGAGGGAGGCATGGTATTGTTTACAAAAAACTTCACGGAGAAAAAAGATGGTTCTGCAGCTGACACCTGATTGAAAACCTCTTGGCAAACTGTGTTAAGCACTTATAATCCTGAAGACATTTTTAGTACAGATGAAACAGGGTTGTACTGCAGGGCTACCCCAGACCACTGCATGATTTTTAAAAATTCCCCTGCATCTGCAGGAAAGAAGATGAAGGACAGGATTACAGTTCTTTTAACATGCAACATGATGGGAACAATCAAGATGAAGCTGTTAGTTATCGGCAAGAGTAAATCGCCTAGATGTTTTAAAGGAGTAAAACAGCTGTCTGTTGACTATGCCAATAATAGCAGTGCTTGGATGACAGCTTCTTTATTTGAAGATTATCTTCGTAAATAGGATTTGAAATTGGATAAGAAAAACAAAAAAATTGTATTGGTTTTGGACAACTGCCGAGCTCATCCAAAGTTGACTTTCAAAAAACATTGAATTAGTTTTTCTACCTTCAAATACCACATCACTGATTCAACCTCTCGATTAAGGAATAATAAAAAACCTTTAAGACCCTTTATAGATTGGATATGAGGCAAAGAATCATCCAGTCTATAGATGAAGGTTTGGGAACATCGCCGACCGGGCTAGCCGAGTGGGTAAAGTACCTGCCCGGCAACCCAAAGGTCGCGGGTTCGATTCCCGCCTCGGGTTCGATTCCCGCCTCGGGCTTGGATCAAAGTACTGCAAAAACCTTGGGAGGTGCAATATGGCCACAGAAGCCGATGCGCCAACAACTACCAAATCAAAAAAAAAAAAAAAAAAAAAAAAATTGGGAACATCATCTGATATCTCAAAGCAGATAACTGTTCTAGATGCACTTCATAAGACAATGAGTGCCTGGAATGAAGTTTACAAAACCTACATTAGCAACTGTTTCAAAAAATGTGGATTAATTATACATGATGGACAACTTAGTCACAATACTGATCACGTTGAAAAGCCTGAAGACATGGGTGAACAGGAATTTAATGATTGGGTGGACATAAATGGTGACCTACAAGTTACTATAGCTTTAACAGATGAAGAAATTGCCCAGTCTGTTACTTATAATTTCGCTGAGGAGGAGGAAAATGAAGATGAACACGAACAAATTCCAGTTACAAAATGGCAAACTCGTGAAGCTATAGCCGTCCTGAGGAGTTTGTTTGTTTGTTGTTTGGTTTTTAGGAGCATTAGCAACTAAGGCCATATTGCTCCGGGATATGCGGTGGTCATTCCCTGACATTTCCGCATTCTCCGTATTTGGTGGTGACGGGCTCGAACCCCGGTCTAATCAAGAAGCGTGTGCTATGCACTGCTGCTCCTTCCCACCTGGCTACGGAGGCGCCGGTCCTGAGGAGAGCATTGGAAGAAACTGGTGCAAGTGATCGTGAATATAGACTTTTATACAATATTGAAAAATCTATAAATAGATTTTGTAGTGATAATTTAAAGAAATCTAAAATAAGTGACTATTTTAAATTATAATCATATTACAAATTGTTATGTTTAATTAATATGTATATTAATTAAGCTATGCATGTAAGTATAAATTTATTTTTATTTTGTTCAGAATGTAAAAATCGGAATATTCTTCCAATTTTTACGTATCATTTCATCGGTAATAAACCTTTGGTAATAAAGTGTAAATTTGTGCTTTATATCTTTATTTTTATAGCCTCTGGATAATATTTGTCGATTTTCGCTTATTAGAACTGCCATTTATTAGAATCAAAATTCAAATGTGTTTCAAAAAAATTCAAAATTGTTTTTGAAAAATATCACAAAGGTGTTCAAAATTGATTCTTATAACGGGAACATATGATTAACGATGAAATGGTAGTGCAATTTCCATTATAAATATGACCTTTAAGAGAGAAAAACAACTTAGTAATATTACTAAGTTGTTTAGTGAAATTAGCGAAATTATTTATTGAATATAGCGAAATTTTGAAATTTCCAAGGACTTAGAATGAATTACAAAAAAAAAACAAGAAAAAACCCCAATGTGTTATTCGGTTCACATTATGATATTTTTATGATACTTCCATTTATTCCTACAGGATGCAAAAGATGTTTCCACGATTTTTTCAAGTTTGCACCGTCCGTCAAAAACTGACATAAAGTCAAATTTCCGTAAGTCGAGTATTACATAAGTCGGGGAGTTTATGTAATTTGCATATCTGGTTCATCGGAGAATTCAAGAATAAAATACTACTAAGTGTTTGGAGTTACTTTTTTCATGTTTAATTTTTCTTTGAATTCCTGCATAAATTCCTCAGATAATCTTTGAAACTCTGAAATAAATTCCCAGTTTAGCATCTGCATGTTCTTTAATTAACTCTTTAAAGATAGCTTGTTGTTTAGATATTAGATTCCAATAAATCTTTTCATGAAATTCTTCTATAAAGCTTTTTGAGAGACAGGACTGATGCTAGCATTTGTGGTGCCTGAGGCCTTGTAACCGTACCTAATTCTTATCATATCTTAACACATATATATATGCAGTAGTGCATCCAGCAGTGCCTATTTTAGGCGGCACATGTGGTAAGTGCCTCACATGTGCAACCCTAGCACTGGCCCTGCTAAGTTTTGTTCTTTAGAAATAATATTCCAATTGAAATAGTCCTTAAATTCTCTAGCTACTTCTCAGAAAGTAGGATCTCTAGACACTTCATCTCATTTTACAGTATTAGGTTTAAAGGGGTACCCTTCAGAAATTTTCATTTAATTATAAACTATGTTTTTCAATTAAATAATGACTGTTTTTTATTGGATAATTGTAACTTTCCTTTCTTTTCAGAAAAAATTAAAACAGTATATTTGATAATTTTCATTCTTTTTTAATTTCCACTGAAATAAAACTTCAATAGATTTGATGTTGACATAATCAGAATGCTTGCTGTCAAATTGGATATATGTTTTTGAACTGACAATAATCAACAAATACACCTTCATCAAAACACATATCTTTTATTCCTGCAGCTAAAAAACTTGTACATAATCTTACATACTCGTTTCCTTCATAATTTTTTTCCTTTCATATCTTTTTCCTGACACCTCAACATAACACAATTCTAAATTCAAATGAACGAAAATTGTATTATTTTGTTTTTGATTTTCAAATGTGTCTGATTTCTGAAACATCATGAAAATGTTGAGATGGTCATTTCTCTGTATTAGAAACTAACCAAGTACCCCATTATTATTAATTACATTACTACATTCCCATAATTAGTTTACAGTTTCTCCTAATATAATACAGACAGTTCTCGGTTTACGAGTTTTTTTTTTTTTTTTAAAGTATTAAGTATCAACATAATTTAAAATATGAACATTAATTGCAAAAAATGAATGTTAAACATTCATAAATACCACATTTCAAACCACACGCCTAGCTATACAATACGGTGCACCCTGCTTTACGATATTAATCAGTTACCATCGATTGTATCGTGAAAATATCGTGATGTGAACCCAATAACACATTGTTTTTTGGTAATTCATTCCACGACCTCGGAAGTTCAAATTTTCACTATATAACTCCCAAAAAGGTTGTTTGTTTGTTGTTGTTATTTGGTTTTTTTTAGGAGCATTAGCAACTAAGGCCATATTGCTCCTGGATATGCGGTGGTCATTCCCTGACCTTTCCGCATCCTCCGTATTTGGTGGTGACGGGCTCGAACCCCGGTCTAATCAAGAAGCGTGTGCTACGCACTGCTGCTCCTTCCCACCTGGCTACGGAGACGCCAAAAAGGTTGTTTTTATAGTGTAAATTGTATTAGTTACCAATTCAAATCATTAAACGCACTACACTTTCTTCGTTATCATATGCTATAAGAACCAATTTTGAATGGCTTTGTGATATTTTTCTAAAGCACATTTCTGAAAGTCACGACCATAAAACAAAAACAATTTGCACTTTCTGGTTTATTGGGCATTTCTGTTAATGCAAGCAATTATAAACAGGTAGTAAACTCGATGTTATTGCATTTGTGAAAATACCGATAGCTGGAATTGTATGGTTTTTTACATTATTATGGTTAAATGTGTTTCCCCTTTACTGAAATCTTCAGGCGCCTCGGTAGCCAGGTGGGAAGGAGCAGCAGTGCATAGCACATGCTTCTTGATTAGACCGGGGTTTCGAGCCCATCACCACCGAATGCGGAAAAGTCAGGGAATGACCACCGCATATTCCCGGAGCAATATGGCCTTAGTTGCTAATGCTCCTAAAAAAAAAAAAAAACCAAAAAAAAAAAAAAAACCAACCAATCAACCTGAAATCTTCAATTGTATAAAAAACATAAATAAATTTTCAGAATCTTCTCTTCATTCCTTTTATTTAAGCTTCGTAAACTTGTTACTCTGCACAAATCGTGTTAGTTGCAATTTGTGCATTCCGTTAAAAAAATGCTTATGCATGCTATTGAAATTTATAAAGAAAAGAGAAGATTATCTTGGAAACAAATTCCTCTTAAAGCATTTCTGAAGAAGACGACTCCTTGTGCAACAAACCACATGCCAAGCCAATAATGAGTGATCAAACAGTGTGCATTTAGTCGATGATGATGATGAAGAATAAACATTCTTTAACATTTGTAAGTCATAAATAATTTCTCTATTATCATAATTTGCTTGATTTTACAGGCTACATTTTCATTTCTTTGGATAAATCGTTTATTAGTTTATGTTTAAACATAAACTAATTAGCTAACTAATTTCATTGTTGATAACGTAACCCCTGTTCTTAACATTATGTCTATGGGAAATAAATTTCCGCTTTACGAGTTTTTGTTTTACAAGTGCACACTAGGAACAAATTAACTCATGAAGTTGAGTTAAAAAAATACCTGTATTTTTTAAAAATTTACTTTCTGTGGTTAATGAGGGTTTAACTTGTGGAAGCCATAAAGAAAGCTTTGATAAATGAAATTTATATTTCTTATCATTTTCTGTAGTAATTCATTTGATAGTATGAACCAGAGCTGCAATACTCAATATGTTCTTTGTTGATATCAATATTTGTAAAATAATAAGGGAAGTTTACCTCAATATAATACGTAGAACACTTCCATATGATACTCTCCAGCAGTGAAAACAAAAAAATCACAAATCTTACATTACAGTAAAAAATAAAATAATTAAAACTCAATTGAACACAATTAAAAATCAATCTAATGCAATTAATTTTTAATTGCATTAGACTGATAAGAAAAAATTGCAAAAACAATTTTCCTTCCTACACTAAGATATACACAGCCCAAAGTTACCAAATTTCTTTTCTAAATGTTGCCTTCAAAACAACATCGTTCCAAAGTTTGCCAGGGTCAATTTAAATCATAAAATTTCGAGCAGAAAGCAACTAGCACTTGCCACATCGCGTAATATAGTTAAACTTGCATTAAGATCTTGGTATTCTAATAAATGAAAATACCTTTCTCAGGTTAGGAAACCTCGCAACAAATAAAAAAATTATCTGCATCCTAACGTATTGAAGATCTCCATAGATTTGCGACATGAAGCACAGGCCTTAGAAATAAAAACACAGACACGTTAATAAATTGAATACATTATTGGGGGGGTCAAAATGTATTCGTGCAAATTCTAACACATTGTGGCAGGCTTACGACCAAGTACATACGAGTTTGGTGACGACACCCCCGCATACACACAACATTACATTTTACTTTTAACTAAATACATATAGCGACTTAGATTACAAACGTAACATAATTAATTAATACATTACTTGATACGGAAGTTATATAAACGGAACTCGTAGATAATACTTGATACTGAAAAATATATATAGCATTATAACTGTGTTGGGATACAAGTTTAGGGTTATAATTTTGTACTGAAATTGAAATTTTATTGAAATTAAATCGAAATTATGACTCAGACCAGAGCAGCAAAGCGAAAGGCTCAAGCTAATGGGAGTGCTGTGGCTCAGAGGAGAACTGAGGGGGGCAGTTGCCCTCTGAATCACAGCCTTTTAAAATGCACTGCTTGCTGATGTTTGTGGAGCAATCGGGTATAAGACATGATATTGCCATGGGGAAAGTCTGTGTGTGTGTGTGCACGATGCAAGGAGTGTAATGAAATCAGGCGACAACTCAGCATTGTTATGGGCCTATATGAGAGCTTGAAGGACAGGGTGGACGCCCTCGAAGGAACTAAATTGAGGGGCCCATCAAGCTCTCAACTGCCCACATCAACGCCAGAGCTTGCACTTGGTCATCACGCAACACAGCAGCAACCCCCAAGGCAGAATGCGCTGGTCCCACAGGAACTAGTAGTTTTGGTGACTCTATTGTCAGGGAAACGGGGAACATGCTTTGTAAAAAGGATGGGTGGAACAGGATCAGTGTATGTCTGCCAAGGGCAAAGGTTGATGACGTTGTAGAGCGGATATCTTCTTTTAAGGGCACAAAAGGTGATATAGTTGTACACTTTGGCACTAATGATATCAAGAGTAGAAGACCGGCAGAAATACTTAACAAGTACAGGTCACTGTTGAAAAAAAGCCGTAAATTAGGGTTGAATTTTAAAGTGTCTGCAATTCTGCCCAGACACAATAGGAGGGAGTATATGATGAGAGCCTTGTCAACAATTCGGCCCTGGAAAGACTGTGCAAGGCTCAAGGGGTAGAATTTTTTTCAGCCTGGTCTGTACTTGTTAACGGAAGAGACTGCTTCTACAGGGATGGGATACTTAAATAGAAAGGGTGCAAGAATATTTGCTGATGCTATCGAGGCATTGATAGGTGGGTTGGAAAACTGCTAACTTGGGGGGATACAAGGACTAATAGATTAACAGTAGCCACTGGCAGAGGTGAAATTGATTCTTGCACTGCTTCTATTGGAATGAGCAGAAGCCTGGAAAACAAGATGCAGGATATTTCAGCGACTGCTGGGAGTCATTGTGGTACAAGTAAACACATGGGTTGTGTTAGGGTAGCTAAGAATTGGAACAGGTGCATGTATACTTGCGTGTACACCAATGCTAGGAATTTGGTAAATAAATTTGATGAATTTGAGGTATTGCTCAAAGCATCAAAGGGGGATATTGTTGGGATAACAGAGACGTGGTGTCACACTGATATAAGGAATGCAGAACTGGAATTTGGGGAGTACAACATCTACAGAAAGAATAGGAAGGGAGGAGGGGTTATGCTATTAGTTAAAAAACACATAAAATCCAAGGAAGTGAAGCCAGTCAACATCGCTGGACAGTGCAGTGTTGAGTCAGTTTGGTGTGACATAAGCATTGGGAGATCAAAATTGAGAGTAGGAGTGTGCTATAGGCCTAATGACTCTGATGAGTATAATAAGAAACTGTACAGGGAAATAGAGTGGGCCAGTAAATCAGAGAGTCTTATAATGGGGGATTTTAATTTCCCAGATATTGACTGGAATTTGTGGGTTGGTCACTCGCACTGTAGCAAGGCTTTTGTGGATTTATTGGATGATTGTTTTCTACATCAGCGTGTTTGGAAGGCAACTAGAGGGAGTAATACTCTTGTTTCGATTATCAGTAGTGATTCTTCATGCATTAAGAATCTGAAGATAAAGGAACCACTAGGTTGCAGTGATCACAATGTGCGGAAGTGGGATTTACTCAAAGAGGTAAGTACCATCAGGGGTAAAGGGAAGGGTTATTGCTTTCATAATCGCGACTACGATGGTCTGAGACAGTATTTAAATTCTATACAGTGGGACCAACTGACGATGTTACCAACAGCAAATTCAAAATGGGAAGCATTCAAAGAACTTATCTTGGAAGCCACTAGGCTTTACATACCAACTAAGAAATATTGTTCAAGGTTTAGGCCTAAATGGATGTCAGATGAATTAATGAGACATATGGCAGAGAAGAAAAATGCATGGGATACATATAAGTTAATACGTGACACAGAAGCCTATGATAGATATAAGCTGGTTTGTAACCAAGTCACAAAGGAGGTTAGGCAGGCGAAGGCAGACTACGAGAAATCTTTGGCAAGGGATGCAAAGAAAAACAGCAAAAAGTTCTTTACTTATGTAAACTCTAGAAGGAAGGGGATGAATCAGATTGGTCCACTTTATATCGATGGTTCAACTGTTGATGATCCTGCTCAGGTAGCTAACAAACTAAATGAATATTTTGCATCGACATTCACACATGAGGAGTTATTCAGTGAGGGGAATGCCAGAGGTGTATTCAACTCTGGCAGTAAGCTAGATAATCTTGTAATAACTGAGAGTAAAGTGGAGGAGAAATTGTTGAAGATAAACATAAGAAAGGCACCTGGGGTGGATGGGATCTATCCAGTTTTATTAAAGGAGGCAGCAAAGGAAGTAACCAAACCCTTAGCCATAATTATGAGAGCTTCCTTGGACTTAGGGGAGGTACCCATAGACTGGAGATGTGCAAATGTGACCCCAATTCACAAAGGTGGATCAAAGGCTGACACAAGTAATTATAGACCTGTGAGGTTAACTTCTGTTCCCGGAAAATTAATGGAGGCACTGGTTAAAGAAGCACTACAGGATCATCTAGACAAGACTTCAGTTATAGCTCAGACACAGCATGATTTTGGTAAGGGCAAGTCTTGCCTGACCAATTTGATTGAATACTATGATGCAGTCACAAAAGAACTGGATGCAGGGAATAACTTTGATATTATATACTTGGATCTTTGAAAGGCTTTTGATACTGTTGCACATGGAAGACTGCTGCACAAATTGGAGCAGTGTGGCATTGGAGGCAAATTGCTGCTATGGATAAAGGGGTAGTTGAGGGGGAGAAGCCAGAGAGTGGTAATCAATGGACACTGCTCATCGTGGACTAATATTATTATTGGAGTCCTTCAGGGTTCAGTGTTGGGTCCATTACTGTTTTCTGTATTTATAAATGATATTGATGATGGTATATCAAGCTTAATGTCCAAGTTTGCAGACGATACAAAGTTTGGCAGGCCACACCTTGAGTACTGTATACAGGTCTGGAGGCCTCATTTTAAGAAATATGTAGAGCTGTTGGAACGAGTACAGAGAAGGGCAACAAGATTAGTGAATGGAACAAAGGGTTGCTCTTACGAAGAAAGGCTTAAGTTTTGCAAATTACAATGTCTGGAGACTAGGCACCGGCGATGTGATCTGATAGAGGTGTATAAAGCCCTGAATGGTTTGAGCATGCTCAATGCTGATGGGATTTTTCCTCTTGCTCAGAATAATCACCAGAGAGGGCATAAATTCAAATTGAGGAAAGACAGATGTAGGATAGATGTGTGGAAATTTGCCTTTAGTCAGCGTGTAGTTGGTTGGTGGAACAGACTTCCATCCCTTTGTTGTGGAAATTGATAGCCTAAATAAATTTAAGGCTCAGCTGGACAAGTATTTCGAACGAACGGAGGGGTGAAGTGGAAGTTTTTTTTTTTGTTTTTTCTTTTGTTTGGCCAATGCTGCACAAGCTTGCTTTCTTGCGTCTTGCGTAAAAAAAAATTCCAAGTTACCCTGAGAGAGAGAGAGATATCAAGCTCAGAACCCTGGGTGTGCCAAGCCCATACTCACCAGATGTGAGCCCCTGAGGTATATGTAATAATTTACCATGTGACCCTAATGTAATACAGTAGAATGTCGATTATCCGAACTAATTGGGACCAAGGTTGGTTCAGTTAATCAAATAGTTTGGATAATCAAACATACATGAGAATACCCAGTTTATATGAAACAAAGTGTAATTAGGCCAAAAATTAAATTATCGTATGCAAGATTATTGATACTGTATTTTGAAATATGAAGTATTATAAAAAATAATTGATTTAGGAAATGGTTTGTAAATAATATCCGAAATGTTTTGAAGAAACAATGTATATTATTTATTTTGAACTTACTAATTGTTTTCACGGTTTCAACTATAAATCACCCTTTTTTTTTTACATAAACAGAAATAAATAAACTCAAGTAATTACACACAAATAAGAGTATAATGAATCTAGGGAAGGTCTATTTTTTAAAATATGTAATCTTGAATTTTTCTTTGAACCATGCGAGATTGTCTTTTTTTCGTGGCGAGG
Source organism: Mastigoproctus giganteus (assembly GCF_048544385.1). Classification (NCBI taxonomy): domain Eukaryota; kingdom Metazoa; phylum Arthropoda; class Arachnida; order Uropygi; family Thelyphonidae; genus Mastigoproctus; species Mastigoproctus giganteus. Next base: position 128,758,606 of record NC_143578.1, read on the forward strand.
TCTCTCGTCCTCTTTAATAGCAATATCTCTGTAGAACTGCATTCAGACAGTTGCTCAAACCATGCCATTGCAGTTTCTAGCCAGTGAAGGCCTCCATGTGAGCGGGCCCACTCCCTCTTCTTTGCCATCAGAATCTCCTTGGTTAAAGTCAGCATGTTCTTCATCCTGGACTATTGCAACAATTTCTTCTTCAGTTAAAACATGAATAATCAGGATCATCAGCATTGTTGTTTAATCATGCTTCTGCATCATCTTGCCCACACTCAGAAAATCCCACAATCCCTTGAAATAAAGTTACAATCTCACCTACATTTTCATTCAAATTTTGCACACGTGTGACCGTCTCTTTGGCAGCACCCCCAAAGTTTATGCCATACCTTTTTCAGATTTCTCTCCAACAACATGTTCCAGGCATCTGCTGACATGTAGCAACAATCCTTAATGTTGAGCTTCTTCGAAACTCAACCACGCTCTCTTCATCTCCCTCTGATAGCAGCAAACGACGTAAGACTTGTTTTTTGTAAATCTTTTTTAGTTTTTCTATACACCTTGATCCTTGGCTGCAGCAGGGCTGTAACATTCGACAATAAAAACCTGACAGTGAAATTCTCGTCAATTGAATTCATTTTTTCAAGAGGAGGGTTGGATGATGCATTATCGATAATAAACAAAACTTTACCAGCTTTACTCTAATTTTTTCGATGTCTCTTCACACTTGGAATAAAATCTTGTCTAAACCAATCCAAAAAAACGGAATTCATCCAAGCATTTTTCTGTCCTTTATGACTTCCAATTCTTCTTTATATAAGTGACTTCCAATTCAGACGAGTTTCATCTGTATTGTAAAAGTCATCCTTGGAAAACATTCTTCCTCTGCCGTTTTCAGAAAAGACTCTTTAAAAGTTTCTTCTTCTTCCAGGATATCACCTGATAAAGCTTCTCCTTGAATTTCAAGTTCCCTTATACTATGGCAAGATTTGAAAAATTTCAGCCATCCTGTACTGACTAAATTTAGATGGGCTTTTAAACTTTTGATTCAATTCTAATGCTTTTTCACATAACAGAGGTCCAGAAATAGGGATCGCCTTGACTTCTCTTTTGTAGAAACCATAAATAAACAGCATCTTCTAATTTCTCATCACTAGCTTTTTTCAGTTTTCCTTTTTTTAGAGCCATGTTCATTGTCAAACTTTGAAGTAAACTTCAGAATTTCATTTTTTTCTGCTCTTATGTAAAATATGGTTGCTTTACCAACATTAAAAATCCTAGCAAGATATACACGGTTTCGCCCTTTTCCAGTCTATTAATAATTGTTATCTTGTCTTCCATTGACAAACATTGCGGTTTCTTTTTCCTGTACATGCCATTATTAACACAAAGGGGCAGCAGTATTAAAATTAAAAAGCAAAATGACACAATATTTCACTTTGAAATAGCCACAAACAAAATCTCGAACATTGAGTGATCAGAAACAAAACGCTTGAAATAACCTCACACTGCAGTGGCTCGCAGCAAACTGAGTGAAACGAACCGCCCCCACCATACTCCCGCACTCACAATGGACAGCGGTACAACAGATAATGATGCAACAAGGTCACGAGAGACTATCCTGGGTCCACATAGTAGTTAAAGCCAACATTTGATTTTTAACTCCTGTAACGACAAATTAAGACTGTTTCTATGCTATGCTTAGAATATATCTTTCTATATATCTTCGAATAAATAATCGGAAACGAATGCATTAAGCTGCAGGAGTAATATTTCAACATAAGAACCAGTGCAGTATAAGTAATTTTTTTTTTTTTTTTTTTTGGGGTGCCAGTGGTTTGGATAATTGATGTTCTACTGGAGTAGATATATATTTTTTTTTTTGCACCACCTTTCAAAATATCCTGCCAGCACCCATGATCTCTGCAAAACCCAAAAACTTTATTGAGTGGTAACCAAAACCATACAGGCTTACTTTTTTTTTTTTTTGTTAATTATAGTCATTTACAGAATCCTTCATTGAAGTTTTCGTTTTTTTTATTTTTGAGGCTATTTGTGCAACTATCAAGTCTTTAGATGGATCTGTAGTACCATTAAATCTATTCCAATCTAAAGTAATTGAGGTATCAGGATACCACTAGATCTGAGAAATTCACTAAATTGTCAACTAATGTTTTTATACCAACATATGAAATATCAGCTATAGTTTTATTATGATAAGCTGCATCCTTGAAAAGATATTAAAACCATTATTTTCTAATGTTACAATTTAAGTTTTGTTAACTGTAGAACTGTAGTATTATCAGGGTTTAATATACATCCTTGTATGTGAAAGTATTTTCTATGAAGGAAAAAAAATGCTTATCAAAATCTTGTAAAAATATATATTTTGAAAGCTCCTTGACATTTACATTTCTTTTTAGATAATGATTGATAGTATTCAGTTGATATTTCTATAAGAGGTTGTTCAAGTAAATTCCAATAGGATGTTCTACTTTTATGTAATAGGAAATTAATATTTAAATAATCTCATCCCACCACATTGTAATAACTTTATATTTAACTTATGTTAAATTAATTATGTCTGTAGCTTTATATTTAACTATTTCAAGTCCTTTCTTACCAAGCATTATTAATCTTTTTTTTTTTTTAATTAATTCTTTAATTGTATCAAATATAAAACCACTTCCAGTAATAGTTTATAGATTCGATGATGAGCTTTGTAATGTTACTGTCTGTTTCTGTTAAGCATCATTTATTTTAATTATATATATTTAAAATCAGGTTAACCTTCTTAATCAGCTCATATAATACAGCTCATATAATATGTAATCATACTTTCCATGTATATGTGATACATAAGATATATCATCTCCATTTAAGTTAATTGATCTTCCATATTCATCTGTTAATGAAATAACTATTTCATCAAATGTTGTTTTATTGAGAGGAAAATATACTGGTGGGTTAAGTTTTTCAATTATAGCAGCAAATGTAGTAGGTTTAAAGCTAGTAGCAGTTAGTAGGTTTAAAGTTATATATTACATCAGATTGAATGCCATTATCAATGTCTCCTTTTAAAACTAATCAGTAATATTTTATCCACTTCATAAGTAATATAGAATAAACCTTCATTTATTCTATTTTTATATACCTTTGTTCAAACCCTAATCTGAAAAGTCAACTTTATAACCTTCATGTAATTTAACTAAGAATATCCCTGCAGACAAATTACTGTCAAAAACAATAGATCGTTTTTTTGAATCAAAATGAAGTTTCAAATCTATCTATTCATTAAAAACGTTTTCCTCCTAGAGATATTTATTCAAGCCAACCGAACGCAACACGATAGGAATGAAGAGAAGATTCTGAAAATGTATTTATGTTTTTTTATATCAGTGAAGGGGAAACACATTTCACCATAATACTGTAAAACCCAACACAATTCCAGCAATCGGTATAATCGCAAATGCAATTAGATTGAGTTTACTACCAGTTTATAACAGATATTTATTCAAGCCAACCGAACGCAACACGATAGGAATGAAGAGAAGATTCTGAAAATGTATTTATGTTTTTTTATATCAGTGAAGGGGAAACACATTTCACCATAATACTGTAAAACCCAACACAATTCCAGCAATCGGTATAATCGCAAATGCAATTAGATTGAGTTTACTACCAGTTTATAACAGATTCCACTAGCAGAAGCGCAACTGGAAATTGTTTTTATTGTTTTATGGTAGTAACTCCTAGAAATATGCTTTAGTAAAATGTGAGGTGTTAATAGTGTATCTTTGCCTTTACGGTGTTGTTTATTCAGTTGCTACACGTGCGCAGCTTTGTTTATGTGTATCAAGCGTGCCTCCTCGTTTTGTAATTGTGCTTTATTCCATAAAAATGAGTAAAATACTTAAAAGGTGTGAAAAGGAAGCGTCCTGGTGAAGACACTGCAGATTCAGAGAGAAAAAGAAAAGAAATATCGATAAACAGAGGTTGACTGGGTCAAGATTCTTATCCGGGAAAATTTATAGTGGTCTCATACTATGGTTTATGGCCAAAATCACACCGCCCACCGGCGTTTCCCCGGTAAGGCTTATGGCCAGTCAGCCTCTGTCGATAGAGAAAAAATATGAAATTTTGAAACGCTTTGAGCAAAATGGAAGACAATGTGATATTGCACGTGCTATAGGCCTAAATGAGGCAAAGCCAAGAATTACAAAGAATGCAGAGAAAATAAAAACTTTCATAGCAGGAACAACTCAAAATGTAATAAAAATCCATTAGATTAAGACACAAAGAATTGGAAGAGATGGAATGGCTGTCATCTGTTTGGATAGAAAATCAAACAAAAAACAAGTTTGCTTACGATAGAATCAAAAACATTAGCAATATTTTATTACGTAATAGTCGTAATAAAATACATAAGTATTTTATTACGATTATTTATTGTGTTTGGTAATGTTTTGGTTACAAATGTGGGTTCAATCTTGGGTGGTTGGCACCTATTTTTCCCATAGGGCCTGTTGTTTATATTGCATGAGGGTTTCTAGGAACACAACTATCGTGCTATACGAGGACTGACTGTACCAGTTATGTGGAGTAGAAGAGTAATGTCATATAGTGGCTGTGGAAACTTTTAAGGCTTATTCAGAGTCTGAAGAGCCCTGGAGTCTGGAGGTTCAGATAACTTTTAACTGATTTCTGACAAGTTCAGCAGACTGATGGAAGGGAAATCTTGCCCCCCCCCCCACAGATACCTTACTTTATTGTGAAAATATTTTAACTGATGGTAAATGCCATCTGACAGGCAGTCACAGTGATGGGTACCATACAAACAAAAAGCATGGTTCATCGAACACTGTTCATTATTTTTAAGTCTGTTAAAGTGAGGGTTTATTATACTTTTTATATCTAATAAGTAGTATCATTAAAGTGACTATATAGGCAGAGTAATTAACTACTTAATTTAGTCGAATTTCATTGTTATCTTAACAGGTGTGCTATATGTATGGGAGAATTTACTGCTGGTGATACAGTCAGATTCTTGCCGTGTCTCCACATTTACCATGTTACGTGTATTGATGATTGGCTAATGAGGTCCTTTACATGCCCATCTTGTCTAGAACCAGTTGATGCAGCTCTTCTATCAACCTATCAACCAAATTGACTGTTGGATCATGTTAATAGATATCTGTATCTGCCAATGGTGAATTCATTGTTTATGCCTTATGGCTGAAACACTGTTATATTATATATATTGAATCAAAGCATATTATAGTGCTCTTATGTTGTGCTTAATACCTTTAATTTAAACAATAGGGTTTGGATTATTCATACGAATAATGCTCATTTCATTTTTGTAGTATTCTGCTATTTTTTATCTTTTAAATTATGGTAGATAATTTAAAATCATGGTTTATGCAGATCTATAATTTATCTCTTTGTAGCCCAGTTGTTTCATTCATTCATGGTATGGTTCAGAAATGCAGTTATAGTATCTATTTAAGAAAATAATTAATGAAAATCAGGTTTTGCTTTTAGTATTTTAAGAATGAGTTTCAGTGAGACAGTTTTTTGAAATAAATTATTTTTTTGTTAAATATTTGTCTGTAATTCTCACTCAGTAGTAGTTCATTCCCAATAATGATTCATAATCCTTTACACAGATATGATCTTGACAATAAGATTTGTCTTATGTGCAACACAAAATAGCATTAGTCAGATTCTGACAAAATCATGATTGATGAAATAAAGAATTTTATTGTTAGAAATTCAAAATTAATGTTTACTTTAACACTTTCAGGAGGAATCTTGTTAATCCACATTTTTCATGTGTGGACTGTGTGTGTGGGGGGGGGGGGTTATATAGATATAAGTTTTCAAAGATCATTTAAAATAAGGCATTCTTTTATAATAGTTGCCAGCTCTCTGGATTTATAGTGAGAATCCAAATTTTTTTACTTGATTTGACCTCAATCACACCATTATAATATATTTTGTGATATATCTGTTATTTTATATGTGAAAGTTAATTAACAATATCTTTCAGTATCTTTGCATAAAGATACTGACACTAAACCAGAAGGATGATTCTGACTGAGGCATGTCTACTGCCAAGGTTATGGAGAGTCTAAAACAAGAGAAGATTCTGCTGAGTGAGGAAGTACTTTATGTTTGAATATGACTACATGGTGTGCAAGTTCCCTTTGAAAAATGTTCTTATAAATGCTGAGGTAGCACAAATATCAGTTGCCAATGCATCATTTTCAAATTTGAAATTTTTTGTGAATGTGTTTCCAGTACTTCCTTGCTTTGTTAAAGATAAAGCAGTAGATGTTTTGCACCATCAATTCTGCAAGTTTCAGTGTACCTAGCAACTACCAGATGCTATTATGAAAGAACAAAGAATTGATGTGCATTGGCCCTTGGTTGGGGAACTGGCAAATGCATAAGAAGCTTGAAATATAACAAATTATCCCAAGTTATGCTTGGCATTTTAATAATTCCTCACAGCATCTCTGAGTGCAGGACAATATTCAGCCAAGTTAGAAAAACAAACACTGGTTTTGGATCTTCTGTTTCTGATGAAGCTTTGGAAATGCTCCTGACAGCCAAGTCTAGAAAGCAGGTCCACTGTTTATGAACAAAACTTTGAATCAACATCTCTAAAGAAGACAGTCTGCAACAGCATCTGAAAGCAATTAAAATCAATTGATGTCTAATAGAAATCTACAGACAGAAAAATGTTAGGTAAACTAATGCTTGAAGGCATACTCTACTGGTAAAACAATGCCACGGTTATATTTTAATATAAATTTTGCATTTTACCAGTGAAATTAAATTTCCAGTGCAGTTTAGACTTGCTGTTATGGTTATGGTAGCACAGTATGGTATAATCACCATACTCTCCACATCATGTGGAAAAGATCTGAGTTCTAATCCTTCAATGATGCAAGGAATTTTTATGGGCCTTTTTCATGTTGAAAAAGGCCCATAAAAATAATTGGCCATTTTTCAAATAGTTGGTCACAGGCAAGGGTAGGATGGTTCCCCCTCCTGGAAACTTTGGGTTTTCATCCAGAAAATTGAACACAGAATACGCGCAATTTACAGACATGTTATGTACAGTGCAATGTGGCCTAAGTTGCGGATGCACATAAAACCCTACAACTAACCAACCAGTCTGGACTTTAAAAAGTCACCTGCTTTTTGCAGAAATGTTTGAGCTTCTTTTCCTCCTTGCAAATGCCTTATCTCCCCCAGGGGCTCACATCTGGTGAGTATGGGCTTGGCACACACCCGGGGTCCTGAGCTGAATATCATCATTCTTCTCTTTCTTGGTGATTCCCTTCTACTCTTGACTCTCTCTCTCTCTCTCTCTCTCTCTCAGGGTAACTAGGAAATGTTTTTTGGCTGGTGCAGCATAAGCCTCAGGCTTCCTTGCACCATATAACTAATAATAATAATAATCTCCAGCTTTTTGAAAATGAAAATTTGGCAGTTATGTTTTATACATTGAATTAGCTTTGTATTAGTAACACCTACTTTATTGGGGACACCTTTTTCTTGTAATACAGCAATCGATACATGGTTTGCCATGGGTTCCACAAGCTGCTACAGGGTGTTCTTTGGTAGTGCTACCCATGCATTTCACAGTGTTTATGACGTGCCCAGTTTTTTCTGTCTTGCAGCAAGTATGGATACCAATGATGATTGCCAACTGCCATAGCTTGTATGAGCTAATTTCTGTGCACAGATCATGTAGATATTGGCCTTGCTATTCCTACATTGTATTGGGTGATTAGCTGGGTTATGAGATGAAACACATGATGCTCACCACAGACACTGACCATACATAACTGTTTCATGTGTGACATTTGGTTGTTTGTTTGACTGTTGTTAGCCAGCCACGGCAGACTTGTGACACCACAGAATGGAGCACTTAACCCTATGGTCGAGGTCAGGGCCGTGCAGTATATTTTCTCAGTATGATGCAAGTCTTCGAAATGCCGCCCCCCCCAATGGTTCAAATTGTATTTTGATTTCGCTGCTTATGCCGCCTCCTTACGGTGCCAGCTGTCTGTATCATAGCACGGCACGGCCCTGGTCGAGGTACTGGCACCTGCAAGTCTTGCCCCCACATCATTCCATGTTCAGAGTTGGAAAGATCTTGACACTGACCCATTCTTTCCTTGCAAACACTCAAAAACTGATTGCCATGCATGCAAGTTACAATCTTATATCAGCTGTTCCTGACTTAGAGCCTTCACCAGTATCACAGACCAGTCTATTCCAACATGGGTTGCTAATGTAAAGCCAACTCAGTTAATATGAAGTGCCTTGAAATTTTTCCAGTATGTGCTGCCATCTCTTATCAGCATTTCCAACTGATAGCAGATATTGTTTCAATAGATAAAATAGATGATACGGTTTCAATAAATGAAAGTAGCTTTAAAAATTGGAAGAGGACATTACGCCTGCATCCATCATTTCCCAAATTTGGCTTACAAAAGCCAAAATTTTCTGTAAATCAGAAGGTGACAAATTGAATTGAATTGAATGATACATAAATAGATTTATAGGATATTATTTCTTCAAAAAAAAAAAAAAATAAATAAATAAATAAAATAAATAAATAAATAAAATAAATAAATAATGGCAAGTATTTTTTTGAAGTTTTTTCCTCCCCAAATGTTGGCTTCATTTTTGATGATAATTTTACTTTAATGATGGGCAGTCAAGTCAAAATAAGAAGAAATTAACATTTAAAAGAATTTACATAGAAAGTGGTATTTTTAAAAAATCAAAATTTTAGAAAGAAACCCACAGATGTTTAGGAAACTCACTGTGAAAGGTTAATGCCACTTGTTTTGCATTAAGCAAATGCAGATGATCAAAGCATTGTGGCTGACACTATACAATACTTTTTATGAGGGTAAGTCTAAGGATGAATGACAGATTTATCAGCTTGAATGTAATGAAATGTGCGAACCACTCAGTGGGAAAAGTTCTCTATATTTCAAGGTGACACAGAACCAGAAATCGCCTTCCTTTAAAGCAAAAGCTCTTTTCTTACTGTTATCTAGTTTTATAAATCTAAACACCAAACATTAAAAAAAAAAAAAAAAAAAAACGAAAGCTACCAAATGATATTTTTTCTTTGAAAATTGTGCAGAACACAACCATAAAATCCACTCAATCACAAAAGCAATATTATGGTTTATTCTTTGAGGTTGTGAAAGAATAAACATTGAAATTATTTTCAAAGAATTAAGATCACCTGGCAGATTTTTGTATGCTTGCTAGAGTAGCTTTATTACACTGAAGATATATGGTTAAAGATAATAAAAAATATATACTAATGAAATGCCATAAAAATAGATGAATAAAATTAAAATCACAAAAGCTTTTGGACTAAAGATTGGACATCAGACAGGTTTGCTGTTTCTGATAGATATAAGCATCAGTCAGCACCTAGGCGAGACACTATGATGTATATATGAAGTCATTCTTAAGTAGTCAGTAAATGAATGCTGTAAAAGAAAAGGCACATGAAATGGCAACTGCTCAACATTGGCACACTGGTTGAACTCTGCTATTTATGGCAGCACTTGGGCCTTGTTTATAGACTTGGTATGCAGTTTTATTTGTCTTTGCTAGTTTTGAGTTTAATGTACACAGAAGAAACTTTTGATAACATTTTGAGCCTTTTCTGATTTACAGCTCAGTCCAAAAGTAAATGTCCACCTTTAGATGTGAATTCCAGACTTTCACTTTTCAATCATCATTTATTTTTAGGCAGATATTAAAGGAGTTGTTCCTCAACATTCTGAAAATTACAGCACATTAAATGCATCTTCTCAAATATAGGCTGCAGCAAATGTGTCAAATAATTCAAGGAACTTGCTCTTTGGTTGGGGACATTAGATGCTCACTTTATGTAACAGCAAAGACTCGAAAGGGGGGGGGTCATACATGTGTCATTATTTCTAATAAGACTACAGGTATATGCTGATTCCAACTAATGATGAGCCTTAAATGCAAAACCAGTGAATTTGCTGTTCCTTGGAAAGTCAGCCTTTGAAAATTATGTACAATATCTCTTAGGCAATCAGGCAGGTTGCCTGATTGGCAGCAAATAACTTTCTACTAGCTAATTGCATTGTACTAATGTTATAATTATGAAAAATGCTGACATGCTGCTGGATATAAAGAAATGCGAGTCATATGGTAGCTTGAACCATTTCAGACCTAGAAGGTGCATAGTGAAAATAATGTTCTCTAGATATGCCTGGGTAATGTATAATAACTCCTGGCAGTTTACAGTTTCCTCAGGGAAGCATTTCTGGAAATCTGCATTGACCTTTCTTATTTCATAATGTCTTTCTGTTTCATTTTGTGATGTGATCATGCCCCAGTCTAAGTGTGGATAATACTATGTTAGTGTACAGGGATGCAATTGACTGTGCATGGATTTGTGATTTCTGTTGTTTTGAGAATTTTTTTATTATGAAATCCCGAAACTCGAAGGAACCTATAGTACCATACATGGGCTGAAGGTTGAAAAGACAGAAAATATTTGTTTAGATTACACTTGAATTTCTGAAGATTGTAATTTTTGGGAAATATGTGTGAGAATAGTTAGTTCTGTGAGTTTGAAGTTTGACAGTACATGGATGATGACTAGTTCTGGTATGTATTCAGATTGGTTTGGAAGACATCACAGAATTACAGATGCCCATAGAAGTATTTATAGAAAAGGAATGCAGCAGAAACAATGTCTGTGAGAGGGAGTGGAGGGTCTTCATAAGAGATGGATCATTAATAAAAAGTAGTTTCTAATCAAGTGACAAAGGAGGTAGGCAAGCTAAAGCAGAATGTGAGAAGTTTTCGGTAAAGGAGGCAAAGAAAAACATCAAAGACTTCTGTACTTATGTAAACTGTAGAGGGAAGGACACAAATCACTTTGGCTCACTTGATATTGATGGTTTAACAGTCCATGAGTAGTGCTGATACTCAGGTTTCTGAGAAACTGCATCAGAATATCTCATAGAGTTTAGTCAATGATATACAGGAATTTTGCCAGCAGGGATATGGAGGTGATTATCCCGTTATATAAGGCAATGGCTAGGCCACATCACTGCTAATAATCACATCAAGACTGTTTTTGATGTTGTTGTTGCTTCTTGTGTCCTCTCTAACCTGCTGGTGTTGGAAACAGTCATCCAGTAAATCAGCAAAAATCGTGCTATTATTTGAGTGACCAACCCACAAGGTCCAGTCAATATCTGGAAAGCCAAAATTCCTCCATTATAAGTCATTCTGATTTACTGGCCCACTCTATATGTCTGTACAGTTATTATTATTAGCCATATGGTGCAAGGAAGCCTGAGGCTTTTGCTGCACCAGCCAAAAAAAAAATTTCTGAGTTACCCTGAGCGAGAGAGAGAGAAAACAAGAGTGAGAAGTAGAAGGAAATCACCAAGAAAGAGAAGAATGACGATATCCAGCTCAGGTTCCTACAGATGTAGATGTCCACAGATGTACATTTATGTCAAAGGTTGGACTGGGACATACATACATATATTAACAACTTCATCCCATACGTGCCTCCAGGGCCTAGGCCCATATACACTAATTCTCAAAGTCCAAAGACCATGTATACAGTCTTTGATTTAAAAGTATGTATTCATAATCAACATAATAATAATAAATAAAATAAAATAAAAATATGTAAATAAACATTTATTTACATATGACATGAAGGCCAGTCTCCATCGCCTCACAGAAGCACAAGCCAGAAGGGACCAAACCAAACTGACTCAGCCTAGACATTAAGCCATGCCCAGTCAGGAGGAAACAAGCACTCAAGTTGAACTGCAACCACGATCTTAATTTCAAATTCACGGTTGTTATGGAGGGAATAAAAGCTTAGGTTTCCCTGCCTTTATCAGAGTCATTCCATCTAGTTTGCCAAATTTTCATTAACTCATCATGTATCGTCTATCTATCGACCGCAAGCAGCTGCCTCCATCCCCCGAGCATTACTGAATACCTAAAATCTCTGTGGAGATGCCTCTTCTAAGACAGTACCTCAAGCCTGTGCGGATTACCAATAAATCCACAGGAATCTTCCCAGATATTGCATTCAGAGCATCACCAGAGACAGTATGGCAGGCCCTGGTGATACCTAGAAGAGCAAACCTTTGGGCAGACATTAAATGCTTTAATTACAAATTGATCACTTTATGATACCAAGCTCCAGCAGCATATGTGATAATGAGGACAAATACACACTCATATAGCATATTTAATGATCGTCCTCTGATTCCCCATTTCATCCTTATTACTCTGCGGAGCTTGGCATAAAGGAGTTTAATTTTTTGTTTTAGATATGTTTCATGTTTCGTAAAAAACAGGCACTCTTCCAGACAAACACTAAGGTACCCGACGGTACATTCCTCAAAGAGACACCTCTGCTATGAACAACGGGAGGCCTCATCCTTCTTAGCTTTCCCTTCAGCAACATAGTAACAGTTTTGTCTCTAGAAATATTAAGCTTGTGCAAGGTACTCCAATACAACAGATCCTGTAACAGGGCACTGACTCTGCCTTCAATATCTCTCCTGGAGTTACCGGGAACCAGCAAAACTAAATCATCAGCATAGGCGATGGCCTGTGAGTCTCCCATGTCACACTCTAAAACCATGTTCCACACGAAGCGGCTGAGGATCGACCCCTGCGAGCATCCCTGTTCAACCTGAAAAATCTCCTCCTCAAGAGGACCAAACAATTACACTACGGTCCGAAAAGTAATCCCACAAGATGCTATATAAGTACCCAGGACAGGGCAGTTCTCGTCCTGCAGAGGATGCTACCCCACCACAGGGCAAATGCACCTCTAAAGTCCACAAACAATCCAAGGACATATCGCCTTGATCCTCCCTGTACAATCATAATAAGTTTACGAATCACATCTTCGGTCGAGAAGCCCTTCTTAAAACCATATTGTTTACTTGAAGAAAGATGTAAATTTTCATATTTAAACTGATACCTGGAAATTATCAGCCTCTCAAATTTTTCCCAAGATTGGAAGCAAATCAATTGGGCCATATGACGTTGGCTCACCTCAGGGACTTCTCCGGGTTCTTCAGGATCACTCTTAGGACTGCAGTTTCCCATAGTTTTGGAAAAACTTCTAGTAGACATGTATTGTAAAGATCTAACATTATATCGGGGAACATAGAATAAAAATGTTTTACTAGTGTCTCATTAAAGTCGATCCCCAGCACCTTCCCATCCCTTACCCTATTAACAGCAGCATCTAATTCAGTTCGAATAAATGGGGATCTCTCTCTCTCATTAGAGATATATTCCTGATTCTCTACCTCAATGGATCTCTGCAAGTCAGTGTTTATCTCATTATCTTTGTAAAAACAATTCTGACAAGACCTGCCAGACTGACTGAGCCCAATGCACCGTATCTTCCGTACCCAGTGCAGAATAAGCAATATTACCTAATACTGACTTCTCGGTGATAACCTTGGAAATGCAGACCCCTGGGTCCCAGGGGTCTGCATTTCCAACCCGTTCAACAAATGATTGCCATGCAAGTTGCTTATGTTGTTTAATCTTTGATGAGCATTCATTCTTTTTAACTCTATAGCTTTGCTTTAATTCCATGATTAAAGCAAGATTAGCCATTCGTCGTGCCCTCTGAAAATTTTTCCTAGCAGATCTTACCTACGTTTTAATTCATCTAAATATGAATTCCACCACGGGACAGATTTAAAACACTTCTTTTTTCTACTCATCAATTTCTGACTTGCCGACTTGAAAATGTTAGTTAAGATTTTCTGACTTTTGGGCAGCCCTACATAGAGCCCAGTCCACAGCGCCACCGATTTGACCCTGAATATAGTTATCAAATCTATCCCAGTTCACAGATCTAATATTATACCTACTGGTCTCCAGCCAGGCACGAGGCACCCCAGCCCCAATAATCAAAAGAAATGCCCCTGTGGTCACTTGTAGTTAATGCACAGTGAACCATCCAATTATGAATATTACCTAAAATAGCACTGGAACAAATAGTAATATCAATGTAAGATTTGCCATGCAGGGAAGAGAAGGTAGGAAGCTGCCGGGGATCATTGATGACACCCCACCCAGCGGAGCAAAGGAAATCCTCAATCTCCTGTCTTCTTTCATCAGTATTCCTAGCTCCCCAGAGTGTGAAGCCAGCATTTGCATCTGCCACAACAATCACAGGCTTCCCCTGCAGGACACCCTCCACCTTTTCCAAATATTGTATATACGGGTCAATAATATCACTATACTTATAGTAAGGGGACACCAGGTACACAGAACCAGTAGGTGTCATTATTTCACAACATGCTCCACAATCAAAGCACAAGGTTGTAATCATGGTAACCACTAATCGTGGATTAATAACTATTACAGCAGCAAGAGGCATGTCTCCACTTTGTATGATTCTGTATGTACCCAGATATCCCCTCACTTTCCCTTTAAAGGTATAGAGTTCCTGCACAAGAATAATTTCATCAGATCCCTCCTCCACCACCCTACATAGCTGAGATGTCACATCTTTTGCCTGGTGAGCATTTATTTGTAAAATCTTTAATATAAATATATTTATAACTTTACTCATAATCAATCCTTTTCTTATTTTGTTCCAATGCTTTAACATATTCAGGGCATTGTTTATTTACTGCACTATGCTCAGCGGAGCTTTTCTTACACCAACAATTGATACACTTTACAGGCTCCAATTTTTTGGAACATTCTTTAAATGAGTGACCCTGTGCACTATAGTGTCCACAGGTTTCGTTCCTACAATATTTTGCAATATGTCTGTAACAGTAACATTGGGTTACTGTTACAATGTCCCGCATCCGGCAGGAGTCCCAGTTAATAAATAGGCTACCACTATTTAACAATAGCTTGTGGATATGTCCTGACATTTGTAAAATCCAATTAGTTGTAAATTTTCCTTTAACTTTATTAATAGACAAAATGGAAACATCTTTAGTTTCAAGTGTTGAAAGATCTTTTGTTTCAACTAAATTTCTTTAGTAATTTCATATTCACTCAAGTTCCTTTGCCATATTTGTTCAATTAATTGTTCTTTAGTTACCTCTTCACTAATGTCAAAGACTAGCAGCTTGGGTTTCATTCTCTTAGGTTTCTCCAAAGTCATACCAAGATCTTTAAATTGAAGACATCTTTTAATTTTCTCGGTCTGAATCCATCTCTATAATAACTTTCCTATCCTTCACTGCTCTTATACACTTTTAACTTTAATGTCTTGCAACGTTAGTCTCACTGTTTTCAGTAACTCTTGCTTCATGACTTCGCTAGATAAAAATTTATCATTATTTGAAGTTAAAACAGCAATCTTTGGTTGTCTTACTGTATCCTGTTCTTTTTACACAACCTGGGCATATGACTTCTGAGAATCCTTCTTTTCTTCCAATTTAGTTTCTAAAACTTTATTATCAATTTGTAAATCTATTATTGTCAATTCTAATCCATCCCAAAGATCTAGTATTTCCACAGTCACAACACTAGGAATGTTATAATCTTTTCTAAGAAGTAATTCTCTTAGTTTTAACCTGCAGTTCTTTATTTTATCTTTTCCATCTAAACCCATATTCTGTCTACTGCCATATCCAAGGAAATATCACTTGAGCTTTACAGATCTTCTCTTACATGTTTAGCCGCTCTATTTTCCTGTCTCTTTCCTGTATATGCCTGGCTTTCTGAGAGTTTCTGACTTATTAATTCTAAATCCATTACTTCCAGTTGAACACTACATTCTTTAATGTTTGGATTACCCTTAGCTTTAGAATTTTCTCCAGGTTTCTTTGCTTTTAGTTTCTGCTTTTTGGATACCACATTTACTTCTTTACTAACCTTAACCCATTCTAACTCCTCTTCAGACATATCTACATATTCTACAAGACTTTGTTCATTACTATCAACATCAGATATACTTGCTACTGCAGTAAGGTCTGGAAGGGAAACCAGTAAAGAATCTCCTTATTCCCATAGCCATAATACACGTTTATATTAGTAATGTATAAATAAAATAAATATAACTATTTACAATTAAACGATCAATCAATAATTGACTGAGCCAACTATTTAACAATAATACAGGTTAGTAATTTACCAGACTTAGTGATCCCACAGGCCAAGTCAGTAAACCATAATAAATAATTTAAAATCAAAACCAAAATAAATATAACACCATACAATGATAAAAAAACCACACCCACAACTTCAAACTATCAAAAGCTAACAATCTCTATTTAAGCTTGAACACAAAGATGGGGGGAGGGAATATTGATATCTCCAATATTTTCCTTAATATTTAGAGGAAAATACTCCTATACTACAATACAAATCAACTATTAGAAAATAAACCTACTGTCCTTTCAATTAATTATACGATACAATGCTAAAAGTCCACTGACAATAAATTAATATATTAAAAATCAAAAATACCTGAATTTTAACTCCTAAAACTGATTAAAAGAAACTTCTGAAAATGTCTTGCAACTCTTAAACCTTCTAGACACTAATACAACATAAATAACACACTCTACACTATGCAATCACTTAATATCACGATCACTGCGATGAACAGGAGACTCAAGGTAGTGTTAGGTGGGTCGGAAAACTGCTAGCTTGGGGGGATACAAGGACTAATAGATTAACAGTAGCCACAGGCAGAGGTGAAAGTGATACTTGCACTGCTTCTATTGGAATGAGCAGAAGCATGGAAAACAAGATGCAGGATATTTCAGAGACTGCTGGAAGTCATTGCGGTACAAGTAAACACATGGGTTGTGTTAGGGTAGCTAAGAATAGAAACAGGTGCATGTATACTTGCGTGTACACTAATGCTAGGAGTTTAGTAAATAAATTTGATGAATTTGAGGTATTACTCAAAACATCAAAGGCAGATATTGTTGGGATATCAGAGACGTGGTGTCACACAGATATAAGGAATGCAGAACTGGAATTTGGGGAGTACAACGTCTACAGAAAGGATAGACAGGATAGGAAGGGAGGAGGGGTTATGCTATTAGTTAAAAAACACATAAAATCCAAGGAAGTGAAGCCAGTTGACATCGCTGGACAGTGCAGTGTTGAGTCAGTTTGGTGTGACATAAGCATAGGTAAATCAAAATTGAGAGTAGGAGTGTGCTATAGGCCTAATGACTCTGATGAGTATAATAAGATACTGTACAGGGAAATAGAGTGGGCCAGTAAATCAGAGAGTCTTATAATGGGGGATTTTAATTTCCCAGATATTGACTGGAATTTGTGGGTTGGTCACTCACACACTAGCAAGGCTTTTGTGGATTTATTGGATGATTGTTTTCTACACCAGCATGTTCGGGAGGCAACTAGAGGGAGTAATACTGATCTGATTATCAGTAGTGATTCTTCATGCATTAGGAATCTGCAGATAAATGAACCACTGGGTGGCAGTGATCACAGTGTGCTGAAGTGGGATTTACTCAAGGAGGTAACTACCATCAGAGGTAAAGGGAAGGGTTTTTGCTTTCGTAAAGGAGACTATGCTGGTCTGAAACAGTATTTAAATTCTATACAGTGGGACCAACTGATGATGTTACCAACAGCAAATTCAAAATGGGAAGCATTCAAGGAACTAATCTTGGAAGCTACCAGGCTTTACATACCAACCAAGAAATATTGTTCAAGGTTCAGGCCTAAATGGTTGTCAGATGAACTAATGAGACATATGGCAGAGAAGAAAAATGCATGGGATACATACAAATTAATGGGTGACGTGGAAGCCTATGATAGATATAAGTTGGTCTGTAACCAAGTCACAAAGGAGATTAGGCAGGCAAAGGCAGATTATGAGAAATCCTTGGCAAAGGATGCAAAGAAAAACAGAAAAGAGTTCTTTACCTATTTAAACGCAAGAAGGAAAGGGATGAATCAGATTGGTCCACTGGATGTTGATGGTTCAACAGTTGAGGATCCAGCTCAGGTGGCTAACAATCTAAACGAGTATTTTGCATCTACATTCACACATGAGGAGTTATTCAGGAAGGGGAATGTCGTAGGTGAAGTAAACATTGGCAGTGAGCTAGATGATTTTCTAATAACTGAGAGGAAAGTGGAGGAGAAATTGTTGAGGATAAACATAAAAAAGGCACCCGGGGTGGATGGGATCTATCCAGTTATATTAAAGGAGGCAGCAAAGGAAGTAAGCAAACCCCTAGCCATAATTATGAGAGCTTCTTTGGACTCAGGGGAGGTACCCATGGACTGGAGATGTGCAAATGTAACCCCAATTCACAAAGGAGGATCAAAGGCTGACACAAGTAATTATAGACCTGTTAGTTTAACTTCGGTTCCAGGAAAATTAATGGAGGCACTGGTTAAAGAAGCACTGCAGGATCATCTGGACAAGAATTCAGTTATAGCTCAGACACAGCATGGGTTTGTTAAGGGCAGGTCTTGTCTGACCAATTTGATTGGATACTATGATGTAGTCACAAAAGAACTGGATGCAGGGAATAACTTTGATATTATATATTTGGATCTTAGAAAGGCTTTTGATACTGTTGCGCATGGAAGACTGCTGCACAAATTGGAGAAGTGTGGCATTCGAGGCAAATTGCTGCTACGGATAAAGGGATGGTTGAGTGGCAGAAGACAGAGAGTGGTAATCAATGGACACTGCTCAACGTGGACTAATGTTATTAGTGGAGTTCCTCAGGGTTCAGTGTTGGGTCCATTGTTGTTTTCTGTATTTATAAATGATATTGATGATGGTGTATCAGGCTTAATGTCCAAGTTTGCAGACGATACAAAGGTTGGCAGGGTTGTTAAGGACACTACTGATACTATGCTGCTGCAACAGGATCTGGAAAGGTTGAGCAGATGGGCTGAGAGGTGGCAAATGAAGTTTAACATTGACAAATGTAAAGTACTACATATGGGAAACAGTAACCCCAGATCAACGTATCAACTCTGTGGTACTACGCTGACAGTGGTAGAGAATGAAAAGGACCTGGGGGTAATTGTGCAGGCAGATATGAAGTTCTCTGAGCAGTGCAGACGAGCTGCAAGAGTAGCTCATGGTGTCTTGTCAATGATAAACAGGAATTTTTCTAGCAGGGACAGGGATGTGATTATTCCCTTGTATAAGGCATTGGTCAGGCCACACCTTGAGTACTGTATACAGGTCTGGAGGCCTCATTTCAAGAAGGATGTAGAGCTGCTGGAACGAGTACAGAGAAGGGCAACAAGATTAGTGAATGGAACAAAGGGTTGCTCTTACGAAGAAAGGCTTAAGTTTTGCAAATTACAGAGCCTGGAGACTAGGCATCGCCGAGGTGATCTGATAGAGGTGTACAAGGCTTTGAATGGCTTGAGCATGCTCAGTGCCGATGGAATTCTTCCTCTTGCTCAGAATAATCACCTGAGAGGGCATAAATTCAAATTGAGGAAGGACGGATGTCGGATAGATGTGCGGAAATTCGCCTTTAGCCAGCGGGCAGTTGGTTTGTGGAATAGACTTCCATCGCTTGTTGTTGAAGTTGATAGCCTAAACAAATTTAAGGCTCAGCTGGACAGGTATTTCGAATGAATTGAGGGGTGAAATGGTAGTGGTTGTTTTTTTTTTTTTTTTTTTCTTTTTTTTTGGCTGATGCTGAATAAGCTTGCTTTCTTGCATCATATGCCTCTACTAATGCTAATGCTAACTCTCAGGAACCAATATACTTCTCTCAATAGAGAAAAGAAAAAAGAATCCTGGAGGCACTTGGTGGGGACATACGAAAACAACGATCCTTAGTTTGAAAGTAATAGTGACCAACAAGTTGCGAAGAGGAGATGTAATTGAAACTAGTTAAACCAGATGGAACCCATGTGTTGGGCAGAGTCTGTGAACAACATCTTAGACACTATTATCCAGACTGAGGCTGGGAATTATTCCCCTACTCAGATTGACATTATAAAAGAAAATTCTGAATATGAAAATGCCAATATAGAGCTTCCTTTTACAACAGAAGAATTTTTAGAAATAACTTTAACCAAAAACAACAAAAGCCCTGGTTTTGACCTCCTAGAGGCTGAAATCATCAAAAAATTAACTGAAATAGCACCAGATAAACTAATAGCCTTATGCAACCACTGCATGACAGAGAGAGCATTCCCTAAAATCTTGAAAAAAGCAGTAATAAGATTAATCCTGAAGAACCCAGAGAAACCTCCCACTGATGCAAAATCATACAGACCAATAGCTCTACTCCCAGTACTAAGGAAAATATATGAAAGACTAATTTGCAATAGGATATCTGTGTATTATACAGAAGCAGGCTTTCACTCAAATAATCACTATGGTTTTAAGCAGGGAAACTCTACTGAGGATGCCATGCACCACTTACCGACAACAGTAAAAAATACAGAGGAAAAGTACATGTTGGCAATTTCAATAGGCTTTGCTGGGGCATTTGATTCTCTCTGGTCATTGTACATTTCAACAGTTTCTTTCAGAAATTGAAGCTGAATATGAAGATGTAATTTTACAAAAGCACACTGAGATGGCTTAGTCATGGCAAAGTTTATATTGTTTCTTTAAACTGCATCATGAAATTGATATCTGTATGACAGAAAAAGGGAAACCAATTAAAAAGTTATCAAATATGGTGCGGTTGTTTGATCTTGCAATTCTTACAGACATTTCTAGTCATTTAAATGCTCTCAATTTAAAACTACAAGGGAAAGGGACAGGAAAATTGGTCTCCGATTTGTATGGTGATGTCAAATCATTTTCAGATTAAGTTATTATTTAAATCCCAAATTGAGCAAGACAATTTAGTTCACTTTGAATGCGGTACTGAGCTAAAAGAGAAACATATTTCTAGAGAATTGTTGCCTCTCGTTATGACAATTACTTTTTGATGAGTTTGAAAGTCAATTTACTGATATAAGATCTCATGAAAAGGACATAAGCTTGTTTAAGAATCCATCTACTTGTGTGGCTGAAAACTGCAATCCCATCTTGCAACTTAAAATTATTGCTCTTCAAACCAAAATGTGGTTCAAAAATAAGTATATGGACTGCAAAAATAAACTATTTGAATTTTAAAAGGCTCTCCCATCTGAAGATTTTCCAGTAATAAAAGAAAATGCCATGAAAATGGCTACTTTGTTTGGATCAGCGTATGTTCGCAAGCAAATTTTTCATGCACGAAATCAAATGAATATTTAAAAAGAAACAGGATAACAGGTGAGCATCTTCGTTCCGTATCGAGAATTGGTGTCACAAATTTTCAACCAAATTTTGGGCAATTATTTAAAAATATCCAGCCTCAATTGTCTCATTAAATGTTAAGTTTTGTTCAGTAAGCGTTATTGTGAATATTGTTATTAATTACTTAATAAGATTTTCAAATACGTATTTTCAATTTTAGGTGTATCAATTATATTTATTTATTCACCTCAATATTGAAAAGCAGTTATCCTTTCCAGGTTGTAAATTTTTCTAAAGTGAGCATTTAAAAGGAAAAGTAAAGTATTTAAAAAAAAAAAGAAGTAAAGTATTTTTTTACAAAACAGAAGTAAAGTATTTTTTTACAAAACAGAAGTAAGTCATATTTTTATAATTTTAATAAAATCTTAAAAATAACTCCATGACAGATATTTTGCACATAAAAGTGTTGGGAATTGCATTTTTTATATATAGCCTGAAAATTAAAAACAGTAACATGAAAATAGAAACTTCCTTTTACGTGTAACAAGATATGGAAAATGTAACACGTCAATTTTTCTCGAATCATTCGGTGCGGCTCGTGAAACAAGTCTAACTTTGAATATGGCCCCTTTAAGAAAAAAGGTTGGACAGCACTGTTTTAAACTGACAGGGCAGATGTATTTAGCACCCTGACGGAAAATTGAATGTGACTAAACCAGATTGACCAGGGTTTTCCCCCCCCCAGACATACCCTGCCTTATACAGGGGCCTGGGGGCTCCTACACACCTGCTATGTAAACACTAGGGGGAGGGATGTGTACAGGCAACCAGGGAAGCCACTTAGCTGAAAAATACTAGTAAGCTAGTAGCAAGGAGATACAATGTAGAATGAAAGAGTGTGTTGTTTGTTATTTGGTTTTTAGGAGCATTAGCAACTAAGGCCATATTGCTCCGGAGATATGCAGTAGTCTTTCCCTGACCTTTCCGCATCCTCTGTATTTGGTGGTCACGGGCTCGAACCCCGGTCTAATCAAGAAGCGTGTGCTATGCACTGCTGCTCCTGCCCACCTGGCTACGGAGGCACCTGAAAGAGTGTGAAAGACTGAGTAAATGGGCTGGGCACTGAATGATAGAGTGTGAAATAGGAATTGTGGTAAAAAGCAAATGAGCTCTAGTTTTGGTGAAATAGAGTGACCCAGTAAGGGAGCAAGAGGGAGTTAATGAAATTTATGGTAAATGAGACTGAGTGAAGGAATGAAAGAAACTGACAGAATGAACAAATACTTAATAATAATACATTTTAGCTTGTATACACTAACAAAAACTGTATTACAATACTAACAACATGAGCACACACTGCATTCTCCCCTGGCTTGCAAATTGCAGCCGGGCCAAGCACCCCAACTGAAAAATAAAAGTAAGTTGGAATGCCCTGAGAGTGAAGAGCAGAAACTAGAACTGAATAAATGAGAAAACCAGAAGAATGAATATGAGTGTGATTATGTGAGTGAAAGAACACAAACCACAGTTAAGTATTGACTAACCCTAGTTTAACTTCTTCCTAATTCTTATTTAGCCTTAATTATCATCTACTAGTATATTAATTTACTTTACACACCACTACATTCCCCCCCCGTGTTAACAGAAAATGTGAGAAAAAAGGTACAAAACTAGCATAAAATATAAGAAAAATGTACAAAATTATACATATTTTCCTCCTCCTTGATAGGATGATGGGCAGATGGCCCAGACCCTCTGCCCATCTAAGCAGACACCATCCCGTGGCTACTCAGCCGGCATGGTGTGGGACACTGACACCAGCCAGCAAGGGCTGCCCCCCCCCAGCTAGTGTGAGATAGAGCACTAAAATGCACTGCCCCCACCAGGATGGGCATCCTCACCTGGGGGATCTCATCTGTCCCCCCCCCCTTCCAACCAGGTGGGAGCCTTCGCTACTGCTCCCCTTTCTCTCTACCACCTTAACCTCCCCCCCACTTCCTGTCTTCCCACTACTATCTTCCACTTTTTTCTTTTTTTTTTTACTGGGCTCTCCCTATCTGTAGCTTTGGTTACCACAGGGTTTGCCCAGCCAGTGCTTTCATACTCCCTATTGCCTGGCCCACCTCATGGCACTGGATGGTAAACTAGAGGTTTATGTGTGAAAACACAAGCCCCTAGGCTAAGAGGCTGGATGGACAACTCAACCCCCACGTTAAGGTGGTAGAGAGAAAGGGGAGCTACTGCTCCCCTTTCTCTCTACCACCTTAACCTCCCCCCACTTCCTGTCTTCCCACAACTATCTTCCACTTTTTTCTTTTTTTTTTTTTACTGGGCTCTCCCTATCTGTAGCTTTGGTTACCACAGGGTTGGCCCAGCCAGTGCTTTCATACTCCCTATTGCCTGGCCCACCTCATGGCATTGGATGGTAAACTAGAGGTTTATGTGTGAAAACACAAGCCCCTAGGCTAAGAGGCTGGATGGACAACTCAACCCCCACATTAACACTTCACTAACCTACATAAATCTGGCCTTTACAGAGTTTTGTATTCTTCACATTGCCTAATGTGAAATTGGGGGAACCAGCAGTGCCACATTACAATTAATACTATGCACAATGACTCTATTTCCCCCTAAACCTTCTACCATCCCTTCCCACTTTCCATTCCTACTTTTTGTCTAGTGGGCAATGCTGTTCTAAACCTTTCCCAATTCTTAACAGCCCCCCCCCAATGAAGGATGGGCTTTCTCTAGTGGAGCCCTTCTGTTCTCTTAAATTCCTGTTTCCTGGTGGATGTTTTCATACCATTCACCTCCTTCACCTTTATGCTAACTCGAACTATCACCCTAGCACTCCTTTTCCATATTGACATCCCTTATATCTGAGTGACACCAAGTCTCTTGATATCCCCACAATATCTGCATTTGATGATTTTATGATTATTTCGAATTCATCAAATTTATTTACTATGCTTCTAGCATTAGTATACATACAAGCAGTGGCGGCACGTGACTCTGATGTTTGGGGGTGCCGCATCTTAAAGTTACATTAAATTGCCTTGGTTATAAGACAAGTAGACATACACAGTAATAACAATAAGCAAGTTAAAAATACTACAAAACATTAACCATTGACTTGAAATTTTATTTAAAAACAAAATCCATTCTGGAAACCTTTTCATTCAAGTGTGGTGCACTGTTGACTAAGCTGTTCTCTATTGAAAGCATTGCTTGAGCATTTAGCCTTTCCTGATTCATAGTGCTCCTTAAAAATGTTTTTATTCTTTTTAATGTCGAATGGCAGTGTTCGGGGGCTCTGAAGTAGTCATTGGAATGGTCAAAAGAACTCATAAGAGTTTTGTAAGTTCACCAAGAACTTCAGCTAGATTATTTTCTGAGATAAATTTCAGCAAGTCAGTTAATTTGCAGGTGCCTCCGTAGCCAGGTGGGCAGGAGCAGCAGTGCGTAGCACACACTTCTTGATTAGACCGGGGTTTGAGCCCGTGCCCACCAAATGTGGAAAGGTCAGGGAATGACCACTGCATATCCCTGGAGCAATATGGCCTAAGTTGATAATGCTCCTAAAAACCAAATAACAAACAATAACAAACAGCAGTTAATTTGCAATAATTGTGTAGATCATGTCTGCTATAGAAAACTTGTAATTCCGTAAGTTTTCCTCTTTCGATCATGGGATATGCCTCAGTAGGCTCCCATACCTCTTCCTTGGGCATTTTCATACGAAAAATAACAAAGTTCTCCTTGTTAAACAATTTAGTAGCAATTTAAAAAATGTTAATTGGCAAGTTGCCAACGGCAACCAACTACCAGATATCCACTAGAATGCAAAACGTGTTAATAAACCGTAGGTCTCACTGTTCCTGGTGCACAGTGAGACCTACGGTTAATTAAACTTCAAAGTCAGAAACTTTGAAGTTTAATTAACCGTACTTTTGTGTTTTTATTCATTTATTATTGAAATGATTATTGGAAATAGAAGATGCACATACTGTATGTGGGTCCTGTTAATAAAAATATTCATTGCGTTGCATTGTTCTTCACAAAATTTAATATAACTCTGTTCATTGTATATCTAGATTTAAATAGCCAGCTTGTCCACAGGCACTGTGGCACCCCCGCCGCAGTGCCTGTGGACAAGCTGCCCTCTACATACAAGTATATCTGCAACTGTTTTTACTCTTACAGCCCATGCAGATGGTAGATGACTTTCATCAACCGGTGAAATACCACCACTTTGCTTATTGGAGGCTTGAAGTGGTGAAACCCATGTTTAGTCTCTAGAGCCGTGGTGGCGAACCTATGACACGTGGGTCAGATACTGACCCACAAAGGCTTTGTAAGTAACCCACGTGCATGCGTTTATTGTAATATTGGCCTACTTGTTTTTTAATTATAACAGAGAGAAAAGATAATCGAAAATATTAAACAATAATTATAAAATATAAATATGTAATGTCAGATTTATAAAAAAATAAATAACTAAAAATAAAATATATAAATAAAAAATAACAAAAATCCAAGTGGAATGTGGACGTCGCGCGTCGGCAAACAGTGTTCTATTGTATTAAACTCTGGGTGGGGGTTGTTGTTTTGTTATTTGGTTTTTAGGAGCATTAGCAACTAAGGCCATATTGCTCCGGGATATGCGGTGGTCATTCCTTGACCTTTCCGCATACTCCGTATTTGGTGGTGACGGGCTCGAACCCCGGTCTAATCAAGAAGCATGTGCTACGCACTGCTGCTCCTTCCCACCTGGCTACGGAGGCGCCCGTGGGTGGGGGTGACTCATTACATTGTGACATAAACTTGGCGCGATTTGTCGTTGCATTGAAGAACGGAGATGTATCGAGCTAGTACCAAAGTTACCAGCACGCACTCTCAAAGTATTGGACTAATAGGCAGACTTGACTTTGTTTGTTTGTTATTTGGTTTTTAGGAGCATTAGCAACTAAGGCCATATTGCTCCGGGATATGCGGTGGTCATTCCCTGACCTTTCCACATCCTCCGTATTTGGTGGTGACGGGCTCGAACCCCGGTCTAATCAAGAAGCGTGTGCTATGCACTGCTGCTCCTTCCCACCTGGCTACGGAGGCACCTTAGACTTGACGTACGAGTTTAGAAGTGTTAATAGTAAATTGATTATAACTTAATTTTTCTATTGTCAAATTTTCTCATCTACATAACCGATGAAAGTATATTAAGTGGGCCTACGTTTATAAAAGTTCATCTAAAATTATTGCATCCTACATATATAATATATATGTAGGTTATAAAAATATATTTTTTTTTTGCAGGCGTAGCCCTGAACTATGTCAGTGGTTAAAAAAATGAAAACTAATGGTACAAGCTCCAGACCATATCAAACAGAATGGTTTGATAAATATGGTGTGATTGAAAAGAATAAAACAACTGTGTGTTATTTGTAACGAAAAAAGTCACCTCTCGTACATTCAATGTAAAAAGACATTTTGAAAAGTTGCAATCAAATCTCGGCTTCTCAACAGACGAAGAAAGGAGAGAATATTTTTTACAAAAGAAAAAACAGAATGATTCACAGACAAGTGTTTTAAAAACTTTTTTGACTCCGAAAAATAACATTACAGCTACTAGTTTTGAAGTAGCCCATTGCATTGCTCGCCATGGGAAACCTCTGTCAGAAGGAGAGTTTGTAAAACAAGCATTTTTAGAATGTAGTGCTACTCTGTTTTCAGATTTTAAAGAAAAAGACTTGATTATAAAGCATATAAATGAGTTACCAATAAGTCGCAATACTATTAAAGATCGAATAATCGAATTAGAAAAAAAAATATTTCTTCTCAAATACATAACGATTTAAAGTCTGTAGTATTCGATTGCTTTAGATGAGAGTACTGATGTAAATGGTTATGCACAACTAGCAGTTTTTGCTCGATATAATGCAGGCAATATAATGAAAGAACAGTTAATAAAACTAATAACATTGAAAGGAAGGTGTACCGGTCTTGATATTTTTAAAGAATTTGATAATGCATTTAAAAAAAAAAATGGAAATTGACCTACAAAAAATTGTTTCTGTAACAACAGACGGTGCTCCCAATATGGTGGGAAAAAACGTTAGTTTTATTCAGCAGCTTAAGCAAAATATTAGACATTCTCTGATAGAATTTCATTGCATAATACACCAGCAAGTTCTATGTGCGAAGCATGGCTTAAAAACATTTTCTAATGTAATGCCAGTTGTAATTAAAGTTATTAACTTTATAAACGCAAGAGGTCTTAATAAGTGAGAATTTGCACAATTATTAGAGGAAATTGAGTGCCAATATTCTGGGATTTTGACATACAACAATGTTCGATGGCTCAGTTGCGGCCAAGTTCTTAATCGGTTTGTCATTTTATTAGACGAAATAAAGCTCTTTTTGAATGAAAAAAACAATAGTTATGATGAATTTTCAAATATAGATTGGCTAAATGATTTAATGTTCTTATGTGATATCACTCAGCATTTCAATGAACTGAATAAAAACTTCAGGGACATGACATGGACAAATTGCATTAATGATGTTTGAAAATATCAAAATATTTATGAAAAAACTTGACATCTTTACTAAAGATTTGGATATGAGCACCATGAAATATTTTCCTCAATTACAAAAACATTTTCAAAACACTAAAGATTTTGAAAATATTCTTGACGTTCAAGAAAATTGCATTTTCTTGAACCATTTTGCAAGAAATAAAACAAGCTTTCCATGAGAGATATAATCAATTTAAAAGTTTGGAAAATACACTTTGTTTTATTTTATGCCCACATAAAGCAGAGTACGATACAATGCAGCTAAATGATTTTATGTGGCTAGGTATCACTAACTTAGAAATGGAATTAATTGAATTCCAAAGCAGCATAGTGTGGAAAAATAAATTTGAAAACTTGATTTTCGAAGTAGAAGGAAAAATTTCAGAAAGTAATGCAGATAGGCCTAATGAAGATCCCACACTAAAAGTTGAAAATATTATATTAAACGCATGGTATTCTTTACCGAACAATTTTACATGTTCGAGGAAACTGGCTAACGCTCTTCTCACAATGTTCGGGTCCACATATTCATGTGAAAAATTGTTTTCCTCAATGAATTTTGTTAAATCTTCCAAAAGGAATAAACTTGGAAATTAATTGACTGCAAAATGTATTAAAGTAATGAACACGAAGTATGTACCTAATATTAAGAAACTGTCTGAAAGTAAGCAACAACAAATTTCGCATTAAATATACTTTTATCAACTTTATTACACATACTGTATCTGTAATTATGTTAATTATTAATGAAGAATATTTCAAAATAAAAGCGTTTTCTTTTATTCCTTGCTCATTCAAATACTTTGTGCAGAGGCAATACTGGTCATGATGTCACCTGGTGTGGTACAAGGTATCAAATCAAGCTTCCATATTTACTTTTTTTTTAGCTCTTCACTTGCAAAAGTTAAAGTTATAAATCAAAAAGGAAACTAAAACCTTTTTTGGATTATTTCAAAAGTGAGAACCAAAAAGATTCAACTGTCAACTTTATCTCTTAACAAAATGTTTGATATTTCCAAATAATTGGCAGCCTTTTTACCCCCCTTTCTAATTGAAGCCACTAACTTATGACTCACGGGCTAGTATTTAAAAAAGAAATAAAAATAATTGACCCACTCTTCAAAAAGGTTTGCCATCACTGCTCTAGAGCAAAGTTTCCGGTATCCCCCCCCCCCATACTTCTCCTTCAACTCATGCATGGTACTAAGTACTATAGGTTTTGATACCTTTCGTGTTTGGGGTTTTCATAAAAAAAAAAAAAAAAATTTGATTGTTCCATGAGAATCACAGGTCGCAAAATCTCCAATAGCTTGTTTTCCAGGTTGCTACATGTTCTAATAGAAGCAGAGCAAGAATCACTTTCACTTCTGCCTATGGCCACTGTTAATCTATTAGTCTTTGTATTCCACCAGGCTAGCAGTTTTCTGATCCACCTAACACTGCCTCAATAGCATCAGCAAATATTCTTACACCCCTTCTATTTAAGTGTATCCCATCCCTGTAGAATCACTCTCATATTAACAAGCTCACAGAGAGCTTGTTAATATGAGAAAATTAATATGAGAACTGAGAAAATTCTAATCCATGAACCCTGCACAGTCTCCCCAGGAACAACTCGATTGGCAGGACTCTCATCATGTACTCCCTTTTGTGTGGACAGGAGTGCAGACACTTTCAGTTTCAGTTTGTGAAATTTTTTCCGCATTGCTCTGCACTTGTTAATGATATCCACATCCTCGTCAACTTCATCTCTCAGTTAAAATTACACACATATATATATATGTATATATTTTTTTTCCATAAGATGAGTGTAAAGAGGAAGTTAAGAAAGAATTCAGATTCAAAGATTCCCATGAAGGTAAATCACATGAGAGCTAAATGGTGGCCCCATAGCTAGGCCACAAATCTGATTGTACATAGTATAGTTGAATGGTGTGGTGGCCATTAACAGAGGAATGCTGCCCCTCTATGTTAACAGGCAATACAAGGTGGTAGTTGACTCTCATCAACTGGTGCAATATCACCACTTTGCTTAGGCGCCTCCGTAGCCAGGTGGGAAGGAGCAGCAGTGCGTAGCACACGCTTCTTGATTAGACCGTGGTTTGAGCCCGTCACCACCAAATACGGAGGATGCGGAAAGGTCAGGGAATGACCACTGCATATCCCGGAGCAATATGGCCTTAGTTGCTAATGCTCCTAAAAACCAAATAACAACAACAACAACCACTTTGCTTATTGGAAGATTGAAGTGGCAAAACCCCATTTAGTCTCCAGGGCAAAGCTCTGGCAATCCTCCATCTCTTCCATCATGCAGTATGATTGATGTCTTTAGCATTAGTAGTGGCATGTGATGCAAGAAAGCAAGCTTATACAGCACCAGCAAAAAAAATCTTCCCATGAATACACTTGCTACAAAAGTTTGTCCAGTTCTTCCTTGAATTCATTTAAACTATCAACTTTCAGTCTTTTCAGATTATGATGGACATTATGGCAAGAGTCAGTCTTTGTTACAGTTTGAGGCTATAGCTCTAAAATGATGTTTGCAGTCTGGCAGCTACATAGTTCACCAGGCCGAATCTATCAGTAACTCTCTTGAAGGCATCCAGATTAGCTAATGTATAATCTCATTGCCTCTACTCTGCCAGATAGTTACTGGAGGGAGTCAGAGTAGTATGTATGTGTGGGAGGGGACATTGTTGAGGCCTCGTTATGTCAAGGAGTTGTGTATATACTTACCATATGTACATCATATCCTAAAATTTCATTACTTCATGTCCTCTCCACTTTGTCTTACTGCTGAATTCATCTTGAATAGTCAAACTTATCAATGAAATTATCTGCTAAAAGATCTAAACCTCCTAAAAACTTCCTCATTCATTTCCACTTAGTCTGCATTTACTTTTCTGACAGAATCCCAATTATCAGTTGAATCAACCACTGCTTATTCCAGTTTTCTCAATTATTCACTGTATAATTCTTTTCTTCAAAGGTGGTATGCAAGCATGTCTGCTCTGATAATCCCTCTCAGAAACTTAGTAATTTGAAATCTCCCCTTTTCAATCTTCTCTGGCTTAAAATCTCTCAACCTCATTATGTCAAATTCATCTGTTGCCTTTAGTGGTTTGCATTGTCTACTAATCACTTGGAACTCTCTGACTGGCTTTCTTTGAAACTTGACTTTCTTCAGTCCAACTTTCCTAACAGTGAGGTAATTTTCCTTGGTAATTTTAATGTTCATGACTCCATCTAGCTTCCATTTTCCAGTCACACAGACCCAGCTGGTCAAATGCTGAGGCTTTTGCAATTACTAATTATCTTGCTGAGATTATTCACTTACCTACAAGAATACCAGACATCCTAATCACACAGCAAACTCTGGATCTTTTTCTCATAAATAACCCTTCCAAGTACTCGGGTGAGGTGAGTGTTCCTGTAGACACCTCAGATCACAAACTGGTGATAGTCTTGTTTCCGGCAGAGTGGCTCTTGTGGCTGTTCTCAACCTTCTGTTGTTTGGTATTACAAGAATGCAAAATGGGATGATCTGTGAGATTTCTATTCATCTTCTCCTTGGTTGAATTACTGTTTTATATCTTCTGATGTCACTGTTTGCTCATATTGTGTCAGTGAACTTATTCTTGCAGGGATGAAATTCCACACTCTGCCTTAAAATCTCATCCTTTATCTAAACTAGTGTTTTCCAAACTGTGTTCTGCAGACCAAGTGTTTCATGAAAAATCATAATTAATAATTAAAAAAAAAATAAAATAAATAAATTTTGCATATTTGTAGCATACACCACTTTATCGTTATAATTTTTTTTGGTTATTGATATACTGGCATAGACTAATAATCAAATAGACCGTGGAAAATTTTATTTTGGCGGGCATAGAGAAGTATGTGTAGAGGTAATGACATCTACGAAAAAGTAGCAATGTAGTGATCTAATATGCCATTTGTATGCGATTTAGTCTGGAGGACACGGGTTGAAGGAGAGGGAGAAGCGAACCAATATCATAACTAAATTCACTTCCTTGTATAAATTTTTTTTGATCATTATCAGTATTTTGAAATATTATTATTAAAATAAATGACCATGGATTTGTGGTTGAAGAAAGAAACTTTAAAAAGAGAAGCAAGTACTTCTAGTATTGCAACTGTGGTTGATGAAAATGAACACAATATTGTCACACTTCAAAGTGAGGATGAACAATCGCAGCCTTGTATTCCCCAAAAATCCAAAGTGAAAAAACAGGAACCAACTAATAAAAGACCAAAACGAAAGTATAATGACAGTTATTTGAATTTTGGCTTTACATGTGTTGGAAATAAAGATGCACAGTGCGTCATATGTAATAAAATATTTGCAAACAGTTCTTTGGCTCCCACTAAACTTGTGTTACGTAAGTGTTCTGTAAATATATTGTGAGATGAAAAGTGTTCCTTGAATAAAAAAGTTTGGGAAACACTGAGCTAAACATTGATTTCCCAATAAGCATCCAAATCTCCAGCTTCATTTTCTGCCTAAACCAAAGCTTGTAACCATTATAAAGCAGTTATTAATCAGTCTGAACTGGGGAACACCGGCATTAGTGAAGAAGTTAGAAGACAGAGAGATATCTACCATCACCCTCAGTGAGCGATCAGAGAGAAAACTGGATAACCAATTACTAAAAACAGTTGGCAAACCATAAGATGGAAGCTTGTTTAG
This sequence comes from Mastigoproctus giganteus, assembly GCF_048544385.1. Classification (NCBI taxonomy): domain Eukaryota; kingdom Metazoa; phylum Arthropoda; class Arachnida; order Uropygi; family Thelyphonidae; genus Mastigoproctus; species Mastigoproctus giganteus. The sequence goes on from NC_143578.1 coordinate 128,791,151, forward strand.
AAGACCTTTATGCCAAACACAATCGAAAGCCTTTTGAGATGTCAAAAGCAACTATTTGCGTTTCCCCGAACATTTCCATTGAATTAGTCCATAAATGGTAATGTAAGCCAGAATATCACCAGTGGATCGACATTGACGGAATCCATACCGGCGATCGTTGATCAGACGGAAGGTTTCTAGGTAGTTTAAGAGTTTGCGGTTAATTGATTTCTCCATTACTTTAGAAAGAGTAGAAGTAATTGCAATGGGACGATAATTGGATGGGAGGGATTTGTCACCCTTTTTAGGAACTGGCTGGATATGAGCAAATTTCCAAGTAGCAGGAAACACACCTTTGGAATAAGAAAGTGAAAAAAGGCAGCAAAGAATAGGAGTGAGTTCAGGAGCACAAGTTTTGAGAACAAGTGGAGAAATACCATTGGGACCTGGAGCTTTCTTAGCATCAAGATTCTTCAAAATCCTTCTGACATCCTTTTGATGGAAGACCACAGGAGGCATTGAATGGAGCGTGTTTGGAATGGTGGGATGTGTTTTACCAAGATCATTAATACATGAGTTGGAAGAAAAATGGGATGCTAGCAGGTCAGCTTTATCCTTGGCTGAAGTGACAACAAAACCATCTGGTTTGGACAGAGGTTGGATCAGAGATGGGCAAAAGTTGCGGCCAATAGCTTTGGCAAGAGACCAGAATGCTCGGCTACCATTAGGGCAAGAAGCAAGTTTCCTACTCTTAGCCTGTTCAAACTCTAGTTTGGACTGATTAATAACTGCTTTACAATTGTTGCGAGCTTTGGTGTAGGCAGAAAATGAAACTGGAGAATTAGAAACAAGCCAATTACGATATGCAACATTCTTCTCTTGAAGAGCCTTAGCACATTTATTGGAAAACCAAGGTTTAGTTAAGGACGAGATTTTAAAGTGGAGTGTGGGATAAAGGATTCCATTCCTGCAAGAATAATTTCACTGACACGATCTGAGCAAACACTGACATCAGAAGTTTTGAAACAGTAATCTGACCAAGGAAAAGAAGAAAAGAAGTCTCGCAGGTCATCCCATTTTGCATTCTTGTAATGCCAAACACAACACGAGGTTGGGAATACCCACGAGATAAAGGTTCCATCGGAGAAGAGACAATCACCAAGTTGTGATCTGAGGTGCCTAAAGGACCTCTCACTTCAACCGTGTACTTATAAGGGTTGTTTGTGAAAAAAAGATCAAGCGTATTGGCTGTATGATTAGGATCGTCCGGTATTCTTGTAGGTAAATGAACAACCTGTGCAAGGTCATTAGTAATTGCAAAAGCCTCAGCATCTGGGTCAGTGTGACTAGAAAACGGAAGCCAGCTGGAGTTGTGAACATTAAAATCACCAAGGAAAATGACCTCACCGTTAGGAAAGTTGGACTGGAGAAAGTCAAGTTGAAAACAGAGGAAGTCAAAGAGCTCCAAGTGATTAGTGGAATTGGGAGACCGGTAGAGACAACAGATGAATTTGACACATTGAGGTACAGAGATTTTAAGCCAGAGAAGATCAAAGAGAGGAGATTCCAAATTGCCAAGTCTCTGACAGGGAATATCAGAATGGACATATGCACAAGTACCACCTTTGAGGCAAAAGGAATCATACAGCGAATAATTTGGGCATCTGAGATGAGCAGTAGCTGAATCAACCGATAACTGAGATTCTGTCAGAAAAAGTACATGGGGTTTGGCAGACTGAAAGTGGAAATGGACATCGTTGAGATTAGAATTGAGATCACGTATATTTGTGAAATGGATTAGGAAGTGTTTGAGAGGTTTAGATCTTTTCGCAAATAAGCGTACTCTATTAGTCTGACAATTCATGGTGTATTCAATAGTAAGAATAGTGGGTTATGCTGTATGAAGTAATGAAATTTTTGGATATGGCGTACATATGGTAAGAATATACCCAGATCCTTGACATAACGTGGCTTCGACAATGCTCCCCGCATACACACTACTCGGACTCCCTCCAGTCACTATCTGGCAGAGTAGAGGTAGCAAGATTACACACTAACTGATCCAGAAGCCTCTTAGAGAGTTACCAATAGGTTCTGTCCAGTGTACTAACTAGCTGCCGGCCTGTGAACGCCGTTTTTAGAGCTGTACCCTCGAAATGTAAGGAATAATGGATCTTGCCACGATGTTCATCATAACCTAAAAGTCATCAATCATACTGCATGATGGAAGAGGTAGGGAAGGGTTGACCGTTGAATTTGTTCCATGATGACTCCCAGTAGTCTTTGAAATCTCCCATCACCTTTCTAGGCTGCTGCTTTCTAATAGAAGCAATGCAAGAATCACTCTCACCTCTGCCTGCAGCTACTGTTAATCTTTTAGTCTGTGAATCCCTCCATGCTAGCAGTTTTCCAACCCACCTAACACTGTCTTGTAGCATCAGCAAATATTCTTGCACCTTTTCTATTTAAGTGTATCCCATCCCCATAGAAACAGTCTCTGCTGTTAGCAAGCACAGTCCATGCTGGAAAAAACACTACCCCTGAGTCTTGCACAATTTCTCCAGCATCGAATTGATTGACAAGGCCCTCATTATATACTCTTTCCCCCCATTATGTCCAGACAGAATTGCAGACACTTTCAAAGTTAACCCTAAATTCTGCCTATACATAAGTTTTTGATGGTAGTCTATCCTGGAGTTACAGGTTGTTGGAAGCATGCTTTGGACAAGTCCCACATGGGAATCGGCTGCATTCAAAGTCCCGTCGTTTATACATCAAATTGCAGTCCAGTCACAATTCAGGGAAGATGCGTGATATCCCATTGTATTCAGAGTGGCCATGGTCATAATGCTAAGAAGACAGTGTATGTTCAGCTATCACTAGTAGTTGTGGTCACAGGTCTTGATTTGCATTTTTGATCAGTAAATGCAGTTTAGAAGTTCTCTTCCAAGAGAAACAGGTGTGCTGAGTTGCAGGGATTGCCTTTGAGCTTGGAAAACAGTCTACTCAATAGTCATTGTATTCTGGACATAACATAACATGTTCCCAGCCTTCAAGTTCCCTGCAGAAACAGTATGAGTTATTTTCAATGCCAAAAGTTGTTAGCTTATGTCGAAAGTGGCCTGTAGTCCTGGAGAGTACCGGGAAATGGCTTTGGACTTGTGATCATAACAGGGGAATAAGCTTCTTGGTAATAGCACATTTGGTAGTGTTATCAGGTTTCTTCCAGATTGACTGAAGCTTGTCCGCTATCCTTTTCCTCTCCTACTTAGGCTGATTTGCAAGGTCAAATTGAATGCCAGCTGTTCCATTAGGATGCCTTTTTTTCGGTCTTTGAAAGAGTCCTCACTTGAGCACCTCTAGGTATAGTGGCATAGAGCCAACCAGGACCACGAGGGCAGGGGTACTTACAGTGCACCCTCATGGTGGTAAGTAGCATAGATAAATGGACTGACTCCAATTTAAGCTTATTCCTTATAATGGTGGCTCTGGTACACCACACTGCTTCACTGTAACAGGTTATCAGAAGAAATATAGCCTTATAAATGAGCATCAAGGCTCATTTATTAGAGGGAATTGTGGTCACCACAGTTCCCTCTAATTTTTCAATTCCAAGCTTTCAGATATAGCTAGGAATCACTTTAACTACTGCCATCTGTAGCAACTGAAATTGGCCTGCTTTTCATAGCTAATACCACCTCTTCTTTCACTAACAATGCCTGTTACTTTTTGTTTATCTACATCTGTATTTTTTGTTGTTTCCCTGTCAGGAAACATATTTCTGAAAAACATGACTGCATGCACAACTCAGAGGAAAATTGTGTTCTATTACAAAAGTTGCAAATAAACATTTGGCACGAATGACATCATCACTACGAACTGCAACATATGATATTTTTGCATTGCTTTCTATGCACTGCACACTGTTGTTATGCTTATTTATTTGCAGTTTCTAATTATGTCATGTTTCCCACCATTTCAAATTGAAAAATCACATCATCATACACAAGGCAAATGTGTTACCTTTTTTCAGATTTTATAGTATGCGAAAATCTTGTGTATATGTCTTCTAACCCCGTTTTATTATTTTTTGTGGAAAGAAAAGACAAAAGACAATTTTGGAAATATGAATTGTATATGTTTGATGGTGTCACCTTGCTTTAACAAATTGTTTGACCAGTCTCAGCTTGATGCAGAGTGATGGATGCAAGCCATTCTTTTCTGCTGTTCTACTGCCACAGTGTCACAGGGAGAGAGAAAGCAAAGGAACTTAGTGAAACCAGCTTGAAAAATCAGAAGGAATCCTAGCATCTTTAAATCCCCACAGACATCCCATGTATATTGGTCATATATGATCTCTATTGCACATTGTAGTCCCCTTTAATGTTAACAGAGTGCACAACAGGAATTAATTGCTGTACATTCTCAATTTTGAAGCAACAAACTTTAAAACTTGAATGATCTATGAAAAGATGCCACTCCTCTGGATTGTGGAGGATTCTAATGCCAATTTCTTCATAAAGATCAAAACAATAGCACAGAGATTCTGCAACAGCATAAAAATATGCATAAGAGATGTCTTGTTTCTTTAGGTGGAATTTTGGAGCTGTGATGCAGAAGTTCCATCCAATTCTTGCTAATTAGGGAAACCGGGTACTTTATTTGAACAGGCTTCTTATGGTGTAATCCCAATTATCCAATTCACCAGATTCTTTATCCAGTTCCAAAAGCAATTCTCTGGAAGGTGGATTGAGAATCAGCAGGTCTTCATTGTGTGGCACTGCAACAACTGAGGATGGTATGATCAAATACAGATAAACTACAGCTTTTATTCTGCAGACTTTTTAAACTATGATATATCAACCATTAAAAAGGTAGCAGTCATCATGATGGCTTATGGACTCTCTCTCCATATTCACACACATATCAAATGGTGCAATACCACCACTTTGCTTATTGGAGGCTTGAAGTGGTGAAACCCATTAGTCTCCAGAGCAAAGTTTCTGGCATTCCATCCCCCCCCATATCCTTTAACCCATGCACATTACTAAGTACTATAGATTTTGATACCTTGTGTTTTGTTTCTGTTCATTAAAAAAAAAAAACATCCCTCTAATGTTTGACCTACAGTTCTTCTTTGATTAACTGATTAATTAATCAAAGAAGAAATGAGGTGTCTGCAACTTGTTCTGATCACCCAAGGCATTTCAAAATAGGCTTTGCAAGCACTGCAAAACTTGGTGTCACCTAAAATATTATGCCTCATCTCCTTTGGATCTATATATTATCCACAAACATAGCAGAATGAATCTAGAGATAACTTACATCTTTCTGGAAAAAAAACAAAAAAACCCCCAACATTTTATAAATACTACAGGCTTTTATAATACCATTGTATTGGTATGCATTTATTACATGTCACAAAAACAAAACTGCCTTCAAATGATGCCAAAAACTGATACTAGAGAAAAACTAATGAAACTGTTGGACTCAAAATACACAATAGAAATATTTAAATATAAACGAACTTTTTTTTTTTTTTGTTACATAGTGTTATCAACGGATTCCTTTGTGTGTATGTTTGTGGAAAGTAACAATATATCCTATTAATACCCTGTACTGGCAGGGGTAGAGAAAATAAAGACAACAACAATAGTCTGCTGACAGCTCAGGACGTTTAATAAAATATTTACAACCATTTTGTAGAAAAAAATGCATGTCAAAGATGCAGTCATTCTGTACACCATCATCATAATGTAAGTTCATCTAACCCTGAGTAACTACAGTTACTATATTACACAGTCTGGGTTCTTTCACCCTGCGGGTTGAGCTTTTATCACAACAGCCAAACATATCAATCGAGCAGCCATCACTTTAATCCTTGTATACTGGCTGGAAACTATCAATATTACCCCATGCACAAAACTGAAAGACAAAAGTGGCACTAAAATATAATAGGGAAAAAAAAATCATCACAGTAAAATATATATCTTAACAATTTGAAGTCATTAAAAAGGCTGCAATTACAGTTTTTATATCTGAGTTATGGTTTCTATATCCAGGCATTAGAAACAACAGAAAAACCATCACTATTAAAATGAGCAACAGATAATAAAGATTATGGCAATCTTCTCCATACAAACCATAATTCAATTTTGTAAAGACTAATTTAACATTTCACAGCAATTTCTTTATCCATATTACGAGCAAAGATCTTACAAATTGCTCAAGCTATAATGTTTTTAAAATAAGGATAATTTGTTTCAAATGTTTGCAACAACAAGAAAGAAAGAAGAAAAAAAAAAAAAAAAGCTAATTAATACATGATATATTCTTAGTTAAAATGACCTTAATATAATTTAATCAATATCATGAAAAACTGAGATTCATGTTACATTTTATTAACATTGAATTACCATAATTATTAATAAATAATTATGGTAATTTAATATTTTATAAATGATTCTTAAATCAGTGATACACATCTGTTTATAAAAATTCATAAAAGTAATGCTAAAAGACCACACAGCCTTTTCAATGACAAGTTAACAAAAACATTACTCAGTCGCCTTCTTCCTTTGCCAGTTTACGGTGCTAGTACATTAATTTCATTTTGGCTTTCATTAATCTTGCAGGCACACTAAGTACGGATCATTTAATGATGCTGCACCATAGTAGCAACATCCTTACAGACTAACAATGGAAAATAGACTTCAGTATCTGAAAGGCAATTTTCACTGAAATAGTTCAGATAGTTTCAGCAGTTTTACTGCACCATACATCAAGTACAAGAAATAGGAGATATCTAGCAGTACTATGAAGCAAATGCACCTTTTCTTTTATCACTCACTTATATTGAAATACTGATACAGTATTTTTCAGCTTTCAGATTTCATGTGTGCTTAATATTTTAAACTATTATTTTACAGAAATAAATCCGATAAAATATTAAGCACACATTTCATAAATAACATATCCAATAATAATGAAGACAAATTGATGTAACAAAGAAGTGGGAGAAGCACAACAAACAAAATTTATGAAAAGTGTTCTCCATTTGTTAGGGTCAAAATATTGCACTTTTTTGTTAAAATCAATACAACTTATTATAAGTTTACAAAATAAATCTGCATTCACACACACGCTGAGAAAGAGATGAAAGATACACATGTATAGTAAATCAACATACTGCAGTGTAACAAAGCAATCTCCGAGTGATATGTCATTAACCCATTTTAAATTCTTTAAATATTGTAAAATCTTAATTCAGTTAACCTGCATTAAAATTATTAAGTACATCACCATATACAGTAAAATATAATGGAATATCCATAAAATGTTATTTTCTTGAAATATATAATCAAATATAACCAAGACACGGCAGTACCCATTACTTGAAATTTGCATCTAAATGGTTCTACTCAGGTGCATTACTATTGGGAATAAGTTCAATAATTGTTTAAAATTATACAATATAGATTTTGGTAATGTTACAATAAAATTAAATTTCATAAGACATCAATAAACTGATAATTAATTTTGAAAAGAAATGCACATATAATAAATAAAAATTGAGTGATTGTTAAAACAATCACTTGAAAACCAGAGCTCAAAGTAACATACAACAATTATAAATATTATTGGTGATGTCTGGTACCAGATAAAACTGACTATAAATCCTAAACATGGTGTTTTTTTTTATTTTTTTTAATATTGGCAAATGAAGCTCTTATGCATTTGGAATCAGTATTACTAACTGTAATTAAACTGATATTTTTATATTATAATTAATACCACGTATATGCTATTGAAAGTGAGATCAGTCACAATAAACAGGATTTATTGTTTTATTATTTATTTTTTGCTGTGCTGTGTGTGTATATACGGAGGCACATATGTGTGGTGTGGTGTGTGTATGTTTCATGCATGCATAACAAAGCAAAACAATCTAGAACAAATGGAACTTTTGTGTTGCAGTTTTTATGCATGGAAAATAAAACAAAAACATAGAGATACTATCTTGGTTGTATAAATGCGCATATAAATTTTCGTTATGATTTCTTTTTATTTTTAAAAAGTAATTTTATAGTATCCTGAATTTTTGCTTATAACATATGTATTAGTATGTGTAAACACCAGTGAAATATCTGTGCTAAGATAATGCTTTTTTTAAATTTGGTATCCAATAATTTAGTGCAAATACAATTTCCAAAAGTTATGCCTTCACAGTTTTATCTAAATGAAAGTTGCTTCCAGCATTTTCTCTTTTTCTTTTTAATATAAATTTTTCCCTTTATAACTTTGTTTTAAGCTGAAAGACACAGGATTTTGTCATATCTGATACAAGTAGTCCTCCTGAACTCATAATTATGCTTACAGTTAACTTAAAAAAAAAAAAAAGTAAGCTACTTGTATTATAAAATAATTAACCTTAGGAATTATGAGAAAAACTCAAATTATTTCTAGAAACAGACAGACTCATTTAAATGTGTTTGCCTGTTTCTAGAAATTATATATATAAAAAAAATAATTATTATATATTATGTCTTGTATTATGAAATAATTTACTTTAGGAATAATGGGAAAAGTGGAATTTCTAGAAACAGGCAAACTATTTTAAATGTTAAATTTTGTTTATAACCCAATTAAGCATTTTCTTGAAATGGGTTCCACTGGTGTTTTACACTACATAATATATATATATATATATAGCTTTAAAATTATGTGTTGGGGAGAAAAAATCTGCTCTTTATGTTGTTATTCACTTTCAGCTGTTCCTTTTTATTTATTTTTTATTTTTTTGCTAATCAGGACGGAACACATATAGCAGAGGAAGCTTGGACATTTGCTATGCCCTAAATATTCCTCAATTGCAGCTACCTAATATCATGCAGATAAGCCAGTTTGTATAAATACTACTTTAATCATCTATTTATTGCTTTACATTGATCTTATTTATCTGCCTATTTGAAAGAGCAGGTAAGTGATATATATAGAGAGATATAGTACAGAAAATTGTTCACTCACTAAATTATATTAACAGGAACATATAGATTTGCATAATATGTGCATATCATTACAGACAGAAATATAAATAAACAGAAATGTTTGATAAAAGCTACTCATGAAAATAAATTTCATAAATTAGAAGAATGATGTCAAAGTCAGGGATCTATATCAGTTGAAGAAAAATAAATACACCACAATATTTTTTGTGCATTTTGCTTAATGAGTATTCAACATTTTGAGCCATGCATTAATGAAAATCACTAAAGTAATGACTTGCACAGTTCAAGTATTTTGGTTAAAAAAAAAACCACCTAAAATTTACAAAGAATATTGCAATACTATTTTCTTTTAAAGGCTCATCAGCATGTATTAGGTAACTAGAACACATTAAGTTAGAGTAAAATACTTCTTACAGCTTCATTTAGTACTGCATCTGATTCACTGCTAGATACACCTATTTCCGCATCAAGACTTACATCATAGTCCATGACTTCTGATTCATGACTTTGCTTATCTGCACCTTCAGTTCCTTTTTCTAAGTTACATATGCGTGAAACTAATTCCCCATCTCCATCCTCATAGTAGGAACGATTCTCAGTTGATTGCAGTTCCAGTATACTTTTAATGGCACTCTGTACTTGAGCATGGCGCTTATCATTTTGGTCCTCACCCCCACCCTGTGCTTTTCCCAGTTCCCGTTCTAATGTACAAATTCTACTCTTTTGTAGATGAAACCCCACATAACCTAAATCTGCTTCCCTTCTTTCCACTCTTTCTCTAAGGCCATTTGGCATAATTTCTTGACTTTCGTCAAGTTGCTCTTCTAGTCCTTCTATCACTGAAAGATCCAAATCTGTTCCTTGATTCTGCTCTTCTAAGATGCTTTCAACAGCAGCTTCAGACTCTGATATTATTCTGTGCCCCTGACCACTATATGCTTGAGCCCATTCTGATGCACCATCCAACATCTCAAAGTCATATTTTAATTCAACACCATTTCTTGCTCCATTACCATATGAAGTCAACAATGCTGATTCAAGTGATTCTTCTGTCCTAGCCACTGGCGGTTCGAAATCTGCTAAGCCACTAGTTTCCCCAGGTGTTTCAAAGTCTACATGAGGAACAGACTCACCATCATCATCATCATCTTCATTTTCAAGTGGTGAAATATTCAGCTCCTTTCTGATTTTTGATACAATATCTTCATCTTGTGCAGCTACTGTTGTAATACCAGAGGGAATGTCATTCTCTTCACCATACTCATCATCTTCTGCCACAACACTTGGATGTAAGTTAGGAGGTTCTAGATCATCATCCTCACAAGGTTCAGAAACAGGAGAATTCTGATGATGATTATGAGACCAATCAATTTCACTCTGTTCTTTAGTTATGCAGTTCACAATTTTAGCTGGCTTTTTATTTATAGGTTCCTCTACACTTTCTACTTCTTGATGTTCTTCTTTCACTGAAACACGTTTCAAAGAAGTTTTCTCATACCTCTCTTCCTGAACTTCCAAAAAATTTTCATTTTTCACAACTATTTCTTCTGAAAAGAATTTGCTGTTGCACTTTGGTGATGCATCTGCCACTGGGTTTATTGACTTAAGCCACACATCTGGATATGGAGGAAGATCAAGTTCTGAAAAGAGAAATTTAATAGTAAAATATAAGTTTATTACAATATATTAAATGACAATAAGGAAATTTAACCTTGCATACTAAATACAAAAAGAAAGAAGAAAAAAATTAAATATTTATTAGAATTATGTTGGTGTGACTTAAAAGTATTTCTCCAGTATGGTGTTCATTTTAAACCTAGATCATTATTTTTAAATGGAAAATGTATAGCTATAAAAAAAAATTCCTTTATAGTACTTACTGTGTTCGGGCACAAAAGTGTACCACACTTGCTCCTGTTAATTTTCTGTACAGCTTTAATTTACTTATTTATATATTTTGCTTGTCTCATGTTGCTGAGCATCAGAAATGAGGTGGTAGGGGAATTTATTTATTTTTTATTTTTTGATAAACAAGTCTTTTGTTAAACCACAGCCATGGGCGTCCGCAGAGGGGGGGGGCAAACAGGGTACTTGCCCCTCCCTGGGATTGAGTAAAAAATTCCACAAATTATAATCCTAAAAGTGATTGAGATATGTAACCTTACACCCTCGACCACGGAACGCTTTGTCTGCCTTAAAATTTTATTACGGGCTGGCCAGTTTCGGCCCTCGGCGGGGTAACCATAGAACATGTGTTTCATCTATTGCAGCAATAAAACATGTGTTCCTGTTTTTGGTTAATCGAGTGATATTCCCCAAACTTTACCAGAAGTTTTGGAACATTGCAACTATTAATTCGGCAATAACTATTGGTATGACATTACCTGTTACGACCTGTACCATTGAAAGAAGTTTCAGCACCTTGAGCCGTGTGAAAACATGGTTAAGGTGTCCACTATCTCAGAAACTCGCTTATCAGGGTTATGTATGATTAGTATGCACAGGAAGAAACTAGAAGAGGAAGCGGTAAAGAAGAAATTTATTGAAAATGTCATCAATAGGTTTGCAAGCGATAGATGGAGAATTCAATTCTTATACAATATGTGATTATTGAAATTATTATTATTATTATATATATATATATATATATATACAGCCAGGCCTCGCATAACGGGAGTTCGATTAACGTGATTTTCAGTTAACGCTATTTGAAAAATTATACCACCACTTTTCACTTTGCATGATGCAAATTTACAGTTAACGCGATCTTTTTTTTTTATGCAATAGTTGAAAAAGATTTGAATCGCACGTTAAGCTTACTGCAAGTCGTACGGTCAACAAACAAACGTTTGCCTGCTGCCCACTTCAGTGTGTTCCATCAACCATCGGAAGAAGATGCGTTACTTGTTTGTTTGTCTCCTGCTAATAAAGTCAATGCGCACTTGCATAAAAATTCAAATTTTTAAATGAGCCAAATGAAAATGTTACCGCGAAGGAGATAATGGTAAAAGAATTAGATGAAATCTTTCGTATTGCAGAGAACCTCAAACAACAGGTTTGAGGTTTTCTGCGATATTTATTTCGCCAGGGCCCAGAGAAGACTGTTGTCGGCTATCGGAAATTGATTGATGAAAAGAGAAAGTCAACACTGTTCAAATATTTCTGCAACAGTCATTTCTTCATTGTCAGAGGTTTCCAAACTTTCTCGGCGCCCTTAGTATCTCAGTAATTGTTTCAAGGCGCACCCAGACCAAAAGAAATACCTAACAGTTCCGTTTAATAGTTAGGTCCAAACAACTTAATAAGAAATGCTGAAACTGTGAACTACCTCGAGCAAATAGTTTGTGCGGTGTCTGAAAGATGTTGAGTATTGCTGTATTTCCCTCAAAAATTTAAAATATTCCGCGGCACGCAGTTTGGGAACCGCCATTTTATGCAATAAACATTTAATTCCATAATTATTTTCATTATCTTTTACATTGTATACAGTTACAAAGTTATTTAAAAGGTATTTTTAAAATTCTTTATGGACATTCCAGAAGGTCAAGGACCAATTATAATTTTTCCTATTGATTATTATATTCGATTAACGCGTTTCCGTTTTGCGCGACGAATTAATCGCATTAATCGAGGCCAGTGTGTGTGTGTATTAATTCTTGTTTCCTTTATATTTTAAATTTATATACATTATGTATGTGTTTTTGTATTGATGCAATACTGTATTCTATAATCTACTTGTATAATTAAATAATTATTTTAAAAATTTATTGATATAATTATTTGTCTCCAAGCTTTGCCCCCCCCTGGAAAATTTTCTGTGGATGCCCATGGCCACTGCAGTATCTTATAAGTGCACCGCTTTCAACTATTTCTTGCCTTTTATCCCAAAAAATAAAATAATAACTCTTAAGTTATTTTATTTTTTTTTGCTACATCAGCTAGAGGGCCAAAGAAAATTTTTAATCCAACTTTAAATATAAACAGTAATTTCCAAATTAAAAAGGGGGAGAAAAAATCAAATACCTCAAAACTACATACAATATATTCAGTGATTATCCACTGTATTTTTTTTTTATTTTTTTTATTTACTGTTCCATTTCTCCCACAGAAATGTAGTAGCCATCCAATAACAACTTTAAATTTATCTGTTTTTATATGTATAGCCAGTCCTCGCATAATATCTCCAAACTCTCTACTCATGCAGATCTATCTGCATTATATAATTCATGCTGGAATAGTTAATAATCAGTTCTGGTAACTATTTAGTCTCCCTACCACATGGTTATAGATCACGGATGTCACACTCATTTGGGCAGTGGGCCATTTCCCGTATTAGTGTACCTCACGCGGGCCGCACACGACCTACAAACCTTGCCATTGCTAAGCCTAAAGATGCTTTTTAATTGCTTAGTTGTTGCTGATTGATACTCGCAGCCGAGAATGCACTAATAACTAATTGAAAGGAAATAAAAGTCGAATAAATAACAGAACGAATAATGAAAAGCAAGTTTATTCCAGATAATTTCAACGAGGGAATACACATGAAATTAGCTAATTTAGGCCCTTTTGCCAGACACTTGACTCCGTTTACTTGCAACCAGCTTTGCAAGATTTGGAGTCAAAGATTGAGAAGACATAACCTTCATTATGGAAGAAAGATTGGCATTGGTTAGCCTTGTTCTGGGGGCTATTTTGTTAGCTTTCATATGCGAAAACAGTTGTTCACATAAATATGTGCTCCCAAAGTAACACAGATCTTGTGCGGTAAACTTTCTTATCTCTGGATATTTTTGCCATCCCAACTTCTCGGTATTTCACTTTTAAAATTGAGTCATTCTGCAGATCAATTAGTTCCATTTGTATGGAAATGGGAGCTCTCTCGACATTAAAAGAAAAAGACCCGTGAAAAGAGAAAAAAATGAAATGTTCTTGGTGCTCCTTGAAATCTTTAAAGCGCCTATCAAATTCACCTTTAATCTTTTCTATTGTCATAATATTTTGAAAAGGTATAACTTTGACTGATTTTTCAATTGTTCACACACAGAAAAGTAAGTCAGAGTATATGTTTTTAATTGATTTTGCCATACAATAAACTCTTTTTGAAAACTAGCCAGTGCATTGTGCATGTCTGTTACCAACTGATTTTTTCCTTGTTGTTTGATGTTTAGATCATTTAGGTGACCTGTAATATCTACTAGGAAAGCCAAATCTTGTATACCTAAGACTGATCCTTCAGAAGCAATACATCCTGACCTTTCATTTCCAGCAACAGTATTATTTTTTCCAAAAGTAAAAAAAAATCTTTAGTACATTGTAGCAAGACATCCAACGAACCTCTGTGTAGTACGGCAGCCCTTCAAATTCACCTTCCAAGTCCTTAAGAAGGAGAGCAAACTGGCAGTGATTCAGTCCTCTGGACCAGATGAAGTTCACAGTTTTGGCTACAGTCTTGAGCACACAGTCCATTTTCAGTATTTTCGAACACAGAACCTGTTGATGAATTGGAAAGATTGCAATTTTTGTTTGTCTGGATACTCGTCCTTCAGTTTTGCTTCTAGTGTTGAAACAAATCCTTTGACTTTGCTTGTCATCATCGGAGCAGCATTGGTAGTCACAGCCACGAGTCTCTTGAGAGGAAGCTTGTATTTCTCCAGAATGCTCCATATGCAGTCACAAATGTCTTTCCCAGTAGTAGTTACATAGATGGGAATCATTTCCAAAAACTTCAGACATAACAGACTTTCGAATTCATTTTTTAAAATGTATTTTGGTCTCAACTGGCTTATTTTTTATTCAAATTGTCATTGCAGGCGCGAAGAAACAGTACAACTTGTGCCACATGTTGAATATCATTACTTTCGTCAAGTGCAATTGAAAAACAATGAAACATTGCAGACGCTTCCTGCAGTTATTCAGGCAAATTGTCTGTTATCTCAGTTATCCTTTCAGCCACTGCGTTTCTCGACAACAAAAGTTCTTGGAACACTTTCACATTTCCGGGACACGTTTTCAGCCAGAAAGGTTTGGAATGTTTTGCCAGTAAATAGCTGATTTCATAACTGGCTTTCACTACTGATTTTTTGTAATTACATTTTGCTGCCTTTGAAGTGAGTTCTTCATATCCTTTAGTTTTTCTTCTTTTAATTTACCCTCAAAGTAGGAAAATTTTTCTTTGTGAATTGTACCATAGTGTAATTTAATATTGTACTCTTTGATGACACTAATTGATTCATTGCAAATAATACACACAATTTTACCTTTTACCTCTGTGCAAAAGTAACTCAATTCTCATCTTTCTTGGAATTGTCTCCCCTCATCAACAACCTTTCTTTTTCTAGTTGGCTTGGAAAGCAACATCAAGTTGGAATCATGTGTATATAAGAGTCACAACACAAAACTGTTTGCTTACTAACTTCATTAAATAGAAACGGCAACACAAATATTAGCTCACTCGCATTACGATATAACCGACTTGAACAGTATTAAAGCCAAAGTAAAACTGACTGTCAGTGCATAAAACGATCCTTAAATAGGCAATGGAAAATTCTGGAAATTACCAGTGTTTTCTTTATTCAGAGTAAGTTTGCTTGGGTTTATAGCTTAACACTGGTAATCGATATACTAACTTTCTTGATTTAAGTATTACATTGAATAGTCCCCCTCTTCATCATAATTTAGAATTATTTGACAAAAAGGGTAAATTCAATTTTAACATTATTTACCAAACTAACTGGAATTCTAATATTTCCATTAAAGTGCATAAAAACATTATCTGTACGCAGATTATTCGGCTTAATAATTTAAGCAGTAATCAAGCACTTTTCACTAATGCCTTAACTGCCTTTGTATTAAATTGGTTACTAACAACGTTCCTATTAAGTTTATTAATTATAACATCAAAAATATATTATCATTTATCAAACATATATTTGGATTTAATGTTGCATTTTGGTTAGTGCTAACTTCATACTTGCAGAAATGTACAGATGTAAATTTCAATGGTGGTAGTTCCACTACTTTGAGAGTAAATGCATTATATGACTTATATTTGAATGATGTCAATGCTTGTATCTACACCGATATTATACAACAATAATTTACAAATGGTATTTTATATTCTTCTTTTCATCTATTGCATGTTGCTCTTTCTCTCTTTTCTCCAGATTGTGGTTTTGCTGTAACAAACGTTCGCATTCATATTTTTAAATGTATTTTGGTCTCAACTGGCTTATTTTTTATTCGGAAGCTCAGCTCATTTCTATGTTACACTAATAACAGCTACAGAGGGCACTAGTTGTTCTTTCTTTTACACAGCTCTCTATTCAGTCTGCATTACACTTTATATACTGTTTTCTTCTCTGAGGAACTCAACAGTTGTCATAGCTCTTTGCTTCTGTTTATATCCCATTTATGACTATCTTGATGACACTTGAATTAATTTAATGAATCCAAGGTATTTATTTGTTTTCTTCTTATATATTTTTAACCATATTTTTTTGACATTCCAAAACATTACAGGCATGTGGTATTAGTTTCTCCTTCAACTAATGCTCTCTCAGTCAAGGCCCTCTCTAAGAGGTTGGGTATTTACACATCTGGCTTGCCTAGTATTCTTTAAACTCTTTTCTTTGCTTTTTATCTTTCTACTTTCTTTTTCCCATCCATTGAGCTATTAGTGAAATATGAGGGTGATTCGGACATTCTTACTTTTCTTATTCTTTGCTACCTTTATCCTTTCCTTACCCTGTTTTTATTTCCCGTTTCTATACCGCTTAATACATTTTTCTGTGTTTTTTTTTTTTTTGGTATAAGTTTATCCTTCAGTTAATGCTCTCTCAGCCAAGGTCCTCCTAAGAGAGTGGGTATTACACACCCAGCTTGCCTAGTATCCTTTAAACTCTTTTCTTTGCTTTTTATCTTTTTATTTTCTTTCCTTCATTTTTCTGTCTGTTGAGCTATTAGCGTAATATGAAGGCGATTCGGACATTCTTTTTTTTTTTTTTTTTTGTTTTGGTAGTTGTTGGCACATAGGCTTCTGTGGCCATAATGCACCTCCCAAGGTTTTTGCAGTACTTTGATCCAAGCCCGAGGCGGGAATCAAACCCGCGACCTTTGGGTTGCCAGGCAGGCACTTTACCCACCCAGCTAGCCTGGTCGGCTTCAGACATTCTTGCTTTCCTTCTTCTTTGCTATTTTCGCCTCTTTTATTTTTACTACCTTTTCCTTCCCGCTCCTTGTTTTATTTCCCATTTCTATACCTTTGCCTGTTACACTAAATTTACATCTTTACTATATTTTTCAGTCAAAATTTATCTCTCCTTATCTAGGACATGCAAATTTAACACTATCTTTTTAACACAAAATACTTAAGGTATATACATGAATTTCAAGGTATTCACTATAATTTATTTAAATATTCAGAGTAATTATATTAATTAATTAATTATATACACTGCAGGATCTATTTTGGAGGATCTATTTTGGAGGATCTATCTTTTTCTCCCTCCTCTTTTTTATTATTATATTAAATTTTTTTCCCCCTATTATATTAATCTTTCCTCAATTACCATAAATTTGCATAGAAATGCAGTGGCTCGGTATATAGTCAGGTGTAGTCCCCTGATGAAATACCTGATCTATGTACAGTAGTCCCCCCTTATCCGTGGTCTCGCTTTCCGCGGTTTTAGTTACCCACGGTCAACCATGGTCTGAAAATATTAAATGGAAAATTCCAGAAATAAATAATTCATAAGTTTTATGAATTTAAATGCATAAGCATGATGAAATCTCACGCTGTATATGCTATCTGCTGTTAGTCACTTAGTAGCCATCTCGATTATCAGATTGACTATCGCAGTATCCCAGTACTGTGTGTTCAAGTAACCCTTACTTTACTTAATAATGGCCCCAAAGTGCAAGAGTAGTGATGCTGGAAATTCGAATATGCCAAAGAGAAGCCATAAAACACTTTCTTTAAGTGAAAAGGTGAAAGTTCGTGACTTAATAAGGAAAGAAAAAAATTGTATGCTGAGGTTGCTAAGATGTATGGTAAGAACGAATCTTCTATCTGTGAATTTGTGAAGAAGGAAAAAGAAATTCGTGCTAGTTTTGCTGTCGCACTTCAAACTGCAAAAATTATGGCCACAGTGCGTGATAAGTGCTTAGTTAATATGGAAAAGGCATTAAATTTGTGGGTGGAATACATGAACAGAAAACGTGTTCCAATCGATGGCAACGTGTTGTGCCAGAAAGCATCGAGCTTATACGAAGGGGGTCCTCTGAAACGAGTGACACCTAGGCATTTACTGCGACTAAGGGATGGTTACACAGATTCAGGAAGAGGTTTGAACTGAAAAATATAAAAATTACTGGAGAGGCTTTGTATGCTGATGAAGAAACCGCTGCCACATTTCCGGCAGAGTTGAAGAAGCTGATTAAGGATACCATCCAAAGCAAGTCTTCAATTGTGATGAAACTGGGCTCTTCTGGAAGAAGATGCCAAATAGAACCTACATTCGTAAAAGTGCAAATGTTTTATCTGAGAGTTAATTAATCTGTCCTTCCATGTTTTATGCCCTGGTGGAGGCACCAGGGCATAAAACATGGAAGGACAGATTAACTCTGGTATTATGTGACTGCTGCAGGGCATATGATAAAGCCAGGTGTAGTGTACAGAGCAAAGAACCCAAGCGCACTCAAAAGCAAAAACAAAAATTATTTGCCCATGTTCTGGCAACATAATTAGAGAGCATTAGTTATAGCCACCTTGTTTATGGAATGGTTCCACCAATGCCTCATCCCAGAAGTGCAAAAATACTTGGAAGAGGAAGGGTTGGAATTTAAAGTCCTATTTGTCTCCAATGCCACACTGCTCCAATTTGTGCAGCAGTCTTCCATGTGCAACAGTATCAAAAGCCTTTCTAAGATCCAAGTATATAATATCAAAGTTATTCCCTGCATCCAGTTCTTTTGTGACTGCATCATAGTATCCAATCAAATTGGTCAGGCAAGACTTCCCCTTAACAAAACCATGCTGTGTCTGAGCTATAACTGAAGTCTTGTTAGATGATCCTGCAGTCTTCTTTAACCAGTGCCTCCATTAATTTTCCTGGAACAGAAGTTAAACTCACAAGTCTATAATTACTTGTGTTGGCCTTTGATCCTCCTTTGTGAATTGGGGCACATTTGCACAACTCCAGTCTGTGGATACCTCCCCCGAGTCCAAGGAAGGCTCTCATAATTATGGCTAAGGATTTGCTTACTTCCTTTGCTGCCTCCTTTAATATAACTGGATAGATCCAATCCACCCCAGGTGCCTTTCTTGTGTTTATCTTCAACAATTTCTCCTCCACTTTACTCTCAGTTATTACAAGATTATCTAGCTTACTGCCAGAGTTGAATACACCTCTGGCATTCCCCTCGCTGAATAACTCCTCATTTGTGAATGTTGATGCAAAATATTCATTTAATTTGTTAGGTACCTGAGCAGGATCATCAACAGTTGACCCATCGATAGCAAGTGGACCAATCTGATTCATCCCCTTCCTTCTAGAGTTTACATAAGTAAAGAACTCTTTGCTGTTTTTCTTTGCATCCCTTGCCAAGGATTTCTCGTAATCTGCCTTTGCCTGCCTAACCTCCTTTGTAAATTGGTAAACATATCAACTTGTATCTATCATAGGCTTCTGTGTCACGTGTTAATTTATATGTATCCCATGCATTTTTCTTCTCTGTCATGTCTCATTAGTTCATCTGACATCAATTTAGGCCTAAACCTTGAACAATATTTCTTAGTTGGTGTATGTAAAGCCTAGTAGCTTCCAAGATAAGTTCTTTGAATGTTTCCCATTTTGAATTTGCTGTTGGTAACATCTTCATTTGGTCCCACTGTATAGAATTTAAATACCGTCTCAGACCATCGTAATCGCCTTTACGAAAGCAATAACCCTTCCCTTTACCCCTGATGGTAGTTACCTCTTTGAGTAAATCCCACTTCAGCACACTGTGATCACTGCCACCTAGTGGTTCCTTTATCTGCAGATTCTTAATGCATGAAGAATCACTACTGATAATCAAATCAAGAGTATTACTCCCTCTAGTTGCCTCCCGAACATGCTGATGTAGAAAACAATTATGAAATAAATCCACAAAAGCCTTGCTAGTGTGTGAATGTCCAACCCACAAATTCCAGTCAATATCTGGGAAATTAAAATGTCCCATTATAAGACTCTCTGATGTATTGGCCCACTATTTCCCTGTACAGTTTCTTATTATACTCATCAGAGTCATTAGGCCCATAGCACACTCCTACTCTCAATTTTGATTTCCCAATGCTTATGTCACACCAAGCTGAATCGACACTGCACTGTCCAGCGATGTCGACTGGCTTCACTTCCTTGGATTTTATGTGTTTCATAACTAATAGCATAACCCCTGCTCCCTTCCTATCCTCTCTATCCTTTCTGTAGACACTGTACTCCCCAAATTCCAGTTCTGCATTCCTTATATCTGTGTGACATCACGTCTCTGATATCCCGACAATATCTGCCTTTGATACTTTGAGCAATACCTCAAATTCATCAAATTTATTTACCAAATTCCTAGCATTGGTGTACACGCAAGTATACATGCACCTGTTTCTATTCTTTGCTAGCCTAACACAACCCACGTGTTTATTTGTACCGCAATGACTCCCAGCAGTCTCCGAAATATCCTGCATCTTGTTTTTCAGGTTTCTGCTCATTCTAATAGAAGCAGTGTAAGAATCACTTTCATCTCTGCCAGTGGCTACTGTTAATCTATTAGTCTTTGTATCCTCCCAAGATAGAAGTTTTCCGACCCACCTAACACTGTCTCGATAGCATCAGCAAATATTCTTGTACCCTTTCTATTAAAGTGTATCCCATCCCTGTAGAAGCAGTCTCTCCTGTTAACAAGTACAGTCCAGGCTGAAAAAAATTCTACCCCTCAAGAAATTCTACCCATCAATTGCTGATCAAATTGCATTTGATCAGCAATTGATCTAGACCCTAATCCGGACATAACGCAGTGCTGGAAATCATTCACTATTGCTGATGCAATAGCATTCATCAAAGCTGCAATGGATGAATTAAAACCAAAAACTGCTGGAAGATCTTATGGAGTGAAGTGGTGAATGATTTTAAAGGCTTTCCGGGGATCGATGGAGAAGTTAGGAAAATCATTGACGCAGCAAGACAAGTTGGTGGAGAAGGATTTGCTGACATGCTTGATGAAGAAATGAAAGAACACATTGAAGACCACTGAGAAGTGTTAACAAATGAGGAATTGGAAGAACTTGTTGAGTCATCTACAGAGGAAGAGGGAGAAGAAGAAACTGAAGCAGAACCAGCAATGTGGACATTACCGAAATTTGCCGAAGTTTCGAATTGCACAGACATTAAAGGACAAAATTATGGAATACGATCCTCGGATGGAACGCAGCATTAAAGTCACCCGTATGATCACCAAAGGATTACAACCTCTGCAGCAACACTTTGATGAGTTAAAAAGAAAGACACAAAAACTTCCGATTATAATGTTCTTCCAAAAGGTTTCGGCAAAAAACTTTCAACTATCGAGGATCCCCAACCATCGACACCATCATGGCTTGATGATCCAGGATCACCAGAAGCAAATAATTCTCCTTCTGACGTATTGTCAGAAGGTCAATAGTAGCCTAACACTTCGTCATTCACCTCACTTCATCTTATCATGTAGGCATTGTATCATCATCACAAGAAGAAGGGCGAGTACAATACAATAAGATATTTTGAGAGAGAGAGAGAGAGAGAGAGACCACATTCACACAAGTTTTATTACAGTATATTGTTATAATTGTTTTATTTTATTATTAGTTATTGTTGTTAATCTCTTACTGTGCCTAATTTATAAATTAAACTTTATCATAGGTATATATATATAGGGAAAAACATAGTATGTATAGGGTTCGGTACTATCCGCGGTTTCAGGTATTAACTGGGGGTCCTGGAATGTATCCCCCACGGATTAGGGGGGGGGGACTACTGTACCAACTTTCTTAAGCTTGCATCAAACTCTTTCTTTTCCTTAGTGATTTTAATACTTCCCACCCTTAGTTTGATGTTCACTATTTTAAGTTTTCTTATTAATCATATATTTTTGCTTTCCCTTTCAGCTTTTCTATGCTTAATCGGCTCATTGATTCAGCCTTTAATATCAGATAATTTTATATATATATATATTTTTTTTTTTTTTAGGTTCTTAAAATTCTTTCTCTTTTTATTCCTCATTCTTTTCTTTTCTTACTTGTATCTTCTTCTATTAGCCTTGACACCTTGTGTTCTGCTCCATCTTTATGTATTTTTCTTTTAATTTATCCAGATTTTATACACACACATATATATATACATACATATATTTTTAATTTTTTCCATTGTATAGCCCCAGGGGCTCACATCTGGTGAGTATGGGCGTGGCATATCCAGGGTCCTGAGCTGGATATCATCATTCTTCTCTTTCTTGGTGATTCCTTTCTACTTCTCATTCTTTCCTTCTCTCTCTCTCTCTCTCTTTCAGGGAAACTCGGAAAATTTTTTTTTTTTTTGCTGGTGCAGCATAAGCCTCAGGCTTCCTTGCACCATACGGCTAATAATAATAATAATAAGACCAGTGGAAGAAGGCCCTAACAGAATTTGAAGGAATGGACAACACAAGAACCCACGTGATACCCAAGCAGAGACCAAATAAAATCCTGTGGAGAGTAACAGACCACCTCAATCGGCAAATAATGCTATATTACCTTGACAACAATGGTGCAACGCTGGAAGCTATCCACACAACCGTATACTGTGCTGCAATAGCAGCCACTAGGATTAATAGAAAAGAAACGAGAGACCAGCAGCAGAAGAACCGAAAACAGGAGGAACCGCCAGCTTGGAAAAAAAGACCAGAAGAAGACAGAAGAATTAAGAGTCAAGATAGGTCAGTTGACACAATACCAACAGGTAATAGAAGTAAGAAACTGATTGGAAAGGTGAAGAGCATCCTCAAGAGAGACAGCTTCCACAACAAACTTGAGACCAGAAATCAGAGAATAGGAGAATACTTGGACACACTGAAGCATAACCTCCTTGCACTCAGCAAGAGACTACACCGATACAAAGAGAGCTCCCAGAGGAAAATAAACAACTGAATCTTCGATGAGGACCAAAGAGCCTTCTACAGGAAACTGGATGAAGATGAGAAAGCAGGAAACGGACCACCTGAGAAGAAGACAATTGAAGAGTTCCGGGGAAATATCTGGAGCAGTGAAGTAAGACATAACAACAGAGCACCCTAGATAGAAATAGAATGCAAGAAAACAAAGGACATACAGGAGATGAGAGAAGAAGAAGTAAAACAGTCGATCAGGAACACCCACAACTGGCGAACCCTGGGAATTGATAACATCCAAAACTACTGGTACAAGAAGCTTACCTGCACACACAAGAACCTAGCAGAGCAGTTCACTCGAATGATAAGGCACCCGGAGACAATCCCGATGTTTCTCACTGAAGGAGTCACATATCTGAAGCCTAAAGATTACAAAAAACCCAACGAAATACAGGCCAATCACCTGCCTCCCAATGATGTACAAGATCCTGACCAGCTGCATAACCAAGAAGATATCAGACCACTTAGAGAGTCAGAACATAATGGCTGAAGAGCAGAAAGGATGCAAGCGGAGGAGCAAAGGATGCAAGGAGCAATTAACCATAGATGCCGCAGTTATGGATCAAGCCTTCAAGAAGCACCACAACCTATACAATGCCTACATCGATTACCGCAAGGCCTTCGACTCCGTACCTCATAGTTGGCTAATAGAGACCCTGAAGATCTACAAGGTCAATCCGATAGTGACAAACTTCCCAGGATCAACAATGGCAAAATGTAGTACGACCATTAAGGTTGAGAACATCACAACCAGGCCAATCCCCATTAGAAGAGGAATCTTTTATGGAGATGCTCTGAGCCCACTATGGTTCTGTCTAGCACTCAACCCGCTATCCACCATGCTCAATGGCAGTAAGTATGGATATAACCACAAAGAAGGAAGAAAGAACCCATACACCCTCACCCACCTGATGTACACGAATGACATCAAGCTCTATGCGGCAACTGAGAAGCAACTCCAGCAACTACTCCGGATCACTGAAGAATTCGGCAAGGACATCAGGATGGAATTTTGTTTAGAAAAATGAAAGACCTACACACTGCACCAGGGAAAATTAGTTGGCCGAAACTACCAGCTGCTGACTGGTAAAGAGATCGAAGCTATGACAGAAGGAGAGACCTACAAATACCTAGGGATGATGCAGGCTGAGCAGTTAGAACACAAGGAAATCAAGAAGTGCTTGTTGTTGTGGGGGTTTCATGGCGCATAAGCAACTTTGGCTATAATGCGCCTATTCATTTATATTAAAGGAAAAGGGAAAGAATCGTACTGTCTGAAGTGTCCTTAATCAGAAAAGATTAAAAATTCTAATTTGCTTCAGAAAACGGAAGAATTCAGATATATTTGCCTTGTCACCTATCAAATTCTCTAGGGTTATTGGTTGTTGAAGGATAACCAGTGATTGCAGGGTTGAAATTCTGTCTTGTTTATAATAGGGACAGTCAATGAGAATGTGTTTAACAGTCATATTTATATAGCAATGTGGACATTGTGGTGGATCATCTCCTGTGAGTAAATGAAGATGGGTCAGGTAAGTATGACCTATTCTTACTCTTGAAAGAATTACTTCTTCTCGTCTTGATGTCCGGACACTGGAGGGCCAGATTTTCGGAACCTGTTTAATCTGAAAAAGTTTATTATTCGTTTGGGAATGCCATTGCGCTGTCCATTCTGTTAGGCATGCAGCATGAATCATTATTGCATAGTCTGAGGCTGGGACAGGGATATTGGTTAAATCTAAGCTGGTTGGGTTTTTTGCAGCTTTATCAGCCTGTTCATTGCCTAAAATATCAGAATGTGCTGGTATCCAGCAGAAGGCGACCAGTTGGTGATGATCTTTAATCTTTAGTAATAATTTTCTAATTTCAATTATAACAGGGTGAAATTTATCTGAGGAACTACACAAAGCGTTGATTGAACTGAGGGAATCCGTGTAAACTACTGATTTTAATGAGCAGTCAGGAGGGAGATTTTTTAAAGCTAGTTTAATTGCGAATAACTCAGCTGAGAAGATACTGAATTCAGGAGGAAGGGCTGCTGATACAATTGTATTCGGAAACACTGCAGCTGCTCCAACTTTTGAATTTGATTTAGAGCCATCTGTGTATATTGGTAAAAAATCAATATATTTTTGAGTGTGAACAGCATGAACTTGTCTGATATTTGATGATTGCAAAATATTCTTTCCCCACTGACAGAGGTTAGTGTCACAGGTCGGTATAGGAGTTTGAACCCATGGTGGCTGGGTACAAGTGGCTACTTGTTGAACAGAACGGATGGATATATTCCAAACCTGCAGTAGTTCAAGAAGGCGATGACCAGCTGGTTTTACTATGCTAGGTTTATTTCTGTACAGATTTTCTAATGGTGGATTGAAAAGATATGGCTGAATGGGATGCGAGGCACAACTTTATATCTTGACAGAATACTTTAGCAAAAGCAATTTCCTACGTAAAGATAGTGGCGGTTCATGAGCATCAATGTACAGGCTATGTGCTGGCGATGTTCTGAATGCACCAAGTGCAATCCTCAGTGCACTGTGTTGTACTGGATCAAGCCAGCGTAATGCGCTCTTTCTGGCAGAGTCATAAATGGGAGCTCCATAATCAAGACGGGATCTGATTAATGCCCTGTATAATCGAAGAAGGCAGGTACGGTCTGCACCCCACGTTTGTGCAGATAAAGATCTGAGTATGTTTATCTTTTTTAAGCAGGCAGTACGTACTTTTTTAATGTGCTCTAAAAAATTTAGCTTGTTGTCCATGATTAAACCTAGAAATCTAATGTTACTAGTGACTGGGATGGAAATATTAGAGACGTGAAGTTCAGGATCCAGATGAAATTTGCATTGCCTACAAAAATGGATAGCAACTGTTTTCTGCTGTGATAGCCTATAGCCTTAAAGGCTGGCCCATTGCTGTATTTTATTTAATGATATCTGAAGCTGTCATTCAATAGATCTCATATTTTGGGAATGACAGGAGATGGCAAGGTCATCTGCATAAAGGTAAGTTTCTACAGTATTTGGAAGTTGTTTAGTGATAGAATCTATTCTTAGGGCAAAAAGAGTGGCACTCAGTACTGATCCCTGTGGAACACCTTCTTCTTGAATGTAAGTTGCAGAGAGGGCATGTTGGTATCGAACTTGAAAAGATCTAGTGTGTAGAAAATGCTTTATAAATATAGGAAGGTTTCTCCACAGACCAAGAGAATAAAGGTCTCTTAGTATGCCATGCCGCCAGGTGGTATCAAAAGCCTTCTCTATATCTATGGAAACCATTACTAGATGTTCATGCTTAATAAAGGCATTACGAATGGCAAATTCAGCCTTAACCATAAGGTCCAGGCATGACCTGTTTTGACGAAAGCCATACTGACTATTGCTCATTAACTGTTCTGACTCAATGATCCAGACGAGTCTACAGTGGACAATTTTTTCTAGAATTTTGCTGAGGCAGCTTGAGAGGGATATTGGTCTATAGCTATGGGGATTGGTTGGATCTTTTCCAGGTTTTAGGAATGCCAAAACAGTAGAATGATGCCAAGAAGTTGGATAGACATTTTCTAGAAAAATACGATTGTAAAAGAGCAGAAGGAGACGCAAAGCTCTGTCGTCAAGATGTTGTAGCATGACGTAGTAGATTCCATCTGGTCCGGCAGCACCATTGTGGGCTGTTCCGATAGCATGCAAGAGTTCGGAATATTGTAGGGGTTTGTTATACGGCAGAAGGAGAGCAGTTTGGAAGTTAACAGAGTGCTGTTCTGCAGTGTTTTTAATTCTCTGGAAAAGTGGAGTATAAGCTGCTGCCGCTGAGATTTCAGCAAATGTGTTGCCCAAAGCATTTGCGATATCTAAAGGACTAGATAGATCTTGCCCATTACAGGACAGAATTGGTGAAGGTACGGTAGGAAACTTACCAGAAAGCTGTCTAATATTTTTCCATATTATTTTGGTGTCAGTGTTTTTGTTAATGCTTGATGCAAAATGGATCCAGGATTCTTTCTTGGCTTGCCTTTGTATGAAGCGTGCTTTTGCCTTTGACTTCTTATAATTTATTAGATTGGGTGTTGTTGGATATTGCCGAAACAAATTCCAGGCTTTATTTTTTGCTTTTTTGGCTTTTGTGCATTGCTCATTCCACCAATAATTATAATGCTTACGAACCGAAGGATTTGATAGTGGTATTGTTTCTTTAGCCACATTTAGGAGATGTGACGTGATGTATTCTGTCACATCATCAATAGGCTGGAGATGGATTTTTTCCTCATCAAAAGATATTGATGATCGGAATTTTGCCCAGTTTGCTCGGGCAAATTTCCATTTTCTACATGGTTGAGCTGGAGGAGCCTGTGCTATTAATAGGTTGCATACGATTGGGAAGTGATCACTACCCATTATGTCATTTAAAACATACCACTCTATGGTCGGGACCAGTAATGGAGAACAAATGGAGAGATCTATGGCTGAGGTATGTCCATTTGGGAGCTGAACGTGAGTGTGTGTGCCAGTATTGAGTATGGTGAGGTTTACCGCCTCTATTAGGCTCTCAATGAGTCGACCTCGTCTATCTAATTTAGGATCGCCCCATAAGGTGTGGTGCCCGTTGAAGTCCCCTAACATACAGAGAGGTGGAGGTATCTGTATAAGGAGATCTTCAAGATCTTTTAAACAGTAGGTACGGTTTGGCTGTAAGTAGATTGATACTAAAGTTATTTCAATATGGAGCGTTATACACACAGCAACAGCTTCTATTTCAGTTTGAAGTGGAATATGTTTAGTTGGAATTACTGAATTTATCAGGATTGCTACACCACCATGGGCAGCATTTGCTGTATTACGATCCCTTCGATAAAGGCAATAGTTCTTTATCGAAGGAGAAATTTGCAAAGTTAAGTAAGTTTCCTGAAGACAAAGGGCAACTGGAGAAAATCGATTTATTAGATCTTGGATATCGACTGTATTGCAACGAAAGCCTCTGCAGTTCCACTGTAAAATACAAGGCATTATTTGTGTTTAGTTGATGGAGCTGATTCTGACTGCTTTTTGAAAGTGACTGGTTTATGGCGATCCAATTTGTGTTTGTCTTTTTTTTTGGAAGACTGGCTGACCAGTGTCCATTTCTTCTTCTTCGGCATGGATCTCTAAAAGAGGATCTTCCTCTATAGATGTGCCATCTGTGTCCATGGTTGTGTCTCGAATATTTTTGATTATATTTAAATTTGTAATACATGGTGTGGTAGCACTCATTGGGGGAGGAGATTCTGCTGGTATTGTAAGAGGAGTATTATTTGCTTGGTCTGAGAGTTCTAGCCCAATCTGAAATTGAAATATTAGTAGGAACTGTAACATTAGTTTGAGTAGAGACTGTTTGGTATTTTTTAACTGCATTAGCATAAGAAATATTTTTATTCATAGTAGGTGCCACTAGTCTTCTCGCTTCTGGATAACTTACTTTGT
The DNA here is from genome assembly GCF_048544385.1 of Mastigoproctus giganteus. Lineage (NCBI taxonomy): Eukaryota > Metazoa > Arthropoda > Arachnida > Uropygi > Thelyphonidae > Mastigoproctus > Mastigoproctus giganteus. Next base: position 128,819,808 of record NC_143578.1, read on the forward strand.
TCTCGACCTTGTATTTTACAATTTGTTTCTCCGTTTTCCATTTTTCACAAGTTCTGGAATAGGCAGGATGATCACCTTTGCAATTTGGACAGGTCACTTTGTATGTGATCCGAGGAACCACAGTTGGGGCAGACAGGAACTCCTCTGCATACAGTTTGTGAGTGGCCATACTTTTGGCATTTGTAACACCTTAAAGGGTTTGGAATGTAAGGCCGGATTCGGCAAAGTAAATAACCTGCTGTGTAGATCACTTGCCAAGATAATCTTGGCAAGTGATCTTACTTGCCAAGATTTCCGGCCCCGCCACGGGGAGGCAGGAGCAGTGCCGCTAGGAGGCCAAGCAGTTAAAGTGTTAGTTAGTTAGTGGAAATAGAAATATATGGATAAATAAAGAAAGGTGAGTTTCCTTTCTCTGTTCTAACTTGTGGCTTTTAAGTGTAGAACGATATAGAAATAAAGCTGCTAATAGAAACGTACAAAATTAGAAAAAACTTTAATCGCTTTTGATGAGCACTCTATATATCGCAGAAAAATCGTTTGACCTCGAATTCGCTTGGCACCCGGGGCCTCAAGAAGTGCCCGACCAAAAAATATCATCAGAGACTCAGAAGCCTGCTGAAAGCAAAATTGAATGGAGGGAACACAGTTAAAGCCATAAACACCTATGCAGCTCCAGTACTAACATACACATTCGGGGTCATAGATTGGACTAACACCGAGCTAGAAGATATCATACGAAAGACAAGGACAATGATGACCAAGAGTCGCCAACACCAGCTGAAGTCAGCAGTGGAGAGAATAACAATACCTCGGAAAGAGGGAGGAAGGGGCCTGATAGAACAACAGAAAACAGTGATAGTTAACCTGAAGAATTACTTTGAGAACCACACAGCAACACTCCATCAGGCCATAAGGAAGATAGATAAGTGGTATACCCCACTCAACCTAAGCAAGGAGACCCTTCCCGCCCAGACAGTACACGAAACAAAGTTAGAAAGTTGGGCAAAGAAGACACTCCACGGCAGACACTACAATGACCTCCATCAAGACCACATCGATAACATTGCTTCCAATGCATGGCTCACAAGTGGGACGCTCTTCCCCGAGACTGAATGATTCATGCTGGCCATCCAAGACTAGGTAATCAACACCAGAAACTATAGAAAATACATTGCAAAGGAGCCCGGAATATCAGATGACACATGTCGACGATGCCACCTGGCCTCAGAAATGATCCAACATATCACCGCGGGGTGTAAGGTGATCACCCAGACTGAGTACACTCATAGACACGATCAGATAGCCAGGATAATACATCAGAAGCTAGCGAGGAAATACCAGTTGACCAAAGAAAGTGTACCATACTACAAGTACGAACCCCAGGTAGTACTAGAGACCCAAACTCACAAGCTCTACTGGGACCGCGCCATAATAACGGATAAGTCCATCCCACACAACAGACTGGACATAACCCTTGTGGACAAGATGGAAAAGGCTACATACCTGATTGACATAGCGGTGCCCAACACTAGCAATGTCCAGTAAACCCATGAGGAAAAAATTAGGAAGTACACGGACCTGAGATCAAGGAGATGTGGCATATGGAAGAAGTATCAACCGTCCCAATCATCGCGTCAACCACCGGTATGGTACCGAAGACTCTACACAGCAGCCTAGCAGCAATAGGTCTCCCAGAGAACAACTACAAGGAACTCCAGAAAGTTGTAATCCTGAACACCTGTAGGATAGTCAGAGATTTCCTTGACCGACAGTAACACTAGACATTACAACCACTCTGTCTACTTGGTAGCAGTACCCGTCACGGAGTGGAATCCCCCAATCAGGGAGAAATAATATAAGAGCAACAACAACAACAACAATAATAATAATATATATTTGAAAATTACAAGAGTTACCTCAATATTTCTTCATAGGATGACCTCTATACTCTACTCTCCAGAACTGGTTTTAAAACGCATAAAAAACTTCTTTAAAATTATTAAATGTGTTCGATCTTCTTCGTATATGAATGATCTGAAGCCCAGGGATCATAGTCAAAAGCCCTAACCCGACCCCAGACCCATAAAATCCTCCACGAAACCTTGAGTGACTGAAGACATCATGTCAGATATTTAAAAATAGACGCCGATAAAATATACCACAAAATAAACTGCTACATAAATATGCAACGATGAAATAATTTACAAAACTTTCCTTCCTTAAGGGGACCAAGCTTTTTGACTTCCAGTGTTCACAGGTTGGAATACTAATGTGCAATATGTATTCTACGATATTTATGGGAGATTACTCGTTAGTAAGCATGCGTGTAAAAGCCCGTGTATCTGAAATAAGAAACGGACATCTTATGTTAACTGAGTTATTTTGTAGTCTCATTTCTATGGTTTCCGCAATTAGTAATTTTGTATAACAAGGGGCCATAATTTCAAGTTGCGGGGGGAGATGTTTAGACTGGATTGCAGGAAATTTTATTTTAGCCAGCAAGTTATAAATTACTGGAATAAGTTAACTACATGGGTGGTAGAGGCTGACAGTTTGGGGAAATTCAAAGGTCAGCTGGATAATTAACTACGGGAGGAGGGAAACCAGAGGCTGTCTATATCCTTTTCTTTTATTATTTTTTTAAAAATTTTCTTATTTTTTTTGGCTGGTGCAGCATAAGCCAAAGGCTTTTTTGCACCATGTGGCCATTCCTAATACTAATACAGGTCGACCATCACTAATCCGGCCACCGGTAATCTGGTTCCACTGCTAATTCGGATAATTTCTGCGAATGTAATTTAAAACTTCCTGGGTCAGTACACAGACCTCCTGCTACTGTTTTGGTGGTGTTGGTTGCAGCATCAGCTATTGGCACGAATTCGTACACACTGGAAAGCCATTCCCACTTCTTTTTCTGCATTCATTATTATTATAACCTGCTCACATTTAGCCCCAGCCATGGTTCCAATGCATAAAGGAAGTGCCTCTCATGGTGTAAAGTGCAAACACCATACATTGTCCATAACAGATAAAGTTGAACTCTGAAAAAACTCGACAGCAGTGTGTCCTGTGAGAAGTTTAACTCTGCTTAATTGTAAATTCCAGCAATTTCTCTCAGGTCCTCTTATTTTAGTAATTTTCTTTTAGCCATTCCTTTTTAGATTTTTTTTTTTTTTTTTTACAACACACTTGTACAAAATTGCAGAAAAACACAACACAATATGATGGATAATACAGTGTGCTAACGAACTTGTTTTCACAAAATCTCTAACAATACTGACAAATTTATTGCGATGTTTGAGAGTTTATTTTATTGCAGCGCTGGCCACGCATGCAATAAACTAATCACAAACAACCTCCATATGTATGCCGTAATAGCGTCACACGTATGTGGCCGACATGGCTTCTCAAGAAATAAAGTAACCTACTGGGCCACATTGGCCACAATATATGCGACATAAAAAAAATCTCTCTCTCTCTCTCTTTTTTTTTTTTAAGTGAAAAAACAACAAGACTGACATTACGATATTTATTTTAGAATTACTAATCAACTTATTCGCTAAATATTTTTTGGTTCCTGGGGAATTTTTTTCTTAAACTGGCTTGGCAGTCAACCTGTCAAAATGCAAGGTAGGAGGAGGTGGTTAGCTGTTGGGTAAACTGCATGTGCTAAAATAACCACAAGTGATCCGGCAAACTCACTAATCTGGCACCCCACAGGTCCCAACGCTGTCGGATTAGTGACAGTCGACCTGTACTAATAATTGTGTTGTATGTTTAAAACCTTACCCTCATTATGGTATGGGAAGACAGTTCTGATGCCATGGCTCGTAATGCTCTAACTGACATGTGTCCAAATGACACCTTGTCAATCCCACACAAGAGGAATCACAATCTCCGCATGAGATACTATATACTATGTCATGCATTTCTATGGGAGAAGATGGAAGGACAGAATGATGTTTCAATATGGAGTGAAGTTTCTGTGTTGGTTTCACTATTATTTTGAATTCTAGAATAATAGAATTCAAAAAAGGTGGAAATCTCTCCAAGGAGTTTAATGTGAGGACTTCAACAATTTATGACATCAAGAAAAATTCCAATGCTATAACAAGATTTGTGTCGATTATGGATAGTGAAGGAGGGTCTAGCAGGAGAAAGACAATGTCGAAACCTGAAAATGCCACTTTAGAGAGTGCACTCAGTTAATTTCTTTGTTTTCTTCAGAATGAAGTTTAGGTGGACAAATGCCTGGCCCAATTTTGTGTGAAAAAGCATTGGATTTTAATCAAAAATTAATAGGTAATGAAGATTTTAAGGCAAGCACAGGTTGGCTCAAAAACTTTAAACTGAGAAACAGTATACATGAACTAGATTCAAAGCGAGAAACTTTCTGCAGACGAATCGGCAGCGAGTCCTTTGAAAAGTAAGTTTTCTTCAGTTATAGCAAATTATGAGAAAGAAAACGTGTATAATGTTGACGAGATGGGCTTATTATGGAAAGCTTTACCGACAAAAACCGTAGCCACCAAAAGAGAAATGTCTGTACCAGGTTTTAAGGAGAAAAAAGTGCAAGTTACAATTGCTATGTGTGCAAATGCCACTGGGATGCACACAGATTGTTCGTGTTCATTATTGGTAAGTCGAAAAACCTAGAGCATTTAAAAATCTTTCTAATTTTTCTATTTTGTATAAAAATCATAAAGATGCCTCAATGGATGTTTCTGTTTTCCGAGATTGGTTTATAATTTTTTTTATTTAATTAATCTTATTTAATTTTATTATTTCCGGTTTGATTATTCAGATATTGTAGCTCTGTTTGTAAGTCAGCTTCGTCATGGCAATAATTTATTGTGTTACGAAACTGATCTTTTTACACTGTATGGATGGTGTGAATAAAAATGCAAACATTTCTCTGTATTTGTCTTTTTTCTATTGGTACGAGTTTTTAACTAATCACTGTGCTTAAAAATCTAAGTTTAAGAAATTTATACTATTATCTTGCAAAGAAAGATAATAGTATAATAATAGTATATATATTCCTATAGTATAATATAATAGTATAATAATATAATAATATTATTAAAAGAGAATAGTATAATAATAGTATATAGATAATAGTACATATATTCCTTCTGTTGGAAATTATAAGAATATAATTAGGGTAGTGAATAAATAATTTAACTGTGAGAGGGAGAGGGTTAAGAATTTGATCTTCTATTGATACTAAATGTATTTCCGACAGTGATGCACAAGTTCCTAGTCCCATTGGTAGACCAATGGGACAAAATACTCATTCAGTTTGTTTGTTATCTGAGCAGGATCTTCAACAATGATATTGATGGTTCCACTGTTGATGATCCTGCTCAGATAGCAAACAAACTGAATGAGTATTTTGCATCTACATTCACACACAAAGAGTTATTATGGTTTGAAAATGCCAGAAGGTTATCAAATTGTAGCAGGGTGCTTAATGATTTTGTAATAACTGAGAGGAAAGTGGAGGAAAAATTGTTGAACACAAACATAATAAAGGCACCTGGGGTGGATGGGATCTATCCAGTTATATTAAAGGAGGCGGCAAAGCAACTAAGCAAACCCTTAGTCATAATTATGAGAGCATCCTTGGACTCAGGGGAGGTCCCTACGGACTGGAGATGTGCAAATGTATCCCCAATTCACAAAGGGGGATCGAAGGGTGACACGAGTAATTACAGACCAGTTAGTTTAACTTCTGTTCCGTGTAAAATAACGGAGTCACTGGTTAAAGATACATTGCAGGATCATTTAGACAAGGCAGCAATAATTCAGACACAGCATGGGTTTGTTAAGGGAAAGTCTTGTCTGACAAATTTGATAGGATATTATGATGTGGTTACAAAGGAACTAGATGCAAAAAATAATTTTGATATCATTTATTTGGATTTCAGGAAAGCTTTTGACACTGTTGCGCATGGAAGACTATTGTATAAATTGGAGCAGAATAGTATTAAGGGTAAGTTGCTACAATGGATAAAAGGATGGTTGAGTGGGAGAAGACAGAGGGTGGTAATTAATCGGTGCTGCTCTTCGTGGACTAATGTTATTAGTGGAGTCCCACAGGGTTCGGTGTTGGGTCCTCTGTTGTTTTGTATATTTATCAATGATACTGATGAAGGTATATCAGGCTTAGTGTCGAAGTTTGCAGATGATACAAAGGTTGGCAGGGTTGTCAATGACAACCCTGTGTGCTACTGCAACAGGTTCTAGATAATTTGGGCAGATGGGCTAAGCAGTGGCAACTGAAGTTTAACCTTGACAAATGCAAAGTACTGCATATGGGTAGAAGTAACCCCAGAGAAACGTACCAACTGTGTGGTACTACACTTAAGATGGTAGAAAATGAAAAAGACCTGGGAGTAATTGTGCAGTCAGATATGAAGTTTTCTGATCAGTGCAGACAGGCTGCCAGAACAGGTCATGGGGTCTTTAGCATTAGCATTAGTAGAGGCATTTGATGCAAGAAAGCAAGCTTATGCAGCATCAGCCAAAAAAAAAAAAAAAAAAAAAACCCACTTCCACTTCACCCCTCTGTTCAATGATATACAAGAATTTTGCTAGTAGGGAGAAGGAGGTGATTATTCCTTTGTATAAGGAAATTGTCAGGCCACGCCTACAGGTCTGGAGGCCTCATTTTATGAATTACTGTATTTCCCCATGTATAAGACGCACCTTTTTTCGAAAAATTTGGCGTCTAAAAACTGGGTGCGTCTTATACAGTGGTTGTAGATTTTTTTACTTGTATTTTCCGCTTTTTTGCGCTTGTTTTCTTTGCGCTCATTGTTTTGCACTTGTTACCGGTATATTAGGTTACGTATTGCCACGACGGAACCAAGCTGCCTCCTATGCTGATTTTCAAACGCGAAACAATGCCAAAAGAAGACATTCCTCGAGGAGTGATTGTCCACGTTCATGACAAGGGTTGGATGGATCAGGATGGGATGAAGATCTGGTTTGAGAAAGTTTGGAGCAGGAGACCAGGTGAGCTCTTACGCAAACCTGCCCTATTGGTGCTTGATCAGTTCAGGGCACACATAACAAAAAACACAGAGGATTACCGCAGAGCAAAAAACAAAACTTGCCGTCATACCTGGAGGCTTGGCATCCCAGCTCCAACCACTTGATGTCAGCATTAACAAACCCTTCAAAGCTGCCATGAGAGACGAATGGAACCAATGGATGAAGTCTTCTGGGGACAATTTGACACCAGCAAGAAGAGTGAAGAAACCAACTATAGGAGAAGTTTGTACCTGGGTGAAAAGATCCTGGGATAATATCAAGATTGAGATCGTTGTCAAGTCATTTAAGAAGTGTGGCATTTCAAATGCCATAGATGGAACTGAGGACAAGGCAATATATGAAGACAGTAATTCGTCATCAGACACAGATGAGGACAAGCTAATGGATGGGAGTTTTGATAGTGATGAGGAGTTGTATGAATTTTATGATGAATAAAACTTGACTTCAATAACTTTATGTAATACATTTTTTTTTCAAATTTCGGGCCCCAAAATTAAGGTGCGTCTTATACATGGGGAAATACGGTATGTAGAGTTGCTAGAATGAGTACAGAGAAGGGAAACAAGATTGGTGAGGGTAACGAAGGGGGATACTCTTACCAAGAAAGGATTAGGTTCTGCTGCAAATTGCAGCATTGGAGACTAGACACCTGTAAGGTGATATGATTGAGGTGTATAAGGCCTTGAATGTGTTGAGCAGGATCGATGCTAATGATTCTACCTCTTGATCAGATTACGAATGTGTAGGGCAGGGGTGGGTAACATCCGGCCCGCGACGATGTTGAATCTGGCCCCCTCGGTAAATGCATAAATATAGAAAATCCATACCTGACTACACTCGCCGTAAATGTTCGGCTTAATTCGGTTCAATCGGGCATCGCGGCCAGTACAACAGTAACCAAGTAATTCTACGCAGCATCAAAGTTATTTCCTAATTATTATTGTAGCATCGATCGAACGAAGTTCCTTTGGGTTTGACTTCTTATGAAAAAAATAATATTGGTGGGAGATATTTTGTTTTATGCCTTTTCTAATTATTATAATTTTTAATTTAATATAATTTATAGCCCATAAAATGAGCCAATTAAAAAAAAAGAAAAATTGATGCCGAATGCTGCATTTTCAATGATAATTGGACATTCAGATATTTTTTTTTTAAATATATTAATAATTTGGTAATTCAAGTAATATAACATTTTTTAGGTTCTGATTTTTTTCATTAAATCGTTCAATCTATTCCGGCCCACATCATGATGCAAAAATTTCATTCGGCCCGCATCATGATACGAAAATTTCATTCGGCCCGCTGACGAAAAAAGTTGCCCACCCCTGGTGTAGGGGCATAAATTCAAATTGAGGAAGGAGAGTTGTAGAATAGATGTTCGGCAATTTGCCTTTAGCTGGCAGGTGGTTGATTGCTGGAACAAACTTCCATCTGTCTTTGTGGAAGTTGATAGCTTAAATAAATTAAGGAATAACTTGACAAACGTTTAGAACAGACTGTTGTGTGAAATGGGATTTTTTTTTTTTTTTTTTGGCTTATGCTCTATAAGCTTGCTTTCTTGCATCATATGCCTGTACTAATGCTAATGCTCATGTTGCCTGACTGCATAAAAATATTGACGTCATTAATAGAGGGTACTCTTCATATTTGGAGAAGTTTTTCAGTAAAAGAATTAACATTGATAGCAAAAACGCATCACTTACAACATATCCTTGGAGAACTCCTTTCTCTTGGCAAAAAAGGACAAAAGAGAGAGTGGATCCCACATAAACTTGGAATGAGCAGTTTGAGAGAAAATTTTTAAGGCGGCCTTTAAAAATACAGGTTAAGAATGTCATTTAAGATTCCAAATCTCCAAGCTGGTCACACATTTTTTTGTACATCAGAGAAAACCAATCCAAGTACTCGTATTTCAGGAAAGCATCACAGAGTGTTGACCTGTTCCTTTAGACCCCACCATATCCTGGAAAGGAAGTCATTTGATTCATAATACAATAAGGTGGGCATGATCCACTTTCCAGGATGTTGCACAATCATTTCAGAGCAATGGGATAGTAATTCTTTGGGATTTTTGAATCCTTTCCTAGTTTGGAAAGGCAAGCACAATTGTCTTATGCCAGGAGTCAGTGAACTGCTCTTCAAGGCAGATTCTGTTGTAAAAACAGGGTAGACGATTCTTGGATTCTGATGAAAGATGTTTAATCATCTCATAATGGATGTTGTCTGGCTCTATAGCACTCACCTTGGAGAGACAGAGTGCCATGTAAAATTTATGCATTGGAAATGCTGGACAATTGTAGAATAGATGGAATTGTTACAAGACAACTGCAATGGTTGCTATTTTAAGTTTTGAGCCCAGAAACTATGGGGGTATACTGTTTTCACTGACATTTCTGATAAAATAGCATTAGCATTAGTAGAGGCATATGATGCAAGAAAGCAAGCTTATATAGCATCAGCCAAAAAAAAAAAAAACACTTCCAATTTCACCCATCCATTCGCTCCAAATATCTGTCTAGTTCTGCTTATAATTTATTTAATCTGTCAACTTCTACAACAACAGATGCCAGACAAGCTGTGCTTACTACCTGGAAGTCTAAAACGCTGATGAAACTGATATACGGGTAAAACTTAAGTCAAATGGGCCCAATTTTGGCAAAGTCCGGATGGTCTGCGACAGAGAAATCCTCTGCTTGCACCTTCACGATGGTGGGACTGTTAGTAATCCCCATAACACCCATACACAAGGACATTGTGGGTAACCACCCAGGTGTGAACAAATGTAAGCAGGGGGTCGAGGTGTGGCGCCCATGTGGAAGAATGCCCCCCCCCCCCCCCGTGTTACCAGGCAATACTAGGTGGTAGATAACTCTCATCAACTGGTGCAACCCATGTTTAGTCTTCAGAGCTAAGTCCTGGTCAACCCTTCTCTTCCATCATGCAGTATGATTGATGTCTTTTGACGTTATGATGAACACCATGGCGAGATCCAAACTAGCTTACATTCGAGGGCACAACTGTAAAACGGTGTTTACAGGAAGGCCCTAGTTAGTACACTGGACAGAACCTATTGGTAACTCTCTAGGAAGCTTCTGGATCAGCTAGTGTATAATGTTGCTACCTCTACTCTGCCAGATAGTGATTGGAGGAGTCTGAGTAGTGTGTATGCAGGGGTGGGCATTGTTGAGGCCCGTTATTTCAAGGATCTGGGTATATTCTTACCATGTGTATGCCATATCCAAAAATTTCATTACTTCTTATAGCATGTCCCCCCCCCACTTTTTCTTACTATTGAATATACCATGACTTGTCAAACTAATATAGCAAACCTATCTGCAAAGAGACCTAAATCTCCCAAACACTTCCTAGTTCTTCATCATCATGAACTTGGTCTGGCTTAGGTCTTTTAAGACCTGTTCCGTTGTAGCTCTTGGAGGGGGTCTTGATCTCACCGTCATTGTCTTGCCCAACCCATATCTCTCTTGCCTATAGGTTTGTTGTTGTTGTTGTTTGGTTTTTAGGAGCATTAGCAACTAAGGCCATATTACTCCGGGGATATGCGGTGGTCATTCCCTGAGCTTTCCACATCCTCCGTATTTGGTGGTCATGGGCTCGAAACCTGGTCTAATCAAGCAGCGTGTGCTACGCACTGCTGCTCCTGCCCACTATAGGTTTGTAGATAAAGCCTAACTTTGGGATCCAGTCTGGGTTTATTCTTTCTATGTGGCTGATCCATTTTTTTTTATACTGTTTTATGTCATTTACTATGTTATCTACTTTTAATTTCTCACGAATATCCAAATTTCTTTGGTGGTCTAGACTTGTAAAGCCTAACAATGGTCTTAAAAATCTCATTTGTGCTGCTTCTAGTTTTTGTGCATCTTTCTTATTTATGACCCAAGTCTCACAGGTGCAGAAGAGGACTGATTTTGAAGTGATGTTCTGCAGTCGTAATTTTCTTTCAGTTGTCATTTGTTTTCCGAAGTGGCGTTTAATCGTTCCGTTCATTTTATTATATTTTTGTCGTTTAGGGTGCATCTCTTACTTAATTCCTAGTTCATTTCACAAATATACGTGGTCTCAGTTCTAATCTCAATGATGTCCATTTCCACTTATAGTCTGTAAACCCCATGTACCTTTTCTGAGAGAATCTAAATTATCGGTTGATTCACCCATTGCTCATCTCAGTTGCAAAAATTATTCACTGTATGCTTCCTTTCGCCTCAAAGGTGGTACTTGTGCATATATCCGCTCTGATATTCCCTATCACAGACTTGGTAATTTGAATCTCTTCTTTTTGATCTTCTCTGGCTTAAAATCTCTCTACCCCATTCTGTCAAATTCATCTGTTGTCTCCACCATTCTAATAACTCCATTAATCACTTTGACTTCCTCTCTCTGCAACTTGACTTTCTCCAGTCCAACTTTCCTAACAGTGAGGTAATTTTCCTTTGTGATTTTAATGTTCACAACTCCAGCTGGCTTCCGTTTTCTAGTCACACAGACCGAGCTGGTCAAGATGTTGAGGCTTTTGCAATTACTAATGACCTTGCACATATTGTTCATTTACTTACCAGAATACCGGACAATCCTAACCATACAGCCAACAAGCCTGATCTTTTTCTCACAAACAACCATTTAAGTACACGGTTGAAGCAAGTGGTCCTTTAGACACCTCAGATCACAACTTTGTGATTGCGTCTTCTCCAATGGAGCCTTTATCTCATGGCTATTCCCAATCTTGTGTTGGGAATAGCCATGAGCCAAACTGCAGCTGGCTTCAGTTCTCTAGACACCCAGACCCAGCTGGTCGAGATGCTGAGGCTTTTGCAATTGCTAATAACCTCACACAGATTGTTCATTTACTACTAGAATACAGAACAATCCTAACAATACAGCCAACAGGCTTGATCTTTTTCTCACAAACAACCCTTCTTAGTACTCGTTTGAAGTGAGCGGTCCTTTAGGGATCTCAGATTGCAACTTGGCGATTGTCTATTTTCCAATGGAGCCTTTATCTCGTAACTATGGAACAAAGGGTTGCCTTTACGAAGAAAGGCTTAAATTTTGCAAATTACAGTGTCTGGAGACTAGCCACCAGCGACGTGATCTGATAGAGGTGTATAAAGCCTTGAATGGTTTGAGCATGCTCAATGCTGATGGGATTCTTCCTCTAGCTCAGAATAATCACCTGAGAGGGCTTAAATTCAAATTGAGGAAAGACAGATGTAGGATGGACTTGCGGAAGTTTGCCTTTAGCCAGCGGGTGGGTGGTTGGTGGAACAGACTTCCATACCTTGTCGTGGAGGTTGATAGCCTAAATAAGTTTAAGGCTCAGCTGGACCGGTATTTTGACCGAACAGAGGGGTGAAGTGGAAGTGGGTTTTTTTTTTTTTTTTTTTTGGCTGATGCTGCATAAGCTTGCTTTCTTGCATCAAATGCCTCTACTAATGCTAATGCTATTTATTCCCAACCTCGTGTTGTTTGGCATTACAAGAATGAAAAATGGGATGACCTGCATGATTTTTTTTCTTCTTTTCCTTGGTTGGATTAGTGTTTCAAAACTTCTGATGTCAACCTTTGCTTAGATCGTATCAGTGAAATTATTCTTGTAGGAATGGAAACCTGTATTCCATATTCCACCTTAAAATCTCGTCCTTTATCTAAACCTTGGTTTTACAATAAATGTGCTATGGCTGTTGAAGAGAAGAATGTTGCATATCGTAATTGGCTTCTTTCCAATTCTTCAGTTTCATTTTCTGCCTACACAAGAGCTTGCAACAATTTTAAAGCAGTTATTAATCAGTCAAAACTAGATTTTGAACAGGCTAAGAGTAGAAAACTTTTTTCTAGCCCTAATGGTAGCCAAGCATTCTGGTCTCTTGCCAAAGCTATTGGCCGCAACTTTTGCCCATCTCTGCTCCCACCTCTGTTTCAAAACCAGATGATTTTATTGCCACTTCAGCCAAGGATAAAGCTGACCGCTAGCATCATATTTTTCTTCCAATTCATGTATTAATGATCTTGGTAAAAGAACTCCCACCATTCCCAGCACATCCCATCTCTGGACAAACTGAATGGAAAAGTTTGGTGAAACTCAAACACTTGCTCTTGATATTTCAAAGGCTTTCGATTGTGTTTGACATAAAGGTCTTCTAAACAAGCTTCCATCTTATGGATTGCCAACTGTTTTTTGTAATTGGTTATCCAGTTTTCTCTCTGATCGCTCATTGAGGGTGATGGTAGATGGCTCTCTGTCTTCTAACTTCTCCACTAATGCTGGTGTCCCTGAAGGTTCAGTTCTTTCCCTCCACTCTTTTCCTCTTGTATATTAATGACCTTCTTCCACTGGCCGTCAATCCTATCTATAGTTTTGCTGATGATAGCACATTGCATCCCACTTCCCAATTTGTGAAACCTTGTCCTGCTCAATCACAGCTTCAACTTCTTGAATATTCACTAACAATTCTTTAAATGCCGATCTCCAGGTAATTCTCCAGATGGGCAACGACAACTTAGTTGATTTCAATCCTTCTAAAGCTCAGTCCTGTCTTATATCTTAGAAAAAGGATACTTCTACTCTTATGCTTATCATTGGTGACACTCCAATTTCTAGGCAAGATGATATATCTCTTTTGAGGATTATCCTGACTTCTAATCTCTCTTGGCACAAGCACATTACAAATATTGCTTCTTTTTCATCTAAAAAATTTGGTTTTCTCTTTCTCTCTCGGCGTTACCTTTCTTCCAAAGAGATGTTCACTCTGTACAAATCTCAAATCCACTCTACCATGGAATATTGTTCCCACATCTGGGGTGGTGCTCCCAAAACCTCTCTCAGGCTTCTAGATTCCATTTAGAAGGGGGCAATTAGCTTAATTAATGACTTATCTCTAACAGAGTCTCTCCATTCTCTGTGCCATAGACGTATTGCTTCTGCTGCATGCCTTTTCTACAGATAATTTCCATGGGCACTGTTCTTCTGAATTAGCTTCTATAATTCCCGCTCTCTCTCTCTTTCAAAAGAGTCTGAACACATTCCACCACCAGCTAACATCCATTTACTGTTTGTCCCCAAACTCACAGAACCAACTTTTCATCTTCCTTGTTTATTCATTCAACTACCGTTTTCTGGAACAACCTTCCTTCATACGTATTTCATGAAAATTACAGTCTACACAAGTTCAAGTCTAATGTTAAAAAATATCTTCTTTCATCTTCTCAACCTCCAAACCATGCACGGTACTAAGTACTATAGGTTCTAATACCTCTTGTGTTTGGAGGTTTCATAAAAAAAAATAAATAAATAAAAAAAGATGGAAGTTTGTTCCAGCAATCAACCACACACTGGCTAAAGGCAAACTTCCGCACATCTATTCTACAACTCTCTTTCCTCAATTTGAACATATGTCCCCTCAGGTGATTTATCTGGGCAAGAGGCAGAATCCCATCAGCATTGAGCTTGCTCAAACCATTCAAGGCTTATACGCCTCAATCAGATCACCTCGCAGATGCCTAGTCACTAGACACTATAATTTTCAAATCTTAAGTCTTTCTTTGTAACAGCAACCCTTTGTTCCATTCACTAATCTTGTTGCCCTTCTCTGTACTTGTCCAGCAGCTCAAAATTCCTTCCTAAAATGAGGCCTAAAACCTATATATGGTACTCAAGGTGTGGCCTGATCATTGCCTTATACAAGGGGATAATCACCTCCCTATCCCTGCTAGAAAAGTTCCTGAATATCATTGACAAGACACAGTAATGCTACTCTTGCTGACTGTCTGCACTGCTCAGAAAACTTCATTACTGACTGCACAATTACTCCCAGGTCCTTTTCATTCTCTACCACCTTGAATGTATTACCACACAGTTGATATGTTACTTTGGGGTTACTGATACCCATATACAGTACCTTACATTTGTCAATGTTAAACTCCAGTTGCCAACTCTCAGCCCATCTGCTCAATGGTTCTAGATCCTGTTGCAGTAGCGTACTGTCATTAACAACCCTGTCAACCGTCATATCATCTGCAAACTTAGACTTTAAGCCTGATATACCTTCATCAATATGATTAATAAATACAGAAAACAACAATGGACCCAACACTGAACCCAGTAATAACATTAGTCCACGAATAGCAGCATCCACTGATTACCACTCTGTCTTCTCTTATTCAACCATCCCTTTATCCATAGCAGCATTTTGCCCTTAATGCCATACTGCTCCAATTTGTACAGTAGTCTTCAATGTGCAACAGTATCAAAAGCTTTGCTAAGTTCCAAGTATATAACATCAAAATAATAATTTTTTGCACCCAGTTCCTTTGTGACCACATCATAGCATCCAAATTAAATTGATCAGACAAGACTTCCCCTTAACAAAACCCATGTTGTGTCCGAACTATAACTGAAGCTATAACTATAACTCAGATGATCCTGTCTAGATGATCTTGTAGTGCTTCTTTAACCAGTACCTCCATTAATTTCCCTAGAAAAGAAGTTAAACTAACAGGTCTGTAATTACTTGTGTCACCCTTTGATCCTCCTTTGTGAATTGGGGTCACATTTGCACATCTCCAGTCCATGAGTACTTCCCCTAAGTCCAAGGAAGCTCTCATAATTACAGCTAAGGGTTTGCTTACTTTTTTTCCACCTCCTGTAATATAACTGGATAGATCCCATCCACCCCAGGTGCCTTTTTATGATTATCTTCAACAATTTCTCCTCCACATTGTTCTCAGTTATTAAAAAAAATCATTTAACTCACTACCATAGTTTAATACACCTCTGGTATTCCCCTCCCCAATTAACTCCTCATGTGTAAATGTAGATGCAAAATACTCATTCAGTTTGTTGGCTACCTGGGCATGATCATCAACAGTTGAACCATCGACATCAAGTGGGCCAATCTCATTCATCCCCCCTTCCTTTTAGAGTTTACATATGTAAAGAACTCTTTGCTGTTTTTCTTAGCATCCTTTGTCAAAGATTTCTCGTAATCTGCCTTTGCCTGCCTAACTTCCTTTGTGACTTGATTACAGACCAGCTTATATCTTCCATAGTCTTCTGTATCACCTGTTAATTTATTTGTATCCCAAGCATTTTCTTCTCAGCCACATGTCTCATTAGTTCATCTGATTAGTTCATCCATTTAGTTCTAAACCTTGAACAACATTTCTTGGTTGGTATGAAAAGCCTTCTAGCGTCCAAGATTAATTCTTTGAATGCTTCCCATTTAGAATTTGCTGTTGGTAACATCATCAGTTGGTCCCACTCTATAGACCTTAAAATCTGTCTCACACCTCCATAGTGAATTACAACCCCCACTTCAGGATTATGAATAGTAGCAATTTCCATTAGGTCTGCAATTGCACATCCATTATATTCTAGGAAATGACATATATTTGCCTGGCTAAGGTAAAGAAAGCCAACACGAGAACGACGAGAAATGTCAGATAACTTACACGGAAAATTAGTTTCCTGACACTGGACTCCAGCGCTGCTCACTCGGTAAACAGACGGTAGGTGTTATCGGTCTGGAGCCGAAATTGAGAAGGATATATTGAATGACAGGTAGGCGTGGCAAATAATGAAATGATTGGTGGTGGGTGTGACAGATGACAAGCTACTGTGTAGTCATTGGTTGGCATTATAATGTGCATTTATGAGTAATGAATGGTAAACAGGTAATAGTAGCGATGGATCTTTTAAAGATGGAAGAAATTTGTAAGGATAATAAAATGTTGGTTGATTTTTTGATGAAAACTAAATTAATAAAAGTTTCGCTCTGTTCATTTTTATGTTCTTCATGATGTTTTTTTTCTCATTATTAAAAGCAGATTTTTTGAGTTCATGAGTGTTTTTACTATATTGTTGATTTAGGTTTGGTTACGAAAAAAGGAAAAGGTTTCTTTATTTTTCATTATATTTTGTAACCTGACCTTAAATGGTAGGTTAGGCAATAATAGAAAAGGTTTCCTTATATTTCCTGACCTAGGTTAGGAAATAATAGGAAAAGAAAGAAAGATTCTTTATATATATATATAGAGTGAATAGCTATTTAGGTGTTGATGGCCGTTATGATACGTGTGTATCTACATGAGTGTCTTTAAAAACAAAAGTACAGTAATAAAAAATTAATATTTTGTTAAAAAACAATTTATGCTCTAGTCCACCCATGATTCTAAAGAAAAAAGGTTAGGTTATCCCCTCCACTTTGGGAAGGGGTTCAAGCTCCCATGGGATTCATGTGGAGGTAACTTGACCTTTTTTCACCATTATGGAAAGCGTTCATTAGGGCAAGTTACCATTAGTGCTTCTGAGTGCTACTAATACTAAAATGATACTAAACCGATGTTATCATGTGTTGTGTTTGCGCACCAGTCAGCACATCATTTGCCATGCCTACCTGTTAATCATTATATCATTCTCGACTTTGCTTCAGACTGATAACACCAACCGTCTGTTTACTGAATGAACAGCAGTAGTTATCCAACGTTTCTCGTCATTCTTGTGTTGGCTTTCTTTACCTTCACCCTTCATTTTTCATTCTTTATCCCAGACTACTTTGGAATTGATTTGGTTGAGGAAAGTTGTAAAGTGGATCCAAGATTCCTTCCGACTCTGGTGGTGAATGTAATGTGTATTTTAAAGACTATTACGTTATTTGTAGGCTATTGTCAAAGTATTCTCCATGCCTTGTGTTGTACCTTTCTTTCTGCTGTGCATTCTGCATTCCACTGTGGCTTCAAGAATAGTGGAAACTGAGTAGATAGCTTTGGAATTGCAAGTGCAGCAGCTTGGATAATACATTTTGTAATATGCTTTACTGTTTCATTGATTGGCTCTTAACTTCTATGGTAGTATCGAACATTTCCAGATGTTTAAAGGTGCTCCAGTCAGCCTGATCAATCTTCCACCACGAAATCCTTGCTGGATGACATGGGTAACCTCTCCCATTACCCAGGGTGGATATCACAGAGAACTGATTGCTTCCGTGGAAATTTTCTTCAACCCCCACTTGTGCACATATGGAGGAGAAATGGAGAGCAGATAAAAAGACTAATGGCAGTACATGAACAGGAAGGCATGTGGAAAAAGATATTGGATCCCATATTTTGAAGTGCAAGGTCATTATTTTTGAGCAAATGTTCAAAAATAATGGGGGAGTGATATCCACTCATAAACTAGCAGGTACTACGTACACAAATGGGATACAAAGTTTGCTTAAAACACCATAGCCACATTTCCAATAAGTCTTGACCCTGTTCTGGGACCTCAGCAAAGTAGACTTATTAGAATGCAGTTGACCCCAGCAGTAAGAACCACCCACTGACTGATCACAGTTATTTGTTATTTGGTTTTTTTTAGGAACATTAGCAACTAAGGCCATATTGCTCCGGGATATGCGGTGGTCATTCCCTGACCTTTCCGCATCCTCCGTATTTGGTGGTGACGGGCTCGGACCCCGGTCTAATCAAGAAGCATGTGCTATGCACTGCTGCTCCTTCCCACCTGGCTATGGAAGTGCCCACTGATCACAGTAGGGCCACACCAGGACTTCCTATCTTTTTGAAGCAGGTGTCAAAGTGGTGTGTTACAGCTGAGCCCCTCAAATACCACCACTTTGCTTATTGGAGGCTTGAAGTGGTGAAACCCATGTTTAGTCTCTAGAGCAAAGTTTCTGGCATCCCCCTCCCCCCATACTTCTCCTTCAACCCATGCATGGAACTAAGTACTATAGGTTTTGATACCTTTCGTGTTTGGGGTTTTCATAAAAAAAAAAAAAAATTACCAGGATCTCCCTTTCTGAGTTTACATTGCATCGTTGCACATGCTGGATTCCAATGATGTAACCCTGAAAACAAGGTATGGGCGCTGGAGATCCTATTGATGCTAATCTGGAAGGCCAGTAGCATCACTGGGAGGTCCCCTCACCACATATATCCAAAGTTACTTTGGTGACATTCAGCAATGCCAGATATAGTGTATCACTACAAAGGGAAGAGAAGGGAACTACTTGGAACAAAGATGTCAATTGTCCTGAAGTACCTTGATATTCTTTTTACGCAGTCAGTCCTTGAGGTCAGCATACCATGAGGATAGACACCTGTGTGGTTTGCTAAGTGGTGGTGGTGACAAAAGTATATTTCATCAGTCTCTATCCACTGATTCAAAATATATCTTTCAGACTATATCTCTCCCCTCCTCCCAAATCAAAAGTCATTACCTCTGCTCATTACATTTTGCATCTGTATAATTCAACATTTCAGTGTGGCACAGGCCCAACACTGCATCAATACTGTGACCAGATGTAATGGTTTGTATATATGGTAGTAGTACATTCAAATTTATATGACATGATAAAAATATGCCTCATTATTAACTGAGCACCATGTGTGATTGGCCAGAGTATAAACAAAAGCTTTTTACTAATTACTGTACTTATGAAAATAAAGAGCAACAAAAGATAATACTGTAAAAATATAATTAAAATCAGTTCCTTACCTTTGCCTTCTGCTACAGATAACTTATCATTTTTTAGAGTCTTTGTCTCTTCTTCTATAAACAACCTTTCTAGCATTACTCTCTCTGGAGTGGGACATTCTTTCTGTTTAAGAATTCATTTAAAACTTATTTGAAAGTTCAAATTTGGATACTCTTGGATATTTAATATTTATATAATCAAAAAAAAAAAAAAAAAAACCCACCCAGTTTTATCCTCTTAACAACTGATAAAACAGACCATAATTCACTGAAATACAATTAAATTAAACTTTCATTCAGCATAAAATACCATATGTCTAACCTAGCAGAATAAAGCCTATATTTTTTTATACATATTCTTTAGAGTTCTACATATTCTTTATACAGTCTTTGTCTCCACTTTTATACACAATTCTTTTATCATTATTCTTTTTTGAGTAGAGTTTTAAAATTCATTTAAAACTTGTTTACAAGTTCAAGTTTGGGACGCTTTGAATATTTAATATACAGGCAACCCCCGTATAACATGGTACTTCTGCAACACGGTTTTGCTCTAACACGATTGATATATTGCAGCAAACCTCGCACAACACAGTACTTATATAACACGGTTTTAGCTCCAACACGGTTAGAGAATTTCGGGAAACCTCACATAACACGGTATTTTTGAGCTTTTGTATGGGGAAAACCCTGCTATTATGTTAGATGTAATTTTTCAACATTTCCACTCTTTTTGAATCCCTGCCTGTTGACTCGCTAGTCAAAAACAATTATTGAGATATTATCCCTGTATTTTATTTGGTTGGGAAATCCCTGTGTTATGTTCTGTGCTTGTTGAACTTGTGGAAAAATCTACATTTTTCAAAGTTTTATTACTACTTGATAGCAAAACCAGGTCATCCAAAAGATTTAAGTCATCCAGATGTTGAAGTTATGTTCCTACAACTTCTTTCATTCAGCCATTAGATCAAGGTATTATATCCACCTTTAAAACTCATTACTTCAGAAAATTGTTACAATGGATTTTGGAAAAAAATGATTCTGAATCTATTGAAGTAATGGAGGCATGGAAACATTAGCATTAGCATTAGTAGAGGCATTAGATGCAAGAAAGCAAGCTTATGCAGCATCAGCAAAAAAATAAAAAATAAAAATAAAAAAATAAAGTAAAATAAATAAATAAAAAATAACCACTTCCACTTCACCCCTCTGTTCGTTCGAAATACCTGTCCAGCTGAGCCTTAAACTTATTTAGGCTATCAACTTCCACGACAAGGGATGGAAGTCTGTTCCACCTACCAACCACCCGCTGGCTAAAGGCAAATTTCCGCACATCTATCCTACATCTGTCTTTCCTCAATTTGAATTAATGCCCTCTCAGGTGATTATTCTGAGCAAGAGGAAGAATCCCATCAGCATTGAGCATGCTCAAACCATTCAAGGCTTTGTACACCTCTATCAGATCACGTCGCTGGTGCCTAGTCTCCAGACACTGTAATTCGCAAAACTTAAGCCTTTCTTCGTAAGAGCACCCCTTTGTTCCATTCACTAATCTTGTTGCCCTTCTCTGTACTCGTTCCAGCAGCTCTAAATCCTTCTGGAAATGAGGCCTCCAGGCCTGTATACAGCACTCTAGGTGTGGCCTGACCATTTCCTTATACAAGGGAATGATCACCTCCTTATCCCTGCTAGAAAAATTCCTATATATCATTGACAATACACCATGAGCTACTCTTGCAGCCCGTCCGCACTGCTCAGAGAACTTCATATCTGCCTGCACAACCACCTCCAGGTCCCTTTCATTCTCTACCTCTGTCAGTGTAGTACCACAGATTTGATACGTTGCTCTGGGGTTGCTGTTTCCCGTATGTAGTACTTTACATTTGTCAATGTTAAACTTCATTTGCCACCTCTCAGCCCATCTGCTCAACCTTTACAGATCCTGTTGCAGCAGCAGCAGCATAGTGTCAGTAGTGTCCTTGACAACCCTGCCAACCTTCGTATCATCTGCAAACTTGGACATTAAGCTTGATATACCATCATCAATATCATTTATAAATACAGAAAACAAAAAATACCCAATACTGAACCCTGAGGGACTCCACGATGAGCAGTGTCCATTGATTACCACTCTCTGTCTTCTCCCCTCAACCATTTCTTTATCCATAGCAGCAATTTGCCTCCAATGCCACACTGCTCCAATTTGTGCAGCAGTCTTCCATGTGCAACAGTATTAAAAGCCTTTCTAAGATCCAAGTATATAATATCAAAGTTATTCCCTGCATCCAGTTCTTTTGTGACTGCATCATAGTATCCAATCAAATTGGTCAGGCAAGACTTCCCCTTAACAAAACCATGCTGTGTCCGAGCTATAACTGAAGTCTTGTCTAGATGATCCTGCAGTGCTTCTTTAACCAGTGCCTCCATTAATTTTCCGGGAACAGAAGTTAAGCTCACAGGTCTATAATTACTTGTGTCAGCCTTTGATCCTCCCTTGTGAATTGGGGGTCACATTTGCACATCTCCAGTCCATGGGTACCTCCCCTGAGTCCAAGGAAGCTCTCATAATTATGGCTAAGGGTTTGCTTACTTCCTTTGCTGCCTCCTTTAATATAACTGGATAGATCCCATCCACCCCAGGTACCTTTCTTGTGTTTATCTTCAACAATTTCTCCTCCACTTTACTTTCAGTTATTACAAGATTCTCTAGCTTACTGCTAGAGTTGAATACACCTCTGGCATTCCCCTCGCTGAATAACTCCTCATGTGTGAATGTCGATGCAAAATATTCATTTAGTTTGTTAGCTACCTGAGCAGGGTCATCAACAGTTGACCCATCGATATCAAGTGGACCAATCTGATTCATCCCCTTCCTTCTAGAGTTTACATAAGTAAAGAACTCTTTGCTGTTTTTCTTCGCATCCCTTGCCAAGGATCTGTCGTAATCTGCCTTCGCCTGCCTAACCTCCTTTGTAACTTGGTTACAGATCAACTTGTATCTATCATAGGCTTCTGTGTCACGTGATAATTTGTATGTATCCCATGCATTTTTCTTCTCTGCCATATGCCTCATTAGTTCATCTGACATCCACTTCGGCCTAAACCTTGAACAATATTTCTTAGTTGGTATGTAAAGCCTAGTAGCTTCCAAGATAAGTTCTTTGAATGCTTCCCATTTTGAATTTGCTGTTGGTAACATCATCAGTAGATCCCACTGTATAGAATTTAAATACTGTCTCAGTCCATCGTAGTCGCCTTTACGAAAGCAATAACCCTTCCCTTTACCCCTAATGGTAGTTACCTCTTTGAGTAACTCCCACTTCAGAACATTGTGATCACTGCCACCTAGTGGTTCATTTATCTGTAGATTCTTAATGCATGAAGCATCACTACTGATAATCAAATCAAGAGTATTACTCCCTCTAGTTGCCTCCCGAACATGCTGATGTAGAAAACAATCATCCAATAAATCCACAAAAGCCTTGCTAGTGTGTGAGTGACCAGCCCCCAAATTCCAGTCAATATCTGGGAAATTAAAAGCCCCCATTATAAGACTCTCTGATTTACCGGCCCACTCTATTTCTCTGTACAGTTTCTTATTATACTCATCAGGCCTATAGCACACTCCTACTCTCAATTTTGATCTCCCAATGCTTATGTCACACCAAACTGACTCGACACTGCACTGTCCAGCGATGTCGACTGGCTTCACTTCCTTGGATTTTATGTGTTTCTTAACTAATAGCATAACCCCTCCTCCCTTCCTATCCTGTCTATCCTTTCTGTAGACATTGTACTCCCCAAATTCCAGTTCTGCATTCCTTATACCTGTGTGACACCACGTCTCTGAAATCCCAACAATATCTGCCTTTGATGTTTTGAGCAATACCTCAAATTCATCAAATTTATTTACTAAACTCCTAGCATTGGTGTACACGCAAGTATACATGCACCTGCTCTTCCTCTTAGCCACCCTAACACAACCCAAGTGTTCAATTGTACCCCCATGATTCCCAGCAGTCTCTGAAATATCCTGCATCTTATTTTCCAGGCTGCTGCTCATTCCAGTAGAAGCAGTGCAAGAATCACTTTCTCCTCTGCCAGTGGCTACTGTTAATCTATTAGTCCTTGAATCTCCCCAATCTAGCAGTTTTCCGACCCACCTAACACTGCCTCGATAGCATCAGCACCCTTTCTATTTAAGTGTATCCCATTCCTGTAGAAGCAGTCTCTCCATGTTAACAAGTACAGACCAAGCTGAAAAAAATTCTACCCCTTGAGCCCTGCACAATCTTTCTAGGGCCGAATTGATCGACAGGGCTCTCATCATATACTCCCTCCTATCGTGTCTGGGCAGAATTGCAGACACCTTCAAATTCAACCCTAATTCACGGCTTTTTTTCATCAGTGACCTGTACTTGTTAAGTAATTCCGCCAGTTTCCTACTCTTAATATCATTTGTGCCAACGTGTACAACAATATCACTTTTTGTGCCCTTAAAAGATGATATCCACTCTACAACGTCATCAACCTTTGCCCCTGGCAGACATACCCTGGTCCTGTTCCACCTATCCTTTTTACAAAGCATATTTCCTGTTTCCCTGACAATAGAGTCACCAACAACTACTAGTTCCTTTGGGACCAGCGCATTCTGCCTTGGGGGTTGCCGCTGTGTTGCGCGATGACCAAGTGCAAGCTCTGGCATTGGTGTGGGCAGCTGAGAGCTTGATGGGCCCTCACTTGTAATCCTTCGAGGGCATCCACCCTGTCCTTCAAGCTCTCATATAGGCCCATTTCTCAATTTCAGAAGTATCAGAATCATAGCTTTATCGCTGAAAGAAGTAAAACCGTCAACGTTAAATGTGTGTGGAAAAATGTACGACCAGAGTCAGTTCATTCAGGAAATATGGCCGAACTGGCAGAAAACGGAATCGGTGCGATAGTAGAACTTGCTACGTCGGTAGGAGGGGAAGGTTTTGATGATATGATTACTAAAGCCCTCGTGGGTAGCACAGTTGATAGAATCTCCCTCCTCCGAACACTGGGTGGAAAAGACCTGAGTTCGAATCCCATCAATGATGGGAGGAATTTTTATGGGTGTTTTTCACAATGTGGCTTAGTTAGTTCGGCTCAGGCGAGGGTAGAGTGGCTTTCCTCCTGGAATCTCTGGTTTTTCATCCAGCAAAACAGAAAATCGACCTCAGGACACATCAATTTATTA
Source organism: Mastigoproctus giganteus (assembly GCF_048544385.1). Taxonomy (NCBI): domain Eukaryota; kingdom Metazoa; phylum Arthropoda; class Arachnida; order Uropygi; family Thelyphonidae; genus Mastigoproctus; species Mastigoproctus giganteus. The sequence goes on from NC_143578.1 coordinate 128,844,578, forward strand.
TTTTTATTATTATTAGCCATATGGTGCAAGGAAGCCTGAGGCTTATGCTGCACCAGCCACAGAGAGAGAGAGAGAGAGAGAGAGAGAGAGAGAGAGAGAGAGAGAGAGAGGGGGGGGATCACCAAGAAAAAGAAGAATGACAATATCCAGCTTAGGACCCTGGGTGTGCCAAGCCAATATTCACCAGATGTGAGTCCGTGGGGTTTTATATATATATATATATAGGCAATATACACAGAGTAACATGGCCTGAGTCACCTATGCTCCTAAAAAAAAGATATGATTACTGAAGACATTCAAGAATTACTGGTGGAAAAAGAGACTGGCGAAGCAGATTTCGTGGTAATGGTATCAGAGATAAAACCAAATCAACTTAGAGGATGATAGAGCAGATGAAAATTCTAAACTTCCAAATTTTACACTAAAAAGCATACGGGAAGGTATAAAGTTAGCTGAACAATTAGAATCTTATTTTTTAAATGCAGATTCTTGAATGAAAGGAGTTCAAAGTTCAAAAGGGAGCTTCAAAAATGCTTAGTTCCATACAATAAAATTCACAAAGATTTATCAAGGAAAAGTAAACAAACCCAGATTACTGATTTTTTAAAGAGAGTAGAAGATACACGAAATCTAGAATGATGTATTTTTGTTAACGAAATTGTGCATTTTTGTTACTTTTGGAACGTAACTCCCCTTTTGTACTTTTTCTTAGTCACACATAACATGGTTTCGCACAACACAACATTTTATAGGAACCCAACTACTGTGTTATACAAGGGTTACCTGTAATTATTTGACTTAGCCGAGTGGTCAGGAGCGAAGGTGCATAGCACGCATTCCTTGAGTGGACCGGGATTCAAGCCCATGACTACTAAATATGGTAAAATATTTGTATTGACGATTTATTGTAAACTCTACTGACTTGGTTGTCGTGCCGGAGTATAAACAGAAAAAAAAAAAAAAAAGAATTTATTTTATTTATCTAAAATCAGAAAAACTTAATTTTATTCTGTTAATACTGATAAAATGGAGCATGATGATTGATATTAGGCCTGACGTAGCTGAGTGGTCAGGAGCGAGGGTGCATAGCACGCGTTCCTTGAATGGACCAGGGTTCAAGCCTGTGACTACTAAATACGGTAAAATATTTATATTGACGATTTATTGTAAACTCTACTGACTTGGTTGTCATGCTGGAGTATAAACAGAAAAAAAAAAAAAAAAAAAAAAATTATTTATTTATCTAAAATCAGAAAAACTTAACTAATTTTATTCTGTTAATACTGATAAAATGGAGCATGATGATTGATATTAGACTAAATTAAATTTTCACTCAACATAAAGGCATGAGATGTTTCACCAAGCAGAATAAAGCTTATGCTTATATTAGGCCATTTACAAATTACATTATTTATTTATTTTTTAACTTTTTGAACCATCTTTTACATTGTGTAACATTTCTGTGTGCCCCACCACTTGATATAACCTCCTCTCCTGGCCTTACATAATTTACATATGGTTCCTTACTGTGATGTTCATAAGCTTTTACTACTACAATGCTTAATAATCCTGTAAAGAACTTGACTATTTAATTCCCTTGGTATTTTTGAAAAATTAAAAAGGCACATATCACTTATCTGCTAGAAGTGTAGAAGTATGGTAACTCTTTTAGCAGAATTTTTAAAGTGCTACAAGTTTTACTTGTGGAACTTTAAAAATTACAACATCCCATCAAACTCAAACTTTCCCACTCTGATGAGGATGATACCAAAGAGGCCCCCAACAATTACTCACCATTATTAAACCTGGTGTCAGAGACTGTTGTTCCTTCACACGTTCCTTCTCCAATGTTCGTTTCTTGCTCGGCTTTCCAACTCCACAGAGAGAAAGGTATTTTTGTGTAACCAAGTTGTTAACCAAGTCGGAGACCAATAACTTTAAACTCTCCACACACTAGTCAACCACGATCCTATTATGGGGATGAATGTATACTTGTTTCCAATATGAAGAATTCCTTCGAGGCTTTGCTTCAATGAGTCAATAAATAGCCTCCATTCTGTTGGTTGGTGAAAATTTCCAAACAAAGTTCAAAATTGGAGGAATTTTGTTGTAGTATATTGAGCCATATTTGAAAACATGGGAAAATCAATTCTTTTCCATGATGTCTATACCATGAAAAGGCTGTTCCTGTAGCCAGTGGATCCTTGGATTTCAATTTAGACACAAAAACTCTGCAGACCTGTTGGGCAGATTTAAATCTCTCATAAGATATTCGAGTTCACTTTGTGTAAACAGCTATGATCCAGAGTTGTGGATTTCTTCTTCATGCTATTGTATATCCACTATATCAAAATTTTCCAAATTTGGGTTCTGGTGGTATATGTTAGGCAACTGGTGGAGGTGGAACCAGTAGTTCAGGTGCATGAGGTACTGGTCTTACAGCTGAAGTAATATTGTTGGGGTACACAATACAATACTCTATACACAATAAAAAAATACTAGCAGAGATGCTTCTGGTTTATCTTGTATTTTACAGATTAAACATCATAATCTGGTACATTTATGGAACAAAAGTAGCAGTCATTAATCTGATCCTGAGGTTTGTTCTGCACCATGAGAATGGCAAATGTAATGGTTCTCTTTTTACCAAATTTACAAAATCACAAGCCCTCTACAAATGCACAGCACACTTTATGGGGGGGAGGGTGATGGCAACTTTTATGTTGGTCATCCAATTTAATTGCGAAATATGCCACATATACAATTTTCACAGATTATGTATATCCTGCCTTTGTTTCATCACAACATGGTTACCACAAATGTAAAAAAATATATTTAGATAGATTACACAACCATGAGTTGCCACTGTCAAAGACACAGATTTATGAAAATCATGTTAGATGCAGAACTGGTTAGAGTAGTTGCACCAGACAACAACTGAATGCAGAAGAAACACTTCACAGGTTTAAATATTAGCTTGAAATAGACAAGCCTTGACATGTCTAAACAAATCTGGGCTTGTCCATACCTGTCAGTCACAAAAGAAGTAGTACGCATATTACATATACATGAAATACGTATCTAAGAAAACAGTTCTTACTGTTTATAAACTGCATCTGATTGGTAAAATTTGGTTGGATCTTTAGAATTAGCACTAAAAGCACACCAAGAAACAACAAATTTTGAAAACATCAAAATCTGTGCAGATCAGTGTTATGATTGCTTCAAGAAATATGTTGCAGCAGCTTTGCATATCTTCAGAAATGCTGCATCAAAGCTTTGTTTATAGCAATGGCACTGTTAGACTGCTCTCAAAAACATTTACAAACCTACAGCAGAAAGAGACCTGAACTGAAAACTGATCTATAAAATATCTATTTCTTTACCTTCAATAATACTGAAAACCAGTGAAAACTCTTGCAATTTTTGTTTCCATGAAATTGATTTGTTTCAATTTGGTTAAAAAAAATTGAAGAATAGCATTATTGGATGGCAATCTGGTTCTCCAAATATGATTTTATATAAGTTACAATTAAATGATATTTAACTTAATACTTCCAGTAAGCCAGCTGGACAACTTTATATCAATTATGTTTGAAGCCTTTTACTTTCAGCTGCTATAAGGAAATGCAATTTACCAAATTTATTCATAAAGTCATTCAGGTTCTGCTATAAGCATATGAAATATTTGAAGTTGTAACACATTAGCATACAAATCACCTCAATGGTATATAAAAATTTTGAAATTTTTTTTTTTTTTTTTTTTTTAAACTGCATCAACCTGTTTTCACATTCAACACATCATTTGTACTTGTCTCTCAATGGTTTTTGTGACTGTAATTGAAAAGAAGATGGCCTTTATTAATTCATTGACAGAGGAAAGTGTTTTGGCTCATATTTCTAGACTATTAACAATGTGAGTCAGGATTTGAAAACAAATAAATTTATTTTATTTGAAAATTAATTTTCAGTTATACTAGTTGTTTGTTTTGTTATTTAGTTTTTAGGAGCATTAGCAACTAAGGCCATATTGCTCCGGGGATATGCGGTGGTCATTCCCTGACCTTTCCGCATCCTCCGTATTTGGTGGGCACAGGCTTGAACCCCGGTCTAATCAAGAAGCACGTGCTACACACTGCTGCTCCTGCTTACCTGGCTATGGAGATGCCAGTTATACTAGTTTTTAGTAAGCTTTTTAAGTTATTTATTAATCTTTGTTGCTTTTTAAACTGTGAGTTGGGATCAAAGTTTGCTTCTTTTTTATGGATAACTGAACAATTATGACAAATTATTCTCAGGTGTTTATCATAGTCATATTCCTTAACAAAATTAAGAAAAAATGAACAGAAAATTTTTAAACAAGTTGCAATTTAATGCATTTTTATTAATTTTGCAAAAAAGTAAATGAAAGAGAAAAATAGTGTTTTTGCAAGAAGACAAAGAAGGAATGAAATTGAATCAGAAAGATGGATTCCCCATCAGAAATTTGGAGAGTTATTATTATTATCATCATCGTTAGCCATATGGTGCAAGGAAGCCTGAGGCTTTTGCTGCACCAGCCAAAAAAAAATTTCTGAGTTACCTGAGAGAGAGAGAACAAGAGTCACTCCTACGATCACTACAGTGACAACTAATTATGTCACAAACTTTCACCCTCCCAGATGGGCTGCTGACCATCTGGAAGATAAGAAGGCTGCTAACAACCAGACAATTCCTAGGTCACTCTTTGGCCACCAGTCAAAGGGGACATCCTGTACATATGATTCTTTTGCCAGTAGACTCCATCATTCCTTCACTTCACAGTAATCACTGCCTTCAGTTAGAAGTAATATATATTTCCAAATTAAGCATGGTTTTCACAGTTTTGCCATCTTAACATTTCATATCTAATATTTTAAAACTGATGTTTTAACAGATTACTGAAATCTGGTTTTACTCACTTGTAATGTCAAGTTATTTAATAAGTCTAATTATTATGCCATTAAAACACACTGTATAGTGTATGTTCTTCTATTACTGTTTGTAAACTGCATCTGATTGGTAAAACTTGGTTGGATGTTTAGAATTAGTACACCAAGAAACAACAAATTTTGAAAACATCAAAATCTGTGCAGATCAGTGTTATGATTGCTTCAAGAAATATGTTGCACTGAATGTGTGGGGAAGGGGGTTACTCCTGGAAAAAGCAAATGGGCGGTGTTAGGATTACTAAGAGCAAAAACAGGCATACATAGAAAAGCCTGTACGCTAATGCCAAGTGTATAGTAAATAAATCTGATGTATTTGAAGTACTGGTTGAGTCATCAAATGTGGACTTACTTGGCATATTGGAAACATGGTGCCACTCAGACAATGTGTACAGAAAGAACATGTATATGGCTTTGCTAAAGCAATTCAACACAGAGACATGAGACAGGTTTGAGGATCCCCAAACCGGTCTCATGTCTCTGTGTTGAGCATTTCTGCAAACTCAGCCATGCATGTGGTCTTGTTTTGTGTGCTTAGTGATGTGTTGTGCTATTTGATTAGCCTCTTAGTAACCAACAAAATCACCTGGAAATCTGTTGTCAAAGAGGTGGGCTATCTTCTGTAAACACCACATGAGATATAATATGAAAGGAAGGGATTGGATAGGAAAGATATCTCAGGGGATAAAAATTGCAATTAATGCTATCAGGGAGGGGCTGTGTTAGGAATTGCAGGATAAGCAATAAAGTGGGCACTATGATCTGTGCACACTATTTTGACAGCATTGTATGGCCTGTTTAACAATCACTGCTATGCATGTGCATGATCCTCAACCCACATCTGGGGGTGGTAGGAGAGGAGGGAGTTAACAGAGGAGGGAGCAAGTTATTTTGGGGGGGGGAGAAGGATAGGACAGGAGAAGGGAGGTTATACTCTTGGCTAACATGTACATAGAATCAAGGTGGTATTTCCAGTTAATGTGGGTAGCCAATGTAACATAAGCACTGGGGAAAATGAGGGTACAATAGGAATATGTTATAGGCCAAATGACTAGTGCATGAATGACTGAAGAGTAATGAACAACCATACAGACAAATTAAATGGGCCAACAAATCAAAATGTTTTATAATGGAGGACTTTAACTTTCCAGATACTGACTAGAATTTGTGGGTGGGTCACTCACACGGCAGCAAAACTTTTCTAAACATATTGGATGAATGTTTTGTGTACCAGCACATTAGAGAGACAATAAGAGAAAATAAATACTTTTGATCTGCTTATCAGCAGTGACTCTTTATACATTAAGAATCTCCAGATAAAGTAAGAACCACTAGGTGACAGTGATCATAATCTATCAATGTGGGATTTTCTTAACCCTTCAGTAGTCATTATGTGGAGGATGTCATCCATAGAATTTTAAATTGGTGCCAATAAACAGTAATTTCACTTGCAGCAGTGCAGCTCTCAAAACCTACCTATCTTAAGCTAATTTATTGTTTCTGTGTGAATCAAGATCAGCTAGCAGTTATTTTCTCAGTATTTTCCACAAAAATTGGTCTGAAGGAATAGTCATCCACATGACTAATTGCATTACAATTCAACTCTCCATTTCACATTGCTGCTTTCTGGTTTACTGTAGATTCCCACAGTTATTTTATTTTGTCCTTGTTGCAATTTCAGTTTTCACTTAGATTTTAGAGTGTAGTGTCCTTGTTTGCTCATATTTTATTTGAGTGACCACATTTTGCCATGTCATGTTCTAAAAGAATTAGAGTAGGTGATTTAGTGCTGAGAGTGAAGCACAATTGTTATAGTGGATAAATGAATGTATATAAAGTACAATAAATATTCTGTATATTTACTGTAATAAAATATTTCTCAAAATAAATATTTTTTCAAAATATATAGTACACATCAAAGAAACCAATATCTTGTACTCTGTGAAATATTAATAAATATTCTATTAGTATTGAACATAATTTTATTACATGATGAACCTACTATAAATAATAATCTACTGATTGATAGAATAATCATAATCAATAGAAAATGTTCACCATCAATGCTTGATACAAATATTCTATCAAGGTGGTTATTAATGATCACCCTTTTCTTCCAGAAACTTAAAAACAGTTTATAATGTCCCTGACTAGATCAATAAGAACGCCTATTATGAAATTACAAAGGGAAAAAAAATTCCACAAACTTAAAAATGAATTTTAAAATGGAGGACAATGGTCATCTATACGACTAAAAGTGTCAAGAAAGGTCACGTGACTACTGAAGGGTTAAAGATTTAACTGCTGTCAAGAGTAAAAGGAAAGGATTTTGCTTTTGTAAAGGTGACTATAATGGTTTTGCCTATCCTCATGAATTGCCTTTGGTGTTAGTCCCCCCCCCACAAATATTGGATGACTATATGTTTACTGATTTCATTCATCTTTCTTCATTTTCACAACTTTGTCAACTTCAGGACCTATAATTAAAAAAAGATGTTATTGAAACTGCATGAAACTTGTTGAGTTACTATTTGAAGTGTTATACATTAAGTACAGAAATTTTTAGCACTGTACCACTACCCTTTCATACAAACATTTCACCCCCCCCCACCGTTTGTGGATAAATCTACAATCATAAGATTAGAATTAAGCCTACCAAACTATACAGGGTAAACTCGATATATATATTCTTTCTATAACAACATCTTGCACCAGTCACATTCCACTAATATGGCAATACGTCCAGAGCAACAGTAATGCTGCTTTATATGAGTGCCATTTCGCATTATAGAAAAGTGTACGTTTATCAGTTTGTATACATAATGTTGTAGAATACTTCAGTATAAAAATTTGCACACTCAATGATGTTAAAATATTTTGTTTCTGTTAAGAAAGTAAGCATTGCTAACTTATGCAAGAATCACAAGGTTTGAAAGAAATATATATATTTTTATTTTTTTACAAAAACCCCAAACATGAGAGGTATTAGAACTTATAGTACCTAGTACCATGCTTGGGTGGAGCTTGAGAAGACGAAACAAGATATTTGTTGACATTAGACTTGAATTTCTGTTTATTGTAATTTTCAGGAAATACGTATGAAGGAAGGTTGTTCCAGAAAACCGCTGTTGAATGAATAAATGAGGAAGATGGAAAAAAAAAAAAAAAAACGTATTCGGACTGTTTTGAAAGAGAGAGCGGGAATTATAGAAGCCAATTCAGAAGAACAGTGCCCATGGAAGTATCTATAGAAAAGGCATGCACCAGAAACAGTATGTCTATGAGACAGCGAGTGGACAGACTCTGTTAGTCCTTTTGGAGGCACCGCCCCAGATGTGGGAACAATATTTCATGGTAGGCCAGATTTGCAATTTGTACAAAGTGAACAGCTGTTTGGAAGAAAAGTAACGCCAAGAGCAAAAGAGAAAACCAAGTTTTTTAGATGCAGAGGAATGATCCAGAGGATTAGTAATTGCAAAAGCCTCAGCATCTCGACCAGCTTGGTTGGTGTGACTAGAAAACGAAAGCCAGCTGGAGTTGTGAACATTAAAATTACCAAGGAAAATTACCTCACTCTTAGGAAAGTTGGACTGGATAAAGTCAAGTTGCAAAGAGAGGAAGTCAAAGAGTTCCAAGTGATTAGTGCAGATGGGAGAACAGTAGAGACAACAGATGAATTTGACACAATGAGGTAGAGAGATTTTAAGCCAGAGAAGATCGAAAAGAGGAGGTTCCAAATTACCAAGTCTCTGACAAGGAATATCGGAATGGACATAGGCACAAGTACCACCTTTGAGGTGAAAGGAATCATACAGCAAATATTTGGGCAACTGAGATGAGCAGTAGTTGGATGAATCAATAACTAAGATTCTGTCAGAAAAAGTACATGGGGTTTGGTAGACTGCAAGTGGAAGTGGACATCGTTAAGATTAGAATTGAGACCACATATAGAAGTATCTGCTGTTTCATATTTGCCGTCATTAAGTGGTCTGAAATAAATATGTGGATTTGTGGCATACAATTGGTTCACAGAGAGCTTTCAGTCAATGATTTATTTAGAAAGCATTCCGTGCTATAACAAGTTTCTCAAGTTAGGTTGTCGAATTTCAGAGAGTAAATTTCTGTCACTGAAGGAATTTTGCAGAACTTCGAAGGAGACCTAGGAAAGACAGATGCTCATAAATAATTATCCTTTTTAAAATCTTGAATGTTCCTAGCTTTCAGAGATTGTTTTTCTTAAGAAAATTTAATATTAATGTAATAGCTACAATAAGCATAGTCTGCAATTACTAGTGGTCACTGCAATCAAAATAAATCTTCAACAGTGATTCTGTTTAACCAAAGGTTTAAGGTTAAAGGAATTCAGGACCGAGTCAAAAAATGTTTAGTTCATGTCAGCAGTAAGGTTCTTGAGCCTTTTAAAAGGTTATTTTTTTCAAATGAAAATATGTTGATGGAAAATAGTTAATTTTTTTTATGTAAATTATCTCTAATTCATTTAGGAAAAATAATTATAACTCTTACTGAAGTTTAGGAATTCAGATTTGTGTGAGCTTGGAATACCCCATGACCATCAAACAGCTGCTATTTCACAATATAAATACACTTACACACAATGGCAGATCCAAAAAAAAATGACGGAGGGGGGGGGACACCATTTTATGCCTTGTGTCTTGATTATGCACAAACAAGGCACAAAATAATGCACAGAACAAAACAAATATGACACTCAAACATAATGTGACTGGTGAACACAGGCACACAGCTAAACTTTGAATTACTTTGAAATAAACATTACACTCCACTATACTGTGTGGCATCTCAAACTAGAATGACAATCACATCAGCATCAGTGTTGCCAACTGTAGTCAGTTGAAAATAGGTAAAATCTTATGATAACAATGAAAAATAATTTTTTTTTGTAGCTAAAGGGAATTTAAATGATTGGTGTATATTCTTCGAAAAACAACAGGGAGGGCATGTGCCCTGTTTCCCCTACCCTGAATCCACCTATGCTTACACATCCACCTTGAGTAAGAGGGTGTAGTTGACTATCATATCTTGAACCTGTTCTTTTTTTTTTTTTTTTGTTTAAGCTATTCACTGTAGACATTAAAACCCATCTTCTCTCTCGCAGTTCTCAAGAGAGTCACATTTTACAAGCTATTTTTCTGTAGTTGGAGGGGGAGAAGTGACAGCAGAATATTTTAAAATGATTTTGAGTGTTGTAAGAGTTGCAATTATCATGCACAGGTTTGTGCATGATAATTGGCACAGAATTCAAAGACCGAGTTTGTCACTTTATGGTGAAAACAAAATAATCTTACAAAAAACCTTAAAAGTCATGAATTGCATGCTTCAAAGTCAATTTTTTATGGTCTCAAACAAGCACAGGTTCAATAGCACAGAACCTAACATGGGGATTTCCCAATAATTTTTTTTTTTGCATAACAATTAGCACGTCAACAGCAGGGATTCGTGAAAGAAAAAAAAAAAAAAAAAAAAAGAATGGAAATGTTGAAAAATTACATCTTACATAATAGCAGGGTTTTCCCTGCACAAAAGCTCAAAAATACCATTATGTTAGGTTTGTTGCAATTCTCTAACCGTGTTGTGTAAGGATTGCCACAATTTATCAATTGTGTTAAGAGTGAAACCGTGTTGTAGAAGTATCATGTTATACGGGTGTTGCCTGTACATGCTGAAATATGAAATTTAAAAAGGGAGCCTACTGATTTTTATGCTGCTTTCCTTGTATTATTTACTTTTGGTATGCATTTCTCTAGGTTCATGAAATATTTATATCCAAAGATAAGAGAACATTTTACTGGCTATGTAAAACAATTGCCTTTATTAAAGTGTACCAAAACTATCATAGTTATTTCCAAGCAGAGAAAAATAAATTCTAACACTTTACATATAGCTTACAATTACATACAGAATGATTTGTTTTTTAAGGTTGATACTACATAAGATTAGCTTCCTTGCATCACTTTTACAATGCTATTACTAAAATATAGCTATCAGTACTCTTCCTTATTACAAATAAAACTGTTAATAAATTTTTAAACTTACCATTCCTTCTTTTAGTAAAAGATATTGATATTTCATTATCATTTTCCTGCTTCTCTCTAAGAGCTGCCTAGATATATTTTCAAATTCTTCCTCTTCTATGGTCAGAAAATAATAAATATCAGACTACCACATATTTTTCGGTCCCAAATGGCACACAGGCCAGGAGGGATAAAAGAGAGCTTTAAAAACTACATAAAATTGTAATGAGGGCTTATATAATAATATACATAAATAATAAAAACATATAATAACCATGAAGATTATTAAATATATACACTGCACAAAACTCCATTGATAATTGCTCACATCCTACTAGGGTTTGTCGTAGCCAGGTGGGAAAGAGCAGCAGTGCGTAGCACACGCTTCTTGATTAGACCGGGGTTCGAGCCCGTCACCACCAAATACGGAGGATGCGGAAAGGTCAAGGGAATGACCACCTCATATTCCCGGAGCAATATGGCCTTAGTTGCTAATGCTCCTAAAAACCAAATAACAAACAAACAAACAACTAGGGTTTGTCAGTTTTTAAAAACCGGTTTTAGATACTAGAATTAATACGTAAAAATTAATTATTTAATTAAAAACATTAACATTTTGACTTGCCTGTGCCTCGGGCACAAGCATATTGTAGAAAAACTAATCTTCACGAGTCAGGCGAATGTTTGACATGCAAATCCACAAACGCATTCTATTATGCTATTCTATGTGGCATCACAGAGACTGACCGATGACATCAGATGTGTTGCTCACGTGGACCCCACCACACCAGACCAGTTTAGTCCTGCTTAGTACGGGTTGTACGCAGTATACGACGCGCTGCGACAGCTCTGTTCACTTGAGTTTGATCACAAGCAGCAATAGGAAGTTTATGTTATTGCTTGTTATTTTTCTTGTTTTAGCTAGTAAAAACAAAAACAACAGAAGTAAATTGTCTATTCTAATAATATAACATTCCTTCATTATTAAATATTAATGTCATTGATAAAAATATTTAAAATGTTTTATTTGATTTTTAGACCAAAATGAATGTTGTAAATAAGTCAGAGGGTTGGGATAATTTCAAAAAGGTTGGAAAAGACAAGGCATGCTGCAATCATTGTAATAAAATGTTGAGCTGTAAAGGATCATCTACGAGCAATCTCATAATCATCTGAAAGCAGTTCATAAAATAATGATCAACAAGAAAACAGAAACGATTGACAAGCAAGAAACACCTGGACCCTCCTCCTGCCCACAAAAACAAGCCAGTATTTTTAATTTTGTAAAAAGGAGCAGTTTAGAAGAAATTATAGCAAAACTTACTGCAATGGATGGATTGTCCATTAATAGTATTACAACAAGCTCGTTCATATGAGAGTCTTTGCAACAACGGGGATATTCATTACCAAAAAACAACACTTGAGTAATGGATCTCATTCATACATTTTATGAAAATGCCAAACGTGAAACTATAAATGAATTGGATTGTATTAAGAATGGGAAAAAATTTTCTATAACTTTAGATGAGTGGACTAGCAAAAGAAATTGCAGCTATTTGAATATCAACATACACCATTTTGCGGAAGATTTTAATTTCGATTTCGTTCCAATAGCTAGTTCCTGCGATGCTAAGAAAACATTAGAAGTATAGTTTCTGAGAGGCTACAAATTCTTAACTTGGATCTAGCAACCGACATAGTTGCAGCAACAAATGATGACACTTATGAAAAGATTTGGCCAATTATCACCTATAATTAATCAACTATGCTATTCACATGCCATACACTTAGCAGTTACTGATGTGTTATATAAAAATAAAGAAATTGCTGAAACCGATGTATATGTTACAAGTGAGAAATCGGAAGATGACATAGAGTGCGAAGATGACTATAGCGAGGATTTTTTAAATTTTCTTAATCTAGATAGCGACTGTGGATTCCCTATGTTGTCTGACAATTACAAACAATCAATTTCCCAAATTAGAAAAATTTTCAAATTTTTTAGAAAATCTCCCGTAAGAGATAGCATCCTTCAGAATTATGTAAAACAAGAAAAAGAAAGGAATTAAGTTTGATTCTTGACTGCCAAATGAGATGGAATAGTTTAGAGGCCATGACTGAAAGATTTATAACATTAAAAGAATGTGTTGTTTTAGCTTTGAATGATATTGGTGCTTCTCATATGTGGAATGAAGCTCAATATCCTAAAATCATAGAGCTTCTTAAAGTGTTGGGGCCAGTACATCTAGCAGCTGAGACCTTAGGGCAGCAAGATGCCAATTTATTAACAAGTGAAGGCATATCTCAATTTCTGTTAAATGAACCAAAAAAACTGAAGACTGAAATTAGTTCCAAATTATTAAATGCTTTAGAAGTACGAATTCAAGAAAGAAGACAAGTTGGATTAATTTTTCCATGAAGCCATGGAAAAATCAATTCATAGGTTTCTTGAGGAACCGGAAGAAATAATATCAAATCTGAAGGCACTGAATTTTCAGTATTTGAGGCAACCAATAAAAGAACAAAGAATTTAGATTTATTATTTGATGCCCTGCTATTTCAAGCAATTTTTTATCTAGAATAAGAACAAGATTAAGTAATTGTTCAGTGGACATTTTGTTTTTTTTGAAATCATATTTCCTGAAGAAAAATACTAAATGAAATAAAAATTTATAATTTATATTTTGTACGGATTTTAGTTATTTTAGTTTTTTTTTTTATTTGGTTTTGTATGGAGTATATTTTATTTTGTTATATTTTTATAGTTCCATAAATATTAAATAAACTGAAAAATTTAAAAATAAGTATAAATATTTTTTTACTGTTTTAATTATATTATTATTTCATTTTATTTTTTTGTAAAAATTTGAAAACCAGTTTAACCGTTTTTTTGGAAATACTGGAATTCGAAAACCAGTTTTTGTATAAACCCTACATCCTACCCAAGCACTGCATGTCAGACACAACTATAAATACACTCATAGGCCTTCAAGGAGACAGTAGCATGATTGTTAATGCTGCTGCTGCTCAATTATTACTGAAGGTTTTACAGTGCAATGGAAGTTAATGGCTATTATGGTAGAACAATGGTAGAAAATAATAGATATGTGCCTTATGTAGGAATTAGGATTCAAATTCTGTCACAGCATTGTATCTTTTTTAGAAAAGTGAAAACTTCATTGATATCAGATATATTGTCTAAAATTCATTTCAAAGTAGGAGTGATTTAGGTTACATGCCTTCATAAGAACGTTGTTTGCTATACTGTATTATAGAGAGGAGAGTCAATTATGATATGTTGGATTCTGAGTTGAGGATGACAATTCAGATAGAATGGTGGATCTGAGGCAGAAAGAAGATAAAAGTGAGTAAGGTGTGTATGACCCATTCTTAATCATGCGTGTGACTTCTTTTTGATTTGAGCAGAAGCTAGACTGTAGATTCAGTTTTATCTGAACGAGTCTGTTGCCTTCTTCATTTTGCTAGTTGTTGTTTTTTTTTTTTTTTTTTTTGGTAGTTGTTGGCGCATCGGCTTCTGTGGCCATAATGCACCTCTCAAGGTTTTTGCAGTACTCTGATCCAAGCCTGAGGCAGGATTTGAACCCGCGACCTTTGGGTTGCGAGGCAGGCACTTTACCCACCTGGCTAGCCCGGTCGGCGATTTTGCTAGTGATTTATACTTTGACTTATTACAAGATCTTTGCAGTCAGAAAAGGAATTTTAAGAGGTGTCAAATGGTCCCACGGTGAATTTGGCTGCACGGTCAGCACTCTCATTTCCATAGATGACATGACGTTTAAGTGATGTAGTAATAGATACTGTTAAGTTAGTTTCTTGAGAACAAAAGGTAACTGGGTTTACCGGATAAGAAGATCCCAAATGTAGGCAAGGTTGATATTCTCTACAATTTCATTGAAGGAAACTGGGCATTATTTAGATTTAGTGTATCCCTCAGGATGATGGCTTATGGTAATCAGATATTTTTGGGGGGGGGAAGATAATCCACTTCTCGACCTCTTCCCAGGGGAAGAAGTCAAGCAGTGAGCATTTTCTTCAATTTCCACCCCTGCTGGTGAGCCAATCTGTATAGTGTTATCAGGAGCAGTGCTTTTTTTTGTGACGGTATGCAACAGTACGGTGTACCAGCACCTTTATTAACAGCGACGTGTGACATTTGGATGCAGTGCACTTTGAAATTTGTAATATTCCATACATTTTTTTCACATGTTTGTCTACTATTCAAATAAGTTTAAAATTATTTAACTAAATTTGCATTTTTTACTGTCTTTTACTGTTAAGATATTTTCTATATAAAACTATAACCATTTTATAGTTCTATATTACTCAGTCAGACCTCTGTTTAATGAAGTCGTTTTATAGCGAATTATTTTGAATTCCCCTTGGAAGTTACATTTAAAATAGTTTCCGTTGAGCGGGAAAATTTTCATATAGCAAATGGATTAGGAGATAATGAACTCAGTAGGCACTGTTAGCATTTCTGGCCTTCATGCAATTTAGGCAATTAGTGCTGCTGCACGAATTAAGAGAGCTGAAGGGATTACCAATCTACAACTTAGTGGTTACCTGGTAAAAACTATCCAACCACGTGTCCCACATATGGAGAAGTCGTGCTGGTCAAGAGTGAGCAGAGCAAGGGGTATTCCCAATGGGCTCTGCCCACCTTCTACTGCAGTGGTGTCCAACCTTTTCCCATACAGGGGCCATATTCAAAAAAATTCAAAGTTACATTTCTTTAGTGTGTTACATTTTCCATATCTTGTTGCATGTAAAAGTAAAATTGAAAATATTCGAAAATTTTATTAAGTACAATACACAATTACATTTACTGAATAAAACATTTATTGAGACTTTTTTTTGATAATTAACAAAATTTAAAATGCTGTTTTAGTTCACTTTCCTCAGTTGGACACTTTTGTGAATCAACTGTAAGCGCGTCCCGTTTGGGAATTAGAAAAGTGATTTTCTTTTACCCCGACAAATAATCATCTGTTGTTTCGTGGAAGTGCATTATCCACATTTTTCCGTAAATTTTCCCCTTCTCTGTTTACACGGTCACAGTACCGCAATATCCGAATGACACTGACATTTTGGACAGTTTCAAAAAAATTCAAATTTAAGAACTAGTGACAATACCGATGACGAGAGAAGGAAAACAAGGTATATTAATTAAACCTTCTAAGCATGAATTGTTGGCATTTGGTGAAAATGAAGCTAGAAAATTGTCAATTAGGTTACAGTTAAATGCAATTATGGGATTTTGGGGGGTACCTAATTGAAAAGATGGTTTCGGAAGAATTGAAGAATTTGATGGACGCTCTCAGTATACCAATTTCATCGATTGAATGTAAACGAGGATTTTCACAAATGAATCTGATTGTCAGCCCAACTAGAGCTCCGTTGATGACAAAAATAGTTTCTTCCCTACTGTTTCTTAAAATTGTATGCCCACTGCTGACCCGCTTCGATCCAGCAAAATATGACGATTCATGGCTGCTTCGGAAACGTGAGCAAGAGACACACAAAGAAGAAGAAAAGAAGTCGGCATAGAGTGCCGGATGAAAACTTAATAAAAATTTGGAATATCCTACAAAACTTGATTATAAAATTATTTTTACTTATATTATTTATTTTTACTTATTATTTTTAGGGGCCATAGTCTAATGAAGGACCCTTAAAATGTCACTCAGTTGTCTGCCTGTCTGTCCATCTGTCACAGTATTGTATCTCTGGAACCACTCAACCTATTGACTAGAAATTTTGCAGGATTTGCACATCAAGTGGGCCAACGTAGCGCCATATTGATCATTGTTGATGAAAATTTGTCTGAGAAATAGAGGGGGGGTTAAAATGTGGTGGGATAAAAATGTTGACGACAACCTATGGCTACACCGTTGGAAAGAGCTCAACGAATATGTTTAAAATATAATTTTAAAATTAAAAATGGCAGCGCCAGACAGGAAAATGTGAGAATTTTCATGTCCTCCCCCTATTTCCGTCACTAACGGAGCTAAAAATTAAAATAATCACACTAGCTATGCATTATTCAATGCTTATCATCAAGGGAAAACTATTACGATTGAAATCTATTATTTACTTTTTGTGTTAAAATTAAAAAACCAATTTTTTATTGGACTTCAATTCTTTGTACTAACTCTCCTTTTGGTGACAAAAAGGTTGCTAAATAGTTAGTTAATAATTCTATAAAGATCAATTATAAATTTTGTGACGAGAAGTATTTTTTAACAATTTTCAAAGCTGGAGTTGTCCCGGCAAGGAGGTACTCAGAGAGACAGTGTTGAGGCGGTGGTGGTGAGGCGCCTGCACGGCCCTCACCTGCCAGTTGTTTCTCTCCCCCCCCCAAGCATTTGATCACTCCTCCAGGAAGAAGTCAGAGTTGCTTTTCCCACCCTTGGCATTAACAACAACTGGAAAGACTCAAATAGACAACCTTTTTGTTATTTCCTAAGTTTTAGGCCAAGCCGAGATACTAGAAACTTTTTTCAGTTACCATAAAGCTGGGTACAAGAGTAGCCTGTGCGGACGAAGCTCTTTGACGCTCTTGGAACAGAGAAGTTTTTCCTGATTTATTTTCTGATTTATTAGCTTAAATTGTCATATTAACTTATTTCTAGAGTAGTTTTATATTCCTAGTTACGATACTTAGTTTAAAGTTTAACTTAGACAGATTTTGTAGGTATTACTTAGTATCGGTAACGGTATCAAATCCACGTGTTACAAATTGAACGAGAGGTCTTTTTTTTTAACCAAATTTAGTCGATTTATTAACCAACTGTTATATTAAATTATCTTCTATAAGTAGATTATAGACCTAGTCAGGATCCTTAGTTTATTCTAAATTGAGATAGCGAGATTTGGAAGCTAATCAATACTTACGAGTCCGTAGAAGTACCGTTCATGAATTCCCGCCATTTTTACACGATAGCATAAGCTTAGTGTAGTGCAACTGCCCCCCTCAGTTCTCCCCTGAACCACAGCACTCCCATTAGCTTGAGCCTTTTGCTTTGCTGCTCTGGTCTGAGTCATGATTCCGGTTTAATTCAATAAAATTTCAAAACAAAATTAAATCCTTAAGTTATATCCCAAAACAGTTATAACGCTATATTTATTTTTTCGGTATCTAGTGTTTTCTACGAGTTCCCTTTATATAACTTCCGTATCACGTGTGCCACTATAGTTATGTATTAATTATTTATTACGATTAAGTCGTTATATATATATATATAGAGTTAAAAGTACAATTTAATTGACAATAAAGTTTATCAAGATTAATAGATTTACTGATTAATTGACAATATTGTTATTATTATTATTATTATTAGCCATATTGTGCAAGGAAGCCTGAGGCTTATGCTGCACCAGCCAAAAAAAAATTTTTAGTTACCCTGTGTGTGTGTGTGTGTGTGTGTGTGTGTGTGTGTGTGTGTGTGTGTGTGTGTGTGTGTGTGTGTGTGTGTGTGTGTGTGTGTTTGTGTGTGTGTGTGTGTGAGAGAGAGAGAGAGAAGTAGAAGGAAATCACCAAGAAAGAGAAGAATGATGATATCCAGCTGAGGACCCTGGGTGTGCCAAGCCCATACTCACATCTGGTGAGTATGGGCTTGGCACACCCAGGGTCCTCAGCTGGATATCATCATTCTTCTCTTTCTTGGTGATTTCCTTCTACTTCTCTCTCTCTCTCTCTCTCTCTCTCTCTCTCTCTCTCTCTCTCTCTCTCTCTCTCTCTCTCACACACACACACACACACACACACACACACACACACACACACACACACACACACACAGGGTAACTAAAAATTTTTTTTTGGCTGGTGCAGCATAAGCCTCAGGCTTCCTTGCACAATATGGCTAATAATAATAATAATAATAATAATATTGTCAATTAATCAGTAAATCTATTAATCTTGATAAACTTTATTGTCAATTAAATTGTACTTTTAACTCTATATATATATATATAACGACTTAATCGTAATAAATAATTAATACATAACTATAGTGGCACACGTGATACAGAAGTTATATAAAGGGAACTCGTAGAAAACACTAGATACCGAAAAAATAAATATAGCGTTATAACTGTTTTGGGATATAACTTAAGGATTTAATTTTGTTTTGAAATTTTATTGAATTAAACCGGAATCATGACTCAGACCAGAGCAGCAAAGCAAAAGGCTCAAGCTAATGGGAGTGCTGTGGTTCAGGGGAGAACTGAGGGGGGCAGTTGCCCTCTGAATCACAGTCTTTTAAAATGCACTGTTTGCTTGATGATTGCGGAGCAGTCGGGTACGGGACATGATACTGCCAAGGGGGATGTCTTTGTGCGTGCACGATGTAAGGAGTGCAAGGAAATCAGGCGACAACTCAGAGTTGTTATGGGCCTTTATGAGAGCTTGAAGGACAGGGTGGATGCGCTCGAAGGAAATAAATTGAGGGGCTCATCAAGCTCTCAGCCGCCCACATCAATGCCAGAGCTTGCACGTGGTCATCAGGCAACACAGAGGCAGCCCCCTAGGCAGAATGCGCTGGTCCCACAGGAACTAGTAGTTGTTGGTGACTCTATTGTCAGGGAAACGGGGAACATGCTTTGTAAAAAGGATAGGTGGAATAGGACCAGGGTATGTCTGCCAGGGGCAAAGGTTGATAATGTTGTAGAGAGGATATCATCTTTTAAGGGCACAAAAGGTGATATAGTTGTACACGTTGGCACTAATGATATTAAGAGTAGGAGACCGGCGGAATTACTTAGCAAGTACAGGTCACTGTTGAAAAAAAGCCGTGAATTAGGGTTGAATTTGAAAGTGTCTGCAATTCTGCCAGACACGATAGGAGGGACTATATGATGAGAGCCTTGTCGATCAATTCGGCCCTGGAGGGATTGTGCAAGGCTCAAGGGGTAGAATTTTTTTCAGCATGGACTGTACTTGTTAACAGGAGAGATTGCTTCTACAGGGATGGGATACACTTAAATAGAAAGGGTGCAAGAATTTTTGCTGATGCTGTCGAGGCAGAGTTAGGTGGGTTGGAAAACTGCTAGTTGGGGGGGATACAAGGACTAATAGATTAACAGTAGCCACTGGCAGAGGTGGAAGTGATTCTTACACTGCTTCTACTGAAATGAGCAGAAGCCTGAAAAACAAGATGCAGGATATTTCAGAGACTGCTGGGAGCATTGCGGTACAAGTAAACATATGGGTTGTGTTAGGGTAGCCAAGAATAGAAACAGGTGCATGTATACCTGCGTGTACACCAATGCTAGGAGTTTGGTAAATAAATTTGATGAATTTGAGGTATTGCTCAAAACATCAAAGGCAGATATTGTTGGGATATCAGAGACGTGGTGTCACACAGATATAAGGAATGCAGAACTGGAATTTGGGAAGTACAATGTCTACAGAAAGGATAGACAGCATAGGAAGGGAGGAGGGGTTATGCTATTAGCATTAGCATTAGCATTAGTAGAGGCATTTGATGCAAGAAAGCAAGCTTATGCAGCATCAGCCAAAAAAAAAAAAAAAAAACCCACTTCCACTTCACCCCTCTGTTCGTTCAAAATACCTGTCCAGCTGAGCCTTAAACTTATTTAGGCTATCAACCTCCACCACAAGGGATGGAAGTCTGTTCCACCAACCAACCACCCGCTGGCTAAAGGCAAATTTCCGCATGTCTGTCCTACATCTGTCTTTCCTCAATTTGAATTTATGCCCTCTCAGGTGATTTTTCTGAGCTAGAGGAAGAATCCCATCAGCATTGAGCATGCTTAAACCATTCAAGGCTTTATACACCTCTATCAGATCACCTCGCTGGTGCTTAGTCTCCAGACACTGTAATTTGCAAAACTTAAGCCTTTCTTCGTAAGAGCACCCCTTTGTTCCATTCACTAATCTTGTTGCCCTTCTCTGTACTCGTTCCAGCAGCTCTACATCCTTCTTGAAATGAGGCCTCCAGACCTGTATACAGTACTCTAGGTGTGGCCTGACCATCGCCTTATACAATGGAATAATCACCTCCTTATCCCTGCTGGAAAAATTCCTGTATATCATTGACAATACTCCATGAGCTACTCTTGCAGCCCGTCTGCACTGCTCAGAGAACTTCATATCTGCCTGCACAACCACACCCAAGTCCCTTTCATTCTCTACCACTGTCAGTGTAGTACCACAGAGTTGATACGTTGCTCTGGGGTTGCTGTTTCCCATGTGTAGTACTTTACATTTGTCAATGTTAAACTTCATTTGCCACCTCTCAGCCCATCTGCTCAACCTTTCCAGATCCTGTTGCAGCAGCATAGTGTCAGTAGTGTCCTTGACAACCCTGCCAACCTTTGTATCGTCTGCAAACTTGGACATTAAGCTTGATATACCATCATCAATATCATTTATAAATACAGAAAACAATAATGGACCCAACACTGAGCCCTGAGGGACTCCACTAATAACATCAGTCCACGATGAGCAGTGTCCATTGATTACCACTCTCTGTCTTCTCCCCCTCAACCACCCCTTTATCCATAGCAGCAATTTGCCTCCAATGTCACACTGCTCCAATTTGTGTAGCAGTCTTCCATGTGCAACAGTATCAAAAGCCTTTCTAAGATCCAAGTATATAATATCAAAGTTATTCCCTGCATCCAGTTCTTTTGTGACTGCATCATAGTATCCAATCAAGTTGGTCAGGCAAGACTTCCCCTTAACAAAACCATGCTGTGTCTGAGCTATAACTGAAGTCTTGTCTAAATGATCCTGCAGTGCTTCTTTAACCAGTGCCTCCATTAATTTTCCTGGAACAGAAGTTAAGCTCACAGGTCTATAATTACTTGTGTCAGCCTTTGATCCTCCTTTGTGAATTGGGGTCACATTTGCACATTTCCAGTCTATGGGTACCTCCCCTGAGTCCAAGGAAGCTCTCATAATTATGGCTAAGGGTTGGCTTACTTCCTTTGCTGCCTCCTTTAATATAACTGGATAGATCCCATCCACCCCTGGTGCCTTTCTTGTGTTTATCTTCAACAGTTTCTCCTCCACTTTACTCCCAGTTATTTCAAGATTCTGTAGCTTACTGCTAGAGTTGAATACACCTCTGGCATTCCCCTCGCTGAATAACTCCTCATGTGTGAATGTCGATGCAAAATATTCATTTAGTTTGTTAGCTACCTGAGCAGGATCATCAACACTTGACCCATCAATATCAAGTCGACCAATCTGATTCATCCCCTTCCTTCTAGAGTTTACATAAGTAAAGAACTCTCTGCTGTTTTTCTTTGCATCCCTTGCCAAGGATTTCTCGTAATCTGCCTTCGCCTGCCTAACCACCTTTGTAACTTGGTTGCATATCAACTTGTATCTATCATAGGCTTCTGTGTCATGTGTTAATTTGTATGTATCCCATGCATTTTTCTTCTCTGCCATATGCCTCATTAGTTCATCGGACATCCACTTAGGCCTAAACCTTGAACAATATTTCTTAGTTGGTATGTAAAGCCTAGTAGCTTCCAAGATAAGTTCTTTGAATGCTTCCCATTTTGAATTTGCTGTTGGTAACATCATCAGTTGGTACCACTGTATAGAATTTAAATACTGTCTCAGTCCATTGTAGTCGCCTTTACGGAAGCAATAACCCTTCCCTTTACCCCTAATGGTAGTTACCTCTTTGAGTAAATCCCACTTCAGCACACTGTGATCACTGCCACCTAGTGGTTCATTTATCTGCAGATTCTTAATGCATGAAGAATCACTGCTGATAATCAAATCAAGAGTATTACTCCCTCTAGTTGCCTCCCGAACATGCTGATGTAGAAAACAATCATCCAATAAATCCACAAAAGCCCTGCTAGTGTGTGAGTAACCAGCCCCCAAATTCCAGTCAATATCTGGGAAATTAAAATCTCCCATTATAAGACACTCTGATTTACTGGCCCACTCTATTTCCCTGTACAGTTCCTTATTATACTCATCAGAGTCATTAGGCCTATAGCACACTCCTACTCTCAATTTTGATCTCCCAATGTTTATGTCACACCAAACTGACTCCACACTGCACTGTCCAGCGATGTCGACTGGCTTCACTTCCTTGGTTTTTATGTGTTTCTTAACTAATAGCATAACCCCTCCCCCCTTCCTATCCTGTCTATCCTTTCTGTAGACGTTGTACTCCCCAAATTGCAGTTCTGCATCCCTTATATCTGTGTGACACCACGTCTCTGATATCCCAACAATATCTGCCTTCGATGTTTTGAGCAATACCTCAAATTCATCAAATTTATTTACTAAACTCCTAGCATTGGTGTACACGCAAGTATACCTGCACCTGTTTCTATTCTTAGCTACCCTAACACAACCCATGTGTTTACTTGTAACGCAATGGCTCCCAGCAGTCTCTGAAATACCATGCATCTTGTTTTTCAGGCTTCTGCTCATTCTAATAGAAGCAGTGCAAGAATCTCTTTCACCTCTGCCAGTGGCTTCTGTCAATCTATTGGTCTTTGTCTCCCCCCAAGCTAGCAGTTTTCCGACCCACCTAACACTGCCTCGATAGCATCAGCAAATATTCTTGCACCCTTTCTATTTAAGTGTATCCCATCCCTGTAGAAGCAATCTCTCCTGTTAACAAGTACAGTCCAGGCTGAAAAAAATTCTACCCCTTGAGCCTTGCACAATCTTTCCAGGGCCGAATTGATCGACAAGGCTCTCATCATATACTCCCTCCTATCGTGTCTGGGCAGAATTGCAGACACTTTCAAATTCAACCCTAATTCTCGGCTTTTGTTCAACAGTGACCTGTACTTGTTAAGTAATTCTGCCGGTCTCCTACTCTTAATAATATTAGTGCCAACGTGTAAAACTATATCACCTTTTGTGCCCTTAAAAGATGATATTCGCTCTACAACGTCATCAACCTTTGCCCCTGGCAGACATACCCTGGTCCTGTTCCACCTATCTTTTTTACAAAGCATGTTCCCCGTTTCCCTGACAATAGAGTCACCAACAACTACTAGTTCCTTCGGGACCAGCGCATTCTGCCTTAGGGGTTGTCTCTGTGTCACGCGATGCCCAAGTGCAAGCTCTGGCGTTGATGTGGGCAGCTGAGAGCTTGATGGGCCCCTCAATTTAGTTTCTTTGAGGGCATCCACCCTGTCCTTCAAGCTCTCATATAGGCCCACAAGAACGCCGAGTTGTTGCCTGATATCGATACACTCCTTGCATCGCGCACACACAAAGACATCCCCCTTGGCAGTATCATGTCCCGTACCCGATTGCTCTGCAAACATCAAGCAAACAGTGCATTTTATAAGGCTGTGAGTCAGAGGACAACTGCCCCCCTCAGTTCTGCTCTGAGCCACAGCACTTCCATTAGCTTGAGCCTTTTGCTTTGCTGCTCTGGTCTGAGTCATGATTCTATTAATTTATTAATTAATTATGTTATGTTATTAATTATATTACGTTTGTAATCAAAGTCGTTATATGTGTTTATTTAAACGTACAATTTAACTGCTAACGAAGTTCAACTAACGCTATCTAGTACAGTATATAACCTACGGTATATCTAGTACGGTATCATAATGGCGGGAAAGTTACTAACGGTAGCGGTAGTTACGAACGGTAGTTACGAACACGTGGAAACCCTTACCGATACTTTTACAAGGCCGAGTAAAGAATAAATACACCAAATTAATCAAAAAATCACAAAATAATGTTATTCTACTAAATTTAAATCAAAAGTTTTAGAAAAACAATAACTTCAAATCAATAAATAAGAAAAATCCACTTAGCGGCTTTGAACACGAGACCGTCACTAGTAGCCTCGTCAGCAGACTCCGTGTCGGGTTTTTTTTTATTATTTTTTTTATTATTATTATTTTTTTTTTTCTATTAGTTAAGAAACACAAAGTCCAAGGAAGTGAAGCCAGTCGACATCGATGGACAGGGCGATGTCGAGTCAGTTTGGTGTGACATAAGCATAGGGAAATCAAAATTGAACGTAGGAGTGTACTATAGGCCTAATGACTCTGATGAGTATAATAAGATATTGAACAGGGAAATAGAGTGGGCCAGTAAATCAGAGAGTCTTATAATGGGGGATTTTAATTTCCCAGATATTGACTGGAATTTGTGGGTTGGTCACTCGCACACTAGCAAGGTTTTGTGGATTTATTGGATGATTGTTTTCTACATCAGCATGTTCGGGAGGCAACTAGAGGGAGGAATACTCTTGATTTTATTATCAGTAGTGATTCTTCATGCATTAAGAATTTGCAGATATAGGAACCACTAAGTGGCAGTGATCACAGTGTGTTGAAGTGGGATTTACTCAAGGAGGTAACTACCATCAGAGGTAAAGGGAAGGGTTTTTGTTTTCGTAAAGGCGACTATGATGGTCTGAGACAGTATTTAAATTCTATACAGTGGGACCAACTGATGATGTTACCAACAGCAAACTCAAAATGGGAAGCATTCAAGGAACTAATCTTGGAGGCTACCAGGCTTTACATACCAACTAAGAAATATTGTTCAAGGTTTAGGCCTAAATGGTTGTCAGATGAACTAATGAGACATGTGGCAGAGAAGAAAAATGCATGGGATACATACAAATTAATGGGTGACATGGAAGCCTATGATAGATATAACTTGGTCTGTAACAAGTCACAAAGGAGATTAGGCAGGCAAAGGCAAACTATGAAAAATCCTTGGCAAAGGATGCAAAGAAAAACAGAAAAGAGTTCTTTACCTATTTAAACTCAAGAAGGAAAGGGATGAATCAGATTGGTCCACTGGATATTGATGGTTCAACAGTTGAGGATCCTGCTCAGGTGGCTAACAATCTAAACGAGTATTTTGCATCTACATTCACGCATGACGAGTTATTCAGGAAGGAGAATGATGTAGGTAAAGTAAACATTGGCGTTGAGTTGGATGATTTTGTAATAACTGAGAGGAAAGTGGAGGAGAGATTGTTGAGGATAAACATAAAAAAGGCACCTGGGGTGGATGGGATCTATCCAGTTATATTAAAGGAGGCAGCAAAGGAAGTAAGCAAACCCCTAGATTTAATTATTAGAGCTTCTTTGGACTCAGGGGAGGTACCCATAGACTGCAGATGTGCAAATGTAACCCCAATTCACAAAGGAGGATCAAAGGCTGACACAAGTAATTATAGACCTGTTAGTTTAACTTCTGTTCCAGGTAAATTAATGGAGGCACTGGTTAAAGAAGCACTGCAGGATCATCTAGACAAGACTTCAGTTATAGCTCAGACGCAGCATGGTTTTGTTAAAGGCAAGTCTTGCCTGACCAATTTGATTGGATACTATGATGTAGTCACAAAAAAAAAAAAAAAACTGGATGCAGGGAATAACCTTGATATTACATATTTGGATCTTAGAAAGGCTTTTGATACTGTTGCACATGGAAGACTGCTGCACAAATTGGAGCAGTGTGGCATTGGAGGCAAATAGCTGCTATGGATAAGGGGATGGTTGAGTAGCAGAAGACAGAGAGTGGTAATCAATGGACACTGCTCAATGTGGACTAATGTTATTAGTGGAGTTCCTCAGGGTTCAGTGTTGGGTCCGTTGTTGTTTTCGGTGTTTATGAATGATATTGATGATGGGATATCAAGTTTAACGTCTAAGTTTGCAGATGATACAAAGGTTGGCAGGGTTGTTAAGGACACCACCGATGCTATGCTGCTGCAACAGGATCTGGAAAGGTTGAACAGATGGGCTGAGAGGTGGCAAATGAAGTTTAACATTGACAAATGTAAAGTACTACATATAGGAAACAGTAACCCCAGAGCAACGTATCAACTCTGCGGTACTACACTGACAGTGGTGGAGAATGAAAAGGACCTGGGGGTAATTGTGCAGGTAGATATGAAGTTCTCTGAGCAGTGCAGACGAGCTGCAAGAGTAGCTCATGGTGTCTTGTCAATGATATACAGGAATTTTTCTAGCAGGGATAAGGAGGTGATTATTCCCTTGTATAAGGCAATGGTTAGGCCACATCTTGAGTACCGTATACAGGTCTGGAGGCCTCATTTCAAGAAGGATGTAGAGCTGCTGGAACAAGTACAGAGAAGGGCAACAAGATTAGTGAATGGAACAAAGGGTTGCTCTTACGAAGAAAGGCTTAAATTTTGCAAATTACAGAGTCTGGAGACTAGGCACCGGCGAGGTGATCTGATAGAGGTGTATAAGGC
Source organism: Mastigoproctus giganteus (assembly GCF_048544385.1). Lineage (NCBI taxonomy): Eukaryota > Metazoa > Arthropoda > Arachnida > Uropygi > Thelyphonidae > Mastigoproctus > Mastigoproctus giganteus. Next base: position 128,871,830 of record NC_143578.1, read on the forward strand.
TTTGAATGGTTTGAGCATGCTCAATGCCAATGGGATTCTTCATCTTGCTCAGAATAATCAGCTCAGAGGGCATAAATTCAAATTGAGGAAGGACGGATGTCGGATAGATGTGCGGAAATTTGCCTTTGGTCAGCGGGTGGTTGGTTTGTGGAACCGACTTCCATCACTTGTTGTTGAAGTTGATAGCCTAAGCAAATTTAAGGCTCAACTGGACAGGTATTTCGAGCGAACGGAGGGGTGAAATGGGAGTGGTGTGTTTTTTTTTTTTTGGCTGATGCTGAATAAGCTTGCTTTCTTGCATCATATGCCTCTACTAATGCTAATGCTAATAAAGCTTGAGATACTACACTAACGGCCATTCATGTCATCCTGAGTGCCCAGCACTCAGTAGTTGACCGATTTATTTACTTATTTTATTCACATTTTACTTATTTTTCTATATATACTTGAATAATTAATTTATACTTAATAAACTGTGTTAATATACTAAATTTGTTGTTCTTATTCCAAAAACATTACTACAAAAGTAACAATATCAGAAAAAAATTTTTTTAGAGTACTTTTCATACTCTTTTAATTTTTAGTATTTCCTGATAGCAAAGAATGAGTACCGGCACCTATTTTTTTTACAAAAAAAGCACTGAGTATTAGTATGTGGAACAGTGATTGGTGTGTTGTCAGCCTTGTTTATCTTAGTTGTTTTAATAGGTAAGGATACACTTTCCAAAAGTGACAAGCCCAGTATGACATTGATCTGTTTGAGGGATGTGTTATTTTTTTTGGGTACTAGTCGTTGTTGTTCCTTGCGCAGGAGTGGTGCTGACTTTTGAATTACTCAAGTGAAAGTAAGTCAGGTGTTATTTTGAGCTTGTACCAATTTTTTGGCATATTTCAGAGTATGCAAGGTTCTCTTCTTTGCAATTTGTATAAGTTGGCTTTGAAACTGAACATTCCTTGCTCTCGTTTATAATGCCTCGTTTATAACTTCATCAAAGACTTGCACCTTCTCCCCTGCTCAAATGAATGAATGAATATTATCTCTATTAAATAAATTCACTTTACCTATTAGGGCAGAAAAAGCTGGGGAAACTTTCCCCATACGCCTTGCAGAGATCTTGAAGTCTTGAGTTAATCAGCAAGGTTCTCATCATAAGACCCCTCCCATTATGTCTGAGCATCATTGTAGCCACAAGAACATTTTGACCTGACTTATGACATTTTTGCATTGTGATCTTATACTTCAGAACCAGATCTTCAGTTGGCTTAAGCTTTAAGTCATTAGTATCCAGATATATAATCATATTCCCTATAGTCTCCTTATGACCTGACAACCAATTTGTAACATTGTCAATTTTAACACTAGGTAGGCAAACTCTGGTTTGGTTTCATGTGTCTTTTTTACTAAAAATGTTCCCAGTTTCCCTTACAATAGAATCTTATTATGAACCAAAAAAATCTTCATCTCATTATGAACCAGAGCTTTCAGCAATGGTTGGTCTATTCTTAAGATCAGGTCAATTGGGAGTACTTGACAACATTACTTGACACGTTTTTTTTTTTTTTTTTTTTAATGAAAACTCCAAGCACAAGAGGTATTAAAACCTGTAGTATTTAGTACCGCATGGGTTGAAGGTTGAGAAGATGAAAGAAGATACATGTTTCATTAAACTTGAATTTCTATAGATTGTAATTATGCTTTTCCTATGATGGGAGGGAGGTTGTTCCAGAGAACTGAAGTGGAGAAATAAATGAGGAAGAAGAAAAGTTGGTTCTGTGAGTTTGAAGTTGGGCAATAAAATTGCAGCATGTGTTCAAACTAGTTTGGAAGAGAGATGGAGTCTAGAAGCCCGAGAGAGGTTTTTGGGGGGGGGGGTCACTGCCCTGGACATTGGAACAATATTCAATGGTAGGGCAGATTTGAGATTTGTGCAGAGTGAGAAGCTGTTTAGAAGAAAAGTAATACCAAGTGCAAAAGAGAAAACCCAGTTTTTTAAATGCAGAGGAAGAAATATTTGTAATATGCTTATGTCAGAAGAGATTAGAAGTCAGGGTAATCCCTAATAGAGATATGTAATCTTTTCTAGAATTCTTAATGTCGTAAAAGATAAGTATAGGAACAGAAGAATCTTTTTTGTGAGATATAAGGACTGAGTTTTAGAAGGATTGAAATAAATTGAGTTGTCTTTGCCCCCATTGGAGAATTGCCTAGAGATCAGCATTTAAGAACCTGGTAGTGGATATTTGAGAGGTTAAAGCTTTTTGTGCAGGGCAAGGTTTCTCAAAGTGGAAGGTGGAATGGAATATGCTATCGTCAGTAAAACTATGGATAGAATTTTTGGTCAATGGAAGAAGGAATCAGTATTAGTGGAGCAGTTAGAAGATAGAAAGCAATCTACCATCACCTACAGCGAGCAGTCTGAGAGAAAACTGTATACCCAATTACAAAACAGAAACCATAAGATGGAAGCTTATTTAAAAAGCTTATTTTTATACCAAACACGATCAAAAGCCTTTGAAATGTGAAGAGCAACTGTTTCAGTTTCACCAAACTTTTCCATTGAATTTGTCCATGCATGGGTAAAATGAAATAGTGAATCAAAACTGACAGAATCCATACTGGCATTGATTGTTCTGATGGAAGGATTCTAGATAGTTTAGTAGGAGTTGGCAGTTAATGAATTTCTCTGTTATTTTAGGAAGAGTAGAAGTAAGTGCAATGGAATGATAAATGGATAAGAGGGATTTGTCGCGCTTTATAGGAACCAGCAGCTGGATATTAGCAAATTTCCAAGCAGATGGAAAAACGCCAGTGGAGTAAGAAAGTGTAAAAAGGCAACACAGAACAAAAGCAAGCTCTGGAGGACAGACAGGTTTTGGGAACAAGTGAAGCAATACCATCTGGAACTGGTGCTTTAGTATCAAGACTCTTTAGATTTTTTTGACAGCCTTTTGACAGAAGACCATAGGAGGCATTGAATAGAGTTTACTGGGAATGGCAGGAGGTGGTTTACCAAGATCATCAATACATGAGTTAGAAGAAAAGTAAGATGCTAGCATGTCAGCTTTAGCTGAGGTGGCAATAGAACCATCTGGTTTCGATAGACGTAGGAATAGAGATGGGCAAAAGTTGCAGACAGTAGCTTTGGCAAGAGAGCAGACTGCTCAACTACCATTTTGACAAGAAGCAAGTTTTCTACCCTTAGCTTGTTTAAAATTGACTTTGGACTGATTAATAACTGCTTTACAATTGTTGCAAGCTTTGGTGTAAGCAGAAAATGAAGCTGAAAATTGGATGCAAGCCAATTGTGATATGCAACATTCTTATCTTGAACAGCCTTAGCACATTTATTAGAAAAACCAACATTTAGATAAAGGATGAGATTTTAAGGTGTAGAATAAACAGTTTGATCCCTACAAGAATAATTTCATTGATGATCTCCACAAACATTGAAATCAGAAAATTTAAAATAGTAATCCAACCAAGGAAAAGAAGAAAAGAAATGTCACAGTTCATCTCATTTTGCATTCTTGTAATGCCAAACAACATGAGGCTGAGAGTAGCTATGTGAGAAAGGTTCCATTGAAGAAGAGACCATCACCAATTTGTGATCTGAGGTGGCTGGATAGGATTTAATGAATTTCTCTATTATTTATCTATTTAATATTTATTTCTCCAGAAAATTTAGATACCAAAATACCAGATGTGTTTAGAATGGTTGTTTGTGAGAAAAAGATCAAGCATGTTGGCTGTATGGTTAGGATTGTCCGGTATTTTGGTAGGCAGTGCTTTTTTTTGTAAAAAAAAATAGGTGCCAGTACTAATTCTTTACTATCAGGAAAAATTAAAAATTAAAAGGATACTCTAAAATAATTTTTTTCCCCCCGATATTGTTACTTTAGTAGTAATGTTTTTGGATTAAGAACAACAAATTTAGTATATTAACACAGTTTATTATGCATAAATTTATTATCCAAGTATATAAAAAAAAATAAGTAAAATGTGAGTAAAATAAGTAAATAAATCGGTCAACTACTGAGTGCCAAGCACTCAGGATGAAGGGTCTGTAGTCGCGAATGGTTGTAAGTGTAGTATCTCAAATAGAGAGCTTTATGGTAACTGAAAAAATGTTTCTAGTACACCGGCTTGGCCTAAAACTGAGGAACTAACGAAAGCGTTGCCTATTTGAGTCTTTCCAGTCATTGAATGACAAGAGTGAGAGAAGCGACTCTGACTTCTTCCTGAAGAAGCAATTAACCTTGTGGGGGAGAAGCGATTAAACTCTTGGGGGAGAAGTGACTGGCAGGTGAGAGCCCTGCAAGGCTCCATGTAGGTGCCTACCCACCACCGCTACCTCAACACTGGCTCTCTGAGTATCTACTTGCTGTGACAACTCCAGCTTTGAAAATTTTTAAAAAATACTTCTCTTCGAAAAATTTATAGAATTATTAATTAACTATTTAGCAACATTTTTGTCACCAAAAGGAGAGTTACTTAGTACAAAGAAGCGTGCTATCGAAGTGAAAAAAAATTTTTTTTTTTTTTTTTTTAATTTTAACGCAAAAAGTAAATGATAGATTTAAATCGGAATAGTTTTCCCTTGATACGCATCGAATAACGCATAGCTAATGTGATTTTGAAATTTTTGGCTCCATTAGTGACAGAAATAGGGGGGACGCGGAAATTAGTCACATTTTCCTGTCTGGTGCCACCATTTTTAATTTTAAAATTATATTTTAAACCTACTCATTGAGCTCTTTCCAACGGTGTATATAGGTTGTCAACAACATTTTTGTCCCCCCCACCCACATTTTACCCCTCCGTTTCTCGGACAAATTTTGTCAACAATGATCAATATGGTATTATGTTGGCCCATATGATGTACAAACCCATGCAAAATTTTGAGTCAATAGGTTGAGTGGTTCCAGAGATACAATGCTGTGACAGACAGACAACCGAGTGATAAGGGTCTTTTGGTACCTCCGTAGCCAGTTTGGCAGGAGCAGCAGTGCGTAGCACACGCTTCTTGATTAGACCGGGGTTCGAGCCCATAACCACCAAATACGGAGGATGCGGAAAGGTCAGGGAATGACCACCGAATATCCCCGGAGCAATATGGCCTTAGTTGCTAATGCTCCTAAAAACCAAATAACAACAATAATAAGGGTCTTTCTTTAGACTACGGACCCTAAAAATAATAAGTAAAAATAATTTCATAATAAAGTTTTTGTAAAATATTCCAAATTTTTATTAAATTCTCATCTGACACCCTATGCTGACTTATTTTCTTCCTCTTTGTGTGTCGGTTTCTGAACGACGTTTCTGAAGCAGCCATGAATCGATATATTTTGCTGGATCGAATTGGCCCTACAATTTTAAAAAACAGTAGTGAAGAAACTATTTTTGTCATCAGCGAAGCTCTTGTTGGGCTGGCGATAAGATTCATTTGTGAAAATTCTCGTTCACATTGACTCAATGAAATTGGTATCGTACTCAGAGCGTCCATCAAATGCTTCAATTCTTCCGAAACCATCTTTTAAATTAGGTATTCCAGAAATCCACAAATTGTATCTCTTTCATTTAACTGTAACCTAATTGACAATTTTCTAACTTCATTTTCACCAAATTACAACAATTCATGTTTAGAAGGTTTAATATCTTCGTTGTCCTCGTTTTCCTTCTCTCGTCATTGATGTTGTCATTAGTTCTTAAATTTGAATTTTTTCCTTTTTTGGAAAGTCCAAAATGTCAGTGTCATTCGGATATTCAGGTACTGTGACCATGTAAGCAGAGACAGGAAAAATTTACGGAAAAATGTCAATAACGTACTTCTGCGAAACAACAGATGATTATTTTTCAGGGTAAAAGAAAATCGCTCTCTTCTAATTCTCGAATGGGAGCACTTACAGTTGATTCACAGTGGTGGGCAACCTATGGCCTGCTAAAACAGCATAAAGAAATCTAACTTTTGAATTTTTTTTGAATATGACCCCTGTACGGGAAACGTTTGGACACCACTGCAGTAGAAGGTGGACCAGAGCCCATTGGGAATACTCCTTGATCTGCTCACTGTTGACTAGCACAATTTCTCCGTATGTGGGAACAGGTGGTCGGATAGATTTTACCAGGTACCACTAAGTTGTAGAAATCCCTTTAGCTCTCTTAATGCGCACAGCAGCACTAATTCCCTAAACTGCCTGAAGACCAGAAATGCGAACAGTGTGTACCGAGTTAATTCACTCCGTTCGCTATATGAAAAATTTTTTTGGTCAACGGAAAGTATTTTAAATGTTACTTCCTCCAAGGGGAATTCAAAATAATTCGCTATAAAAGCAGAAGTCCGACTGAGTAATTTAGAATTATAAAAATGGTTATACAGTTTTATGTAGAAAATATCTTAACAATAAATAGACAGTGAAAAATGCAAATTTAGTTAAATAATTTTAAGCTTATTTGAATAGTAGGTAAACGTGAAAAAAAATTTACAGAATATTACAAATTTCGAAGTGCACTGCATCCAAATGTCACACGTCACTGTTAATAAAGGTGCCGGTATGCCGTACCATTGCTTACCGTCCCAAAAAAAGCACTGCTGGTAGGTAAATGAACAATCTGTGCAAGGTTATTAGTAATTGCAAAAGCTTCAGCATCTCGACCAGTCGGATCTGTGTGACTAGAAAACTTAAGCCAGCTGGAGTTGTGAACATTAAAATCACCAAGGAAAATTACCTCACTGTTAGGAAAGTTGGACTGGAGAAAGTCAAGTTTCAAAGAAAGGAAGTCAAAGAATTTCCTAGTGACAGAATGGGGAAGAATGATTTTAAGCCAGAAATGATTGAAAAGAGGAGATTCCAAATTACCACTCTGATAATCTCTGACAGAGAATATCAGAGTGGACATATGCACACTTACCATCTTTGAAGCAAAACGAATCATACAGAGAATAATTTGGACAACTGAAGTGAGCAGTGGATGTATCAACCAATAACTGGAGTTCCATTAGAAAAAACATGTGGGCTTGTCAAACTGTAATTGGTAATGGAAATCACTGAGATTGAAACCGAGACCACATATATTTGTGAAATGAATGAGGAAGATGTGTGGTTTAAGTCTTTTTACAGATTAGTTTGTTCTATTAGTTTGACTGTTCATGATGGTTTCAATAGTAAGAAAAGGAGGGTAGGACATGTTGTATGAAGCAATAAAATTTTTGGATATGACGTACACACGGTGAGAATATACCAAGCTCCTTGACATACAGGAGCTGTGTATATTCTCAAAGCCTCCTGCACTACTCAGACTCGCTCCAGTCACTATCTAGCTGAGGGAACAAACAGCAAGATTATATACTAGCTAATCCGGAAGCCTCCTAGAGAGTTGCCAATAGGTTCAGCCCAGTGGACTATCTAGCGGCCAGCCTGCAAACACTGTTTTAGAGCTGTACCTCAAAATGTAAGGAGAATAGATCTTGCCATGATACCCATCATAACCTCAAATGATATCAATTGTGATGGTGGAGGGGGGGGGATTCAGAGCTGTGCTCTGGAAACTAAATATGGGTTCCACCATTTCACACCTTTGTGAAATGGTGGAACCTTTACCTTTTAATTTTTCTTCAACTGAACACCCCCCCCCCCCAGTATTAAGCATAAAGGCAAGGACCTTACTTTGGACAACTTCACATGATACAAGGTTTTATTTATTAATCAATAATGGAAAGTAAATCACTTATTTCTAAATTACACAAATACCAACCTTCTTTAATTTGTTGAGGAGAAGGCATTTTGGTGTTAAAAACATGATACCGAAGGAGATGCTCACATGCATTACAAATGGATGAAAATGGAGTTTGTGTTTCAGGTTTGAGAGCACCATTTTGGTCTACTGTTAGCTGTTGATGCATCCTAAAAAAAAAATTAAATACTGTTAAATATTGGCTAATTTTTTTTTTAATCAAAAAGTTTAGTTCTTAATTAAACAATACAATTTGCCATCAAGTATGGTCATTTGTAAAGTTACACAAACAATTATAAAAATAAATTGCACAGAAAACTAAGAATTAGTATGTTTAGATATTAACATATTATCTACAGGACATTTGTTCTGAGTAAGTCAGTGTCTGATTAGCAATTATTTCTCATATCCTATAGAGCAGGGGAGGCCAACGAGTCGATCGCGGCTTTAATTTTGGTCAATCACGACGAATTTTAAATATACAGTCATCCCTTGATTTGCGCGGTCAGGTATACTACCAAAATTTTTATGTTGCGCAGTGGGTTTCGCTATTTGCGCATTATTTATTTTTTTTAATGAAGCTTCAAAAATAGGAATGAAGAGCAGATTTTGAAAATTTATTTTTGTTTTTTTTTTTGTATGATTGAAGATTTCATTAAAGAAGAAACACATTTCACCACAATAACGTAAAATACCACAGAATTCCAGATGTCGGTATTATTGCAAATGCAATAAGATTGAGTTTACTACCCATTTAAAATTGTTTTACGGTCGTAACCTCCAGAAATAGCTTTAGAGAAATATCACAAAGGCGTTCAAAACTGATTCTTATAACGATATAACCGAACAGAGCAATAAATAGTGGTGTGTTTGTCTGGTTATTTTGGAAACAACTTCCTCATTCGGGAATCTTCTTCATCAATTATCCTACGTTAGCTGTTCAGACAGAATATTTTTCCAGTTCACACAACTTAAAATGTTTTAATCGGTAAAACATTGCTTTTGCTGATTTAATAACTGGACAGTACTTATATGTTCATTTAATACCTTTTGATTTAAAATGAATACTACGAAAAAGAGTAAAACGTATCATTTTCATCAAGGGTGGGAACTAGAATACTTTTTTTGTAATGGTGAAAGAAAAATGTTGCTGTTTGATTTGAAATGCTTCCGTGGCTATACCCAAAAAAGGAAATTTAGAAAGGCACTTCAACGCACTCCATGGTAAACACCAATCGGATTTTCTGCCGAATAGTGACCTTAGAAAAAAAAAATTAGAACTTAAATCTAGATTATTCACTCAACAAAATTTCTTCATGACACCTAATTTACAATCTAAAGCAGTAATTGTAGCATTCATTTAAAGTGAGTCATCTTCTTGAATAAAATGCGAATAATTTTCTGATGGTCAATTCATCAAAAACGCATTTTTAGAAATAACAGATTCTCTTTTTGAACATTTTAAGAATAAAAATGAAATTAAAAGTGACCTTCAAGATGTGCAATTATCTTGAAATACTGTGATGTGACGCATCAAAAAAAAATGAGTAAAAATGTGAGCGAACAATTGCATGCTGATTGCTAATTGTGTGTCCTTATCTTTACAACTGGATGAATCTACAGACGTCAGTGATACAGCTCAATTGCTCATTTTTGTTGGTATGTTTTTCTATGATTCTGTCACTAGAGAAGAACTTCTGGGTATGGTTTCATTAAAAGAAAGAACTAGAGGTCTTGATATCTTTAACTCATTCAAATATTTTATTGAAAAAATTAAATTAAATTACCACTATTTAAGCTCGAACCAGTAACAACAGATGGAGCTAAAGCAATGACGGGGCATCTTAACGGATTCATTGCATTGTGCCAAAAGGATGATGAATTCCTAGATTTTTTGACTTACCACTATAATCCACCAACAAGTGTTAGCCAGCAAAAGATTAAATACTAAAAGTGTTATGGACATCGCTTTCGAAATCGCAAATTCCATCAGAGGACAATCTCTTCAAAGGAGACTTTTCAAAATGCAACTCGATGAAAAAGAACCAGATCTGAAAGTACACACAGATGTGAGGTGGCTGAGTCGGAGTAAGTTTCTACAGAGATTTCGAAATTTGCTGAATGAAATTAAAAAATTTATTGATCAAAGGGGAAATGATTATCAGCATCTATAAGATACGGAGTGGTTGTGTGATCTGGCTTTTTTGTCAGATTTTACCAGTGAATTAAGTGATCTGAATTTGGAATTACAAGGAAAAAATAAAAATGTGGGTGACATGATTAGTAGTATTTCTGAATATAAATATCAATTTTTGGCAATGGCTAAGGATCTCAAAGAAAACAAAATTCGACCATTTTGCAAATATGCAAGATTATTTGCAAAAATATCCTGTTTTTTGAATTTAATAGTGAGAAATATGTTTCTGAAACTGAGAATGTTGTGGATGATTTTGAAACCAGATTCAGTGATTTTAAAACAATTGAAGACATTGTTCAACATATTTCTTATCCATTTAATGTCGACTTAGATACAAAACAAATTGCAGAAAAAAAAATCGCTGAGATTTTTCACACGGAGAAAATATTACTTGAAAATGAAATTATTACATTGTAAAACGATATGTTCCTAAAAGCCAGGTCGTCGGAAAAAGAGTTTTGGAAATATGTTTGCCGAAAAAAGTACCCAAATGTAAAAAAATGCAGTGAACTTTTAAATTCCTGTTTTGGTTCCACATTTCTGTGTGAATCGGCCTTTTCGTATTTGAAACAAACAAAGACGAAGAATTGCTGTGCTCTTACGGACTTGCATCCTGAATATTCTTTATGGTTGGACTTATCACAGTATATCTCCGATTTTGAAAGCTTGGCAGATGACATGAAGACAAACTTTGCATAAATTAAAATTTTAAATACGTATGAATTTAAAATAAGAATTCTGAATTGTATTGAATTTTAAAATTTATAAACAACATTTTTCAATATGTTTTCATTAACTTTTTTAACTTTGTGCAATGAAATTTTTGAGATGGTAGATCGTGGCACATTTTGAAGGAAAAAAGTAGATCGCATCGCATCACAAATTAAGTTGGCTACTCCTGCTATAGAGTAATATTTCTCAACTGTTAGTCACTGAATTCCCAGGACAAGAGTGGGGGAACAATGGTATGCAGGCCACATGACCAAACCATAAATACTGTATATTATAAAAACAGTATTTTTATTTGAATAAAAATTTGTTTTATGATATATTAGTCATATGCAGTTATGAAAAGCATAAGTGTAATTATGCAAAGAATTATGTAACAATAAAGTTCTCATTAAAAGTTTTCAAATAATGTTACTTTTTTATAATATCAATAAAGATTATTTAGTGACAAATGGGCCTGGAGTACTGGGGTCCATAGTTTAACAAATAGATATTTACAGTATACCCAGTATAAAATAAAATATAAGTACAAATTCAGTAGCTTTCGGAACTCGTGTCCCTTTATCAACTGACAAATTTGAATACATTACAAGCAAAGTGTGGCACGTTACTCATTCGTCATTGTTGTAGCACGGACGTGTGCTGCCTTGCGCCAGTGATCATCCATCAATAAAACGGTTGTCTCCAGGATTGGATGTATACGCATGCCTTTCTGGCGATTTAATGCCTTAGGGTTGTTTATTATGTTTAGTGACTCTAGCCATAGGCGGTGGCGAAAGTGTCGCGCGTGGTCCACTATCTCAAAGTCGCGCTTGGGGTCAAGATCGTGGTTGGTAGCCCAAAAATGTTCTGCAAGCGCGGACTGGTCAGTTTCGGCAAGCCGGATTGCTCTGTCGTGTTCCGTGAGGCGATCCTGGAGACGTCTCGATGTCTCACCTACGTAGCAACTGTTACAGGCCCTACAGGTGATACGGTACACTACATTGCTGCGTAAGACAGGTTGTGACAGGGGTCTTCACACTGGAGACAAGTGAACGTAGGTTCCTACCTGTAATTGCACACATTTGATGTTGTAACTTCTCAGGATCTTCGAGATACGTCCTGACACTCCTGGATAGTACGGAATGTAGGCTGATGATATGCCGACTTGCTTCGGAGGTCTTGGGTTGGAAGTAAGTTCTTGTGCCTGTAACAAGCATCTGTTTAGTACATGGGATGGATAACCGCATCTGGTTAGGTCCGCCTTCACACGGGAGATCTCGTTACGTCTAATTGTGTCGGTGCTGGAATGTGGTGCGGTCAATTCACCAACTACGGGTCCGGCCACGCTCCAAGCCATCTCAATAGCACTGCCCGCACCCTGTTCTCCAGGGCCTGGAGCCATTCCAGCACCGACACAATTAGACGTAACGAGATCTCCCGTGTGAAGGCGGACCTAACCAGATGCGGTTATCCATCCCATGTACTAAACAGATGCTTGTTACAGGCACAAGAACTTACTTCCAACCCAAGACCTCCGAAGCAAGTCGGCATATCATCCGCCTACATTCCGTACTATCCAGGAGTGTCAGGACGTATCTCGAAGATCCTGAGAAGTTACAACATCAAATGTGTGCAATTACCAGGTAGGAACCTACGTTCACTTGTCTCCAGTGTGAAGACCCCTGTCACACCTGTCTTACGCAGCAATGTAGTGTACCGTATCACCTGTAGTGCCTGTAACAGTTGCTACGTAGGTGAGACATCGAGACGTCACCAGGATCGCCTCACGGAACACGACAAAGCAATCCGGCTTGCCGAAACTGACCAGTCCGCGCTTGCAGAACATTTTTGGGCTACCAACCACGATCTTGACCCCAAGCGCGACTTTGAGATAGTGGACCACGCGCGACTTTGAGATAGTGGACCACGCGCGACTTTGAGATAGTGGACCACGCGCGACACTTTCACCACCGCCTATGGCTAGAGTCACTAAACATAATAAACAACCCTAAGGCATTAAATCGCCAGAAAGGCATGCGTATACATCCAATCCTGGAGACAACCGTTTTATTGATGGATGATCACTGGCGCAAGGCAGCACACGTCCATGCTACAACAATGACAAATGAGTAACGTGCCACACTTTGCTTGTAATGTATTCAAATTTGTCAGTTGATAAAGGGACACGAGTTCCGAAAGCTACTGAATTTGTACTTATATTTTATTTTATACTGGGTATACTGTAAATATCTATTTGTTAAACTATGGACCCCAGTACTCCAGGCCCATTTGTCACTATTCGATCACTTTATGGCCATAATACCTACAACGATTGTGCACAGTTGCAAAAGTGCTTCCTCTCAATAGCTCGCTACAGGCAACATTTACGCTTCGCACACAGATGCAAAAGCAATCGAATTATACCTAAAGGGTTCCGATACAAAGCCCCGTTCCACAACTCTCATATGGATCGTGCCTGCTTTAACTTCAGCCTACGCACATTAAATTTATGGATATCCCATCTCCACCGTGAAATCAGGAACGCTGACTACAACAAGTCCAGACTGTTACAACATCTACAAGGTAAGGTCTCGCCTATTGTATTTACAAACCTTATACATACCATCTGCCATCGGGCTAGTCAGACCTCGGATACCTACCGTTTACGCGAACAGCGCAAGTTCATAAACTTGAGCATAGAAACTAACTCCTTAAAGACGAACACTCGTTCAGACGACACAACTTCTTTCGTCTTGAATCTAAGTAACAAACAACTGTCCAACGAGCAGCTGAGTGTTTTATCAAACGGTATGAAATTCGCCGTTATACCATCGAAACCTCCCATCACACAGCTCGCTATGGGTATAGAAGCCAGTATTACCAACCTTCCCGAAGAAACTGCCAACGAGATCCGATTCAACACTGCCGCAGTCCTCCGCAACACTCGAAAAACGTGCTCAAACCTCAACCACCGCCAACGTGCCGCCCTGTCATCTATAAGAAAAGACAACTCCATCGTTGTACTTCCTGCGGATAAAGGGCGCCGGACTGTTGTGCTGGACCGATCAGCCTACCGAGAGAAAGCCTTGGCCCTATTACTCGATCCTAACGTATATGAACCTCTACCTGATCCTCCCGTTAAAGTCTTGAAACGTCTGGAAGCAAATGTTAATAAACTTGTCCACGCATGGCTTAAAGATAAGAAGATCCCGACCGCGACTCACCATCTTCTGCGTGCTACTGGCTGCCAACTACCGCAATTCTACGGATTACCAAAGATCCATAAACCGGGTATTCCTCTCAGACCTATAGTGTCTTGCTGCAGTGCCCCAACGTATGAACTGTCCAAACACATCGCGAGCCTCCTCTCGCCTCTTATAGGTAATACATCTCACACCGTTAAAAACAGCAGTGAATTCATTAACACCATTAAGGACATTTCAATCCCTGATAACTCTGCAATGGCATCATTTGACGTGGTTTCTTTATTCACCTCGATTCCCGTCCAACAGGCCGTGCACTGCGCCAGAAGGCTCCTTGAGAGCGACTTAAGCCTCCAATCCAGGACGTCACTATCCACTGATGACATCTGTACCGCCCTCAACCTATGCCTCTCTAGCAGCATCTTCACCTTTGAAGACTCACTCTACAAACAAGTACATGGCACTGCTATGGGTGCCCCTGTCAGTTCCGTAGTAGCTAACATCGCCATGGAAGATCTGGAGAAGCAGATACACCAGAACCCACCTACACCTATTACAACGTGGTGTAGATAGGTCGACGATATTTTTAACATAATACCACGTGGTTCTGAAACGGTACTACTAGAATACCTCAACTCTCTATCCAATTTCATCAAGTTTACCGTAGAATCAGAGGTGGACGGTTCGCTCCCGTTTCTGGACGTGCTAGTGCATCGCGTAGGCCCACATCTAGAGACCTCAGTATACCGCAAACCCATGTGGTGCGGTCAATTCACCAACTACGGGTCCGGCCACGCTCCAAGCCATCTCAATAGCACTGCCCGCATCCTGTTCTCCAGGGCCTGGAGCCATTCCAGCACCGACACAATTAGACGTAACGAGATCTCCCGTGTGAAGGCGGACCTAACCAGATGCGGTTATCCATCCCATGTACTAAACAGATGCTTGTTACAGGCACAAGAACTTACTTCCAACCCAAGACCTCCGAAGCAAGTCGGCATATCATCCGCCTACATTCCGTACTATCCAGGAGTGTCAGGACGTATCTCGAAGATCCTGAGAAGTTACATCAAATGTGTGCAATTACCAGGTAGGAACCTACGTTCACTTGTCTCCAGTGTGAAGACCCCTGTCACACCTGTCTTACGCAGCAATGTAGTGTACCGTATCACCTGTAGGGCCTGTAACAGTTGCTACGTAGGTGAGACATCGAGACGTCTCCAGGATCGCCTCACGGAACACGACAGAGCAATCCGGCTTGCCGAAACTGACCAGTCCGCGCTTGCAGAACATTTTTGGGCTACCAACCACGATCTTGACCCCAAGCGCGACTTTGAGATAGTGGACCACGCGCGACACTTTCGCCACCGCCTATGGCTAGAGTCACTAAACATAATAAACAACCCTAAGGCATTAAATCGCCAGAAAGGCATGCGTATACATCCAATCCTGGAGACAACCGTTTTATTGATGGATGATCACTGGCGCAAGGCAGCACACGTCCGTGCTACAACAATGACGAATGAGTAACGTGCCACACTTTGCTTGTAATGTATTCAAATTTGTCAGTTGATAAAGGGACACGAGTTCCGAAAGCTACTGAATTTGTACTTATATTTTATTTTATACTGGGTATACTGTAAATATCTATTTGTTAAAGATTATTTACTAACTTTAGTCAGTTCTAAATTATACAAATACCAACCTTCTTTAATTTGTTGAGTAGAACGAATTTTACTTTTTCAGTTTATCTTTTAATTTTTCTTCTACTGAAACCACCCCCTCCCTCAGTATTAAGCACAAAGGCAAAAACATCAGTGCATCAACCTTTAATGTATTTAAACAGTGGAAAAATAAATAAATGATCAAAAATTGTTCATTCATGATAACACAAATTTAAACTCTCTGGGGGTTTCGATTGTTTGCATTCGTGGCAAGCAGATGTGCCTAGGTGGTCAGGAGCGGATTAAAGTCGGTTGAGGCCCCGGGCACCGAAGAAAATATTGGGCCCCTTAAAAAAAAGAGAGAGACAGGGAAAATAAAAATACATGTAAACCAATTTTTTAAATAAATAAAAAATATTATATACTATTAATGTTTTATTTCCAATAAAATTTGAATATAATATAATTAATAATAGCATAATAATAATCGCAAAGTTTTGAACTAATATGTTCAACTAAAATTAGTTGAACATATTAGTTCATATTAGTTGAACATTGAAGTCGTTGAAGAAGTTGAAGATATATTTGTTGAGGTTTTGCGTGGGCCCTTCAGAAGTCGGGGCCCAGGGCGTGCGCCCGGTGCGCCCGCCGTTAAATCCGCCTCTGTAGGTGGTGCTCTTCATAGTGACTACAAAGAATTAGGGGATTAGTGGAGCACAGGAGGATTACAGAGGTTTGAATATTGCTTTTATATAATTTATGTAGTATATTGTAAAGTTTATTTTGTTAAGTTTTTTTTCCCCGTAATAGTTTGATTTTTATAATATTATAAGTATAATTTTTTGAAAGTGTCTTTTACTGATATTTAGTAAATTTTACAATGGTTGTTACAAGATCAGCCTAGAACACTTTGTCAGAGGGTATCATCGCTCATACGGAAATAGCCATCAGCTATTTCTGTATGAGTGATGATTTTATTCTTTGCAGAACCTGTGGCATGTATTCCAAGGTTGATCTAGTGGATAATCGTAGCTCACCTGGCGATTCTTTTCTTTGTCACCGTTTTATGGAGTGTACCAATCTTAAGTTAAAATTTAGTGCATTGCTGAAAATTTGAGTCACTGAAAAAACGGGTGCTTGCCCTCGAGAATAATGTAACCGGGAGCTCGTCAGGAACTCAAGACTCTAGTAACCTACCAAGTGATGCACTCCCGATTCAGGCCCCAGAACAGAATAACAAAGTGCAAACTACTCTAGTTCAAAAGGACTTAGTTCTATTAGGAGACTCCATTGTCGGGGAAAAGGTAAATATTTTTGTAATAAGGATAGATGGACTACAGACATACTAGGGTATGTCTGCCAGTAGTAACAATTAATGATGTCATTAACAGACTATCAGATTTTAAAGGGGATAAAGAGAATATTATTTATGTGGGGACTAATATCATTAAGCATACACAATCTGATGATTTGTTAGACAAATATAAGACCATGCTGAAAAAATGCCACAAGTTAGGTCACAATGTCTATGTGTCTGCAGTATAGCCCAGGCACAATAGGAGGGATTATATGCTGAAAGCCTTGTGGATTAGCTTAAGCTTGAAGGACTGCAAGGCTTTTGGGGGTCTTTTCTATCAGCTTGGCTAACACTTGTAGGTAGAAGGAATCTGTTTTGTAGTGACAGGATAAATTTAAACAAAGGTAGAGCAAGAGTTTTTGCTTATTGAGGATACGTTAAAGGTTCAGGGAAACTGTTACTTACTTTAGGGTGACTGCTAGTATGATATACCTTTAAAACATTAATCACAGAAGCCTTGAATGCATATAAACCATTAAACAAAATACTCCATAAGGAAGATTCCAAGTTGGATGAATAATGAAATTGCCATTTTACTTGGGCAGAAAAATACGGCATGGAAAAGTTACAGAGCAATAAAAAGTACTGAAGCCTATGACAGCTACAAAGTGATCTCTAATAGTGCCACAGAAAAGGTTAGGCTGGCAAAGGCAGATCCTGAGAAATCACAGGCAAAGAGTGGAGATAAGGAATTCTTCACAAATATTTATATTTGTGAAGAATATATTCGCAAAGAAGAGAACAACAAACCAGATCAGACCCTTAAGTAATGGAGTTGAGATTGTATTAGATACACCAGCTTAATTGCAGATGAACTCAACAGTTACTTTGCATCGATATTTACATAAGAAAAACCTTTTATGTCAAAGAGAAATTATGGGAGTGAAGTCAAAAAATATCTAATTAATGATAACGAAATTTCACACGATTATTTAATGAAAACACTTTCGAGCCTACAGGCCAGTAAGGCTCCTGGGGTTGATGGCATATATCCTATGCCGACTGGGCTAAAGTGCTTGCTTGGCAACTCCTGCCTCGGGCTCGGATCAGAGTAGAAAATGCAAAAACCTCGGGAGGTGCAATATGGCCACAGAAGCCGATGCGCCAACAACTAACAAAAAAAAAAAAAAAAAATCATATATCCTATAATCTTAAGAGAAGCAGTAGGTGAGTGCATTGAACTGTTGAAGCTAATAATGAGAGCATCACTGGACTCAGGAGGGATTCCGTTGGATTGGAAAAGTGCCAATGTATTGCCAATACATAAAGGTGGTTCTAAGAGTGTAGTGGGAAATTACCGATCAGTCAGTATAACTTCAGTAGTCAGAAAAATCATGGAGGCAATGATCAAGGGTGGAATTCAGGATCATTTAGATAGAAATGAAATTCTGAAGGATACTCAGCATGGTTTGTAAGGGAAAAATTGTGTTTAACTAACCTGGTTAGCTATTTTGACAGGGCCACTCAAGAGCTGGATTTAGGGAAAATTTGTAAGGAAGAAGAGTACTCCATCTGATTGCTTCTCGAACATGCTGCTGAAGAAAACAATGATCCAATAAATCCACAAAAGTTTTGCTAGTGTGTGAGTGACCAATCCACAAGTTTGGGTCAATATCTGGGAAGTTAAAATCTGCCATTACAAGACATTCTGATTTACTGGCCCACTCAATTTCTCTGTCTAGTTGTTCACTGTACTCATCAGAGTCAATTAAGCCAATAACACAGTCCTCTCATTTCTCTTTTCCCAGTGCTTATGACACAACAAACTGACTCAACGGTGCACTGTCCACCCATGTCAACTGGATGCACTGCTTTAGATTTTATGTGTTTCTTAACTAGCAGCATAAACCCCTCTCTCTTCCATCCTGTATGTACATACTGTACTTCCCAAATTCTAATTCTGCATTCCTTATTATCTGTGTAACACCATGTCTCTGATATCCCAACAATATCTGCCTTTGATATCTTGACCAGAACTTCAAATTCATCATATTTATATACTATGATGAATAATTACTTCTATTGGTGTACAAAGTCTATTGATGTACATGCAAGTATACATGCACCAGTTCTTGCACTTAATTACCATAATACAGACATTGTATTTACTTGTTTCATGAAGATTCCCAGCAGTTCTTGAAATGTCCAGCACCTTGCTTTTCAGGCTGCTGCTCATTCCAATAGAAGCAGAGCAAGATTCACTTTCACCTCTGCTGTGGTTACTGTTACTCTATTAGTCTGTGAATCCCCCCCCCACCAAACTCAGTTTTCTGCCTCACCTAACACTGCCTCGATAGCATCAGCAAATATTCTTGCACCATTTCTAAGTGTATATTTAAGTGTTTCCCATTCCAGCAGAAGTGATCTCTCCTGTTAACAAGCACAGACTACACTGAGAAAAATTCTACTCCATGAGCCTTGCATGATGTTACCATCAACAAATTCTAAATGGGAAGCATTTAGGGAAATAATTATGGAAGCTACTAGGCTTTTTATACCAAATAAGAAGTACAGTTCAAAGCTTAGAGCTAAATGGATGTCAGGTGAACTACTGAGACATGTGGCGGAGAAGAAAAATGCATGGGTTGTATGACTTATTAGGTGATACAGTAGCCTATGTCAGATATAATATAGGTGCTCCATAGCCAGTTGGGCAGCAGCAGCAGTGCTTAGCACACACTTCTTGATTAGACCGGGGTTCGAGCCCGTCACCACCAAATACGGAGGATGCGGAAAGGTCAGGGAATGACCACCACATATCCCCGGAGCAATATGGCCTTAGTTGCTAATGCTCCTAAAAACCAAATAACAAACAACAACAAACAAACAGATATAAAATAGTCTTCAATCAAGTCGTAAAGGATGTTATGTAGGGCAATCCGAGAAGTCACTGGGAAACAACACAATGAAAAAGAGATTTCTTTACTTAAGTAAATTCTAGAAAGAAAGGGATCAATCACATTGGTCCACTTGATATTGATGGTTTAACTCTTGATGATCCAACTCAAGCTGCTGACAAACAGAATAGGTATTTTCCAACTACATTCACACATTTGGTCCTTGCAGTTGTCACAGACACAAGATAGGCCAGCCAAGCTGTACTTGCTACCTGGGAGTCTAAAACGCTGATGGAACTGATATTCGGGTGAAACTGAAGTCAAGTGGACCCAATTTTGCAAAGTCCAGATGGTCTATGACAGCCAAATCCTCTGCTTGCACCATCACGATGGTGAGACTGTTAGTAATCCTGGGTATAACCCCCATGCACAAGCATATTGTGGGTGACTACCCAGGTGTGAAGCAATGTAAGCAGGGGTCGAGGTGTGGTGCCCAAACCACATGGAAGATGCTGCCACCCCTCTGTGTTACCAGGCAATACTAAGTGGTAGATGACTCTCATCAACCAGTGCAATACCACAACTTTGCTTATTGGAGGCTTGAAGTGGTGAAACCTATGTTTAGTTTCCAGAGCTAACTTCCAGTCAACCCTTCTCCATATCTTCCATCATGCAGTATGGCTGATGACTTTTGAGGTTATGATGGACATCATGGGGAGATCCAATCTTCCTTACATTTCGAGGGTACAGCTCTAAAATAGTGTTTGCAGGCCGGCCGCTAGTTAGTACACTGGACCAAACCTATTGGTAACTTTTTAGGAGGCTTCCGGATCAGCTAGTGTATAATCTTGCTACCGCTACTCTGCTAGATAGTGACTGGAGGAGTCCGAGTAGTGTGTATTTGAGGGGCATTGTCGAGGCCACGTTATGTCAAGGATCAGGGTATATTCTTACCATGTGTACGCCTTATCCAAAAATTTCATTACTTCACACAGTAATTGAATACACCATGAATTGTCAAACTAATAGAGTAAGATATCTGTGAAAAGATCTAAACCTCCCAAACACTTCCCAGTTCATTTCACAAATATATGTGGTCTCAATTCTAATCTGAACGATGTCCATTTCCACTTGCAGTCTGCCAAACCCCATGTATTTTTTCTTACAGAATCTCAGTTATCAGTTGATTCAACTACTGCTCATCTCAGTTGCCCAAATTATTCGCTGTATGAATCCTTTCGCCTCAAAGATGGTACTTCTACATACGTCCGCTCCGATATTCCTTGTCCTCTTCTCTGGCTTAAAATCTCTCTACCTCATTCTGTGAAATTCATCTGTGTCTCTACCGTTCTCCCAACTCCACTAATCACTTGGAGCTCTTTGACTTCCTCTCTTTGCAAATCTTTGCAACTTGACTTTCTCCAGTGCAACTTTCCTAACAGTGAGGTAATTTTCCTTGGTGATTTTAACGTTCAAAACTCCAGCTGACTTCCGTTTTCTAGTCACACCGACCCAGCTGATTGAGATGCAGAGGCTTTTGCAATTACTAATGCCCTTGCACAGATTGTTCATTTACCTACAAGAATATCGGACAATCCTTACCATACAGCTAACACGCTTGATCTTTTTCTCACAAGCAACCCTTCTAAGTATACGGTAGAAGTGAGTGGTCCTTTAGGCACCTCGGATCACAACTTGGTGATTGTCTCTTCTCCAATGGAGCCTTTATCTCATGACTATTCCCAACCCCCGTGTTGTTCGCAGTGGTGAGCTGTGAATATTTTACCAATGGGCTCGCAGTTTTTCCGATTTTCTACTGAGTAAATTTGATTGGTCAGAAATGACGTCATCTGCGGCTTCCACTAGAGGCGCTTCACACGCTCGCACTACTAGTAGTGTGATTAGAGCGTGTGACGCATTTTTCATGACTGGTATGATATCTTGAGTCAGTGGCGGATTTAGGGGGATGGACAGATGTGACTTATTACCCCCTTAACCATGTGTAAAAGTTCCTAGGTCTATATATAAAAAAACCTGGTCGTCATGTTCCGCCTTACGATGATAACTTGATACGACAGTGTCTGGAGTTCTAACTTTTTAGAATTTTTAAATACCATGACGTTGCAATCATGCTTCCTGAAGTTACTACTGCAGTAAGTATGATTGCAACAATACAAATATTTGTCAACAATTTCTTTTTTCGTCTCGCATTTTCGTTACATTTCATTGTTAGGTGCCCCTAACAGCTGTGTATGTCGCTTAAACTACAAGATCGGTACATCAATTGGTGCTCTTTTACAGAGCTATTTAGATACGTTGCACTCACAAGTATACATCTCTTACTTTAGTTATCATAAATCCATTGTATCTTGTCTTCCAGAAATTATGAAAATCTGTGAATGATCAATAAAATATTTACAATAAGAAAGTTCTTTTATTTTGTAATCGATATATACAAATCAAAATACAGTACCTAAAAGAAACGCAAAAGATGTTTCGCATACACCATCTACTGCGCATGCGCGACACATGCGCAACTTTTTTATTCGTCTTTTTTTTTTTAACAACTAGGGAAATATAATGGATACCAGTAGTGTAGCTACCCTTTTTGGGGCCCGAGGCAAAGTACATGTTCGGGCCCCTACTTAATTAATGAAAATTGTAAAAACAGGAGACAGCCAAAGACGCTGGGCCCCTAAAGGGCCAGGCCCGGAGGCAATTGCCTTGCCTGCCTACACGGTAGCTATGCCACTGATGGATACATTTTTTTCATGATAAAATTTTAATATTGAAATAAAAAATAACATGAAATATTTCCCATATCACAAATAACATAAAAACTATCACAAAACATTCCACAATATAAAAACAAATATTACATAAAAAACAAACACCAGAAAAAGTACACAAAAACCACAGGAATATATTTCACAAATATTCAAGAAAAATTTATTCTAAAAATTGCCAATTTACTTCTTTATTATTAAATTAGTTTAATTTATTAATTTTATTAATAAATTAATAAAATTAATATTTGTTGTCGATCTGCTTTGCTCAATAGCTGAACGATGATTACAGGGGAATGATTTGATGTAACAATCCAGATCAAATTGAAGCAATGGTTTTCCATTTAGATAAGAGTTAAGAGGTATGGTCATCATAATCTGCAATGTGTTTAATTGTCACAATATTATTCATTACGCTGAAAGCTCACTCAGCTTCAGCACGCACTGCTAATCGCAATGGTTTCAAAGATATTTTCTGGCTTTCTTAATTGAAAAGGTAATTTCACTCGATTTTGAAGATAAACTGTCTTCGACAAAATCTCTAAAATCATTAATTTTTATTTCATATTTTATCAGAAAACAAATTTCTTATTCGGTTTTCACCCTCTCGCCACCGAGACGAAAGTTCTTTCACATTCCACGATTTCGGGTAGCATATGTTTAAAATTTCTTTCAATGGTATCGTTATTTTCTTTATTTAATTTAAAATTGCCCTGTTGCATTAATAACTTATCATTTAAGGATAACACAATGCATTTAATAACTTGTCACGAGGTACTTTTTTTACTTTCGATTTTGATTCCTTCAAATTCTTTCCACTTTCAACATGCTCTCAATTTTAGCTTTAGAATTTTTCAAATTAGCAATAGCACTGATAGTTTGAATAATTAATTTATATGCTTTTACCATAGCTTCTGAAAGGTAAGAGAGCTCCTGCAGGATGTCGATCATTACTGCTAAATTGTTAAGAAATTACAAATTTAAAGGTCAATTTAATAATCGGGAATTCCCCCAACCCATAATTGCTGTCCGCAAGCTAAAAGCTGCTCATCGTGGTCCGAACACACAACCGATCTTTATAGTTTCCCCATAGTTCTTTAGCAATCATCCTTAATTTGTGCTAGTTTTTTGGAGTTTGGTGATATAGTTTTTTTTTTTTAATTATTGCCTATATGCCATTATATTTTAGAATATTTTCTACACTGTAAAAGGCTCGACAAAGTTTCAAAATCTGCCAACATTTCATCTTCGTAAAGTTTATGTTTCTTAGTTGCCTCAATCCCCCACCTCTACATTGCTACTATCACTAGTTCTTTGAATAAGTGCAAAATGTCAAAATCACATGCATATTCAGTTACTGTGACCATGTAAACACAGACAGGAGAAATTAACTGGAAGGTGTGGATCACTCACTTCTCTGAAA
Source organism: Mastigoproctus giganteus (assembly GCF_048544385.1). Lineage (NCBI taxonomy): Eukaryota > Metazoa > Arthropoda > Arachnida > Uropygi > Thelyphonidae > Mastigoproctus > Mastigoproctus giganteus. The sequence goes on from NC_143578.1 coordinate 128,895,740, forward strand.
AACATATGCCCGTTTGTCCGAGTAAAGGAGAACCACAACATAGGTTGACCAGGGGCTAGTATCCTTGTCAGAATCTTCTTAATCCTCTGAATGACTATGGAAAGCATATTGACTAGCGCGACTTCTCAGTATGTGACTGCATAGGTTTTATGGACACCACTAACATTGTGAAATGGTAATCCCGTTCACCCTTAATTCGCACTTTCTAATTATCTAAATTGCCTAAAGGCCAGAGGTGGGAACAATGCATACAAAGTTCTCTCCTAATCCGTTCGTTACATGGAAATTTTCTTTGTTCAACTGAAACTATTTGAAATGTAATTACCAAGGGGGAATAAAAAAAATTCGCTATAAAGAAGTTTGTTAAACAGAGGTCCGACTAATTAAATCAAAAATGAAGCAATTTTAAAATGCTGGGAATGGGACCCCCCCCCCTCTCCCCACTGTAGTTTGGGCTCTGGATATTCAATAATTGCATTCAGGATTTCATTTGTAAAATAAATTATAGTCTCAACAATGAACTCGCAAATTTAAAAAAAAAATAACAATGGACTCTCGCGAGCCCACTATAGCTCACCACCAGTTGTTTGGCATTACAAGAATGCAAAATGATCTGCGAGATTTCATTTCTTATTTTCCTTGGTTGCATTACCATTTCAAAACTTCTGATGTCAACCTTTGCTCAGATCGTGTTAGTGAAATTATTCTTGTAGGAATGGAATCCTTTATCCCAAACTCCACTTTAAAATCTCATCCTTTATCTAAACCTTGGTTTTCCAATAAATGTGCTAAGGCTGTTCAGGAGAAGAATGTTGCATATCATAATTGGCTTGTTTCCAATTCTTCAGTTTCATTTTCTGCTTACACCAAAGCTCGCAACAATTGTAAAGCAGCTATTAATCAGTCCAAACTTTTAACAGGTTAAGAGATGAAAACTTGCTATTTGCCCTAATGGTAGCCGAGCATTCTGGTCTCTTGCCAAAGCAATTGGCTGCAACTTTTGCTCATCTCTGATTCCAACTCTGACAAAACCAGATGGTTCTGTTGTGACTTCAGCCAAGGATAAAACTGACCCGCTACCATCCCATTTTTCTATTAATGATCTCGATAAAAACACCTCCCACCATTCCCATGATGCTCCATTCAATGCCTGCTGTGGTCTTCTGTCAAAAGGATGTCAGAACAATTTTGACGAATCTTGATGCAAAGAAAGCTCCAGGTCCTGATGGTATTTCTCCACTTGTTCTCAAAACCTGTGCTGCTGAACTTACTCCTGTTCGTTTTGCCACCTTTTTCCACTTTCTTATTCCAAAGGTGTTTTTCCTTCTGCTTGGAAATTTGCTCATATCCAACCAGTTCCTAAAAATGGTGACAAATCCTTCCCATCCAATTATCATCCCATTGCAATTACTTCTACTCTTTCTAAAGTAATGAAGAAATCAATTAACTGCCAACTCTTAAACTACCTAGAACCTTCCGTCTGATCAATGATCGCCAGTATGGATTCCGTCGATCCATTAGTGATATTCTGGCTTATATTACCCATTTATGGACAAATTCAACGAAAAAGTTCAGTGAAACACAAGCAGTTGCTATTGACATCTCAAAGGCTTTCGATCGTGTTTGGCATAAAGGTCTTCTAAACAAGCTTCCATCTTAAGGTTTGCCAACTGTTTTTTGTAAGGGGTTAACCAGTTTTCTCTCTGACCGCTCACTAAAGGTGATGATAGATGGCTCTCTGTCTTCTAACTTCTCCACTAATGCTGGTATCCCCCAAGGTTCAGTTCCTTCGCCCACTCTTTTCTCTTGTATATTAATGACCTTCTTTCATTGACTGGAAATCCTATCCACAGTTTTGCCAATGATAGCACATTGCATTCCACTTTCCATTTTGAGAAACCTTGCCATGCTCAATCAACTTAAACTTCTCGAATAACCACTTCTAACTCGTTAAATACCAATCTATAGGTAATTCTCCAGTGGGGCAAAGATAACTTAGTTGATTTCAATCCTTCTAATACTCAGTCTTGTCTTATATCTCGTAAAAAGGATTCTTCTGCTCCTATGCTTATCTTTGGTGACACTCCAATTTCTAGGCAAAATGATATATCTCTTTTGGGGATTACCCTGACTTCTAATTTCTTTTGGCACAAACACATTACAAATATTGTTTCCTCTGAATCTAAAAAACTTGGTTTTCTCTTTCGCTCTCGGTGTTACTTTTCTTCCAAACAGTTGTTCACTCTGTACAAATCGCAAATCCGCCTTACCATGGTTTGGTTTGGTTTTGATTTTATTGGTGCATTAGCTACTAAGGCTATAATGCGCCAAGACCAGGTCATATATAAAAAAAATTTTAAACTTTCAGTGACCTAATTGGTTAGGTCACTATGTCAAAAGGTATAACAAATGTATAAAAGGTATAAAAGAAAAATGTGAATTTTATATATGAGCAAAAATGTTTATTGATTTTAAAAATCTAAAAACGGCAGACACATGGTCATTGTCGGATAAAATCTGACTGAGTGTATACGGCTCAGCCAGATGATTAAAAGCGGTAAAACGGATATTGCTAAAATCTGGACAATCAATTAAAATGTGTCTAATAGTTAAAATTGAGCCACAGGACTCACACATAGGAGGGTCATCAGCCCTCAGCAAAAACGAATGTGTCAAATGAGTATGTCCTATGCAGGTCCGGGCAAGAACAACTTCCTCCTTACGATTCTTGCGCAGACTAGACTAGACTGCCGCAGTTCAATTACAGGCTTTATACAATATAATTTATTCCCAGCCTGTCTATTCCACAAATCCTGCCATTGGGAGTGTATCTTCTGCTGTATTATTTGCCTGTAGTCTGTATAGGGGACTGACAGGCAGTGATTATTATTGGGGATTGCTGACTTGGCTGCGGTGTCAGCCAAATCATTTCCCCTAATCCCAATGTGGCTGGGAATCCAGCAGAAGCGGATATCATATTCACGTTCATGGAGAAAGTGAATCTTCTACTGAATGCTTGACAGAACTGGATGAGAATTATATCTCACAGTTATTAAAGCCTGTAACACGCTGAGAGAGTCGGAATATAAAATGAACTGTTGGTATTGGCATTCACTAATGTGATCCAAGGCTAACTCTATAGCTTGCACTTCTGCAGTAAATATGCTGCATTCAGAGGGAATCTGCTCCGATGTAGTGCTGTCTGTAAAGACAGCAGCAGATCTCACATATGATTCCGACTTCGAGCCGTCTGTGTAAACTGGCGCGAAGTCAGAATGTTCAGCTAAGTGTGCTGAGCAAAGCTGCAGGTAGACAGACGATGGAGTGTCCGACTTTCCCCAATTTCTAAGGGACAAGTCACATGCCGGAACATGAGCATGCCAGGGTGGAAGGGGTTGCTTAGGTGTTTGATCAACCTTGTCTACCTTGATATTAAGTTCTTTGAGTAGCTCTTGGAGACGAATACCAAAAGGATGATTGGCAGTCTTACGGGTGTTGTACAAATTTTCCCATCATGGCTCAAAAACGGATAGCCACATAGGATGGTCTGGCAGGGATTTCAGTTTTAGAGCGTAGTTTACAGACAACTGCTTACGTCGAAGCGATAACGGCGGTTCGTTTGCTTCGACGCATAAGCTCTGGACTGGAGATGTTCGATATGCTCCAATAGCGGTACGGAGAGCCATATGATGGACAGGATCCAGCCAACGAAGTACACTGTCTCTCTCAGGTTTCGAGATTCCATTCAGAACAGCATAATTAGGTTAATTAATGACTCATCTGTAACAGAGTATCTCCACTCGCTGTCTCATAGACGTACTGTTGCTGCAGCAGCATGCCTTTTCTACAGATACTTCCATGGGCACTGTTCTTCTGAATTGGCTTCTATAATTCCCGCTCTTTCTCTCTCTCTCTCTTTCAAAACAGTCCGAACATGTGCTGCCACCAACCAACATCCATTTACTGTCCAACTTCAAACTCACAGAACCAACCTTTCATCTTTCTCGTTTATTCATTCAACTGCCATTTTCTGGAACAACCTTCCTTCATACGTATTACCTGAAAATTACAGTCTACAGAAGTTCAAGTTTAATGCCAACAAATATCTTCTTTCATCTTCCCAACCTCCAACCCAAGCACGGTACTAAGTACTATAGCATCTAATACCTCTCGTGTTTGGAGTTTTCATTAAAAAAAAAAATAAATTCAAGTATTTATAAAATAGAAATTTTTTATTTTTTTTTTGGCTGGTGCAGCAAAAGTTTATGGCTTCCTTGCAATACTAATTTAAACCTCCAACCAGTACTATTCTTTCTCTGCTCTAATATTCAATTAGCCTCTTTTTAATTGAGAATATATATAATAATGTGTACAGTGCTATCCTCCCAGAATGAATAATAAACTAAGCACAACATCCAGGTATTTTGGTAATTAGGGTTGAGACTCCCCCCCCCACACCCGGCAAGCTCTGGGTCAACAAGCATAAAACAGAATCTGAACTAAGCACTGCACTCCTGCAGCTAAGCAATTCAGTAGCTGCCCTTCAGAACTGTTCATCCAGGGAAAATATGGAACCGATAACCCAAAACAATCCCAATAATCTGGACCTGGCCGTAAAATCGAAAAATCCAAGTATGCCTCTGAAAAAGGCTATAAATAACGATGACCCAATACTTATAGAGAATAATGAAGATTTGGACAGTACTCTAACAGCATCCACAGCGAAGAGAAAGGGCAAGCAATCCACAGCTCCCAGATCGGAGATGAAAACCCGCTCCAAAAGCGAGAACAAAGACCAAACGGAGCAGACTATCTGCCAACAAGAAACCTCACTGGACCCCAGACTGCTTGAAGGCACTGCACTGGAGCAGTCTCTTATTCTAAGGACTACCCTAGAAAGCCTATTTAAAGATCAACATAACAGGATTACGACTGCATTCCGGGGGGAAATAGTGGTATTATGGATGAAAATGGAGACAATCCTAGTCCAGACCAACTTGGAAAAAGAGGTTGCTTTAACCAAACTTCAAGTCTATCAAAACAGTAGGGCAAAGGAAATGCTACAGTGCATCCCTACCTGCCCCCAAGCACTGAGGACCAACCTAAACAAGGCAAATGAAAGCATCATTACAAACCGAACCACAACAGCCCAGAGGAAAACCCTCATACCAAAACAGCACCTAGTTGTACTAAAGCCAGCCTCTACAGAAACACACAAGACCAGCGAAGAAGTAAAACAAACAATAGCAGAAAAGCTGAAGGGTGACTTCAAGTACTAAGATTAGATCTATTCGGAAAACAAGAAACGTAGGGGCGTTAATTGAAACTGAACCTGTGGAGGACATAAAAGGTATAATTAGCAAGCCCAAATTTTCAATGCTGGAACTCCTAGCAGAGCCTCCTAGACGGAAAGGGCCAAGCATCATTGTATTTGATGTAGACAAAGAGACAACTCCAGAAGAATTAACAGAGGAAATATACTGCAAAAAGGAAGAATCAGGGCAACACATTATGCCCAAACATAAAACTAAATCCAGAAACGGAAATGCCTTAAATTGGATCATAGAGCTCTCAGCAGCGGCCTGGAAATCTTTGAGCCAACAATCAAGAATCTATATAAACTGGGGCAGCCACCGTTTTTGCGAGCACGTGGCTGTTCCAAATGCTACAGGTGCTACCACTTTGGTCACACAGCCCACACCACTGTGAGGACACTGGACATGAATTCGCATTCTGCTCCAGTAAAGCAGAACCTGCAATTTGTGTGAATTGTAAAGAAACGAAGCTACCATTTGATCACTCACTATGGGATAATATGTGTCCAATCTACATAAAGGCTAAGAGTGTGTAACAAACCAGAATCGACTATGGGGAATAACAGGAATCACTATAATCAAACAAAGATTAAATTCGCACAGCACAATGCTCAGAGATCTAAGGCTGTTACCGTATACAAATGGCTAAAAAAGCCATGGAAGAAAATTATGACATACTAATGCTACAGGAGCCCTACAACAAAGAAGTAAAAGGCTACCCCCTACATTACAAGATCGTACAAGTCGATGGAGACAACCCATGGGCTGCCATCGCTGTCCGGAATCCTGACCTCATGGTAACCAAGACCTCAGACCTATGTACAAACTGGACCACATGTGCCCATATAGCCTCACCGTTAGGGGAATTTTATGTCACCTCTATATATTGCCCGTCACAAGATATATGCAAAATATCCAACTACAAATGCAGAATGCCAAACTCATAGTAGGAATGGATGCCAACTGTAGATCCCCTGCTTGGCACAGTGAAAGACCAGACCGTGGGGGTTGCAAGAAATTGTCAGCGCCTAGAGGATTACATCTCCAACATTAATCTAGCAGTTCTGAACAGACCTAATCAACCGTCAACTTTCTCCAGCACACTATGGGAGGCAAATATAGATGTAACTCTCACCACTCGGTTGATTGTTGGGCATCTCTCCCCCTGGGTGGTACAAGAATATTGGACTACATCGGACCACAGAGTCCTAACCTTTGACCTCCACCACTCCCTCATAGCACAGTATCCATCTAGATTCCTCTCGCCAAGATATGCCATCCAAAAAGCAGACTGGAACTTATTCCAACAGACACTGATGGAAAAGGCTAGGAATTTCGACCCAAAACATCTCAATCCAGACTAACACCAACAAAAAGTAATGCAGCTCATAACTGAGGCAGCAAACATGGCCATCAGGAAAAAGAAGCCTGTTCTCAAAGTGGTCCACTGGTGGTCACTGGAACTCCAGGCAATAAGACAGCGAGTGAATAATGCCCGAAAAAGGTTCCAAAGGGCATGCAGATCTTGGCCCCAAGCAGAGGTTGACATACTCAGACAGCAATACCGGGAGGTTAGGAACCAATATACAGCTCAAATTAAAACAAGAAAAAGATGCTCCTGGGAAGACCTTGTATCCACAATAGGAAATGCAGACCCCTGGGGAGTGGTATATAAAGTCACCACCAGTAAATTCCCCAAGGGAGAAGTTGTTGCTGTCACCTTAACACCTCAAGGGACATACACCAGATCCTGGCACTCTTCCATTAATAATATATTGGACCATATCCTCCTACCTTCAATAATTCCACACACGCAGGAACAGAGAACTCTCTACATGGGGAATGATAAATACTCCACCCAGACAGTGGAGCCCGCTTTCACGATAAAGGAACTCAACATAGCTACAGCTAAAATGCAAAACAGGAAAACTCCCAGCAAAGATCAAACAGAGCCGGAAATACTAAAAAAGGGAGTGGAAATTATACCGGATACTATATTAAACCTAGCAAATCAATGCCTCATGGAGGGTTTCTTTCCAACTTTGTGGAAGACAGCCCGAGTCAGACTTATCCTGAAAAACTCCACTAAACGCCACGACATGCCAGGCTCATACAGGCCTATCGCTCTGCTGTCAATGCCGAGCAAGCTCGTTGAGTGACTCATCTACCACAGAATTGAAAACCGTTACCAAAATGCTCAATTGATGTCAAGAAACCAATTTGGTTTCAGAACGGGATGCTCCACCACTGATGCCCTCGAGAGGATCATCGAGGAAGATCTGGCCAGGCTTCGACGGGCTCAAATCCCATCAAATCTATTTCGCTGCATGAAATCTTACCTGGAAAACCGAAGAATCACTGTCAGCACTCTCTTTACCTCTGTATCCACCGGTTTATAGGGGCTGCCCGCAGGGATCCGTCCTGGGGCCACTCCTGTGGAATCTGGTGCTTGATGAGTTTTTAAATCTGGATATTCCAAATGTCATTACACAGGCATACGCTGATGATCTGATTATGATGCTTCAAGCAGACAGCAGGGCTCAACTGGAGGCCATAGGCAATCATGCCACACACATTCTACAGGATTGGGCCAAGAGGGATCTTCTAACGATCTCAACTGAAAAAACAAACTCAATACTCCTCAGGGGGTGCTCTTGACCCTGGTAGACCTCCACTAATCAAAACAAATGGAATGACCATGAAACTCAAACAGGAACTAAAATACTTAGGAATAATATTAGACCAAAACCTGAACTTCACATCTCATCTCTGTTATCTCAGAACGAAAACAAGGAGGCTCTCGGCCCTGATAACCAAAATAACCAGGAGGGACTGGGGACTAAAGAAGAGGACTCTCTCCCTTCTATACAAAGCTCTCTTCATCTCTATCCTTGCCTATGGTGCAGGCGCCTGGTATCAGAAAGCAAACACAGCAGTCAACAAGAAAAAGCTGGAGTCAATCCACTGATCCATACTATTGACAACAACTAGAGCCTGCTGCACAGTGAGCTCCCATGCACTCCAGGCCCTGGCGGGCTTCCTTCCCCTGGACCTGGAGATTGTGCGCTGTGGGATGCTACACCAACATTCAAAAGGAAGAACCACAACTTATCTAGACTACACAATAGATCCACAGAAAAGCAAATCCTCAGAAAATAAGAGGTTAATGGAACATCTGCAATCTATCTGGCAAAATGGATGGAATCTTACCACAAAAAGGCAAGTCACCAAAAAATTTATACCCGATGTCAGTAGGGTATATCCTATTTCCCCTTCCTGGTTTTCCGCTGGCTTGCACACCACCTTCCTTCTTACGGGACATGACTTCTTCAGAGGGGAAACTCCACGAGCTGGGAATCTCCGACAACCCGAGCTGTAACTGCGGTCAGGAGAAAACCTGGGAACATCTTATCCATGACTGTGACAACTATGAGAACCTCAGATGTCAGCTATATACATGCATCAACTCCTTGCTAAGAAACTGAGAAGAAATAATATTGCAAGACGAAGATAATTACCGGGTTTTCACTGTCTTTGCCCACAAACTCTTTGAAAGACAAAAATCCCTGCCACATCATCACTAACCTATGAAAACACAGACATAACTACCTGAGATGAATGTGAAACTCTGAACTAGTGACCACCTGAAGTAGATACAACACATGAACGTAACGAACTGGACCTGACTTCTGGACTTAGACCTCCACCAGACTAATGCAAAGACGAAGACTGCAACTTGGACTCGGACCTCCGAAGGACCCGAACACAAAGGTGAAGATTCCATCTTATGATGCCATACAGCCATATGGCGTCCTGGCTCTGTATAGCCTGCTTTTTACTCCTCTTTCCCTAGCAGGGGGGGCCTGCTGTCTCCTCCCGTCCTGCCACCATTCTTTCTCCTCTGGTGGGGCATGGGCATGCCCCACTATTTCAACAGGGGTCATCTTCCCTATCGACCCCTTACTTCCAATTTCCAACCTCCCAGTCTTCCACCTTCCCTCCCCTCCCTTTCTGCCTTACAAAGCGCATGCCCCACACGTACAAATTTAAAACACCAAAATTCATGCCCGACCTATTAGGAAATCTTATCACCTCCAGTGCTTATCCCTTATAGACCCTCTAAGCAGTGTATAATATACCATCTGTGCCGAAAAGAAAAGAAGAATTTTTATTTTATCTATTTTTTTTATTTATTTATTTATTTTTTTTAGGTCTTTGAGCCAGTGAAATCTCAGAAAAATAGGTGGTAGGACCTGCCAGAGCAAACTTTAAGGAAACACCTGGCTGGCCTCCACGTGGCGGAGTACGTAAACAACAGGTCCCATCTGGGGTCTGGCGGCTAACAAGCCTGAGGAACAAGGGGCACAACATATTACACAACACATGACCCACACACTTTTAAACCTCTGGCCTTGACAGTATACTGTCCTCGATACAAAGAACATACGTGGAGATGGGGTAAATCCCTGGTGCCGTTAGACCCAAAAATACTCTGTACTCTGTACCCTTTTTAATATAATAAAGAACTCTTATATTTCATTTATTTTTTGAGATTTCAGCTGGACTGTATATATCGACAAATTTCATCACCAAATTTTCCATCTTACATTGTGCTCACATGAATTTTGTATCACAGTGATGTCTTCAATCTATTTTAATTAATCCTTTAAACAATGTCATATTAGCATTTGTCTTCATTCATTTGGTAGTTATAGAGAAGGCTTCCTACTAACAGGCTACAGTACAAAAACTGTTAGGGGTGAATATTGGGTCAGGATAGCAGTCAGTGCTCTGCAACCTTAGCTTAAGACATGTAGGAGTCTTCTTCTGGTTAGATATAATCAATTCCATATAGTGTAATAACTTTTGATTTAATTTAGTAATTAAACTGATCTACCTAACGTAAATGAAAATAACAAGTATAAAACAGTAATAAATGATGCATATAAAGTTGTGAATGCAATAATCAGTTATGGTATTATCTCTGTTCAACTGTATATTGTAGTGCTGAAGAAGTCAAATATATTGGGAGAAATTTATTATCTGGTAGATAAGAGTGAAAAATAAACGAAATGATGATGAAGAGAAGAAGAGAAGAGAAAAGATGAAGAGAAGAAGAGAAGAGAAGATGAAGAGAAGAGAAGATTGTTATTTTGTTATTTTTGGTTTTTTTTAGGAGCATCAGCAACTAAGGCCATATTGCTCCGGGATATGCGGTGGTCATTCCCTGACCTTTCCGCATCTGGTGGTGATGGGCTCGAACCCCGGTCTAATCAAGAAGCATGTGCTACACACTGCTGCTCCTTCCCACCTGGCTACGGAGGCGTCTAAGAAGAGAAGATGAAGAAAAGAAAAGAAGAGAAGAGAAGAGAAGATGATTTAGAAAAATTTTGTAAGGTAATGGAAGCAACATAATCAAAAGTCCAGCTTAATGACTATTATACAAATAAGAAACATAACAAACCAGTAGTACTATTAATACAGGTGGAAGTTCTAATAAAATTGAGTCCAACCAGGATATATGTGTATGGTTGTGTGTATGTATAAGTGTGATCATAGGTTCTTTCTTCATTGAAAATACCATGAAATCTGCTGCTTGTCTTGAGATGTTGGGACATTTTTTGTTTCAGCTGATATAGGAAATATAACCATACATCACTCAGTGCAGCAGGTTCTGAACTGGGAATTTCACACATCAGTGAATTGTAGTTTTGCAATGTGCAAAACTTTTGTTCACCTGCGATGGTGGACAGAAGTTTTGTGCATTACAAAACTTCAAACCAGAATAACAGATGACATTATCATCATTATTATTATTATTATTAGCCATACGGTGCAAGGAAGCCTGAGGCTTATGCTGCACCAGACAAAAAAAAAAAAAAAAAATCGTGTTACCCTGAGAGAGAGAGAGAGTCGGAAGTAGAAGGGAATCAACAAGAAAGCAAGAAAAAAGAATGATGATATCCAGCTCAGGACCCGTTTGCCAAGCCCATACTCACCGAACAACATTCAAAGCAGGAGTGAAATAGAGAAGTTAACTATAAATGCAAGTCCTATATGCAACAAAGGGTGCATGTACTGAAGTGTACCAACCATTTAGATAAAACTTTTTTTATTCCTGTATCATATTAATAAACATTTCTCTTGTGGCTTGCCTGGGTTTAATTTTACTATATTTCTTATCATTCAAATGTTTTATGAACACCCTCTATATTAAGCCAACTTATCAGGAGCGATTTTCTGATTATTAAAAACGTAAACAACTAACAACTGGCTCATCTTAAAGTTGGAAATAAATGCTATAATAGTGAACTTTGACTCAATTTGATAAAATGTTTTCCATGTTCGCTTCAAATAGTAAAAATGATAAAGGTTACAAAGTTAACCTGCAAGATAAAGTATAAGAACCATTACATTTGAATGCATGCAATGTCAAAGTGAACTAGTACATGTGCAATTTTAAAATGTAGCAGCACTTATGAAAATTTCTTATATTTCATTTTTCCTTTTTTTTGCCTGGTTAGTAATACTATCTATTTCACAAATAGCTAAAATTTCTTATTAATAATTGCAGTATTTTATTTATTTTTTTAAATCATATTTATTCCAGTTTATTTTTGATAAGATGCCAATTTTTGGCAGTTTATAACACGGCTTCTAACAGAAAATTTTCCCTGAAATTGTGTTATTAAGTCAAACATATATCAAAGCAAGATCTTACAACAATATAATTTTCAAAACACAATCCATTGAGTTTTGCCCAAAAGAAAAAAGCAGCACATGCTTTTTTATTTTGGGCAGAAGGTAACAACAGATGTGGTTTAAGATTTGATATTACTTTTCAGAAGTTTATAAGGAAGCTACTAACATAGATTTTTTTTTCTTGAAATTTTGTTACAAGATCACATAAAAAAAAAAAAGTTTTATACTCTGGCATTACCAGCAGGTCAAAGGAATTTACAATTATTTCAACATGAATACAACTGCTAATCAAATCTATCAGCCATGAGGCCTTGAACTATAGTCCACTCAAATGCATACACTATGGCACTCTCACTCTTGACCACTGAGCTATATTGAGGAAATGTGAAATGTGCGAACTATAGCTACTGAGGAAAGACACTGTAACAGTATAGTTTTTGAAAAACAATTCCATGAAAGTAGAGCAAATTTCTTTTTTTATTCAGTGTACAAAGTGATGTTTTCTGTTTTTGCAATTTATAATGCAGCTGCTGAAAGATGAATTTGCTTTAAATTTTGTTAGTATATGCAATACATACTGAAGAAAGAATATATAATAATTTTGTTTTCTAAACAATTCATTGTGAGGCATATGCACATCTTTTTTTTTTTGTCCTTTGTGTGCAAAGAAACAATTATAATCTATATCCTGTCTATTGATGATTTAAACATTTAGGAAAATGTATTCCCTTAGATGAGCGATGAACTATAGCTATTGTGCACACTTGCATAAACTTTATCTTATATACTGGAAAAATCCAGAAAGTGATATAGCTACTTTCCAAAGAAAATCTTAGTGAGGGAAACTCACATTTGTTTACATCAGGAATAAACTAAAAATTATTAGTAGCATTCATTCATGATCCAGGATTTTTCCTATAGTTCACAAGCATGAAATCACTAAAATTCATGTGGGTCCTCAAAGACCCTGACGTAAATACTATACTCCGGTGTATAAACACCAAGGTATAGTGTTTAGTGATGTAAATACTAAACACTATACACTTTGTGCACTATATTCCAGGTTAAAATAACTGGAACAAAAGTCCAATCAAATATAATTCTCATATGGTAGTATGTGACAACAGTATGACCACATCAACTAGATGATGCTGGGATTAGAGAAAATTACAAATTGAAGTCAAAATGGCATAACAACACAGAGAAAACTGGTGCATAAAATTAAAGGGAAAAAATTATAATAGAAAGTTAACAATCTTACATTTAGCGACATGTTCAAAATAATTCTTGGAAAAAAAAAAAAAAAAAAAAAAAAAGTTGTTTAAAGTGAAATTTAAGCATTTCATTAAAGTGGAAGCTTGCCTTCTGCCATACAATATACTGTATTAGAACTTCTCCATGCAAATGAAACTAGCTTAGTTTAAAATGAGATTTAGATTTACTAAAGCGCATTTTACTAAAGCAGAATTATCAATTAACATATACACTAAAAGGACACAATTCATGGGATACCTGGTTTCTGGATAACGTGGCACTTTATTAACTGTTTTATTTTCCTCTAAATGTAACTCTCCATATAATTTTGCAAACTTGAATTAGCATGGTTCTTCCTAATTCTTAATGTATTATCACATAATTCCGATTAAATGGTAATAAAAAATTACTGTTATAATAGGTTAGGAGTTCAGGAACCCATGCTCTGAAGCAGCACGTGGCTTTGAATATACAAAACCGCAGTTCTCATTCTATGCATTGAACAAAATAAGAATAATAAAAAAAAAGAATCAAACATCTTCTCAATCACTGATAAAATTAGTTTCAAATAATACAATAAAAGATATATCACGCCAGTTGTCTTCTGTTTTGCCTACTATTTTTGAATAAACATGTACACTGAAAAGGACAGAATTCATGGGATACCTGGTTCCTGGGCAATGTGATGCTGTCACCCCTCTCGCTAGTGGACGAACCCACCGCTTGACAGGCATTGTACCTGATAGGCTTGACAGGTACAATGCATCACTGCACGCAGATGGTAATTCGGTGCCAGTAAGGATAAACATCATGAGTTAACCGACTCTAAAAGAGGGATGATAGTGGTTACCCGATGCATGGGTCACTCTATCACAGATGTGGTAGAAAAACTGCACTATCCCCGTTCGACAGTATCAAGAGTACACCATTTCTGGAATAACATCTCATCGTGAACAGTGCTGTCGGCTGAGAAAGGTGGTGGATGAACGTAGCCACTGATGCCTGTCTTGCATTGTTTCTGCCAACCGGAGAGAGACAGTGGCACAAATCACTGCTGACTTCAATGAGGGAGGTGCCAGAAATGTCTCCACTAAGATCATCAGTAGATCATTAGACACAATAAGTTACAAGAGCCGCCGACCCACCAAGTCCCATTGCTAACACCATGACACAGGACTCTAAGCCTCAACTGGGCAAAAGAACATCAGCACTGGACCTTGGTTGATTGGAGACTGGTCTCCTGGTCCAATTAGTCCCATATTCAGTTATTTCGAGCAGACCGCACGAAGCAATGCACCTATCATGTCAACAAGGAACTGTTCAGGCAGGTGGATGGTCGCTAATGGTCTGGGGCATGTTCAACTGGCACACGTTGGGACCTCTGGTATGTCTAGATGCATCTCTGAACTGTCCTGGTTGTGTTCATCCTTGCAGACCATTTGCATCCCTTCATGGTCATCGTGCACCCATAGGGCAATGGATTCTTCCAGCAGGGCAATGCATCTTCCCACAGAGCAATGGTAACTAGAACATGGTTTGGAGAGCATTCCGCAGATATTACCACCATGGAACCGCTTCACTGCTCACAGGACACGAACCCATTTTTGGAATGGTATGGAAAAGTCCGTTCGAGCTTTGGATCCTCCACCCAAGAATGCGACGGAATTATGGACAGCAGTGCAGCAAGCACGGATGGAAATACCTGTGGAACGCTTTCATGAACTAGTGGACTGAATGACTCACCGTGTGACTCCCTTATCTGGGCAAAAGGTGGGCCTACCAGTTACTAGGTAGGTATCCCATGATTTCTGTCCACTCAGTGTACATCACTCATCAAAAAAAAAAAAAAAAAAAAAAAAAGCAAACATATAAAAATGACTTACAATGCTGTTTTGGATATTGGAAGTGCTACCCTGTTTACTCCCTGCTTACCCTGGAAAAAATAAAAACTTTAAATTTTCTATACAATCATTATACTGATTTAATCAGACAAAATATATAGCTGGAAAACTGAAACCTTTAAATTTACCAAAATTTTATTTTATCACTAAAAACAACCACAAACTCACCTTCCTATGATTATACTATGGTACAGTCACGTGTCCAGCAATACAGCATGCCACAAAGACTGTAACTTATTATCTGTTCAGATGATCAGTAGTTATTTAAAAGTACTTGTGTTTCCATGTTATTTTTGAATTCAAAAAATGAATGGGAACTTACAAATTTAACTTTTGACAAACAAGATAGATAAGCTTACAGATCATGACACGCAATAGGTTACGAGAGTTTGTATGTAAGGACAGAGCCAGACACTACAGCATTTGGTAGATTGGTGTTGCATACAATGAATGGATCTGAGGTGTAACCCAACCAAGTTCCAACTGGGGATGATCATTAGGCCAGATTAGCAGGGGAAAAGTATCTTGAAAGACACAGTTGCGTTTCTCCAGTGTTCCAATACATCCATACTTCTTGTGGGTATCAAGCAAGTGCTGTTAATCAAAATGATGAGGGATTGAATATTTGTCCAGCAAAACAGAAAACAACAGTAGAGCAACTGACTACACAATAAACAGGCGGGTTGCAATACCCATTCCATGTACTGGACACTAGCACACTGTGCTATCACAGTCAATGGCCTCCTTCAGTATTCCTGCTGATTACCCATCACATGAAAACACGCTTACAGTGGGCATTGGAGTGGCATATGATTGTTTTGCCATTGTCAAAATTTGCACCTGTTTTCAGTGGCTGACTGAAAACGGGTGCAAATTTTGACAACACATCCTTTATCCCTTCATAAACTCATTTAATAAAATAGGAAACAGGAGCAGTCATGCACCAAATCTCTACTCCTGCCTCCTCTTGTGTAGCTCGATCTTACCCGTGATCCCAATATTAGTATTAGCATTAGTTGAGACATATGATGGAAGAAAGCAAGCTTATATAGCATCAGCCAAAAAAAAAAAAAAAAAAAAAAACCCTTCCCATTTCACCCAAATGTGTGTCTAGTTCACAGCATTAAATTTATTTAAGCTATCAACTTCCACAAACAACAGATGGAAGTCTGTTCCAGCAATCAACTATCTGCTCGTAAAAGGCAAACTTCCGCACATCTATTCTACAACTGTCTTTCCTCAATTTGAATCTACCCCCTCAGGTTCTTAATACGAGCAAGAGGAAGAATCCCATCAGCATTGAGCATGCTCAAACCATTCAAGGCCTTATATATCTTGAGCATATCACCTTGCAGGTGCCTCTTCTCCAGATGCTGCAACTTGCAGAACTTAAGCCTTTCTTCGTAAGTGCACCCCTTTGTTCCTCTCACCAATCTTGTTGCCCTTCTCTGTACTTGTTCTAGCAACTCTACATCCTCCTTAAAATGAGGCCTCCAGACCTGTATACAGTACTCAAGGTGTGGCTTGACCATTGCCTTATACAAGGGGCATTCAAAAAATAAGTTACACCTGCTGCCATCACTTGGTATAATTGTACAACAAATGTGGTGCCTGCACAGAATGGAGTTCATATCGTGCACCCCTGGTAGGTGAGTTTCATTTACATAGCAGTAACAGTTGTGTAGGAGCAAGCATTCATAATGGCATGGCAGCTAGAATGTTACTCCAAGTTCAAGGTACGCAAAACAGTATGATTTTTGTGGGCGAAACGTCTGAATTGTTCCAAGATTCATCGTGAAATAACGGCGATGTATGGGGAAAATGCAATGTTGTGTCCACCAGTTTGAAAGTGGTCGCACAGAACTGAAGGATGCTGATCAAAAAGGAAGGCAATCAACGTTGACCACTTCAGACAACGTGATGCAGGTTGATGAAATGATTCGCAATAATAATCAAAGACTGACAGTTGCAGAAATGGCAAATGAGTTGGATATTTCGATAGGCAGATCATGCCATCATCCGTGAACATCTTAACTATCGAAAATTGTGTGCAAGATGGGTTCATCATTCACTAACAGACGAACACAAAGGTCAATGTTTCTCACTTTCTCTAGCCTTCCTTCAATGCTATTCTGTGGAAGGCCATGACTTCTTATGCTGCATCACCACTGGCAATGAAAGGTGGGTGCACCATTTCACCCCAGAAACGAAGAGAGCATCTATGGAATGGAGATACATACATACACAACATTGCCTGTGCAGAAGAAATTCAGTTCCACCATCAGCAGGAGAGGTTATGGCCACTGTGTTTTTCGACTGTGAAGGAGTAGTTTACACGGAATTTAGGGCAAAAGGCATAACAATTAATGCTGCCTCAAACTGCCAAACATTACAGTCTTTGAGAACAGCCATGAAAAACAAGAGGCCTGGAAAGTTAAGCAAAGGTGTTGTTCACATTCAGGACAACACCACACAATGCATGTACAACACAACACTTCTCCAAAGTTTTGGATGGGAGGTATGGCAACATCTGCCGAACAGTCCCGATCTTTAACTTTGTGACGACCACATCTTAGGCAAGCTGAAAGAACATCTAGGGACACAATGATTTGCAAACGATGAGCAGGTCCAAACAGCAATTCGACAGTGGCTTAATGACCAAAGAGTGGATTTCTATCAACAGGGAATCGAACTCTTAGTCACACGTTCCAAGAAGTGTTTGGACGAACTCGGTAACTATGTAGCAAAGTAGTGCTAGGTATGTGCTTTCTATTGCATAATGCTAAATACTGCAATAAATGTCTCTTGGGCTACAATGGTCAAGTATAACTTATTTTTTGAATTACCCTCGTACAAAGGGATAATCACCTCCTTGTCTCTGCTAGCAAAATTCCTATATATCATTGACAAACTTCCATGACCTGCTCATGTAGCCTCTCAGCACTGCTCAGAGAACTTCATATCTGACTGCACAATTACCCCCAGGTCTTTTTCATTCTCCACCTCCCTGAGTGTAGTACCACACAGTTGGTACATTTCTCTTGGGTTACTGCTATCCATATGGAGTACTTTGCATTTGTAAATGTTAAACTACAGTTGCCACTTCTCAGCCCATCTGTCTAACTTTTCTAGATCCGGTTGCAGTGGCATACTGTCTTCACTGTCATTAAAAACCCTGCCAACCTTTGTATCATCTGCAAACTTGGACATTAAGCTTGATACACTTTCATTGATAAATACACAAAACAATAATGGGCCCAGCACCGAACCCTGCGGGACTCCACTAATAACATTATTCCATGTATAGCAGTGTCCATTTATTAACACTCTCCACCGTCTCCCACTGAACCATCCCTTTATCTATTGCAGAACTTGCACATAATGCCATACCACTCCAATTTGTACATCAATCTTCCATGTGCAATAGTATCAAAAGCTCTCCTGAAATCCAAGTATATGATATCAAAATTATTTTTTGCCTCCAGTTCCTTTGTGACCACATCATCGTATCCAATCAAATTGGTCAGACAAGACCAATAAACCCTTAACAAACCCATGCTGTGTCTGAACTATTACTGCAGCCTTCTCTAGATGATCCTGCAATACTTCTTTAACCAGTGACTCCATTATCTTACCTGGAACAGATGTTAAACTAACAGGTCTATAATTATTTGTGTCACTGTTTGAACCTCCTTTGTGAAATGGGGATACGTTTGTACATCTCCAGTCCATGGGGACCTCCCCTGATTCTAAGGATGCTCTCATAATTATGGCTAAGGGTTTGCTTACTTCCCTTGCTGCCTCCTTCATTATAACTGGATAGATTCAATTTGCACAGGGTGCTTTTTTATGTTTAACTTAAACAATTTCTCCTCCATTTTGCTCTCAATTATTACAAAATCACTTAGATCCCTGTTAGAGTTTGATGAACTTCTGGCATTCCCTAACTTAAATAACTCCTCATGTGTAAATGTAGATGAAAATTACTCATTTAGTTCGGCAGCTATCTGAGAATGATCATCTACAATCAAACCATTGATATCAAGTGGACCAATCTGTTTCAACCCCCTCCTTCTAGGGTTTACTGAAGTAAAGAATTCTTTGCTGATTTTATATGCAACCCATGCATTTTTCTTTTCTGCCACGAGCCTCATTAATTCATCCGACATACATTTAGGCCAGAACCTTGAACAGTATTTTGTAGCTGTTATGAAAAGCCTAGTAGCCCCTAAGATTACGTCCCTGAAGGCTTTCCATTTAGAATTCACCGTTGGTAACACCATCAGTTGATCCCACTGTACAGAAATGAAAAACTGTATGAGACCACTGTAGTCACCTTTACGAAACCAAAACACTTCCCTTTACCCTTGATGACAGTTACATCTTTAAGAAAATCCCACACCAGTACACTGTGATCACTGTCACCTAGTGGTTCCTTTATCTGCAAATTCTTAATGCATGAATAATGATCGCTGATAATGAGATCAAGGGTGATATTACTCTGCTGATATTACTCCCTCTGGTTGCCTCTCGAACATGTATAATAATGAGTATAATAAGAAACTCAATGAGTATAATAAGAAAGTCTACAGGGAAATAGAGTGGGCCAGTAAATCAGAGAGTCTCATAATGGGGGTTTTTAATTTCCCTGATATTGAATGGAATTTGTGGGTTGGTCACACACACACACTAGCAAGGCTTTTGTGGATTTATTGGATGATTGTTTTCTAAATCAGCATGTTCGGGAGGCAACTAGAGGGAGCAATACTCTTGATTTGATTATCAGTGGTGATTCTTCATGCATTAAGAATCTGCAGATACAGGAACCACTAGGTGGCAGTCATCACAGTGTGCTGAAGTGGGATTTACTCAAAGAGGTAACTACCATCAGGGGTAAAGGGAAGGGTTATTGTTTTCGTAAAGGTGACTACGATGGTCTGAGACAGTATTTAAATTCTATACAGTGGGACCAACTGATGATGTTACCAACAGCAAACTCAAAATGGGAAGCATTCAAAGAACTTATCTTGGAAGCTACTAGGCTTTACATACCAACTAAGAAATATTGTTCAAGGTTCAGGCCTAAATGGATGTCAGATGAACTAATTGGACATTAGCATTAGCATTAGTAGAGGCATATGATGCAAGAAAGCAAGCTTATTCAGCATCAGCCAATAAAAAAAAAAAAAAAAAAAACCAACCACTACTCCCATTTCACCCCTCAATTCGTTCAAAATACCTGTCCAGCTGAGCCTTAAATTTGTTTAGGCTATCAACTTCAACAACAAGCGATGGAAGTCTATTCCACAAACCAACTGCCCGCTGGCTAAAGGCGAATTTCCGCACATCTATCCGACATCCGTCCTTCCTCAATTTGAATTTATGCCCTCTCAGGTGATTATTCTGAGCAAGAGGAAGAATCCCATCGGCATTGAGCATGCTCAAGCCATTCAAAGCCTTATACACCTCTATCAGATCACCTCGGCGATGCCTAGTCTCCAGGCTCTGTAATTTGCAAAACTTAAGCCTTTCTTTGTAAGAGCAACCCTTTGTTCCATTCACTAATCTTGTTGCCCTTCTCTGTACTCGTTCCAGCAGCTCTACATCCTTCTTGAAATGAGGCCTCCAGACCTGTATACAGTACTCAAGGTGTGGCCTGACCAATGCCTTATACAAGGGAATAATCACATCCCTGTCCCTGCTAGAAAAATTCCTGTATATCATTGACAAGACACCATGAGCTACTCTTGCAGCTCGTCTGCACTGCTCAGAGAACTTCATATCTGCCTGCACAATTACCCCCAGGTCCTTTTCATTCTCTACCACTGTCAGCGTAGTACCACAGAGTTGATACGTTGATCTGGGGTTACTGTTTCCCATATGTAGTACTTTACATTTGTCAATGTTAAACTTCATTTGCCACCTCTCAGCCCATCTGCTCAACCTTTCCAGATCCTGTTGCAGCAGCATAGTATCAGTAGTGTCCTTAACAACCCTGCCAACCTTTGTATCGTCTGCAAACTTGGACATTAAGCCTGATACACCATCATCAATATCATTTATAAATACAGAAAACAACAATGGACCCAACACTGAACCCTGAGGAACTCCACTAATAACATTAGTCCACGTCGAGCAGTGTCCATTGATTACCACTCTCTGTCTTCTGCCACTCAACCATCCCTTTATCCATAGCAGCAATTTGCCTCGAATGCCACACTTCTCCAATTTGTGCAGCAGTCTTCCATGCGCAACAGTATCAAAAGCCTTTCTAAGATCCAAATATATAATATCCAAGTTATTCCCTGCATCCAGTTCTTTTGTGACTACATCATAGTATCCAATCAAATTGGTCAGACAAGACCTGCCCTTAACAAACCCATGCTGTGTCTGAGCTATAACTGAATTCTTGTCAAGATGATCCTGCAGTGCTTCTTTAACCAGTGCCTCCATTAATTTTCCTGGAACCGAAGTTAAACTAACAGGTCTATAATTACTTGTGTCAGCCTTTGATCCTCCTTTGTGAATTGGGGTTACATTTGCACATCTCCAGTCCATGGGTACCTCCCCTGAGTCCAAAGAAGCTCTCATAATTATGGCTAGGGGTTTGCTTACTTCCTTTGCTGCCTCCTTTAATATAACTGGATAGATCCCATCCACCCCGGGTGCCTTTTTTATGTTTATCCTCAACAATTTCTCCTCCACTTTCCTCTCAGTTATTAGAAAATCATCTAGCTCACTGCCAATGTTTACTTCACCTACGACATTCCCTTTCCTGAATAACTCCTCATGTGTGAATGTAGATGCAAAATACTCGTTTAGATTGTCAGCCACCTGAGCTGGATCCTCAACTGTTGAACCATCAACATCCAGTGGACCAATCTGATTCATCCCTTTCCTTCTTGAGTTTAAATAGGTAAAGAACTCTTTTCTGTTTTTCTTTGCATCCTTTGCCAAGGATTTCTCATAATCTGCCTTTGCCTGCCTAATCTCCTTTGTGACTTGGTTACAGACCAACTTATATCTATCATAGGCTTCCACGTCACCCATTAATTTGTATGTATCCCATGCATTTTTCTTCTCTGCCAAATGTCTCATTAGTTCATCTGACAACCATTTAGGCCTGAACCTTGAACAATATTTCTTGGTTGGTATGTAAAGCCTGGTAGCTTCCAAGATTAGTTCCTTGAATGCTTCCCATTTTGAATTTGCTGTTGGTAACATCTTCAGTTGGTCCCACTGTATAGAATTTAAATACTGTCTCAGACCATCATAGTCGCCTTTACGAAAGCAAAAACCCTTCCCTTTACCTCTGATGGTAGTTACCTCCTTGAGTAAATCCCACTTCAGCACACTGTGATCACTGCCACCCAGTGGTTCATTTATCTGCAGATTCCTAATGCATGAAGAATCACTACTGATAATCAGATCAAGAGTATTACTCCCTCTAGTTGCCTCCCGAACATGCTGGTGTAGAAAACAATCATCCAATAAATCCACAAAAGCCTTGCTAGTGTGTGAGTGACCAACCCACAAATTCCAGTCAATATCTGGGAAATTAAAATCCCCCATTATAAGACTCTCTGATTTACTGGCCCATTCTATTTCCCTGTACAGTATCTTATTATACTCATCAGAGTCATTAGGCCTATAGCACACTCCTACTCTCAATTTTGATTTACCTATGCTTATGTCACACCAAACTGACTCAACACTGCACTGTCCAGCGATGTCAACTGGCTTCACTTCCTTGGATTTTATGTGTTTTTTAACTAATAGCATAACCCCTCCTCCCTTCCTATCCTGTCTATCCTTTCTGTAGACGTTGTACTCCCCAAATTCCAGTTCTGCATTCCTTATATCTGTGTGACACCACGTCTCTGATATCCCAACAATATCTGCCTTTGATGTTTTGAGTAATACCTCAAATTCATCAAATTTATTTACTAAACTCCTAGCATTAGTGTACACGCAAGTATACATGCACCTGTTTCTATTCTTAGCTACCCTAACACAACCCATGTGTTTACTTGTACCGCAATGACTTCCAGCAGTCTCTGAAATATCCTGCATCTTGTTTTTCAGGCTTCTGCTCATTCCAATAGAAGCAGTGCAAGAATCTCTTTCACCTCTGCCAGTGGCTACTGTTAATCCATTAGTCTTTGTCTCCCCCCAAGCTAGCAGTTTTCCGACCCACCTAACACTGCCTCGATAGCATCAGCAAATATTCTTGCACCCTTTCTATTTAAGTGTATCCCATCCCTGTAGAAGCAATCTCTCCTGTTAACAAGTACAGTCCAGACTGAAAAAAATTCTACCCCTTCAGCCTTGCACAATCTTTCCAGGGCCGAATTGATCGACAAGGCTCTCATCATATACTCCCTCCTATCGTGTCTGGGCAGAATTGCAGACACTTTCAAATTCAACCCTACTTCACGGCTTTTTTTCAACAGTGACCTGTACTTGTTAAGTAATTCCGCTGGTCTAATACTATTAATATCATTAGTGCCAACGTGTACAACTATATCACCTTTTGTGCCCTTAAAAGATGATATCTGCTCTACAACGTCATCAACCTTTGCCCCTGGCGACATGTGACAGAGAAAAAAAATGCATGGGATACACATATAAATTAACAGGTGACAAAGAAGCCTATGACAGATATAAGCTAGTCTGTAACCAAGTCACAAAGGAGGTTAGGCAGGCAAAGCAGGATTACAAGAAATCTTTGCAAAGGATGCAAAGAAAAACAGCAAAGTGTTCTTTACTTATGTAAACTCTAGAAGGAAGGTGATGAATCAGACTGGTCCAGTTGATATTGATGGTTCAACTGTTGATAATCCTACTCAGGTAGCTAACAAACTAAATAAATATTTTGCATCTACATTCACACATGAGGAGTTATTCAGGAAGAGGAATGCCAGAGGAGTATTAAACTCTGAAAGTAAGCAAGATAATCTTGCAATAACTAAGAGTAAATTGTAGGAGAAATTGTTGAAGATAAAAATAAGAAAGGCACCTGGATGGATGGATGGATGGAATCTATCTAGTTATATTAAAGGAGGCAGCAAAGGAAGTAAGCAAACCCTTAGCCATAATTATGAGAGCTTCCTTGGACTCAGAAGAGATACCCATGGACTGGAAATGAGCAAATGTGACCCCAATCCACAAAGGAGGAGGTTCAAAGGGAGACCAGGTAATTACAGACCTGTTAGTTTAACTTCTGTTCCAGGGAAATTAATGGAGGCACTGGTTAAAGAAGCATTGCAGGATCATCTAGACAAGACTTCAGTTATAGCTCAGACACAGCATGGGTTTGCTAACGGGAAGTCAAAAAAATTGAATAATATGATGTATTCACAAAGGAATTGGATGCAAAGAATAATTTTGATATCATATATTTGGATCTTTGAAAGGCTTTTGATACTGTTGCACATGAAAGACTGCTGCTCAAATTAGAGCAGCATGGCATTGGAGGCAAATTGCTGCTATGGATAAAGGGATGGTTGATAGGGAGAAGACAGAGTGGTAATCAATGGACACTGCTCTTCCTGGACTAATGTTATTAGTGAAGTTTCCTAGGGTTGAGTGTTGGGTCCATTGTTGTTTTCTGTATTTATCAATGATATTGATGATGGCATATCAGGCTTAATGTCCAAGTTTGCAGATGATACAAAGGTCGGCAGGGTTGTTAATGACACTAATGACAGTACACTGCTGCAACAGGATCGAGAAAAGTTGAGCATGTTGGCTGAGAGGTGGAAACTGAAGTTTGAAAAAATGTAAAGTACTGCATATGGGAAGCAGTAACCCCAGAGTAACGTATCAACTGTGTGGTACTACACTGGCAGTGCTAGAGAGTGGAAAGGACCTTGGGGTAATTGTGCAGCCAGATATGATGTTTTCTGAGCAGTGCAGATGGTCTGCAAGAGTAGCTCATGGTGTCTTGTCAATGATATACAGGAATTTTTCTAGCAGAGATAAGGAGGTGATTATCCCCTGGTATAACGCAATGGTTAGGCTACACCTTTAGTATTGTATATAGGTCTGGAGGCCTTATTTTAAGAAGGATTTAGAGCTGCTCGAATGAGTAAAGAGAAGGGCAACTTAGTTAGTGAATGGAACAAAGGGTTGCTCTTATGAAGAAAGGCTTAACTTAGGCACCAGCGAGGTGATCTGATAGAGGTGTATAAAACGAATGGTTTGAGCATGCTCAAACCATTCAAGGTTTTATTGCTCTTGCTCAGAATAATTGCCTGAGAGGGCATAAATTCAAATTGAGCAAAGACAGTTGTAGGATAGATGTGCGGAAGTTGGAAGTTTTCCTTTAGCCAGTGGGTGGTTGATTGCTGGAACAAACTTCCATCCGTCGTTGTAGAAGTTGATAGCTTAAACAAATTCAAGGCAGAACTAGAAAAACATTTTGAGCAAGTGGATGATGAAATGAGAAGGGGGGGGAGGTGGGGTTTTTTTTTTTTTTTTTTTGGCTGACGCTATATAAGCTTGGTTTTCTTGCATCACATGCCCTTCCTAATGCTACATATGCATTCCCAGCTACTATGACGGCTGCTCTTCACGTTTATTCCACGATGGAATAATATCATTCTTAACTTTGCAGCCAGAAGGCCAAGGGTTAGCCTTCTGGCTGTGAAGGGCTTGTACAACAGTAGTGTTCATTTTATCTAGTTGTACAATAAAGAATATTTATTAAATAATTCACCTGTATTTGCCCTCTCCACACTGACTTTCTAGTTAAAAATCCATGCAGGATCAAATAAATCACAGTTCTTTTCTGAAAGTAAAACCCAAGCCTTTAATAATGAAGGTCCCACATGTCATCATCCATCATAGGATCCATGATCACCATCTAAATGTTCCTGTAGTGTCACTCCTATAATATTATCTGAAACACAGATCACGACCATGTGCAGAACATTCTTGCCTTGAGTATTTTCCACAACACATGCTGATTAGGGTTGCCAAATGGCTAGCATTTTTAAATCGAAAGCTAGTTGTAAAATTGACTGCTGAACTTCCCCTAAAAGATGGTTTTTTTTTTTTTTTTTTCATCATTGAAAACAAAACAAAAAAAAAATAAATAAACAAATAAAAATAACACAAACGTGGCGTGCTTATATGCACATTGTATGTTAAAATTCTGATAAAAAGTACAGTTGTCATTTTTCTGGGTGGTAGTTTCTGGTGCAAGGGCTACTTAGGACATATTGTCTCTCTCAAATCAATTGACTTTACATATGAGAATTGCCTGTGGAGCAATTAGAAATGGTCATATATTTGAATTTGTTTTAAATATTCAGGTGACACTCAAGTCAAGTGGACCCAATTTCGGCGAAGTCCGGATGGTCTGTGACAGCCAAATCCTCTGCTTGCACCTTCACGATGGTGTTTACTGTTAGTAATCCTGGGTATAACCTCCATGCTCAAGCACATGGTGGGTGACCACGCAGGTGTGAACCAATGTAAGCAGGGGTCGAGGTGTGGTGCCCACACCACATGGAGGAATGCCACCCTCTGTGTTACCAGGCAGTACTAGGTGGTAGATGACTCTCATCAACCGGTGCAATACCACCACTTTGCTTATTGGAGGCTTGAAGTGGTGGAACCCATGTTTAGTCTCCAGAGCTAAGTTCGGTCAACCCTTCCCCATATCTTCCACTGTGCAGTATGATTGATGACTTTTGAGGTTATGATGAACAACGTGGTGAGATCCAACCTTCCTTACATTTCAAGGGTACAGCTCTAAAACAGTGTTCGCAGTCCGGACGCTAGTTAGTACACTGGACCGAACCTATTGGTAACTCTCTAGGAGGTTTCCGGATCAGCTAGTGTATAATCTTGCTACCTCTACTCTGCCAGATAGTGATTGGAGGGAGTCCGAGTAGTGTGTATGTGGGGGGCATTGTCGAAGCCACATTATGTCAAGGATCTGGGTATATTCTTACCATGTGTACTCCATATCCAAAAATTTCATTACTTCATACAGCATGTACCACCCACTTTTTCTTACTATTGAATGCACCATGAATTGTCAAACTAATAGAGTAAGCTTATTTGCGAGAGGATCTAAACGTCCCAAGGACTTCCTAATTCATTTCACATATATACGTAGTCTCAATTCTAATCTCAGCGATGTCCATTTCTACTTGCAGTCTGCCAAACCCCATGTACTTTTTCTGACAGAATCTCAGTTATCGGTTGATTCAAATACTGCTCATCTCAGATTCCCAAATTATTCGCTGTATGATTCGTTTTGCCTCAAAGGTGGTACTTGTGCATATGTCCATTCTGATATTCCCTGTCAGAGACTTGGTAATTTGGAATCTCCTCTTTTCGATCTTCTCTGGCTTAAAATCTCTCTATCTCATTGGGTTAAATTCATCTGTTGTCTCTACTGTTCTCCCAACTTCACTAATCACTTATAGCTTTGACTTCCTCTCTTTGCAACTTGACTTTCTCCAGTCCAACGTTCCTAACAGTGAGGTAATTTTCCTTGGTGATTTTAATGTTCACAACTCGAGCTGGCTTCCGTTTTCTAGTCACACCGATCCAGCAGGTAGAGATGCTGAGGCTTTTGCAATTACTAATGACCTTGCACAGATTGTTCATTTACTTACAAGAATACCAAACAATCCTAACCATACAGCCAACATGCTTGATCTTTTTCTCACAAACAACCCTTCTAAGTATACGGTCGAAGTGAGAGGTCCTTTAGGTACCTCAGATCACAACTTGGTGATTGTCTGTTCTCCAATGGAGCCTTATGGCTATTCCCAACCTCGTACTGTTTGGCATTACAAGAATGCAAAATGGGATGACCTGAGAGATTTATTTTCTTCTTTTCCTTGGTCGGATTACTGTTTTAAAACTTCTGATGTCAAAGTTTGCTCAGATCGTGTCAGTGAAATTATTCTTGCAGGAATGGAATCCTTTATCCCACACTCCACTTTAAAATCTCGTCCTTTATCTAAACCTTGGTTTTACAATAAACGTGCTACGGCTGTTGAAGAGAAGAACATTGCATATCGTAATTGGATTGTTTCTAATTCTTCAGTGCCATTTTCTGCCTACACCAAAGCTCGCAACAATTGTAAAGCAGTTATTAATCAATTCAAACTACAGTTTGAACAGGCTAAGAGTAGAAAACTTGCTTCTTGCCTTAGTAGTAGCCGAGCATTCTGGTCTCTTGCCAAAGCTATTGGCCGGAACTTTTGCCCATCTCTGCTCCCACCTTTGTCCAACCAAGGATAAAGCTGACCTGCTAGCATCCCATTTTTCTTTCAACTCGTGTATTAATGATCTTGGTAAAACACATCCCACCATTCCCAACACACTCCATTCAATGCCTCCTGTGGTCTTCTGTCAAAAGGATGTCAGAAGGATTTTGATGAATCTTGATGCTAAGAAAGCTCCAGGTCGCGATGGTATTTCTCTACTTGTTCTGAAAACCTGTGCTCCTGAACTTACTCCTGTTCTTTGCCGCCTTTTTTTCACTTTCTTATTCCAAAGGTGGTTTTCCTTCTGCTTGGAAATTTACTCATATCCAGCCAGTTCCTAAAAAGGGTGACAACTCCCTCCCATCCAATTATTGTCCCATTGCAATTACTTCTACTCTTTCTAAAGTAATAAATTCGCCAACTCTTAAACTACCTAGAAACCTTCCATCTGATCAACGATCGGCAGTATGGATTTCATCATTGTCAATCCCCTCGTGATATTCTGGCTTATGTTACCCATTCATGGACTAATTCAATGGAAAAGTTCGGTGAAACAGAAGCAGTTGCTCTTGACATCTCAAAGGCTTTTGATCGTGTTTGGCATAAAGGTCTTCTAAACAAGCTTCCATCTTATGGTTTGCCAACTGTATTTTGTAATTGGTTATCTAATTTTCTCTCTAATCGCTCACTGAGGGTGATGGTAGATGGCTCTCTGTCTTCTAACTTCTCCACTAATGCTGGTGTCCCCTCAAGGTTCAGTTCTTTCCCCCACTCTTTTCCTCTTGTATATTAATGACCTTCCATTGACTGGTAATCCTATCCATAGTTTTGCTGATGATAGCACATTGTATTCCACTTTCCATTTTGAGAAACCTTGCCCTGCTCAATCAGCTTCAACCTTTCGAAAATCTGCTACCAATTCCTTAAATTCCAATCTCCAGGTAATTCTCCAGTGGGGCAAAGGCAACTTAGTTGATTTCAATCCTTCTAAAACTCAGTCTTGTCTTATATCTCGCAAAAAGCATTCTTCTGCTCCTATGCTTATCTTTGGTGACACTCCGATTTCTATACAAAATGATATATCTCTTTTGGGTATTACCCAGACTTCTAATCTCTTTTGGCGCAAGCACATTAAAAATATTGCTTCCTCTGCATCTAAAAAACTTGGTTTTCTCTTTTGCTCTTGGCATTACTTTTCTTCCAAACAGCTGTTCACTCTGTACAAATCTCAAATCTGCCCTACCATGGAATATTGTTCCCACATCTGGGGTGGTGCCCCCAAAACCTCTCTCAGGCTTCTTTGATTCGGTTCAGAAGAGGGCAGTTAGGTTAATTAATGATTCATCTCTAACAGTGTCTCTCCGCTCGCTGTCTCATAGACATACTGTTTCTGCTGCATGCCTCTTCTACAGATATTTCCACGGGCACTGTTCTTCTGAAATGGCTTCTATAATTCCCGCTCTCTCTTTCAGAATAGTCGAACACGTGCCGCCGCCAGCCAACATTCATTTACTGTCCAACTTCAAACTCACAGAACCAACTTTTCATCTTTCTTGTTTATTCATTCAACTGCCATTTTCTGCAACAACCTTCCTTCATATGTATTTCCTGAAAATTACAGTCTACAGAAGTTCAAGTCCAATGTCAACAAATACCTTCTTTCACATTTTCAACCTCCAACCCAAGCATGGTACTAAGTACTATAGGTTCTAATACCTCTTATGTTTGGGGTTTACATAAAAAAAAAAAAAAAAAAGAGAGAGAAAGAATTCAAAGAGATTTCCTTCTTTACCTATGATGCTATTGAGAGACAAAGGTTCTTGCAGATCTGAAACAAAACTGAAAGAAGTGTATTGTTGTGAGCAGTGCATATACACTGTGAGGGATCATTTCCTGTATGCAGATAGAAATGTGCGAGGTGAGTGTGACCTATTCAGGTTCTGGCTAAGATTACTTCTTTTCGATTTTTACAAAGGCTAGCAGTCCACTCTTGTGGTTCAGGTTTTAGTTAAAATAGCTTGTTATTCGTTTGCATTTTCCACAGAAGTCCATTGTTCCATACATGTTTTTTGTATATTGTGTCTATAATCAGTATATGGGACCAGATCATTTGTTGAGGCTATGCCAGATGGCTATGCCTTTAAGCATCATCTGCACATTCATTTCCTGGAATACCACTGTAGCCTGGGATCCAAGGGAAGATAACAGTTTGTTGATATTCACGAAGATGTATCAGCTCATGTTTTATGAGCTTTAATAAAGGATTGTTAGGTGAGGAAGTGCTTTTGAAAGCTAACAAAAGAAGTGAAATGTTTCTCAGGGCAAGCTTAATGGCATGGAGCTCAGCAGTATATGACTGCCTCGTTCAACTGGAAGTGAAACCGAAACAGTTGCATTAGGAAAGACAACAAGCTGCACCCACTTGATTTTCAGACTTTGAACCATCGGTATAGATCTTAGTAAAGTGGGAATACTTTTGTGTATGAGCAAAATGTAGTTGTTGGATGTTAATATCTGCTATAGAATCTTTACCCCACTGCTCAAAGTATTCATCACAAGAAAGTGTGAAGGTAGTCCATGGGGGATCTGGATCTTTTGATTCTCTGAGGATATTATCAAGCTGAATGTTCCAGCATTCTATTAGATTCTGAGCTGTAACATAAAGATTCTGAACTGGTGATGTTCTGCATGCCCCTAGGGTTATCCTTGGAAAAGAGTGTTGGATGGGCGCAAGATGGGCTAAGGTGCTCTCCCTAGCTGAGCCATTAACAGGTGCTCTCCCTAGCTCAGCCATTAACAGGTGCTCTGTAATTTAGCCGAGATCTAATTAAGGACCTATATAAGGAGTAGGGTATATGATCTGCACCGGAAGATGTACTGGAGTATATTCATTTTCTTCATGCAAGTGGTGCATAGATATTTAATGTGCTCCAGGAAGTTGAACTTCTTACCAAAAATTAGCCCTAGGAGGCGAATACTGTTCTCAATTGGTAGAGGATGATTGGCCAAGTGTAACTCAGGTTAAAGATGCATTCTGTGCTTGGTGCAGAAATGTATTGGTGTAGACTTGTGGCTTTACAGTTTGTATCCATTTTGTGCCATTCACAATTCAATGTTATTTATGGATATTTGTAGATGCCTCTCAATATAGTTCATATTCTTGGAATGGCAGGATATGGTAAGATAATTCACCTAGAGATATGAGTCAGCAGTGTTTGGAATGCTGTTTGTGATATTGTTTATTCGTATTGCAAATGGCACTGAGAACAGAGCCTCGTGGTACTCCTTCTTCTTGTCTATATGTTTGAGATAAAACCTGCCGGTACTTAACTTGGAAAGATCTGTGTCAAAGGCAGCTTTGAATAAAATATGGTAAATGGCCTCTCATATGAATAGAATGGACATTCTATTCATATGAGAATATGAATAGAATGTCCATATGTCCATAATACTCTTAGGATGTCATAGCACCACGTGGTATCAAAAGCCTTCTCTATATTGAGATATATAATGATGAGATGGTGATTCCTGATGAATGCAATTGTTATGTTTGATTCAGCTTTTGTCATGAGGTCTAGGGAAGATCTATTCTTTCGAAAGCCAAACTGATTATTACCGATTGTTTCAGGATTCAAGATAACAGATGAGTCAATAGTAAACCATTTTTTCCAAAGTCTTATTCAAGCAACTGGTTACAGAAATTGTCTATAGTTGTGAGGAATTGAATGATTTTCCAGGTTTAGGTATAGTTATTACATAAGAATGTTGTCAGGAAGTGGGGAATATATGTTCTCAGAATATTAGCAATGAAAATTTAGGAATGACCATAGTGATTTCTGACTGAGATTTTGAAGTATTATATAGTATATTCCGTCAGAGCTAGGAGTGCTGTTTCTTGAGGTATATAATTCTGCAGTTCAGATATTGTGAGTGGTTGATTGTATTGTGAGGCCAGGAGCACTGTTTCTTGAAGTATATATAGGTTTTTTTTTTATATCAACCATCTTTAATTTGAAAAGACGGTTGATATGTGGCTGAGGCAGATAATTCACAGAACACAGTTCCTAAGGTATTGGCAATCTCCCCAGGAGAAGAGATCTTTGGTATTGGTATTTGTGTTTAAGTGTACAAGGGCAGCTGAGGCCAAAATGTGCCAGGCCCTATATTATTATCCTAAAGTAATATAATTTGTTCCATTTTGGCATCAGAGGAATTCATATACAGGCATACCTCGATTAACGAATAAGATGCGTTCCACGAAATTACTTCGTTAAGCAAAACTTCGTTTTCAGAGGTAAAAATACTATGGCCAGAATAGGGATACATTCCTATGTAAAGAAAATGAAAAGCTTTTTTTCGAACAAAGAAAAGTTTTATTAAATAAACAGTCAACTTACATACAAAGTGAAATCACACTTTAAAATATGAGTCTAAAGTTGATTGTTTATGCTTTTTTTCTCTTTCATTTAACAATTGCCTATACGGAGTTATTGCATTTAACACTGATCGCTTAACAATAACACTTCTTCCTAAATCAGGATCATTTTCACTAAAAAAATTTAAAACGTTTTCAATGTCATTTAAGCACCTTTTTAAATCTTTGGTTGTTAACACTTTTTTGGCAGGAACTTCTTTAACTTCGTCTTCATTATCTCTGTCTTCGTTGCTAACAAGGTTTTCTAAATCTTCCACTGAAAAACCATCG
The DNA here is from genome assembly GCF_048544385.1 of Mastigoproctus giganteus. Classification (NCBI taxonomy): domain Eukaryota; kingdom Metazoa; phylum Arthropoda; class Arachnida; order Uropygi; family Thelyphonidae; genus Mastigoproctus; species Mastigoproctus giganteus. The sequence continues at coordinate 128,928,852 of NC_143578.1, forward strand.
CCTTCTGCAATTCAATAAATTTCTAACATCCTCTTCATCGACATTTTCGAAACCTATTGATTGAGCCATCTGGATAACTTCATTTCTAATATCTTGGATGTTATTTTCTTCTTCTAGTACAACTTCTGGCTATATTTTGCGCCAAACTCCATTTAAGCATTTCTTAGTAACTTCTTTCCAAGAACTATCAATGTTTTCAATTGCACTTTTAATGGTGTAGTTTTTCTAAAAAGTTTTAGCTGTCGTTTCCTCTTTATCCTCTAGTTCAGTTAAATTGCTTAGTGTTCAACACAGATAATAAGCTTTAAATGATGCTATTACTCCCTGATCCAGTGATTGAATCAGGAAAGTTGTGTTTGCTGGAAGAAACACAACTTTGACAGGAATGCATGTGTGCAACGTGTTAAGATCAGTAGGATGTCCTGGAGCATTGTCTAACAACAAAAGAGCTTTTTCTTCAAAGTTGTTTTTTTGACAATACCGTTTTACTTCAGGACAAAAGTGGTTAACAAACCAATCAGTAAATAACTCCTTGGTAACCCACGTTTTCTATTTTCTTTCCATATTACAGGTAAATTCATTTTTATGTTACCTTTTAATGCCCTCTGATTTTCTGAATGGTAAACTAATAACAATTTTAATTTATAATCTCCAGAGGCATTTGATCCAAAGAGTAACATTAAATGGTCTTTGGCTGCTTTGAACCCAGCAGCTGATTTTTCTTCAATAGAAATGAAGCTTTTTGTTGGTAGCCGTTTCCAGAACAAACCACTTTCGTTAACATTGAACACCAAATTTGGTGGAAAATTTTCAATTATTTCCTTTTAGTTTTTCTGGAAACTTATTTGCAGCTTCAACATCTGCACTTGCAGCTTCTCCTGTTAATTTTACACTATGAATCCTAGCCCTTTTTTTTAAATTTCTCGAACCAACCATGAAAAGCCCCCAAAAGTTTCTGTAATTTCTTTAGTTTGTTTAGATTTCAGGTGATTAAACAAAAATAATGCTTTTTCTTGAATCACCATTTGACTTCAAGGCATATGACGTTGTGACATATCATCTATCGACAAACTTAACATTTTCTCCATTTTTTCTAAAATTGGATTCCTTAAGTGAGTTAATTTTGCCGCTGTAACATCTGTACAATTCTGAGCAGACTGTTTTATTTTTTCTGATTGACTTAGTATGGTTGTTAAAGTTGATTGCGCTAATCCTAAAGAATGTGCCACATCGGATTTTCTTTCACCACTTTCAACACGTTGTACGATATTTAGTTTAGTTTCCAAAGAAATTGCTTTTCTTTTCTTTGATTCTGACATTTTAACTAAAACAAAAATATTTCTATTAAAATTTACAAAATCTACGTTATGCTATCAAAGAACCTGCATCGATTATTGCAATGCGCTACACCGAAACAACATCAATCATGTAAAGGAAATGGAGGACAGTTAAAAATCACGATCTGGCATACCAAGAAAACTGACAGATACGGATTGTTGCAATGCACCACACGGAAACACACCCTATGAAGTGTAAACAACAACTAAATTAGGCGAATGACGCGCAAAACTGTTATAACAGACACGCAGCTCGGGAGTATATAACAAGTTGCCGTCAGTCACCAATTGGATGATTGTTGGGCAGTGGCCTTAAATTGGAATATTTTTTAATGTTAAATGGGGTTTGAAATTGCGGACTTCGTTATATCGAAGCTTCGTTATCAGAGGTAACGTTAACCAAGGTATGACTGTATATGTATTTGCTTCAGAAAGGTATAGAGTTTATCTAGGTTAGCACTATTTCCAATCATGTGTGATTGAGAGTGGAAAGTACTTCTTCTGAAATGGGAATAGTGAGGACAATCTAAAAGTATATGCTTGACCGTAAGTGGTAGTGTACGTGTACAATGCGTGCATCAAGGTGGGTCATTCCCCCATGAGTAGAAACATATGGGTTAGGTGCGTATGTCCTATCCTTAGTCTTGCTAATACAACTTCTTCCTATCTATTTTGTCTGAAGCTGGAAATCCATAATGCTGGTTCTTCTTTGATTTGGAGCAATTTGTTATTACTTGGTGATTTCCATATTTCTGTCCACTGAAATGTACAGACTTTTTTATATGCTTCAAATAATTTCTATATGGTACTTCGTAATTTGCTGATGTTGTACTGTTTGGTTTTGTGGCTGCCTGATCTGCTCTCTCATTGCCTAAGACCCCAGGGTCCGGAGCTGGATATCATCATTCTTTTCTTTCTCGGTGATTTCCTTTTGACTCTCTTTCTCTCTCTTAGGGTAACTCGGGAATTTTTTTTTTGGCTGGTGCAATTATTATTAGCTATATAATAAAAAAAATAATAAATAATACCAAGAATGCCCTGGAATCTAGCAGAATTTCACTGAATGATTCCTATTTCATAGATGGTTTAAACAGCAAATGATTTGTTTTTTGATTGGTTGTGATATTGAAAATCGATTGCCCAAAGCAGACACTACACTCAATGAATCAGTGTATATTACACTGCTAGCATTGTGGAAAGTGTTAATATTCTGTTAATATTCAGTTTGATTACATATAATTCTGCAGTATAACTGCTACATTCAAATGGTAGTGATATGGAGGCTGTAAAAGAAAGAAAGACAGCTGCAGCACCAAGGGCAGAACTGTTTTTGAGCCATCTGTATATATTTGGCACTTTATATATTATTGAGGGCATGTTCTTTATGTAATTGTTTGATATTTTCATCTGCTAAGGATTTCTTTCCCCATTTCTGAAAGTGGGTATCACAGTGAGGGAGATTTACGGACCAGGGTAGATCAGGAACACCACTCTCTTGAAGTATGTTATCAAAATCAATATTCCAGGTGTGAAGCAAATCTTTTAGTCTAATGCCAGTTGGTCTATTTTTAGTAGGTTTACTGTTATAGAATACTGTCCATTCAGGGTTGGAAAGCAGCGGTTGGACAGGATGGACTGGAAGGCTTTGAATTTTAGCTGCATAATTTAGCAGCAGCATTTTCCTTCTAAGGTGAAGAGGATGTTTATGTGCCTCGACATACAGACTCTGAACAGGGAATGTTCTAAATGCGTTCAGAGCCGTACGAAGGGCACTGTGTTGGATGGTATTAAGTCTGATTAATGCACTTTTCCTAGCTGAATCATATACAATAGCACCGTAGTCTAAACGAGACCTGATAATAGCAGGTCTCGTTTAGAGACCGGCTATTATCAGGTACAAATGTAATAGTGTATCTATCACCTCCCCATGTTATAGCAGAAATGGACTTAAGTATATTAAGTTTCTTTAGACAAACAGTTCGGCGGTATGTGATATGTGAAACAAAGTTAAGTTTGGTGTCCAATATTAAGCCTAGGAAACGAAGATTACTGGTGAGATGGATCAAATGGTTTTTTAATCTGAGTTCCGGTTCTGGGTGTAGCTTATGTTTTTTGCTGAAGTGAACTGCAATTATTTTTTGTTCTGATAAATGATATCCATTCTGCAGTGCCCATGTCTCCAACTTATTTATGGAAAGTTGCAGCTGTCTTTCATTGGAATGAATATTTTGTGAATGGCAAGATATAGTATGATCGACAGTATACATATATAGTTCTACAGTATCGGGATGTTGTGTGTTATAGGATGTTCAGTCTAAGTGAAAAAAGGTAGAGCTCGATAATGATCCTTGTGGGACACCTTCTTGAGTGTAGGACTGAGAAAGTACAGATTGATAGCAGACCTGAAAGGTTCTGTGTTGAAGAAAATTTCTAATGAATTCTGGTAAGTGCCCTTGCAATTCTATGGAATGAAGTTCTCTCGATATGCCATACCTCCAGGTAGTGTTGAAAGCTTTTTCTATATTGAGACTTACATTATGGATGTTAGTCTCGGCTTTCACCATTAGCTCCAAAGTGGATCTGTTTTCTCGGAATCCAAACTGATTGTTATTCATCAGTACTTTAGTTTCAAGAACCTAGGTAAGCCATCTGTGTATCATTCTTTCTAGGATTTTACTTAAGCAGCTGGTTAGAGAGATAGGTTGGTAATTTTCTGGAAGTGAGTGATCTTTTCCTGGTTTAGGAAAGGCTAAAATGATGCGGGAAGATGGGTATGTACCTTCAAGAAAAATTCGATTATAGAACATTAATAGTAAATTCAAGGCCATACTGTTTATATGTTTCAGCATTACATAATATATTCCATCAGGTCCAGCTGCACTGTTTAGTGATCTATTTAATGCTGTTTGCAGTTCAAATAGTTTAAACAGTTGATTATAGGCAATATATTGAGTAGTCATCATCATCATCAGCCATTTTCAATCCACTGCAGGATGAAGGCCTCTCCAGCAACTTTCCAGTTCCTTCTGTTTTGAGCACTGGCCATCCATTTACTACTCAAAGACTCATGAATTTCATCTATCCATCTCCGCCTTTGTCTTCCAGGTTTTCTTCTAGCTCCTCTTGGGTACCATTCTGTTATTTTCTTAGTCCATCTGTCATCATGTCTTCGAGCTATGTGTCCTGCCCAAGACCATTTTAGTTCTTTAGTTTTGATAAGAATGTCCTTTACTTGAGTTTGCTGCCTAATCCATGTGTTTCTCTTCTTATCTAACAGTCTGATTCCCAATATAATTCGTTCCATTCTTCGCTGTGTAGTTCTTAGCTTCTCTTCCATTCTTTTGGTGAGTGCCCAAGTTTCACTTCCATAAGTCATGGTGGGGAGTATACATTGGTTCATTATTTTACGTTTCAGACAAACTGGGATATTGCTCTTCAGTATGTGACTATATTTCCTGAATGCTATCCATCCAAAATTTATTCTTCTCTTGACTTCAAGCCATTTATCATTATTACAGCTAATAACTTGTCCCAGATAAGTATATGACTCCACCTTTTCAATTACTGCTACTTCAATCATTATTTCCCTTTCTGTGGCATACTTGTTCATCATTACTTTTGTTTTAGCCATATTCATCTTTAGTCCAAAATCCTTACTAACTGTGCATAACTGATTAAGATTTTCCTCTAATTCTTTGGGATCGTGGCTTATGACCACAATGTCATCTGCAAATCGTAAATGGTTTAGGTACTCTCCGTTCACATTGACTCCTTTCTGCGACCAGTCTAATCTTCTGAAAGCTTCCTCAAGGGCAGCAGTAAACAGCTTCGGAGAAACTCCTTTCTCAATTTTAAATTTGCTACTGTCTTTGTCTAAGCCGACCGGGCTAGCCGAGTGGGTAAAGTACCTGCCCGGCAACCCAAAGGTCGTGGGTTCGATTCCCGCCTCGGGCTTGGATCAAAGTACTGCAAAAACCTTGGGAGGTGCAATATGGCCACAGAAGCCGATGCGCCAACAACTACCAAATCAAAAAAAAAAAAAAAAAAATCTTTGTCTAGTCTAATAAAGGATGTAGCACTCTCATATATTTTCTTCAAAATCATAATATATGGAGTATCTATGCCTTGTCTTTCCAGTGCCCGAAACATTGCCTTATGCTGTATGGAGTCAAATGCCTTTTCATAATCCACAAATGCCAGGCATAATGGTGTTTTATATTCATTTGTTTTCTCCATTAGCTGTGATATTACGTGAAGGTGATCCATAGTTGAGAATCCTGTCCTAAAGCCAGCTTGCTCTTTCGGTTGATTCTCATCAAGTATTCTTTCTCATCTGTTAGTAATGACCCTTGTGAACAACTTGTAGATGTGGGATAACAAGCTAATTGGTCTATAATTTCCAATTTCTGATTTATCTCCTTTCTTATGCAGCAAAACTATGATTGCATTATTCCACTGCTTAGGCGTCACACCTTTTCTAATGCACTTTGTGAAGAGCCTTGCCAGTTTTTGTGTTATGTCTCTTCCTCCCAATTTTAACAACTCTACAGTAACTTCATCTTCCCCTGGGGCTTTCCGATTCTTCATTTTCTTCAATGCATGTTCTACCTCATCAGGAAGAATATCGGGTATGTCGTATGTGTTGCTACTTTGCAATCCATGTTCCCCACTGCTGGTATCATTCCCTCGCTCCTTGTATAATTCTCTATAGTAGTCTTCTGCTATTTGAATTATGCCTTCTCTGCTGTTTATAAGTACACCATCACTATTCTTCAGTTTCAGTATCATTTGTCTTTCTGTATTACTGCTCATGGCTGCTGATTTAAATCCTTTGTTTTCCCTTAATGCTTGTTCTACTTTTCTTGTGTTAAATCTTCTTATGTCCTCTCTGAGTCTCTTTCTAATGGCTTTGCATAACTCAGTATACTCAATTTTCTCCCTGTCAGTGTTTTTCTTGCTCTTCATTTGTCGTCTTTGGTTCATCATGACAAGTGTTTCTTGAGTAGTATGACAAGTGTTTCTTGAGTAGTATATTGAGTAGTATGGAATTTTATTTTGTACCTTTCAGCTGAAGCTTTGATTTTAAGAAAGGAGTTGCTACATGCTGAAGTGGCAGACGTTTGGTAGAAATTCTCTGCAAGGGTGTTAGCTATTTCTTCAGAAGAAGATATTTCCTGTCTATTTTTGATTAAGATGGGAGAAGGAAGAGGTGGATATTTCCCATTTAATTGCCGAATATTTTTCCAGATGAGACGACTGCTAGTATCTTTTGTAATAGTGGAGGCAAACTGTATCCATGATTCCTTTTTGGCTTTTCTTCTAATTTGTCTAGCTTTTGACTTGAACCTTTTATACTTTTGTTGGTAGTTGGGAACTTCCAGAGTAGGTTCCAAGCTTTATTTTTTTCCTTTTTGGCATTGGTACAAGCTTCATTCCACCACTGTTTAAGGTTTTGTGTTTACATGTGGAGGCTTGAGGTATTGCTTCAGAGGCTATGGTCAGTATTTGCCTGGTAATATGCTCTGTGACATTATCAGTGGGTTGTAATATGATCAATTGGCTATCAAAAGAAAGGCGGGTTGAAAACTTTTCTCAATCTGCTTTGGAGAATTTCCATTTTAAGCGATTATCAGAGTATGGTGTTTGAATTCTGCATATGATTGGGAAGTGATCACTATTGTGTGGGTCATTTAAAACTGTCCATTCTATACTGGGATACAATATGGGGGAACAGAGAGTTAAATCAATCCAGTGGGAAGGTGAGTATAAGTATTTTCACTAGTGTTCAGTAATGTTAGATTCAGTTGGTCTAGTATCGTCTCTATCACGGGTCCTCTATTGTCCATGTGGTCTGATCCTCACAATGGATGATGCACATTGAAGTCACCAAGGATACAAAAAGGTGGTGGTATTTGTCTTATGAGGTCTTCCAGTTCTTTGAACATGCACATCTTGTTAGGTGGAAGGTACAGAGATACTAGAGTTAGAATTTGCCCAATTGATACACATACAGCAACAGCTTTTAAGTGGGTCTGAAGCGGAATGTTTCTAGAAGATATTTTACAGTCAACTAGAATCGCAATGCCTCCATGTGCGGATAATGAAGAGTTTCTATCTTTTCTGTAAAATGTAAAATTTTTGATTGATGGAGTTACTTGTGGAGTTAGATTAGTCTCTTGTATGCAAACGGCTACAGGACCATATTGGGTTTTTAAATCATAGTATTGATTTTAATCATGGTATTGCTGCGTAACCCTCTACAATTCCACTTACAACGTTCTGCACTATCTGGGTTTGAGGAGGGAAGGTGAGTCTGTCTGTTTCTTGTGAGTGGTTTGCTTTTGATGGTCATACTTCGTTTTATCTTTTCTAGAAAAATTGGGACATCCGGAATCTGTACTCTCTTCTACATCATCAGTTTGACCAAGTGAAAATCCAGTCTCCATATCACCTTCTGCATGAAGATCAAGGACTGTTTCATCGTGTGTAGCTATATTTTCAGAGTTCATTCTATTTGAGTTTGGCTTTTGCAATCCAGTGTCTTGTTGCCTTCGTGATTTATTGGACATTTTATCATATGATGGGATTTTAGGCGGAACTGAGATAGGGATATTACTTATTTCATCAACTAGCACAGGTTTTGTGGGTTGATGTGTTCATAGTATAGATCATGCCCATTCCGGAATGGATGTATTGGGCAGAACTAATACCTCAGTTTGGGTTGAAACAGTGTGGCACTTTTGTGTAACAGAAGCGTACATGGTTTTTGAGATAGTTGATTTTATTTTCTTTCTTGCTTCTTGATATGTGACCTTATTTTCGATCTTATACTTTTGTATTCTTTTTTCAATTTTCCAGAGGTAGCATGATTTTGAATATGCTGGATGGTCGCTCTTGCAATTGGGACATTCCAGAGCCTTTGCAGTACAATCTGTTTGTGAATGATTTTTTGACCCACAGTTGTTATGTTGTTATTTGGTTTTTAGGAGCATTAACAACTAAGGCCATATTGCTCCAGGATATGCGGTGGTCATACCCTGACCTTTCCGCATCCTCCATATTTGGTGGTGACGGGCTCAAACCCCGGTCTAATGAAGAAGTGTGTGCTACGCACTAATGCTCCTTCCCACCTGGCTACGGAGGCGCCAGACCCACAGTTAAAACAAGTAGTTGCACCTCTGCATGTTGTCTGGGAGTGACCTAACTTTTGGCACTTTAAACATCTTAAAGGGTTTGGAATGTATGGCTGGATACAGCAGTGCAGGTAGCCTGCTTTAACTGAGGTTGGCAAATGTAGTGTACTAAAGGTCAATATAATATTACGTGTTGGGACAAGCTTATCGTCCTTCCATACCATAATTCGTCTTGCTTGAGTTACTTTCTGTTCTAGTAATTCTATGACTATCTCCTCTTCGGTAACATTCAATAAATCCCATTCATTTATCACTCTTTTTGAGGAGTTCAATGTGTTATGTGGTGTGACTTTGATTGAGATTCCACTTATAGAGAACATTTTTAATAATAATTCAGAACGTTGCATGGTCTCAATTAAAAGATCTCCTGACTGGAGCCTTTTCACCATTTTTGGTGTGCATTCTCGAGACATCTCTGGATAACAAAGGGAGAGAGTTTGCTTACTGGCTGAGTCAATAGTGAATGCATTATCAGAAAATGCTGGTGGTTCTGATTTGTTAGAGTTCTTTTTCATTCTTTTCAGAATGACTGAGGTCGTCTTCCATTCTGCAGGTCTCAGTATGTTGAGAGCCTGTTGACTGTAGTGGCGGACATGAATTCAGCCCATTGTTGTTCCTTTTAGCCCTGGGAGTGAGAGCTTTTCCTCCCAGATTTCTGGCCCCACCACGGGGAAGCAGGAGTGGTGCCACCTAGTGACCAAGTGACTGGAGAAGTTAGTTTTTTAGTGTAAAAATTAATAAATATACTAGGAAAAGAAAGGTGATTTTCCTTTCTGGGTTTTTTACTCAAGGTCTGTTAAGTACAGAACCACTTACAAAGAATTGAGGATGAGAAAAGCACTGGAAAGAAAACAAAACTAAATCACTTAGAAAGATCTCTATATATCACTTAGTAAAAATCGCTTGGAAACTATCGCTTGGTGCCCGGGGCCAGAAGAGATCTCCTTCTCATTCCAATTAATAATAGGACAAGGTAACATATAATATTTACTGCTTAGTTTCTTTATTTTTTTTTTCCCAGATTATTCAGGTATCAGTATCCTTGTAGACTGAGGAGGCAAATTTTATCCATGAGTCTTTTTTTGGCCTTCTGCCAGATGTAGTAGTGGCATGTGATGCAAGAAAGCAAGTGTATATGCTTATGCAGCATCAGCAAAAAAAAAAAACAACACACCATTCCCTCCAAATGCCTGTCCAGTTCCTCCTTAAATTTATTCAACCTATCAACTTCCACAACGACAAATGGAAGAGTTTGTTCCAGCAATTAACCACCTGCTGGCTAAAGGCAAATTTCCGCACATCTATTCTACATCTGTCCTTCTTAATTTGAATTTATGCCCCCTTAGGTTCGTAATCTGAACAAGTGGAAGGATCCCATCAGAATTCAGCGTGCTCATGTAAAGTGTTCCATGCTGCGTTTTTTTCTCTTTTCACTTTGTTACAGTCATCAGTCCACCAGTGATTATTATTACAATGGTTTATTATTTGAAACTGTGAGATTGTGGCTGTTGTAGCTGTTAGTATCTGAATTGTGATGTGATCAGTGACAATATCGATTGCAGAAGACTCAATGATGTCATCATTGATTCAATCGAAAGATACATGATTGGTAAATTTTGTCCAGTCTGCTTTGGAAAATTTCCATTTAATTTTTGTTTCTGTTTGTTAAGAATGGGTGGTTTGAATGCTACAAATCACCAGATAGTGATTGCTGTTTAGAGGATTGTCATGCACTGCCCACTCTATAGTTAGGAAAAGGATCAGAGAGAAGATTGAAAGATCTATTGCAGTGGTTGACCCAGAAGAAAAATGGATGTAAGTGGGTAAGCCAGTATTCAATGGTGTCATATAGCGTCCGTCTGAGGCCAGAGAATCCCATTATGGATGATGTTCATTAAAATATCCTAATACACAGATAGGAGATGGCAATTGAAAAATAAGATTTTCAACTTCCTGAATTATAGTGCTAAACAGTTCTATACATGCATCTAGTGCTAAACAGTTCTATACATGGATAGAACTATACATAGATAGTTTGGCAGAAGATATATTGAGACCAGTGTCAGCATATACAAATTGCTATACCAATTTCTATACAACAGCTTCTAATGCACCTGGAGGGGACTCATAAGTCCATGAGTATAGCTCCTCCTCCATGGGGGCTGCTAGTATCAAGACTGATCTTGTCTGAAGATAGTATAATTTTTGACAAAAACAGAGATTTTTGGTGTTAAATTTGTTTCTTGTAAGCACATGGCAGCAGGATTGTAATGGTGGATTAATTCCAGATATCATCAATATTGCTGCAAAAACCTCTTCAATTCCATTGTATGATTTTTTCCATTATTTGATTTTTTAGGCAGAAAATGAGTCTGTCTGCTTTTTGTGAGTGGGCTGTTTATATTTGTCGAGTTTTGATTTTTCTTTTCTCAAAAAAGTAGGGTGTCCCGAGCCACTGCTTTCTTATCATCATCATCATCTGCATGTATTTCAAGCAGATCTTCATTGATTAGTTGTATCATCTGTATCTATGCTTGATAGGTGTGATTGCTTTACCTCAACAGGATCTGATTTTTGCAAATTCTCTGCTGCTTGACAATGGGGAACTCTTTGGGATGGAATTGTCAGTGGTGTATTATTGCTTTGGTCTACTATGTTTGGTGGAGATGGATGCTGAACCGAGAGTACTGATCAAGCCCATTCTGAGATTGATGTGTCGGGGGGGGGGGGACTAAAAAGTAAATAATGGTAAATGGTTCATGATAAAACAAATGCACAGTACCATTATCACTGAACTGCACCATTATGTCACTGTACAGCTTCCACTGTGAGTGGCATTGCCCTTGGAAGATGTTATTGAATGTCACACCTTGGACTGTGTTTTTAACAAATGTCATACCTTGGACTGCATTTTTAATGGCTGACTGACATAGGCTAGATTTTAACTATTTAGCACTAGATGACACTAATGTAAAACTCTGTGTAAAATACAATAGTATTAAAGCATTAAATCACCATGCCAACAGCAAGAACAAATCCACTCCATAAGAAAAAAACCGGATCAAGTACTCTAAGGGTTTTTTTTTTTTTTTTTTTTTTTTAATATATAAAGATTCAAAAGATAAATTAACAGATGGTGAAATTAATGCTATTAAAAAATTAGCACTTATTACAATTTTAATAATAAGATATTTGGTTTTTCCATTGTAATCATTTTGTATCATAATTTTGTTGAATTACAGTAAATTAATGGAATTATTCACTACAATCAATGAAGGGCAGATTTAAATACCCTATAACAAGGAACTTACACTAAATTACTTCTCTATCTGCATAAAGAGGGTCTCATCATACTCTATAGCCTTCTGGTTTGCAAAATATCCCCTCCTCCAAATAAGATTCTCAGATTCACATATTAGCGTCAAATCTGACAATGTTCCTGTTGTATAAAGGCTAGTTTTGACCAGAAACATGATATCCTTCTTCCTCTCCTGCTTATCCTTCCTAAATAAACTGTATACATTACAGCAAAACTCACCATCTCCTATTTTCTGAGTGACACCAAGTTTCATTAACCTTATTAAATAGTTGTACTAACCAAGAGTTAAAACTTCAATTTTATTAGGAACATTCCTAACACTTCTATAAGCCACCACGTACCCAATCTTTCCCCAACCTCATACCAAGTACTTTACACTGTTTACTACACTAATACATTCCTTAAAGTTTTCGAACTGCTTGCCAGACTTGCTTGTTCAGCAATACCTCACATAGCATGGGGTTCACTATAACATGGTTTTCAATTAAGTTTAAGTTGAAAATTACTGTACATATTAAGACTCATTCAATAGCCTAGACACGTAATCTACACATATGCTGCAGTGCCGACTCTATTGTCTCACATGAACATCTGCCAATAGCTCCCCTCAGGTAGTCAGCAGCAATGTGTAACAGTGTTCAGTATTCTTAATTCCATCCTGATGTGATAGATTTTAATTTCACATTTAATTTTTTATCTCTTTAAATAAGATCAAAAATATATTTGCATCTTTGCTAGAAATCACTGGCAATAACATGCGTTCTGTTTGGCAGCATGTTTTGTCCCATTTGACAAAACTGATTTCACTGGTTTTGAATTGCAAATTCAGACAACTGTCGAAGACATTGTGAAGATCAGAAAAGAGTTGGGATTTGAAACTTTGGACACTGCCAATGTAAACGACTGTATTGACTTGCATGCAAATGACTTAGATGATGCAGTTCTCCTTGAAACTGACGGCAAACTGCATATGACGAAGAGGAAAACAATTTCCAACGGAAGGAGAAAGTTTTCTGGGGGTTCACATGGCCTGCAAGACAATTATGAATGGAGATCCGGATGTCGAACGTAGCACCAAGATATGGCAAATTTTACAAGATGGGATTCGATGCTACAAAGACTTGTTGTTATTTGGTTTTTAGGAGCATTAGCAACTAAGGCCATATTGCTCCAGGGATATGAGGTGGTCATTCCCCGACCTTTCTGCATCCTCCGTATTTGGTGGTCATGGGCTCGGACCCTGGTCTAATCAAGAAGCGTGTGCTACGCACTGCTGCTCCTGCCCACCTGGCTACGGAGGTGCCTACAAAGACTTGTATGCTGAGAAAAAGAAGAGACGACTTCACCAGACTTTATTATTGAAAGACCTAAATAAATAATAAAGCATTTTTCTCACCTCTCATGCTGTTACCTTTCCATTAATAAAATTTTGCAATATTTTTTATTTCAAATCCTTTTAATTGGCTATCAAGCACAAATTGTTTATAGATTTATTATAATTTGTTTATTAAAACCATTATAATTATACTCAATCAGCACGGTTTCACATAACGCAGAACAGCTTTGGTACCAATTATCAGTGCTATGCGGAGTATTGCTGTATATGGTACAGACAGATGTATGTCTGTCTGTCTGTACCATATACAAAGACTTGTATGCTGAGAAAATGCGGAGTATTCTATGCAGAATATTGCTGTATATGGTGCCAATCAAAATTGATGTCTGTATGCAGTACATGCACAGCAGTTTCTGTTGTTTTGTTTTGAAGGTTAATATTCGCTTAACTATTGTAGTGTTATACGATTTGCCTATAAACAGATATCATTTTTTCTATAATCATAATCTGACTATTATACACTAGCCTGGTTTTCATCAATTCAATAACATCACCAAAATGCATTAGAAAACAGGCGTTGGGAAACAATTGCAAATAGGCTGCATATTGCTATAATTTCTTGTCTCAATCAACAAACTGGTTAATCACACTTTATTAAAATAAAATAAATAAGATACAATATGAAATATACATAAATAAATCATTAAAACAAGAAAAAAAGCATTAAAATACAATAAAAGTGTTAAATAAAGGAATAAAATAGTAGCTTTCGGGGCGAGGTGTCCCTTCATCAGCTAGTTAGTTACTGACTATATATACATTGGTTAATATAATAGAAGAAGACTGAGCATGATCATAAAATCACAACTCCGGTGCCGGTGATGCAGCATTATGGATAGGAAATGAACGCCAGAGCTCACTGCACTGTAGAATGGCAGACTCCATAATGCAGTGTATATGAATTCCCCTATTGTGATTCATAGTACAATTGCAACCGGAAATGTGGAGTGTCTCAAGTCATGAGTGCTGACAGTAATCACGTGAGTAATTGATGGTTTTAATGTTGAGACGGGGATCAGGGTTATGTTCCTCGACCCAATAATGCTCAGCAATAGCAGAGCATTGAAAGTTGGTGGTGCGGAGAGCCACCTCATGCTGTGAAACATGATCTCTTAATCTTCTGGCAGTCTCAACAACATAACACATCCCACAATCCAGACACACAATAAGGTAAATGGAACCGCTCAGCAGAAAAGGAGGAATAAGTGCTTTCACTCTGGAAATGATAGAATGTAATTTCCTACCAGGGACTTGTACACACCGTATATGGTAAGAGCATAAACTTCTAGTAAGACACTCAAATGTGCCTGGATAGTAGGCAGTGTAGATAATCTCATTATCGCAGGGAGGATGTGATTGGGTGACAAAATTGCGGGCTTGTAACACACTTATCCAGGAGAATACCAGGAGAATAACCACAATTATAAAGCTCCAACTGCCTATCACTAACGGAACTAGAATGCATCCATGGATGGGTAAACAAAATAAGGGTAGTACTACATACTACATAAGTGTCCAGGAGTGTGCGCAGACCCATAATACTAGTCAACACGTAAAATCTTATGAAAAAGAAATTCAATACCACGAGTGGTACTGAAACTGCGGCATAGATGTAGATGTATCACAATGCTGTATAAACTGGATAGTGAGGCACTGGGGGCAAATTAATACTATGGATAAAGGAATAGTCAAGTGATAAGAGACAAAGAGTAGATATAAATAGCTACTGCTCTATACTGACTAATGTGATGAGAGTGGGCTACCACAGAGGTTGGTGTTGGACCATTTCCTGTTTTTAGTATTTAATAAAGACACTGCTGTGTGAATTTCAAGTTTAATAAAGTTTGCTGATGATACAGGGTAGTTAGTGGTATTAAACAGGGAGTTCTACTTCAAGTGTTTCTAGAAAACTATGCAGATGGGCTGAGAAATGGCAGTTGAGGTTTAATGTTATTAAATTCAAAGTACTGCTTTTGGGTAGCAATAATCCTGCAGCATATACAGATACCATACCAAACTCAAGGTGGGTGACAAGGAAAAACATTTTGGGTCAGTTCTGAGACACTTATTTCTGATTTTTATAAATGATATCGACAAAAGGATAAAGAGCATGATGCTAAAATTTGTATATGATGTGAAGATTGAGGGAGTAGTTCATGCTCAGCATCAAGCAGTACTCCTTCAGGTTGACTTGGCGCATTATAGTCTTAGATGCTAATGCACCATAAAATCCTTAACCAACTCCTTCAGAATGACTTAAATAGACTCCCTGGATGGTCAGTAAAGTATGTTTTAATGCAGCAAAATGTAATGTTACACTTGGGAAACAGTAATCTCAAAATAACTTGCACACTTAGGATTGAATTAAAAATGGTAGAGAGAGAAAAGGATTTGGGAATTGATTGCGATAGGAGGAGAGATATGAGAGTTTTCTGCACAGTGTAGACAGGCAGCAAGGAAGACCTACAGTGTCCTAACAATGAATTGTCATATATATTTGTGTGTAGAGAAAGCAAGAGTGAGATCATAATTCCATCATATAAAGTAATTGTAAGACTGCATTTGAATCTGTCTCTCAGACACACACCTAAAAAAAAAGCATCAAGCTTCTTGAAAGGGTCCAAAAGTGAGCTACCCACAGTGTTATCTGAAAAAGTATGTTCTATGTGGAAAGACATTTAAGCAAATAAGCTCAGCAAAAGAAACTTAGATGGGACTTGACTGAGTTCTATTAGGTTCTGCGAGGGGATGGTAAAACATGTGAAGACAAAATTTTCACCGTTATAATTCCAGAAACTAGGAGCCATAAATTATACATATAAAGAGGTATAGACTGGATTGTAGGAAGTTTTCTTTCAGCCAGTAAGTTGAAAAGTACTGAAATAAGTTAACCTCTGTGGTTAGTTCAGAGATAAATTGGGGTAGTTGACAGCTTAGATAAATTCAAAGGTCAGCTGGATATTTAGCATTACCATTCAAATTAGTAGAGGCACACGATGCAAGAAAGCAAGCTTATACAGCATCAGCCAAAAAAACCCCAAAAAACTCCAATTTCATCCCTCCATTCGTTCCAAATACCTGTCCAGCTAAGCCTTAAATTTATTTAGGCTATCAACTTCCACGACAAGGGATGGAAGTCTGTTCCACCAACCAACCACCCGCTCGCTAAAGGTAAATTTCCGCACGTCTATCCTACATGTCTTTCCTCAATTTGAATTTATGCCCTCTCAGGTGATTATTCTGAGAGAGAGGAAGAATCCTATCAGCATTGAGCATCCTCAAACCATTCAAGGCTTTATACACCTCTATCAGATCACCTCACTGGTGCCTAGTCTCCAGACACTGTAATTTGCAAAACTTAAGCCTTTCTTCGTAAGAGAACCCCTTTGTTCCATTCACTAATCTTGCTGCCCTTCTCTGTACTCATTCTAACAGCTCTATATCCTTCTTAAAATGAGGCCTCCAGACCTGTATACAATACTCAAGGTGTGGCCTGACCATCGCCTTATGCAAGGGGATAATCACCTCCTTATCCCTACTAGAAAAATTCCTGTATATCATTGACAAGACACCATGAGCTACTCTTGCAGACTGTCTGCACTGCTCAGAAAACTTCATATCTGCCTGCACAATTACCCCCAGGTCCTTTTCACTCTCTATCTCTCCCAGTGTAGTACAACAGAGTTGATACGTTCCTCTGGGGTTACTGCTTCCCATATGCAGTACTTTACATTTGTCAAGATTAAACTTCAGTTGCCACCTCTCAGCCCATCTGCCTAACTTTTCTAGATCCTCTTGCAGCAGCATACTGTCATTAACAACTCTGCCAACATTCGTATCGTCTGCAGACTTGGACATTAGCCTGATATATCAACATCAATATCATTTATAAATACAGAAAACAACAATGGACCCAACACCGAACCCTGAGGGACTCCACTAATAACATTAGTCCACGAAGAGCAGCGTCCATTGATTACCACTCTCTGTCTTCTTCCACTCAACCATCCCTTTATCCATAGCAGCAATTTGCCTCCAATGCCACACATCTCCAATTTGAGCAGCAGTCTTCCATGTACAACAGTATCAAAAGCCTTTCTAAGATTCAAATATATGATATCAAAAATTATTCCCTGCATCCAGCTCCTTTGTAACACATCATAGTATCGAATTGAATTGATCATACAAGACTTCCCCTTAACAAAATCATAATCCGAGCTTTATTAAATGAAGCCTTGTCTAGATGATCCTGCAGTGTTTCTTAAACCAGTGCCTACATTAATTTCCCTGGAACAGAAGTTAAACTAACAGGTCTATAATTATTGTATCGCCCTTTGATCCTCTTTTGTGAATTGGGGTCACATTTGCACATCTCCAGTTTATGGGTACCTCCCCTGAGTCCAAGGAAGCTCTCATAATTATGGCGAAGGGTTTGCTGCCTGCTTTAATATAAATGGATAGATCCCATCCATCCCAGGTGCCTTTCTTATGTTTATCTTCAACAATTTCCCCTCCACTTTCCTCTCAGTTATTACAAAATCATCTAGCTAACTGCCAGAGTTTAGTTCACCTCTGGCATTCTCCTCCCTGAATAACTCCTCATGTGTGAATGTAGATGCAAAATACTCATTTAGTTTGCTAGCCACCTGAGCAGGATCATCAACAGTTGAACCATCGATATCCAGTGGACCAATCTGATTCATCCCATTGCTTCTAGGGTTTACATACGTAAAGAACTCGTTGCTCTTTTTCTTTGCATTCTTTGCCAAACATTTCTCATTATCTGCCTTTGCTTGACTAACCTTTGTGACTTGGTTACAGACCAGCTTATATCTATCGTAGGCTTCCATGTCACCCATTACTTTATATGTATCCCATGAATTTTTCTTCTTGGCCACATGTCTCATTAGTTCATCTGACATACATTTAGGCCTAATCCTTTAACAATATTTCATAGTTAGTATATAAAGCCTATTAGCTTCCAAGATTAATTCTTTGAATGCTTCCCATTTTCAATTTGCTGCTGGTCCCACTGTATAGAATTTAAATACTGTCTCAGACCTCCGTAGTCGCCTTTACGAAAGCAAAACCGCTTCCCTTTACTTTTGATGGTAGTTACCTCTTTGAGTAAATCCCACTTCAGTACACTGTGATCACTGTCACCCAGTGGTTGCTTTATCTGCAGATTCTTAATACATGAAGAATCACTACTGATAATCAGATCAAGCGTATTATTACTCTTGATCTGATTATCAGTAGATATATTACTCCATCTAGTTGCCTCCCGAATATGCTGATGTAGAAAACAATCATCCAATAAATCCACAAAAGCCTTGCTAGTGTGCGAGTGACCAATCCACAAATTCCAGTCAATATCCAGGAAATTAAAATCTCCCATTATAAGACTCTCTGATTTACTGGCCCACTCTATTTCCCTGTACAGTTTTTTATTATACTCATCAGAGTAATTTGGCCTATAACACACTCCCACTCTCAATTTTGATTTCCCAGTGCTTATGTCACACCAAACTGACTCAACACTGCACTGTCCAGCGATGTCGAATGGCTGTACCTCCTTGGATTTTATGTGTTTCTTAACTAATAGCATAACCCCTCCTCCCTTCCTATCCTTCCTGTACACATTGTACTACCTAAATTCCAGTTCTGCATTCCTTATATCTGTGTGACACCACATCTCTGATATCCCAACAATATCAGCCTTTGATGTTTTGACCAACACCTCAAATTCATCAAATTTATTTACCAAATTCTTAGCATTGGTGAACATGCAAGTATACATGCACCTGTTCCTATTCTTAACTACCCTAACACAACCCATGTGTACCACAATGACTCCCAGCAGTCTCTGAAATCTCCTGCATCTTGTTTTCCAGGCTTCTGCTCATTCCAATAGATGCAGTGCAAGAATCACTTTAACCTCTGCCAGCGGCTACCGTTAAGCTATTAGTCTGTATATCTCCCCCAAATCTAGCAGTTTTCCGACCCACCTAACACTGCCTCAATTGCTTCAGCAAATATTCTTGCACCCTTTCTATTTAAGTGTAGAAGCAGTCTCTCCTGTTAAGAAGCACAGACCAGGCTGAGAAAAAACCCCAGGGGCTCACATCTGGTGAGTATGGGGCTTGGCAAACCCAGGGTTCTAAGCTGATATCATCATTCTTCTCTTTCTTGCTGATTCCCTTCTATTTCTGATTCTCTCTCTCTCTCTCTCTCTCTCTCTCTCTCTCTCTCTCTCTCTCTCTCTCTCTCTCTCTCTCTCTCTCAGGGTGCAGCATAAGCCTCAGGCTTCCTTGCACCATATGGCTAATAATAATAATAAAATAATAAAATTCTACCTCTTGAACCTTGCACAATCTTACCAGGGCCGAACTGATCGACAATGCTCTCATCATATACTCCCTCTTATTGTGTATGGGCAGAATTGCAGACACTTTCAAACTCAACCCTAATTCACGGCTTTTTTTTTCAACAATGACTTGAACTTGTTTAGTAATTCTGCCGGTCTCCTACTCTTAATATAGTTACCTAGCTATGTGAGGAAGGAGAGAAATACATCAGTAATTTATTTTATGTTTTTATATATTTTATTTTTCAATATTTGTTATTTACTTTTTTCCCTAATTAGAAAAAGAATGTGACTTCATTGCACTACATGGGTAAACTATCTTTGTCAGCAGGGATAAAGAGGTGATTATCCTTTTGGTTAATCGTTAGGCAACATGTGGAATACTGCACAGAGGTTTGGAAATCTCATTTGGGGCAAAAAAATTAGTCGAGGGCACTACAGGATAATATGCCAATGGAATACTTATAGTCACTCTTTCTCAGAACATGTTCAAATGCAAAATAGATGTGCAGAATTTGCACTCAGTCAGAAAGTAACTTGACTACTGGAAAAAATTCCACATTGTATTGTGGAACTGAGTAGCCTGGACAAATTTAAATATCGTTTGGACAAATTATTAGAAAGAAGGAGATACTGAAATGGGTAATTTTTATTTACTTATTTTTCATTTTTCTGGCTAGTGCTGTATAAACTTTGCTTCTTGGTATCGTGATAACAATACCAAAAACATGGAGCAGCTGCTGTTATTTGTGAACAGAATAATAATTTTATTGTGATGCACCATTGCATCAAGCAATATGATTTGCATTATAGATTCAAGCTTCATGGGTCTATATCAGATTCATCCTAATCATAAAAGCTAGGAGAGATGGGTGCCAAGTTGATGGTTATTTCTAAAGCTATTCACAAAGCTACTACCTGAAAATTAGTCTAAAGTTTTAACACTTCTGGGAATGCTTATGTGCATCATAATCATTAAACCTCCTTTAGAGGAGTTACTATCATTCCTGTCTTTGTGGTAGATATTGTAGTTCAATATTCCAAAATGCAAAGTTAAATCTTTCTCTCTCGTTTCTGCTTGTAAAATAATAAGAGAAGTTTACCTCAATATAGTATGTAGAACACTTCCGTAGGAAGTGTTCTACGTACTATATTGAGGTAAACTTCTCTTATTATTTTATAAATATTGATATCAACGTAGAACGTATTGAGCATTACAGCTCTGGTTAATACCATACTGTTTGTGCTTACACTTGAATGGTTAAATAGATCTAATAACCCTGTACTGAACTCTGTTTGACTGCAAAGTATCCTCATCTGTTGGTTGTAGTGGCAATAGCAGCATTTGATGATCTTAGTTCAGTAGAAATTATAGTTTATGACCATTCAAAAATTGCTGAATTTGAAGGAATATAAAATTCTGTTTGTTTTGCTTGACTGTTTTTTTTTTTTTTTTTATAATGAGGCATAAAATTGAGATGACTATATTACAAATAATTTTTCCCATTCTTCAGGTTGTCACATAATTTCCTTCTGTATATTATTTTTTTATTATTTACCCTTTTTCCTAATGTTCACATGTTGCCAGAGAAAGCAGGATGCTTACCATTGCAATTAGAGCAAGTGATGTAGACAGACATTTTGTCTGTGTACGATCTTTCGACCTATACATTGGACAGATGGTATGTCTTCTGCAAGTATTTTCCAAGCACCCAAAATGCTGACATTTGAAACATCTCATCAGATTAGATATGTATGATCTTTACAGGGTAGATAACCTGCATTTGCTGTCAGCAGCATCTTGGGTGTACCACATTTCAGTTATTCCTACAATATCACCATTAGCTGATCTAACCAGGAATTCAAGTTCGCTCATTTCGTTTACAACACTCTTGGCATCTATACAGATAGGTTAAGTTTTTACTTTTTATAGTTATTATATCCCTTATAGTTATTTACCTGTGTCTTTTCTTTCACATTGATTTTTGGTATACCACTAGAAAATGAACTCTCACATAATTTTACAGGCAGCAAGATATCATAACGTTATTAACAATGAATTATTACAAAAATGTATTTTATTGGTAAAAAGTATCAATGATAGCAAATACAAGTACTAAAGATTAGTACAGATCATTTTTCACAAAGGAAAAAGAAAATAAAAAAAAATAATTCAATATTTACCTGTATCTGAATGACATTTGGAAGAGCTACGGCATTTGTCTGTGGCCCCTGTGACTGTACCCTTAAAAGAAGTGTCTGTTGGGAATTCTGAAATTAAAAACATAAGTAAATATTGGTAAAAGTATGAAAAACTAGTGTACTCACACATTGAAATATTAAAACACATACTACCTTAGCAAAAAAAAAAAAAAAACTTCTTAAACTAGTCTAATGAACTATTACGACAGTGTCAATCATGAATTGGATGCAGGAAATAACTTTGTCATTGTTTATTCACACTTCAGCAAAGCAATTGACTCAGTTTCAAAATAAGAAATTCCTGAATGAGCTGGAACATACTGGGATCATAGATAAGATCGATAAATTACAAAATGACTACACAACAGAAGACAAAGCATTGTAATTAACAGTTAATTTTTAGAATGTGCAAGGAAAGCAATGTCCCTCAGGGACTGGTGTTTGATCACTCCTCTTTCTGATTTCCTTAATTGATACTGACAGAGAGATACAGAGCTTGATTAAAAAAAAGAAAAAAAAAAAAAAATTGCAGATGATGTGAAAATTAAGAATGGTTAATGATCACCATCAAGCAATACTGCTGCAGAACAATCCAGGCTTCAGGGATGGTTAGATAATTGGCAATGACTGGCATTCAGTTAAAAGTGGTAAAGCAAGAAAGAGATTTGGGGGATATGACAAAGATATGAAATTCTCCATATATGGCAGACAAGCAACAGGAAAGGCCATTGTCTCCTAATAACGCATTATTGAACATTTGCTTGTAGAAAGAGGGAGGTTATAATTCCACTGAATAGGGAAAATGTGATCAAACTTAGAATACTCTGTCGAGGTATAGACATCACAGCTGAGAAAAGGTAGTTTCATTAAAAAGTACAGTGACAAGACATGTACCTGATGAGATTGGCTGGATGACGTCCCTATGAGGAGAAATACGCAAGAATCACTTTCAAAGTAGCTGCAGGCAGAGATGACAGTGATTCTTGCACTGCTTCTATTGTAATGAGCAGCAGCCTAGAGAGCAAGTTGCTGGTGATTTCGAGAGCTGCTGGGAGTCATCATAGAACAAGTAAATACATGGGCTGTGTTAGGGTAACTAAGAGTAAGAACAGGTGCACATATACTTGCATGTACACCAATGACAGAAGAATAGTAAATAAATTTCATGAATTTGAAGTACTGATCAAGGCACCAAAAGAAAATATTGTTGGGATATCAGAGACATGGTGTCACACATATATATGAACAGTGCAGAATTAGAATTTGGGGAGTACAATGTGTACAGGAAGGATAGACAAGGTAGGAAGAGAGGAGGGGTATGCTGCTAGTTAACATACAAAATCTAAGGAAGTACATCCAGTTGACACGGGTGGACAGTTCAACGTTGAGTCTGATTGGTGTGACATAAACACTGCAAAAGGGAAAATGAGAGGAGTGTGTTATAGGCCTAATGACTCTGATGAGTACAATGAACAGTTGTGCAGAGAAATAGTGGGCAAGTAAATCAGAATGCCTGTAATGGGAGATTTTGACTTTCCAGACAATGACTGGAACTTGTGGGTTAGTCCTCGCACACTAGCAAGACTTTTGTGGATTTACTGGAGGATTGTTTTCCACAGCAACATGTTTGAGGGGTAACCAGAGGGAGTAATACTCTTGATCTGATTATTAATAGTGATTATTCATGCATTAAAAATTTGTAGATAAAGGAACCACTAGGTGACAGTGATCACCACATACTGATAATAGTAATAGAGGCATGTGATGCAAGAAAGCAAGCATATGAGCTTATGCAGCATCAGCCAAAAAATAATAATAATAATAAAAAAAAAAAAAAAAAATTTATAAAAAAATTAAATAAATAAAGAAAAAAAATTCACACAACCATCCCTCTAAAAGTTTGTCCAGTTCCTCCTTGAATTTTTTAAGCTATAAACTTCCAAAATGACAGATGGAAGTTTGTCCCAGCAATTAACCATCCGCTGGCTAAAGGCAAATTTCCGCACATCTATTCTACAACTCTCTTTCCTCAATTTGAATTTATGCCCCCTTAAGTTGGTAATCTGAACAAGTGGAAGAATCCCATCAGAATTCAGCATACTCAACCCATTCCCAGCCTTATACACCTCAATCAGATCACCTCAAAGGTGCCTAGTCTCCAGCTACTGAAATTTGTAGAACTTAAGCCTCTCCTGGTAAGAGGATCCCTGCATTCCCCTCACCAATCTTGTTACGCTTCTCGGTACACGTTCAAGCAAATCTACATCCTGCCTAAAATGAGGCCTCCAGACCTGTATGCAGTACTCAAGGGGTGGCCTGATCATTGCCTTATACAAAGGGATAATCATCTCCTTTTCCCTGCTAGCAAAATTTCTGTATATCATTGACAAAACCCCGTGACCTGCTCTTGCAGCCTGTCTGCATTGCTCAGAAAACTTCATATCTCACTGCACAATTACTCCTAGGTCTTTTTCATTTTCTACCACCCTAAGTGTAGTACCACACACAGTTGGTAGGTTCCTCTGGAGTTACTTCTACCCATATGCAGTACTTTGCATTTGTCAATGTTGTCAACTTCAGTTGCCACTTCTCAGCCCATTTGCCGAAATTTCCTAGATCCTGTTGCAGTAGCACACTGTCACTACTATCATTAAAAACCCTGCCAACCTTTTTATCATCTGCAAACTTCGACACTAAGCCTGATAAACCTTTATCAGTATCATTGATAAATATACAAAACAACAGTGAGCCCAAAACTGAACCCTGTGTGACTCCACTAATAACATTAGTCCACAAAGAGTAGCATTCATTGATTACCACTCTCTGTCTTTTCCCATTCAACCACCCTTTAATTCATTGTAGCAACTTACTCTTAATGCCATTCTGCTCCAATTTGTACAGTAGTCTTCCATGCACAACAGTGTCAAAAGCTTTCCTGAAATCCAAGTATACGATATCAAAATTATTTTTTGCATCCAGTTTCTCTGTAGCCACATCATAGTATTCAATCAAATTTGTCAGACAAGGCTTTCCCTTAACAAATCCATGCTGTGGGATTTACTTAAATATGTAACTACCATCAAGAGTAAAGAGAATGATTTTTGCTTTCATAAAAATGTACAGTGGTCTTAAACAATTTTTAAATTCTATACAGTGGGATCAAGTGATGATGTTACCAACGTTGAATTCTAAATGGAAAGTCTTCGGGGATTTAATATTGAGGGCTACTAAGCTTTTCATACCAACTAAGAAATACTGTTCTAAGTTCAAACCTAAATGGATGCCAGATGAATTAATGAGGCTCGTGGCAGAAAAGACAAATGCATGGGATGCATATAAATTATCAGGCGACACAGAAGCTAGTCTGTAATCAAATAACAAAGGAGGTTAGGCAGGCAAAGGCAGATTATGAGAAATCTTTCACAAAGGAGGCAAAGAAAAACAGCAAAGCGTTCCTTACTTATGTAAACTCTAGAAGGAAGGGGATGAATCAGATTGGTGCACTTAACATAGATGGTTCAACTATTGATGATCCTGCTCAAGTAATTGATAAACTGAATGAGTATTATGCATCTCCATTCACACATGAGGAGTTATTTAAGTTAGGGAATGCCAGAAGTTTATCAAACTCTAACAGGGATCTAAGTGATTTTGTAAAATTTTGAGAGCAAAGTGGAGGAGAAATTGCTGAAGTTAACCATAAAAAAGGCACCTGAGGTGGATTGAATCTATCCAGTTATTATATTGAAGGAGGCAGTGTGGGAAATTAGTACAAACCCTTACCACAGTTATGACATCCTTAGATTCAGGGGAAGTCCCCATGGACTGGAGATGTACAAATGTATCCCCGTTTAACAAAGGGGGTTCAAAGGGTGATACAAATAATAATTAGCCCTGTTAGTTTGTTCTGTTCCAGGGAAAATAATGGAGTCACTGGTTAAAGAAGCATTGCAGGATCATCTAGAGAAGACTGCAGTAATAGTTCAGACATAGCATGGGTTTGTTAAGGGTTTATTGGTCTTATCTGACCAATTTGATTGGATACTACGATGTGGTTACAAAGGAACTGAATGCAAAATTTAATTTTGATATCATATACTTTTATTTCACAAAATCTTTTGATACTGTTGCACATGGAAGACTGCTGTACAAACTGGAGTGATATGGCATTAAGGGCAAGTTGCTGCAATGAATAAAGGGATGGTTGAGTGGGAGATTAATAAATGGACACTGCTCTACATGGACTAATGTTATTAGTGAAGTACCCCAGGGTTGGGTGCTGGGCCAATTATTGTTTTGCAGTTGACACAAAGGATGGCAGAGTTATTAATGACACAAAAGACAGTATGTTACTGCAACAGGATCTAGAAAAGTTGGGCAGATGGGCTGAGAAGTAATAATGTGGCAATTGAAGTTTAACATTGACAAATGTAAAGTAGTGCATATGTGTAGTACTAAACTCAGGGAGGTCGAGAATGAAAAAGACCTGGAGGTAATTGTGCAGTCGGATATGAAGTTCTCTGAGCAGTGCAGATGAGCTGCAAGAGCAGGTCATGGAGTTTTGTCAATGATATATAGGAAATTTGCTATAAAAGACAAGGAGGTGATTATCCCTTTGTATAAGGCAACAGTCAGGCCACACCTTGAGTACTGCATACAGGTCTGGAGGCCTCGTTTTAGGAATGATGTACAGTTGCCAGAATGAGTAAAGAGAAGGGCAACAAGATTGGTGAAAGGAACAAAGGGGTTTTCCTACCAGGAGACGCTTAAATTCTGTAAGTTGCAGCATCTGAAAACTAGGCACCTGCGAGGGTGATCTGATTAAGGTGTATAAGGCGTTGAATGGCTTGAGCAGCTCAATGCTGACAGGATACATCTGCTCGCTTAGATTAAGAACCTCAGGGGGCATAGAGTCAAATTAATGAAAGACAGTTGTAGAATAGACATGTGGAAGTTTGTCTTCAGCTAGCAGGTAGTCGATTGCTGGAACAGACTTCCATCTGTTGTTGTGGAAGTTCATAGCTTAAATAAATATAAGGCTGAACTAGACAAACATTTGGAGTGAACAGATAGGTGAAATGGAAAGGTTTTTTTTGGCTGATGCTGCTTGCTTTCTTGCATAATGTGTCTCAACTAATGCTAAAGTACCTTATAGGATATTTAATTTAAGTTTATAAAAGGATACTAAGTGAGTACAGTAAATTGAATTAAGGAGAAATTTTTACAAATCCAAATTGTTTTAATGATATTGGAGCATATCCCTCAAATCTACGTAGTTCATATATCAGGTGTGTGTGTGTGTGTGTGTATGTGTGTGTGTGTGTGTTATTTGTTTTTTAGGAGCATTAGCAACTAAGGCCATATTGCTCTGGGAATATGCGGTGCTCATTTCCTGCCCTTTCCGCATCCTCCGTATTTGGTGGTGACGGGCTCGAACCCTGGTCTAATCAAGAAGCGTGTGCCACGCACTGCTGCTCCCTCCCACCTGGCTACAGAGGCGCCGTGTGTGTGTGTGTGTGTGTGTGTGTGTTTTGATTTGGATGTTGTATGAGCTGAAAAATCCTAAATCACTTACAGGAGAACCTTGCTCCCTCTGCCTAAGATTGACTAACTACAGCTTTCACTAAAGAGGACATATAGGGTGCATTTTGCACTTATTTTTCTGAGATGACTGTAGTGGGACGTAATGCAGCCAAAGAGGATGTCTGTGTGCATTTGTTAATTTCCTCACATTCACAAAGAGTGTGAACAAATTCTGATGAGCATATATGAGCACTTGAGGGTAAGGGCCGATGCAATCAAAGAAATAAAAGAGAGGTACCTATCAAGCACTCAGCCACCCACCACAATACTGCGTACTACACTTGAGCATCATATGATATGACATTCTACATGGAAGAATGCACTGGTTCCACAGGAAGTAGCAACCTTTGGTGGCTCTATTATCGGGGAATGTAGAACATATATAGTACCTTATGTAGGCTGGCTCCAAAATTTTAATTCAACTTCACTGTGGTACATAGTGATGATAGAAACTGCCACAATAGGCCAAAAAGGTGTAAAATGTTGTCTTTGTGTAGTAAAACTGCTGTGCTGTTTATTTGTTTCAGGCCACTTTAATCAGCAGGCAGGCAATCACCCAGAAAGCCTGCCCATTAAGGGCAGGCTTTTCAGGTGATCGCCTGCCTGGAAAGGCTATAAGGTGGAGAGGTGGGTCATGAAAGCCTATAAGGTGAAGAGGTGGGCCATGACTAAAGGTCTATTATCAGAGAAACAAGAAATATATTTTGTAAAAATGACAGGTGAAACAGGCCTAGGGAGTGTCTGCCAGGGAAAAAAAGTTCATGATGTTTATAGCAGCCATCATCTTTTAAGTAAACAAAAGTTGACATTTGTACACATTGGTAGTAATGATATTAAGAGTACAAGGTCTGTGGATTTACTCAACAATTACAAGGAAATATTCAGAAAAAAGGCATGAGTTAGGAATAAATTTGGAAGCGTCTGCATTTATGTCCAAGCACAATAGGAGGGACACAGTAGTATATTACACGAGAGGAAGTAATACTCGTGATCTGATTATTAGCAGAGATTATTCAGGTATTAAGAATCTGCAGATAATAGAACTGCTAGGTGGCAAGGTAATGATTTGAATTTTACTTAACACATTGACTGCCAAAGGCGAGTTAACTCGTATTTTGTGATCTGGCCGAGGACGCCGCATACGAGTTAACTGGGACTGGTGTGACTTTCCTTTCAGGCGCAGCTACGAGTACAGCTACTTCCCAACTTATGTAAGGGTTGCGTTGTGCGGAACTCTGCATGAGTGGAATTTTATGTAAGTCGGAATTTCCCTAAATGCTTATGCAGCACTCACACTTACGCATGCTGAATTTGATTGAAGCAAAAAAGAAACGTTCGATGAACATGTAAATAGAATTATACATTTTTTATCTCATGTGTAGGAAGAATTACAAAAGTATACAAAATTACAAAAAGAGAGAGGAGACAGGCATAACGTCAGCAAGTTTTACCTTTCAAGCATTGTTGCCAGAATTAACTCTCCAGCTGACAAAAACGCCGCTGTGGAATTTGAGGGCTGTGATGATTTAGAATGGGTTTTTTCTAACACATCACAAAATTTCTCTTCAGCTGCAGAATCAGCACTGGTGACTTCACCACATACTTTAATGTTTTGGAAACCAACACGATGCTTGAACTTATTAAACCAATCATTGCTTGCCACAAACTTGGCTTGGGGTTTGCCGTATCCTTAATATCTTCATAAATACGTTTTGCTTTTGCTTGAATGGCCATTGGACTGAGGGGCACTTGCTTCTGAATCCGATTTTCCATCCACATTATTAATAGCTTTTCCATCTTCGATATAGCACCTGAATGCTGATTTGTGATCACTGATGATCTTAAATGTGTTGACCTTTAAAATGTTCTTTTATACGCTCACTGTCCTTTAAAATAGCATTCACTGTTGAAGCAGTGAGACTTAATTCCCATGCAATAAATGACAAAATTTGTCCTGCTTCATACTTCTTAATGATTTTCATCTTCATTTCTAAATCAATTTTGTTTGGTTTCCTAGCACTGCCAGCACTTGCACTTTCCATTGGTCGCTTTCCCTTCACCATTGTAATAAGTAAATAAGAATGAAGAGAAGATTCTGAAAGTTTATTTTTTTTATGATGATTGAATATTTCAGTGAAGGGGAAACACATTTCACCATAATAACGTAAAAACCCAACAATTCCAGTTATCGGAATTATTGCAAATGCAATAAGATCGCCTTTACTACCCATTTATAATTAGCATTAGCATTAGCATTAGTAGAGGCATTTGATGCAAGAAAGCAAGCTTATGCAGCATCAGCCAAAAAAAAAAAAAAAACCCACTTCCACTTCACCCCTCTGTTCGTTCAAAATACCTGTCCAGCTGAGCCTTAAACTTATTTAGGCTATCAACTTCCACTACAAGGGATGGAAGTCTGTTCCACCAACCAACCACCCGCTGGCTAAAGGCAAATTTCCGCATGTCTATTCTACATCTGTCTTTCCTCAATTTGAATTTATGCCCTCTCAGGTGATTATTGTGAGCTAGAGGAAGAATCCCATCAGCATTGAGCATGCTCAAACCATTCAAGGCTTCATACACCTCTATCAGATCACCTCGCTGGTGCCTAGTCTCCAGACACTGTAAAAAAAAAAAAAGATGCACTAACAGATAAGCTCAATAAACTGGAAAGTAAAATTGTTTTTATTGTTTTGTGGCAGTGACTTCCAGAAACATGCTTTAGAAAAATATCACAAAGGTGTTCAAAATTGATTCTTATAACGGAACATATGATAACGATGAAAGATTTCTGATTTTTTTTTTTTTTTTTTGTGTGTGTTACAAATAATGAAATACAGTCGATTCTAGTTGTTTGGGACACGTCAGGACTAGTGCATGCCTGATTAAGCAGCTGCTCCAATTATGCGAAGTTTCATGTAAATAGTTAAAAATACAATGGACTCAGCTTTACGATTGATTTTCTGTACGATCAAATCACATTACGATGGACTCACCATAGTAAAGTACTGTTCACTATATAATATGTAGTAAGCGCCAGTCATTGTGATCAAGTTTGTGAGTTGAATTTTAATTCTATTAAACAGCAATTCTAATTAGCAAAAATAGGAGGAATATTATCCACAGGCTATAAAAGTAAAGATATATCAAGCACAAATTTACACTTTATTACCTTACCAATTAAAAAATTAAATGATATTTGAAAATCGGAAGAATATTTTCCACAGTTTAGCAAAATAAAAATAAATTTAAGCTTACGTGCATAGCTTAATTAATATATACTATAATATGTACATACTAATTAGTTGATATTTCTGTTCACTAACATTTGTGGGTGGGGGTTAAAATTTAAAACAGTAAAAAAGAGAAGCAATCAATAACAAAGAACAAGGCACGCACACGCACACGCACACACACACACACACACACACACACACACACACACAATCACAAGAAACACGATACTCGCAAGTGAGAACGGAGTAACAATTTGTTTTTTTATATGATTGAAGATTTCATGGAAGGGGAAACACATTTCACCATAACATGAAAACCCACAGAATTCCAGCTATTGGTATTATTGCAAATTCAATAAGGTCGAGGTTACTATCCGTTTATAATAGACTGCACTAACAGAAAAGCCCAATAAACAGGGGACTGCTAATTGTTTTTATTGTTTTATGGTTGTGATCTTGAGTGCTGCAGTCTCCTGCCCTGATTAAACAGCATGTTGTCCCAATTAAGCAAAGTAAACCCTGGCTATTTTCTCAATTGGGTTCTGTTCTTTAACATGGTATGGAGATGTAAAACGGATGCAAGAAAACAGATATCCAAAGGCTATCCTGGAATGGATTCCTCCTGGAAGAAGGAGAAGAGGAAGACCTAGGAGGACATGAATGGATGGAGTACGGGAGTGCATGACAGCCCAAGGCTTAACCGACCAAGACACCTTGAACCGCACTTTATGGCAGGAAAAAATTCCTAACAAGAAATAACTTGTAGGCTGAGGAAACCCATTGTAAATGGAAACACTCCTCTTGAAGAAGATGATACCTGAGGAATAAAATATGTCTCCTGTAAGTAGATGCCTACTGGATTGTGATGCTTAGTTATACCATAGATGTCATCAATACTGCTCCTGCTGACCAGGCTAGCCAGGTGTGTAAAGTGCCTGCTGGCAGCCCAAAGGTCGCAGGTTCTAATCCTGCCTCAGAGTAAAATGCAAAAACTTTGGGAAGTGCATTATAACCACAGAAGCCGATGCGTGAACAACTAACAAAAAAAAAAAAAAAAAAAAAAACAATATTGCTCCTAAAGCCTTTACAATTCACTGGACAACATTGTTCACTGTTTCGATTTAGATGAAGGAACTGAATCTACCTGGCTTTTGGAAGTCTGCTTGACATGGTCAATTTTAATCTTATCTCTTTTTGGGAAAACAGGTCTTGTGTCTATTTCATCCTCTGGATGGATCTCCAGAATGGTTTCGGTATCACCTTGACTGGAAATTTCATTAGTATCCATAAGGGAGGAGTCAAATGTGGTGGTATCGTGACTGGTGTGTTGCTTGAAATCTGTTGCTTTAAAGATTGAGGTACAGAGCTGAGCAGGGATCGAGCCCATTCCGAAATAGAGATGTTTGGAGGAATTGACATATCAGTCTGGACTGACACTGAATTAACCTTTTTAGTGGCTTCGGCATACATGCTTCTAGGTATCTGTAGTTGTAATTGCTTTCTTGCTTCTGGGAATGAGACTTTTCTATTCTATTTTATATTTCTGTATTTTTTCTTGTATTTCCATTGTTCACAGTTTTTAGGAAGAGCTGAATGGTTGCCTTTACAATTAGGGCAAAGCGGAGACTGTGCATTACAATCAGCCTGGGAATGCTCTTTTAATCCACAGTTAGGACATATGGGGTCACCTCAACAGACTATTTGTGAGTGTCTGGAATATATGGATGAATGCGACAATGCAAATACCCTGCTTTCACTGGTGAAGGTAAGTTGGGTGAGCTGAATGCCAGTATTATGCTGCGAGTTGAAAAAGAGTTCGTCATCTTTTTTCATCATAATTCATTTTGCCTTTCTGTTCCTTCAGTTCCTGAACAATTTCTTCTTCTGAGATATTCATTACGTTCCGTTCAGAAATTTTGGATGTATTAAGTGTGGCGTGTGGGGGCACCTTAACTGTAACTCCACCAAATGAGTTGAGTCTGAGTAGAGACTCAAGAGTGTTTGGAGTTGGTGGTGTCAACAAGCAGGTCGCCAGATTTTAGCCGTTGTACCATTTTCAGGGGCCAGCTACACTCTCAAGACATTTTTGAATGAGAAATGGTGATAGATTATCTAAGGACTTGTAAGTCAGCAAATGAAGAATGAGAAAACTCGGTGAGCATCCATCCTCAGTCTCTTTGCATTTGATGAGTCATTATTGGGTATGTACAAATCCACAGGATTTGCAGTCCTAATTGGTGAAAAATTGCCACAGTCCATGTTTTGCTCCTTTTGGCCCTGGGGATTTTCTTCACCACCCAGGTTTCCGGCCCCGCCACAGGGAGGCAGGAGCAGTGCTACAAGGTGATCAAGCAGCTAAGTTAGTTAGTTAGTACTATTAGAAATAGAAACAGAAAGGTAATTTTCCTTTCTGGGCCTTTGCCTACTTCTTGTAGTGTGAAAGAGCTAGACAAATTAATAAATAAAGAAAATGGTTGTTGAAAAAAAATATAATCTATCACTTGAAGGCTCTTTGGAGATAACACTTTGAGAAATCTCTTGGTCATGGAACACTGCACCCAGGACCAAAAATGATGAAAATCTTCCGAAAACAATTATATCAGATAAACCTGACACTGGAGAAAATGAAAATTCTATTAATGAAGATAGTGAGGTACAGATAGTAGGTAACGAAGATAGTGAGCTACAGATAGTAGGTAACGAAGATAGTGAGGTACAATTTCTCTGGTCATTGCCAATGACCAGAGAAATTATGAAATCTTTTGAAGTGTTATGGAGTGTATTAGACGTTAAGGGAGGGAAAAGTGAAGATTACAAATTATTCTAAAGGTTACAAGAACATACTGAAAATTTAACTGTTAAGGAGTTAAAACAACAAACATTGGAGAAAAATTTTAAATAAGTCGGTATGTTTAAAATGTGTTTTTGTATTCATTGTTTTTTTTTTTGTTTTTTTTTTTTCAACACTGAAATCAGTTGATATTGTAGTAGTGTGATGAGCTGGAGCTGGTTCACACTGGTTTGTGTAAATTTGTTGTTAATTTTTATGCAAACAAATGTGACAACGATCTCAAAATCGAATAATTTTAATCTTATAAAACGGTGTATAAAATAATATGGTATACAAAATAAACATCAAATGCAAAAGATTGCATATTTCTAGTAGTTAAAGAGCCACTTCTATAACAGATAGGTCACGAGTTATGTTTACTCTGTGCTTCTTATTTGTCACAGTCTGTAACAAATAAGAAGCACATTAATAAGAAACAAATATACATTTAAGTTCGTCCTGACGCAAGACAAACATCTACTTTTTTATTTTACTAACAGGAGTTGGCAGGATTCTCTAAATTATTGTTTATTGCATTGTATATGTTAACATGATTATATTACACTTTTTATTTTTACTAACCTAAATAGCTCATGTGTAATATTTCATAATACAAGAATGATAGGCATTTTTTTCTTAAACATTATTACACATACATCACTTCTTATCTTCTTTTTTTGAAATGTACATATTTCAGTTTCATTTAATTTACTTTTTTCTATTGTAATAAACATGTAAAAATGTTTTTTAATATTGCTAAATATGATTCTGAATGGCTCAATGCATTGCCACTTCTTATGGGAGAAAGGTACAAAAAATACATACTGTATTGCCCTTAAATCAGAATTTTTTATGGGGAACTGGTTGTTAAGATTTTGGCAACCTCACTGATGTAGAGTACAATATATATATATACACAGGGTTATTCAAAATGAAGTCCGGGGTTTCAAACAATTCCTGTACACACATGAGCAGACATATGAAGAAACCCCGGAATCATTTTGAATAACCCTGTATAGTACTCTAGTACGTATAGTATGGTATATATATATATATATACTGTACTGGATAATAAATAAAGTTTGGTAAGATAAACAACTTTTTATTTCATCAAAAAAAAAAAAAAAAAAATCCCCCTATTTAATGTTATCAGCATTTTAGTTTATAGTAAATCACCGAAATAAGTTGTTGTTATTTGATTTTTAGGAGCATTAGCAACTAAGGCCATATTGCTCCGGAGATATGCGGTGGTCATTTCCTGATCATTCTGCATCCTCCGTATTTGGTGGTCACGGGCTCAAACCTCGGTCTAATCAAGAAGCGTGCGCTACGCACTGCTGCTGCTTCCCACCTGGCTACGGAGGCGCCACGGAAATAAGTGAAATGGCAATTACTATTGCACACCGTCTGGCATCGCCCGTATTGTGGAGTTAAACTACATAACTGGATTGTCACTCATTGTATCACTGGGGTAGGCAGGTGTTTCACACCTTGGCAGAGGTGAGAAACCAACTTTTCACACCCCGGTAGAAGTGAGAGACCAACAAGTTTCAAAATGGTGCCATCTGGGTGGTGATATGCATATTGAATGCGTATTTACCATTAAAAAAAATACTCCGCGAGGAGGGTTCCAAGTTGGATGAATAGTGAAGTTGCCACATCACTTGAGCAGAAAAAGGTGGCATGGAAAGGTTACAGAGCAATAAAAAGTACTGAAGCCTATAACAGCTACAAGATGATCTGTAATAGAGCCACAGAAAAGGTTCGGCAGGCAAAGGCAGTTTATGAGAAAGCACTAGCAAACAGAGCAAAGAGGGGGGGGGGGATAAGGAATTATTCACATATATCAATGCCAAGAAGAGCAGGACAAACCAGATCGGACCTTTATGTATGGGAAAGGGGATAGCATTAAATACACCAGCTGCCGTTGCAGATGAACTCAACAGTCATTTGCATCGATATTTACAAATGAAAAACCTTTTGTGGCAATGGGAAATTGTGGGAGCGAAGTTGGAAAATATGTAATTAATGATATTGAAATTTCCCAAGATTATTTAATAAAAAAACTTGAGCCTACAGACCAGTAAGGCTCCTGGAGTTGATGGAATATACCCTATAATCATAAGGGAGGCGGCAAGTGAGTGCATTGAACCATTGAGCCTAATTATGCGAGGATCACTAGACTCTGGGGAGATTCCCTTGGACTGGAAAAGTGCCAATGTATCTCCCATACATAAGGGTGGCTCTAAGAGTGAAGTGGGAAATTATCGACCTGTCAGTCTGACTTCAGTGGTAGGGAAAATCATGGAGGCAATGATCAAGGGTGGAATTCAGGATCATTTGGATCGAACTGAAATTCTCAGGGATACTCAGCATGGTTTTGTAAAGGGAAAATCATGTTTAACAAATCTGGTTCACTATTTTGAAAGGGTCACTCACGAGCTGGATTTAGGGAATAATTTCGACATTGTTTATGTAGATTTCAGCAAAGCTTTTGACTCAGTCCCACATGAGCAGTTGCTTTATAAGCTGGAACAGGTTGGAATCACTGGGAAAATCCTTAGATGGATAGCAGGATGGCTTCAGGGCAGGAGGCAGAGGGTTGTGATAAATGGCTGTTCCTCAGATTGGGTTGATGTAAGAAGTGGGGTTTCCCAAGGATCAGTATTAGGACCAACGTTGTTTTTAATTTTCATAAACGACATCAATGAAGGGATAACGGGCATGATGTCTAAATTTGCAGATGATGTTAAAATTGGTAGAGTAGTTAATGATCACTGTCAAGCTGAGCTTCTTCAGAGAGACCTAGATAGACTTCAGGAATGGTCAGAAAAATGGCAGCTATGCTTTAATCCAACAAAGTGTAAGGTATTACACCTGGGAAACAGTAATCCCAAAATAACTTATTCACTTGGTGGAGTTCAACTAAACCCATTACTGGAGGAAAGGGATTTTGGTGTTACGATACACTCAGACATGAAATTCTCTGAGCATTGTAAACAGGTTGCAAGGAAGGTCCACGGTGTCCTGCTGATGATCTATCAAACTTTTGCAAGTAGAGATAGGGACGTGATAATCCCATTATATAAGGCTTTTGTTAGACCACACTTGGAATACTGTGTTCAAGTATGGAGACCGCACCTAAAGAAAGACATCGAGCTTCTTGAAAGGATGCAAAGACGGGTAACTCGCCTGGTGAGATCGGCAAAAGGGCGTCCTTATGAAGAAAGACTTCGAATATGTGGGTTGCAGAGTTTGGAAACTAGACACCTTAGAGGAGATTTGATTGAGGTGTTTAAAGCTCTGAGAGGCATCAGTAAAATGAATGAGGATGAAATTTTCAAGATTATAAATGATGCTAGAACTTAGATTGGACTGCAGGAAGTTTTATTTTAGCCAGCGAGTTATAAATTACTGGAATAAGTCTACATGGGTGATAGAGGCTGACAGTTTGGGGAAATTCAAAGGTCATCTGGATAGTACCTTCGGGTCAGGAAAGCACATAGGATGATAGATTTAATTTCCTTTTATTTTATTAATTATTATTATTTATTTATTTATTATGTTTTATCATTGTTTTATTTGTTTTTTTTTTTTTTTTTTTTTGGCTGGTGCAGATTAAGCCATAGGCTTTCTTGCACCATGCGGCCATTACTAATACTAATATCTGCAGAGAATAAGTAACCTTAGTCTTTTCTACTGGAGAAGCATTGCTCATTCAAGGTAGTGCAATAACAGACAACTTGTTGTGAAGGCATTCACAATATGAGATGTAACAAAAACAATGCCATTTCACTTACTTCAGTGATTTACTACGAACTAAAATGATGCTTTGCACTAACTTGTTTGTCTAGTAAATTTCCCATAGTCTGAGGCTTTCAGTCCTAAACCCTTTTTAGTGCTTTGTTTTCAGCAGCTGAACATTATCAATTTTCAGAAACCTAATATGATCACAATAAGCACCACTCACTGTATAGCATCTGATAATTAACTCGTTGAACTTCCATAAACACACTATCACAACTCATTCTGATTGTTTGTGATTCCTTTCCTATTTATTACCTGTATACATTCCAAGCCTGTTCCTGATTTGCTTACATCTCATTCACACCCTTCACCACACTAGAAGGTGCCTGAATACTTTTGGAGGGTAATGCAAGTTAAACAATATGTTTTTAAAATTTCTGTTTATAATAAGGTGAGACGTAATTATTTCAATATGAACAAAAAAAAAGGACCTGTAAACTATTTCATATCACTTAAAAATAAAGACATAAAAACTAATAGAAAGCCTAAATACCATTTGTATTGATTTCTTTTTGTATGGTTTCTTAAAAGAATAGCCTAGAACTTTTGTCTGTTTAAAAACACATTTAAAATTAACCTTCATAAATGAGTCTGTAAAAACAAATAAAAATCACTGTACTAACCTTAAGCTGTATATGCTGATCAGGAGTCAGGTTTCTTAATTGGTGCACAGATGGTAGGGTTTGCCTATTCTGGGGTGTTAGAGCTAGAATCTGATTTCCTACCTAGAAAGTGAAAAAAACTATTCAGGTTTTTTGCTATCCTTCAAGATTGTGCATGTTGAACTGTTTTAAATCCCAAGTATATCACCACAAACTATGAATTTAGTAGCTGTAGTTTATTCATGATACTTCTTCATTCACACCAGTTAAATGTCCTAATATTTGCTTAAATCTAGAACATGACTGAACAGATTTTTGTTTAGTGAAATCTTGTGTCTGAAGTCCATAGCCTGCACATTAATTTTCACTTAATTTAGATTTACAATTAAATAGTTTATAACTATATAATTATATTTACTCCGTAACCTTGTTTATAATGAGGAAACACTTTAGAAGTTCAACCCCAAATATTCTGTGAGCTACCAAGGAACTGTGATGAACTTCTTCCATCCAATGCTAAACACATTTCTGCCCAATTTGCTGAAACACATGCAGAGTCATTAAATTCAAATCAGTGGTTAAAGGATGAATGCAGAATCTCACCTTGAATTTAGAAAAGGCAGAATATCACTTTAACAGAAATGCAGTTATAAGGCAATCACAGCATGGATAAGATAAGGGAACCTCCTGTCCAACTAATCTGATTAGCAACTGTGAAGAAGATGCAAAGAACTGATTGTAAAAAAAAAATAATTTTTACATCATATACTCAGATTTCATTAAAATTTTTGATGCTGTTCCACATGATAGACTGCTCTACAAATTGGAGTGCTGTGGCACTGGCAGAAATTACCGCCATGGATAAAGGGATGGTGAGTGGCAAGAGACAAAAGTGATTATTAATGGCCACAGCACTTCACGAATTAATCTTTTCTAACCGGGATGAATATTCTCGCACTCAGCACTACTATGAGGAATTGTTAAAATGAAGAGAACAAATTGGGATAATCTACTATATTTCAAGCTGCCTTGTGCACTTTTCCGCTTTTCAAACAAGAACCACAGTACATAAATGTTTTCATAATAACATCTGGTAAGTTCTCACACTTATGCTGCAAAAAACATCTACTGCTTCATCTACATCTATTTCTTTATCTTCAAACACCAAGAATTAATGGAAACTTGAACACAAAAAACTGAGTTTGAAAATGATGCACTGCCAATTCATGAAATTTGTGCTACCTCAACTTTTATAAGAACATCATTTTTCAATGGGAACTTGTGCACCATACAGTCACATAGAATCACTGAGCAAAATAAAAAAATCTTTTCATCTTGTTTTAGATGCTCCACTACACCTTAACAATCAAAAATGCCTAACTCCTATTGATTATCATAGCAAGCTGGTTTTTAAAAAAAATCTCCTGTTTTTGACTTTCCGTTACACCTTTAGCAGTTAAAAATGTCCATGACTAAGTGCTATTAATTACCATAGCAGACTAGTTTAATCTGTTATAATAATCAACTTCCAAAAGGTAAGATATATAAACTATTTGTAAAATAAATTTGCACTTCGATATGTCTTCAATATATCTAGAGTAATGGCCTCAGTACATGGATGTGAGGTACACTGAATTGAACAGCTATGTCTGGATTTTTAAATGTTGGCATAAAATTTAAAAGAAACAAGAAAGCTGATTACATGAAAAGACTTTCAGCATGAGTGAGGATGACATGCCTAGGTTATCAGCTTCCTTGACCTGTTTAAGATTCTTTTACCAGTTCTTTTTGTTGAGTTCATAAGTTTATCTTCTTTAAGAACGTTTGGATCATGAACTGGATTTGAATATGATTCAGTACCACCCACTAGTGATGACTTGTACTTTTTAATCTGGTAACACTGAAAAGTGCTCATATTTCTTTTCTCACCACTTCTTTAAACAGACTTGTCAAAAGTTGTTACAGTTCTACTAGTCTAGTGTAATGTAAATGTATAATTTAACCACTGATGGCCAACATTTCAAAATCTTTTTTTTTACTTTCAGTAGCTTTTTTTTTTTTTTTTTTTTTGATTTGGTAGTTGTTGGCGCATCGGCTTCTGTGGCCATATTGCACCTCCCAAGGTTTTTGCAGTACTTTGATCCAAGCCCGAGGCGGGAATCGAACCCGCGACCTTTGGGTTGCCGGGCAGGTACTTTTACCCACTCGGCTAGCCCGGTCGGCGACTTTCAGTAGCACAAATCAGTTAAAATTGTTTAAAACTATCTTTCCTTTCTGCACTTCTTCCTAGATAGTAATAAATTTCCACCAAATATTCATCCACTTTCACAGGAGGGCATGCAATCCCTTTTCAGCACACAAATTAATAAGATTACTGTCTATTACCACCAAACAGTCAATTCTCTTAAATTTAATTGGTTCTACTCCAGTATTTACACCTACCATAACTGGCACATTATTAACGTGCCATACAATTTTTTTGAAGTAATCCTACATGCTGGTGCTGAAAGCAAGAAGCTTTTGAGTTGATGCTTTTCTCCCTTAATTACAAACAGTCTCCACAATGGGATACGGCTTGGAATAACTCTGATTACTGCTATCTGTAGCAACTGTAAATGGTCCATTTTTCAGAGCCATGACTACCTCTTTTTCCTCCATTCATGCAGCTTCACTAACTGAGCCTGTCACCTCTTCTTTCCACAACCATACTTTTTTTTACTATTTCTCTATCAGGAAAGACATTTTTTAAAAATGTGCTCGCACAATTAGCACAACCGAGAGGAAGATTATGTTCTATGACAAAAAATGCAAATAAACATTCAGCATGTATGACATCACCACCGTCACCACAAAATGCAACATCTATTTTAATTTTTTTCTATACACTGCACATTGTTGTTATACTTATTTTTTTGCAAATATCTGATCATATCACATTTCCCACCACTTGAAATTGAAAAATCACACATTTGCATATATCGTAAAACAAGGCAAACATGTTACATTTTTCAGATTTTACAATTCATTGAAAACCTCGCATGAAACTATGTCATATTTCTTTTGTATCACAGTGAAAGATATTGTTAATTAGCTTTGCACTACACAAGAACTATGAAATTATTGCACAAAACAAGGATATTATCACACATTACTATTTTTGCAACGTAGACTACCACATCACACCTGATGGTCAATGAAAATATCACAAAACATACAAAAAAAATTTAAGTAGTTTTTTTTTTTTTTTTTTTTTTAAAAAGAAGATGGAGATAAACTGAGTTTTCGCAAAAAGAGATGGAGAAACTGTCACCAACTATGTAAGAATGGTCAGAGAAGGATTACATTGAGTAAAAAAGAATCTTTTTATTTTATTTAATTTTTTTTTTTTTTTTTACCTAAATCCAGAGAGTTGGCAACTATGCTATTTGAACAATACCTGGATAAAATTAAATAAATGGGCTGAATTATTTGATTTATTGAATAGCCATGAGCCAAACTCCAGCTGGCTTCAGTTTTCTAGTCACACTGACCCAGCTGGTTGAGATGCTGAGGCTTTTGCCATTACTAATAACCTCACACAGATTGTTCATTTACCTACTAGAATACAGAACAATCCTAACCGTACAGCCAACAGGCTTGATCTTTTTCTTACAAACAACCCTTCTTAGTACTCGTTTGAAGTTAGCAGTCCTTTAGGCACCTCAGATCACAACTTGGTGATTGTCTCTTCTCAAGTGGAGCCTTTATCTCAAGGCTATTTCCAATATTGTGTTGTTTGGCATTAAAAGAATGCAAAATGGGATCACCTGGGTGATTTCTTTTCTTCTTTTCCTTGGTTGCATTACTGTTTCAAAACTTCTGATGTCAACATTTGCTCAGCACATGTCATTGAAATTATTCTTGTAGGAATGGAATCCTGTATTCCACACTCTAAACCAGCATTTCCCAAACTTTCTGAGCCCACGCCTCCCTTGAAGTAAAACATCCATAATTATGCAATTTCTAGTTCTTCGGCAAAACTAGTTTCTCCTATTGTGTGTGGTTTTTTAGATTTCGCGATTCTGTAAGAAACTTGGTACGATGCTAGCAATGCATTTGATGGAACAGAAACTATTTTTTTGAAGGTTTGCTTTTGTTTATTAAACTCCTGTATATATATTTTTATTTATATATGTTATGTTATGAAAATTACATTTCTGTTAAACTTTTCGTGCCTCCTTTTGCACTAGTTCGTGC
Source organism: Mastigoproctus giganteus (assembly GCF_048544385.1). Taxonomy (NCBI): domain Eukaryota; kingdom Metazoa; phylum Arthropoda; class Arachnida; order Uropygi; family Thelyphonidae; genus Mastigoproctus; species Mastigoproctus giganteus. The sequence goes on from NC_143578.1 coordinate 128,970,960, forward strand.
CTCCCCAGGGAGGCATGCCTCTCAGTTTGGAAATCGTTGCTCTAAACCTTAATTCCACACACTAGGCCCTTAGTTATCTAAACCTTAGTTTTCCAATAATGTGCTAAGGCTGTTCAAGAGAAGAATGTTGCATATTGTAAATGGCTTGTATCCAATTCTTCAGTTTCATTTTCTGCCTACACCAAAGCTCACGACAACTGTAAAGCAGTTATTAATAAGTCCTAATTAGATTTTGAACAGGCTAAGAGTATAAAACTTGCTTCTTTCCCAAATGGTAGCTGAGCATTCTGGTCTCTTGCCCAAGCTATTGGCTGTAACTTTTGCCCATCTCTGCTGCCACCTCTGTGTCGAAACCAGATGGTTCTATTGTCACTTCAGCCAAGGATAAAGCTGACCTGCTAGTATCCCATTTTTCTTCCAACTCATGTATTAGTGATCTTGGTAAAACATCTCCCACCATTCCGAACAAGCTCCATTCAATTCCGTCGGTGGTCTTCCATCAAAAGGATGTCAAGAAGGATTTTGACGAATCTTGATGCTAAGAAAGTTCCAGGTCCAGATGGTATTTCTCTGCTTGTTCTCAAAACCTGTGCTCTGAACTTACCCCTGTTCTTTGCCACCTTTTTTCACATTCTTATTCTAAAGGTGTTTTTCCTTCTGCTCGGAAATTTGCTCATATCCAGCCAGTTCCTAAAAAGGGTGACAAATCCCTCCCATCCAATTATTGTCCCATTGCAATTACTTTTACTCTTTCTAAGTAATGGAGGAACCGAATAACCGCCAACTCTTAAACTATCTAGAAACCTTCCGCTTGATCAACAATCACCAGGATGAATTCCATTAGTATCGAATTCTGGCTTATGTTACCCATTTATGTCGCAAATAAAAGACAGCAGTCTTTTATTTGCGACAGTATTAAAAGCCTTCCAAAAATCCAAGTATATGATGTCAAAATTATTTTTTGCACCCATTCTTGGTCAAATCTTGTTTAACCTATCAGATTGGTTAGACAAGACCACCCCTCTTAATAAATACATGTGATTGCAGTATAATTGTATGCTTCTCCAGATGGTCCTGCATTACTTCCTTAACCAGTCATTCCATTATTTTTCCTGGAACAGATCTTAATCTAATAGGTTGTTAATTACTCACATCTCCTTTTGCTTCCCCTTTATGAACTGGAGATACATTCACACATCTCTAGTCCATAAGGACCTCCCTGAATCCAACGATGCTCTCATGATTATGACTAAGGATTTCCTTACACCTTTTGTTGCCTGCATTATTATAATTGGATAGATTACATCGAACCTCAGGTGCGTTTTTTATGTTCGACCTCAACAATTTCTTCTCTACTTTCCTTTCAGTAATCACAAAGTCATTTAGCTCCTCAGTAGAGTTTGATGAACTTCAGATATCCTCTTCTGGAATGAATACCCCGTGTATAAATGTAAATGCAAAATACCTATTCAATTCTGCAACCTAAGGAGGGTCATCTACAGTTAACTCAGACGTGGCCCAATGTCCTTCAACATCTTCCTTCTACTGTTAATATAAACTTGGACATCTTTGCTGTTTTTATTTGTATTCTTTGGCAGAGACTTCTCATGATCTGCCTTAGCTTGTCTAACCTCCTTCGTCACTTGATTACACGCTGATTTCTATATACCATAGGCTTCTGTATTACCTGCTAATTTACATACATCCCATGCACTTTTCTTCTTTGCCACTTGTCTCAATAGTTTATCTGACGTTCATTTAGGCCTAAGCCTTGAACAGTATTTCTTTCTTTGTGTGAAAAGCCTAGTAAGTTCCAAGATTAATTCCTTGAATGCTTCTCATTTCGAATTTGCTGTTGGTAACATCATCAGTTCGTCCCACTACACACAATTCAAAAACTTTCTGAGACCACTGTAGTCATCGTTATGAAAGCAAACGCATTTTTCTTTATCCTTGATAGTAGTTATGTCTTTAATTAAATTCCACATTAGTACACTGTGATTGCTACCACCCAGTGGGTCATTTACTTGCAGATTCGGCGTCTCCGTAGCCAGGTGGGAAGGAGCAGCAGTGTGTAGCACACGCTTCTTGATTAGACCGGGGTTCGAGCCCGTCACCACCAAATACGGAGGCTGTGGAAAGGTCAGAGAATGACCACTGCATATTCCCGGAGCAATATGGCCTTAGTTGCTAATGCTTCTAAAAACCGAATAACAAACAAACAAACAAACGTGCAGATTCTTAATGTATAAAAAATCACTGCTGATAAAAAGACAAAGAGTATTGCTTCCTCTTGATGCCTCTCTAAAATGCTGCTGCTGTAGAAAAACAGTTATCCAAGAAATCCACAAAAGTATTGTTAGTGTGTGAGTGATCAACACAAATTCCAGTCAACAACTGGAAAATTATAATCGCTCATTAAGAGACAATCTGATTTGCTGGCACACTATTTCTCTGTATAGCTGGTAGGTATACTCAACACAGTCATTAAACCTATAACACACTCCTAATCTCAAATTTTGTATTCTCAGTGCTTATATCACACCAAACTGATTCAACATTATTACACTCGTCACTCATGTCAACTGGATGCACTGCCTTAGATGTATAATGCTTCTTAACTAAGACCATAACCCCTGCACCTCTCCTGTCTTATCTATTGAATCTCTATACATTATACTACCCATATTCAAATTCAGCATCACTTATTGTAGACTACTTAACAAGTAAAGGTCAATGTTGGAAAAAAGTCGTGAGTTAGGGTTAAATTTGAAAGTGTCTGAAATTCTGCTCAGACACGATAGGAGGGAATATAAGGTGAGAGACTTGGCATTCAATTCGGCCCTGGAGAGATTGTGCAAGGCTCTTGGATAGAATTTTTATCAGTGTGGTCTGTGCTTGTTAACAGGAGAGAGTGCTTCTACAGGGATGGGATACACTTAAATAGAAAGGGTGCAAGAATATTTGCTGATGCTATTGGGGCAGTGTTAGCTGGGTTGGAAATCTGCTAGCTGGTGGGGGGGGTGGGTGAGACTCATAGATTAATAATAGCCACAGGCAGAGGTGAAAGCAATTCTTTAACTGCCTCTACTAATGAGAAGCAGCCTGGATTTCAAAGACTGCAGGAAGTCATCATGGGCTGTATTATGGTAAGTAAGGGTAAGAACAGGTGCACAAATACTTGCATATACAGCAATGCTGGGATTATAGTAAATAAATTTGATGAATTTGAAGTGCTGGTCAAGATATCAAACATGGCTATTGTTGAAATATTAGAGATAGTAATAGTAATCGTGGCAAGAAAGCAAGCATATGAGCTTATGTAGCATCAGCCAAAAAAAAAAAAAAAAAAAATTTCACACAACCATTCCCTCTAAATTTTTGTCCAGTTCCTTCTTAAATTTATTTAACCTATCAACTTCCACAATGAAAAATGGAAGTTTGTTCCAGCAATTAACCACCCGCTGGCTAAAGGCAAATTTCTGCACATCTATTGTACAGCTGTCTTTCCTCTATTTGAATTTATGCCCCCTTAGGTTTGTAATCTGAACAAGTGGAAGAATCCCATCAGAATTCAGAATGCTCAACCCAATCAAGGCCTTATACACCTCAATCAGATCACCTCGCAGGTGTCTAGTCTCCAGCCGCTGCAATTTGCAGAATTTAAGCCTCTCTTAGTAAGCGGATCATTTCATTACCCTCACTAATCTTGTTGCCCTTCTCTGTACACGCTCAGGCAAATCTCATTCCTTCTTAAAATGAGGCCTCCAGACCTGTACGCAGTGTACTCAAGGCATGGACTGACCATTGCCTTATACAGAGGGACAATCACCTACTTTTCCCGGCTAGCAAAATTCCTGTATATAATTGCAAAACCCCATGACCTGCTCTTGCTGCTTGTCTGAATTGTTCAGAAAACTTCATATCTCACTGCACAATTACTCCTAGGTCTTTTTCATTTTCTACCACCCTGTAGTACCACACACAGTTGGTACGTTCCTCTGGAGTTACTTCTACCCATATGCAGTACTGTGCATTTGTCAAGGTTAAACTTCAGTTGCCACTTCTTAGCCCATCTGCCGAAATTTTCTAGATCCTGATGCAGTAGCACACTGCCATTACTGTCATTAACAACCCTACCTACCTTTGTATCAACTATAAATTTCGACACTTAGCCTGATATACCTTCATCAATATCATTGATAAATATACAAAACAACAGTGGACCCAACACCAAACCCTGTGGGACTCTATTAATAACATTAGTCCACGAAAATTCGCGCCCATTGATTACCACTCTCTGTTTTCTCCCACTCAACCATCCTTTTTCCCATTCTAGCAACTTACCCTTAATACCATTCTGCTCCAATTTGTACAGTAGTCTTCCATATGCAACAGTGTCAAAAGCATTACTGAAATTCAAGTATATAATATCAAAGTTATTTTTTGCATCCAGTTCCTTTGTAACCACATCATAATATCCAATCAAATTTGTCAGACAAGACTTTCTCTTAACATACCCATGCTGTGTCTGAATTATTACTGCAGTCTTGTCTAGATGATCCTGCAATGCATCTTTAACCAGTGACTCCATTATTTTACGCGGAACAGAAGTTAAACTGACTGGTCTGTAATTACTCGTGTCATCCTTCGATCTCTCTTTGTGAATTAGGGGATACATTTGACCTGAAAATTGCCTTATACAGAGAGGCAATTACCTTCTTTCCCTGCCTTGTACTGCCCATCCTTGGACTCAGGGGACCTCCCCTGAGTCCAAGGATGATCTCATAATTATGACTAAGGGTTTGCTTAGTTCCTTTCCCGCCTCCTTTAATATAACTGGATAGCAAACTGAATACTCATTCAATTTGCTATCTAAGCAGTATCATCAACAGTCAAATCATTGATATCAAGTGGACCAATCTGATTCATCCCCTTCCTTTTAGAGTTTATATAAGTAAAGAAATCCTTGCTGTTTTTCTTCGCATCCTGTGCCAAAGATTTCTCATAATCTGCCTTCGTCTGTCTAACCTCCTATGTGACTTGAGTACAGACTAGCTTATCTGCCATAAGCTTCTGTGTCGCCTGATAATTTATATGCATCCCACAAGCATTTTTCTTCTCTGCCACGAGTCTCATTAGTTCATTTGATAACCATTTAGGCCTAAACCTTGAATAATATTTCTTAGTAGGTATAAATAAATCTTTATTTGTCCTACCAAATTTAAAATATAGGTGTACATTGGTAAGTGACAAATTCCCTTCAGGGCAGAAAATGCCAGGGGATTACCATAAAATGCGAATAAAAGAATGTCTAAAATATATAAGAAAGAAAGGTTAAATATACACGAAAAGATGACATTTAAACTACATTATTCTTCACTACATTTCTGTCTAGAGTCCTGGCAATTGTAATACAAAAGTTCATCTGAACATCATATCCACTGATCAACTTGTGCGAGATATACATTATTCAATTACGTACACACAGTTCTTGACAGAAATTCACACAACTACTAGGGGCAACAGTAGCCTCAGCGAGCCACATTGCGGTTTGTTTCCTATATTTCGGATCTTCTATGAGCCTTAGTAGGTCAATTCCGATATGTGTTAGGCACTGAATTGATTCTAATGCTCTGGCGGGTATAAACCTGTCAGCCATCTTCAGTCTGTTGGTCTTCATTCTCAAGGATTTTGTGCCTCTTAATGCAGATGGTGGGATGTGCCACTCACAAAGCTGCCAGAAGCATGGTGATGATATCATGCCAGTCATCATTTTGATTGTAGTTATTAATCGTTTCCAGGCAATGATGTCTGGTAAACGCTGCAGTTTAAGCTGTTCAGAGAGCTGCGTGGTCCTTAACTGTTGAGGGAGATGGTGCTTATGGTTTGTCCACTTCAGCAGCCAGAATTCACTCGCATATATTCTCCTAATGTGGGTAGGGAGTGGCTGACGCCCACAATTCGGCGCCATACAAAATGGCCGAATACACTGTGGTTCTTAAATATCGTGTGGTTATTGCAGTCTGTTTCACGTGCAAGAGGTGCTGTTTTGTTGCCCAACGTAAGTAGTTCATTTTCTTTACAATCAGGTCAACATGAGACTTGAACGTAAGTTTCATATAAAATGTTACTCCAAGATCTCTATGTGTCTCAACAACTTAGATAGGTTTGCCATTAAGTTTTGGGTGTACGAGCGTAGGCGATTTTTTGAGCGAGTACACCATGATTACAGTCTTCTGCGGATTTAGGGCCAAGCCAAATTTGTCTAAGTACACGAATAAGTTCAGAAGCTTATAATTAATCTGCTCACACAATGCCCTATTGTCCATGGATGGTTGGATGGGTGTTAGGATCTTAATATCGTCTGCATAAGTGTATACATCATCCCTTCCGTTGCAGAACGGGATCATCATGGCGGTAAAGAGGAGTCCAGATAAAACTCCACCCTGTGACTCTCCTGTGGAGTTGGCGTTGGAGGATCTGACTATCTGTGCGGTAATAAATGGACCGACAAGTAAGTAGGGCCTGTAGGAACTTCAGTAGATTTCCTTTTATTTGGAAGGCATGTTGGGGCAGATGAAGTAAGGCATGTACATCCAGACTATCGAAGACTGCTTTTATATCGGCATAAATTACTGCAATTTCCTTTCTGGCTTGGAAAGCATTTAGTAGCATGGCTTGAACTGTGAGGAGGTTAGTTATTGTTGATCTTGCAGTTATTGAATAATGAATTTGTTGAGGCTGTCCAGCCAGTATCTGATTCGACAACTTTGGCAACAGAGCTTTCTCCAGTACTTTTAACAGGGTAGATGCAGTAGATATTGGCCTATAGTGCTCCACAAGGTTAGGCTTTGTAATTTTTGGCATTGGTACAGCGAACTTATTCCAGTTCTCGGGGAAAACTCGGCAAGCAAGGATAGAGATATAAATTGCTTGGAGTGGTTCAATTAGGTAAGGGCTGAGACACTTGACCATGAAGTGGGGAACATGGTCAACTCCATCAACTCCAGCTGTGTTAGTTGGCCTGAGGGAGTTAATACTCTGTATTAGTGCTTCTTTAGTGATAAGAACAGACTCCATCTCACTATCAACTAATTGATGCCACTCAAACTCCCTGACTTGAGACTCATGATATATGCTGGAGAATCTGCTGATGTGGTCCATCCACGCTTCTTTGTCAAGCCCCTGATTTGTGTCACTTTTATGTGTGCAACGAGGTAGCTTTCCCCTGTCAAGTGTGTCTTTCATGTAGCGGTTGATTGCTCTAGATTTTTCCCTGTTAAATATTGCTCTGGCCCTCGAGTAGTTAATTCTATCTTGTGTGTCATTAGACAGTTTCCATTTTCTGTGCAGAGTTTGCTTTAGTTTAAACAATGCAGTTAGGCTGGAGTTCCACCAGGTTTTAGATTTTGATGACATCCTTACTACTTTGGAAGCCGCAAATTCTGTAATAGAGTTGATCCAACTGGTTAAGAGAGTTGTTGCAAATAAGGCATCACATTTGAGTAGACATTCCCATGGGATACTGGCAGCAAATAAGCATTTATTTGGGTCCAGAAAGTCTGGCGAAGTGACAAGCTGGTTCTTAATTTTTTTCTTGACATTGAAGTCCACATATGGTAGCATTATGGGCATTGCAATTGGGCTATGATTGGATGGAAAGAACATTTCGGGGGGGGGGGGGTACATCAATTATACATTTACCAGAAGAAAGAATTAGGTCAAGTCTATTTTCACCTCTTGTAGGTTGGTCATTGATAAGATAGATGGAACATGGCTGTAGTTTATTTAACATGATGTCCAGTAGGTTATTGAGCTGTGGTGGAAGGTTGAAATCTCCACATACTATATGGGTGGCTGACACATGTAATTTGTTGAGAAGCCAGTCTACTACATTATTTATCATTTCTAGACTAGAGACAGGTGAAATGTAAACGACTGCTATATCTAAGAGTGCTGAGTGGACTTTTAGAGTGACAAGTAATGCCTCATAAAACTCTGAATCTGAGTAGGCAACCGAGATTATTTGAAGTGCTATGGCATGTACAAACAGGGCTACTCCTCCACCACCTCGCTACAGATCTGGATTTGAAGTAGGCATTGTATCCAGCAGCGTCAGCAGCGACTAGAGACTCTCCGCAAGACAGATAACATCAGCAGACCGTGACAAGAGCATTTGTTCCAATGTGTCCAACCTGTTTCGTATGCTCCTAACATTCTGATAAAAAATCTTCCTTATGGATATTGGTTTTATCCGTGTCCTAGTAGGTCTTCTACGGGGTATAGTCTTACTTTGTATCATGTGTCGGGTAGTGACTATTGTAGAAATCTGATTGACATCTGAATGGCGATCCGGTAGAGTTTCAGTATCCTGTGTAACTGACGGGTACATATATTCTGCGATGGTCTGGTTTCCTTCCTTTGGCGTCATACTTGTGAGTTTGTGGTTGGCTTACTGGGATATACATAGCGAGGTAGTTTTAATCTCAGCTGGCCGTTGTGATAAAAAGGTCTGATGAGAGCTCCCACTGGCCAGAAGGAAGTGGCGGCAACATTATTAACATCTTTTTCATCACACTCAATTTTGAAGGATGCATATGTGGCTGCCCTCTTCAGTTGCGTGACTTTTACAATTATATTCATGAGTCGTAGGCATTCAGACACAATTTGGTCTAGAGTAGTCTGAGGGTCGACTTGGGAAACAAAGATTGCTTTAGATTGTTGGATGGGTCTTGTGATCATGGGTTTTATTCGAGAGGAGAATGATGCACCTGACAATCTACCGCAATTGTTATTGGTAGGGTACTGTGTACCAGCTGCCAAGATGGAGTTGTTTCGGCTGTACCTGCTACGAAACGTTTAATAGCTTCCACGATTAATTCCTTGAATGCTTCCTAATTAGAATTTGCTGTTGGTAACATCATCAGTTGTACCCACTGTACAGAATTTAAAAACTGTCTGAGACCAATGTAGTCACCTATATGGAAGCAAAAACCCTTTCCTTTACCCCAATGGTAATTATATCTTTAAGTAAATCCCACATCAGCACACTGTGATCACTGCCACCTAGTGGTTCCTTTATCTGCAAATGCTTAATACACAAATGATCACTGCTGATAACCAGATCAAGAGTATTACCCTCTCTGGTTGCCTTTTGACATTCTTCTGCAGAAAATAATCATCCAATAAATCCACAAAAGTCTTACTAGTGTGCAAGTGGCCAAAATCATCATTCTTCTCCTTCTGACTCTTGTTCTCTCTCTCTCTCTCTCTCTCTCTCTCTCTCTCTCTCTCTCTCTCTCTCTCTCTCTCTCTCTCTCTCAGGGTAATTCAGAAAAAAATTTTTTTTTTTGGCTGGTGCAACATAAGCCTGAGGCTTCCATGCACCATATGGCCAATAATAATAATAATAATAAATAATAATAACGATAGTGAAATTATAGTAGTCTTATAATGCCATGACAAACTGACTAAAAAATTGAATGGCAAATGCCTAAAAAAACGGTACTCACCTTGTATAAATCTGCAAATTTATTGCAGATTTATAGAAGGCGAGTAGACGACTATAATTTCACTATCGTCAAACTTATAAGATATTTTAACGTCATTATCAACACCTTATCTGCACCGGGTTAATATATTTCACATATTTCCAATCTCATCTCTGATGCTCTTAGACATGCCTGATAGAAAAATACAACTCTCCAAAGCGCTTATCAAATATTTCTCCAACAAATTACATACAGCTTTCCTACAAAAATGCTTATATCACAACGTCATCCCCAAATTCGCCTGCATCTTTCCCAAAAATAACTGTAAAAAATACCCACACATCATACACCGCACATCCATCGCGATCATACGCGAAGAACTTAAGAAAAGATTTAACAAAAAACACCAACTTTTAAACTACATTCACCAATTACGATTCCTTCTCAAAAGAAATATGCCATCAGCGCCTGGATCGAATATACTAACCACAACAATGTACATATCAACGCCACCATCCAACACATAACACAAAAACACACCAAAAAATGGAAATACTCACACATCCAACCCCCCCCCCCAAATTTTAAACTCGACCAACATCCCGATAAGTGGCGACTTATACACCAGTCTAACAGGATAATAAATTCTAAACTCACATCTCTCCCTAACATAAAAAAACAACAACTCTCGGATTTACAAAGACTAAGCAAAACCCCAGATATCATCATCCAAAAAAGCTGACAAAGGAGACACAATCGTTATCCTGGACAAGGACACCTACACAGAAAAAATGGAATTAATTTTAGCCGACCAAGATACATATACAAATGACAGCAACCACAACATTACAAAACTTAAAAATAAACTTGACACAATTCTCAGAAAACTCAGAACAAAGAAATCAACCTCTTTACTTTACAACAGATAGGTATTCGCAACAACATTCTGCCCCACATGTTTGGAATAACCAAGCTACACAAACCTGGCCACCCACTAAGACCTATTGTTTCTTTTAGTAGATCAGCTTTTGCTAATTTATCCACCTTCCTTGTTAAAATTATATCCCCACTCACTCGATTCTCTACATTCAAAATTAATAATACAAACCAAGCGTTCCAAAAAATCAGCAACACCACCATATCCGACGAAGACATATTAGCTTCTTTTGACGTCACATCCCTATACACTAACGTGCATATTCCTTTCACCCTACAAGCATTACGCGTACTTCTAACAGCTGATGACACTTTAACGAAACGTACCTCTCTTTCAGTTGACCACATCCTTGAACTTACTACTCTTTTACTAGACGCTAGATATTTTAGATTTAATAATAAAATTTATTGACAAACATTCGGTTTACCAATGGGTTTAGGCATTTCTGCTCCCCTTTCTGAAATTTATCTCGGCACTATTGAAAACCAAATTTTACAACCTTTCCCTTCTGAAATTAGATTATACATCCGCTACGCCGATGATGTCTTAATAATAGGCAACAGAACAATCATAGACAATCTTTTTTTAAAATTCAATACAATACATGGCAGGCTAAAGCTTACCCTCGAAATCGGAACGGACAACCAAATTAATTTTCTTAATCTCACTATTTATACAACAGACACAAATTTAAATACCAAGATTTTCAGAAAAAACACGCATACTGGTAAATATCTACATTTCACTTCACATCATCCCCTTAGTACCAAAAAAGCCGTCCTATACAACCAAATCTACAATGCTATCAAATTCAGCTCTTCGCAAAACGATCTACACAATGAACTTCAATACCTTACTGATAAATTCATAGCCAGGAGCTATCCCCCTCAACTCATCCAACACACAATATCCACCGTTAAAAACAACATTAATAACCCCATCAGACACAGTAACAAGACAAATACTCGCATAGTTCTCCCTTACCATAGTGAACTCGCAGGACAATTCCGACGTACATTCAAAGATACCGACATCTCCCTCACTTTCTCTACTTATAATAAACTAGGTTCCCTATTTAATTCTTATAAAGAAACATACAAGTATCCCATCAATGATCTCAATAATATCATATATCTCATAAAATGCCAACCAAACTGAGACACCTGTTACATCGGCAGCACTACCACCAAATTCGGTTCCTCCACAACTTCCAACACCCGCGCATACTACCACTTCAACAGTTTCAGGACAAGTCAATCCTGCACTGAGTTAACAACCCATGCTCAAAACCCCAACCACACCCCCCCCTTATTGACTCTGCCATCACTATTATTAAACTTAGATCGAGCTACAGAATTCTTCAATATGAAGCCCTCACCATCGAATGGTACCGACACCATTCCGATCTCAATATTATTAACGCAAAACTTCCCTTCAACCTCTCACCGGCTTGGAACCTCTCGCAGCTAAAGTTCCCACGTGTCAAAAAGAGCATCACGAGAGTAAAGACCAACTTTAAATATAACACGCGCTCACTTCTCTTCCATTTGCCAACTGATGACGGTTCATTTAACGAAAGTCTCTCGCAACGACTATTGGCACCACTGGTCTTTTCTTTTATTTCATTCTTTCATTCGCGTCCTTCAACCTTTTTATGACAACCAAGGATTGGAGATCTGCACTTCTACTTCCTTGCGCTCATTTTAAAATTTGTTTAAAAATATTTTTACCCCATTCTCTGCCTTAGTTCTTTTTAATGCTTCTTCCAAACTAAATTCAGCCACCATTTACCAATAAATTTATTGCAGATTTATACAAGGTGAGTACCGTTTTTTAGGCATTTGCCATTCAATTTTTTTTTTTTTTTTAATAATAATAATAAAAAACCACAAGTTCAGGTCAATATCTGGGAAGTTAAAATCCCCTATTATAAGACATTCTGATTTACTAGCCCACTCTACTTCTCTGTACAACTGTTCGTTGTACTCATTCGACTCATTAGGCCTATAACACATTACTAGTCTTATTTTTGCTTTTGCAGTGCTTATGTTACACCAAACTGACTCAACAGTGTGCTCTCCATCCATATCAACTGAATGCACTTCTTTTGATTTTATATTTTCTTAATTAACAGCATAACCCCTCCTCCCTTCCTATCCTTTCCGTACACATTCTACCCCCCAAATTCCGATTCTGCATTCCTAATATCTGTGTGACATCATGTCTCTAATATCTCAACAATATCTGCCTTTGATGTCTTGACGAGCACTTCACATTCATCAAATTTATTTACTATAATTCTAGCATTGGTATATATGCAAGTATACGTGGTGAGACACAGATATAAAAAATACAGAATTGGAATTTTGTCAGTACAATGTGTACAGAAAGGACAGATAGCAGAGGAAGGGAGGATGGGTTATTCTTTTACTCAAGAAACACACAAAATCGAAGGCAGTGCATTTAGTTGACATAGGTGGACACAGCAATGTTGACTTACTTTAGTATGACATAAGCACTGGGAAAGAAAAAATGAGAGTAGCCAGTAAATCAGAATTGCTTATAATGGGGATTTTAATTTCCCAGTTATTAACTGAAACTTGTGGATTGGTCAATCCCACACTAGCAAGACCTTTCGTATACTTAGTTGATTATTTTCTACAGCTGCATGTTCGAGAGGCGACCAGATGGAGTAATACTCTTGATCTGATTTATCAGAAGTGATTATTCATGAATCAAGAAACCTTATGTCAGATATTCACAAAGAAACCACTAGGTGGCAGTGATCAGTGTACTGACGTGGGATTTATTCAAAGATTTCACTACATCAGGGATAAAGGGAAGAGTTTTTGCTTTCGTAAAGGTTACTACGGTGGTCTCTGACAGTTTTTAAATTCTATACAGCGGGACTGAATTTGTTACAAATGGTGAATTCTAAAAGGAGGATTCAAGGAATTAATCTTGGAAGCTACTAGGTTTTCATACCAACTAAGAAATACTCTTCAAGGTTCAGGCCTAAACAGATATTAGGTGGACTAATGAGTCTCATGGCAGATAGGAAAAATGGATGGGATGCATATAAATTATCAGGCGACACAGAAGTATGGGCTAGATTACAGGCTAGATATAAGCTACTCTGTAATCAAGTCACAAAGGAGGTTAGGCAAACAAAGACTGATTACGAGAAATCTTTGGCAAAGGATGCAAAGAAAAACGGCAAAATCTTCTTTACTTTTGTAGGCTCTAGAAGGAGGGGGATGAATCAAATTGGTCCACTTAATAATTCTGCTCAGATAACTAACAAACTAAATGAGCATTTCTGAATGTAGATTCACACATGTGGAATTCTGTAGGAAAGTGGAGGCCAGAAGCTTATCAAACTCCTAACAGGAAGCTAAATGATTCTGTAATAACTGAGAGAAAAGTGGAATAGAAATTGAAGTAATTCAACAATTTCTATTCCACTTTTCTCTCAGTTATTACAGAATCATTTGGAAACAAATGATATCTATCCAGTTATGTTAAAGGAGGCAGCAAAGGAAGTAAGTAGACCTTTAGCCACAATTATGAGAGCATCCGTGTTGTTGTTTGTCATCAGCTACCATGGCCATAATTCACTTCTCATAGTTTTGCTTTTCTGAGTCTGGTCTCTTGCAATTGTAGTTCATATTAATGCCTGACTTTATATGAGAAGATGGAGTTCGATCAGACATATTTTTTTAGTATACCTGATTATAGGTAGTGAAAGACTTCTTGTATTTACTTTCTTTGCTTGAAATGTTTTCCAAAGCAAGAGAATGATATTAAGAGTAGGAGACAGGCAGAATTACTTAACAAGTACAGGTCACTGTTGAAAAAAAGCCGTGAATTAGGGTTGAATTTGAAAGTGTATGCAATTCTGCCCAGACACGAGAGGAGGGAGTATATGATGAGAGACTTGTTGATCAATTCGACATTGCAAAGATTGTGCAAGGCTCAAGGGGTAGAATTTTTTTCAGCCTGGTCTGTACTTGTTAACAGGAGAGACTGCTTCTACAGGGATGGGATACACTTAAATAGAGAGGGTGCAAGAATATTTGCTGATGCTATCGAGGCAGTGTTAGGTGGGTCGGAAAACTGCTAGCTTGGGGGGACAAGGATTAATAGATTAACAGTAGCCACTGGCAGAGGTGAAAGTGACTCTTGCACTGCTTCTATTGGAATGAGCAGCAGCCTGAAAAAATAGATGTAGGGTATTTCAGAGACTGCTGGGAGTACAAGTAAACACATGGGTTGTGTTAGGGTAGCTAAGATTAGGAACAGGTGCATGTATCCTTGTGTATACACCAATGCTAGGAGTTTGGTAAATAAATTTGATGAATTTGAGATATTGCTCAAAACATCAAAGGCAGATATTGTTGGGATCTAAGAGACGGGGTGTCACACAGATATAAGGAATGCAGAACTGGAATTTGGGGAGTACAATGTGTACAAGAAAGAATGGGTCAATGTGTAAAAGAAGGAAATAGAATGGTTCAGTAAATCAGAGAGTCTTATAATGGGGGATTTTAATTTCCTGGATATTGACTGGAATTGTGGGTTGGTCACTCACACACTAACTAGCAAGGCTTTTGTGGATTTATTGGATGATTGTTTTCTACATCAGCATGTTTGGGAGGCAACTAGAGAGAGTAATATTCTTGATCTGATTATCAGTAGTGATTCTTCATGCATTAAGAATTTTCAGATAAAGGAACCACTAGGTGGCAGTGATCACAGCGTGCTGAAGTGGGATTTACTAAAAGAGGTAACCAAATCAGGGGTAAAGGGAAGTGTTTTTGCTTTCGTAAAGGTGACTACAGTGGTCTGAGACAGTATTTAAATTCGATACGGTGGGACCAACGGATGATGTTATCAATAGCAAATTAAAAATGGGAGGCATTCAAAGAATTTATCTTGGAAGCTACTAGGCTTTACATACCAACTAAGAATATTGTTTAATGTTTAGGCCTAAATGGATGTCAGATGAACTAATGAGCCATATGGCAGAGAAGAAAAATGTATGGGATACATATAAATTAATGAGTGACATGGAAGCCTATGATAGATATAAGTTGGTCTGTAACCAAGTGACAAAGGAGATTAGGCAGGCAAAGGCAGATTATGAGAAATCTTTGCAAAGGATGCAAAGAAAAACAGTAAAGAGTTCTTTACCTATGTAAACTCTAGAAGGAAAGGGATGAACCAGATTGGTCCACTGGATATTGATGGTTCAACAGTTGAGGATCCTGCTCAGGTGGCTAACAAACTAAATGAGCATTGTGCATCTACATTCACAAATGAGGAGTTATTCAGGAAGGGGAATGCCAGAGGTGAATTAGACCCTGGCAATGAGCTAGATGATTTTGTAATAACTGAGAGGAAAGTGGAGGAGAAATTGTTGAACATAAACATAAAAAAGCACCTGGGGTGGATGGGATCCATCCAGTTATATTAAAGGAGGCAGCAAAGGAAGTAAGCAAACCCTTAGTCATAATTATGAGAGCTTCCTTGGACTCAGGGGAGGTACCCATGGACTGGAGATGTGCAAATGTGTCCCCAATTCATAAAGGAGGATCAAACGGCGACACAAGTAATTATAGACCTGTTAGTTTAACTTCTGTTCCAGGAAAATTAAGGGAGGCACTGGTTAAAGAAGCACTGCAGGATAATCTAGACAAGACTAGTTATAGCTCAGACACAGCATGATTTTGTTAAGGGAAAATCTTGCCTGACAAATTTGATTGGATACTATGATGTGGTCACAAAGGAACTGTATGCAGGGAATAACTTTGATATCATATATTTGGATCTTAGAAAGGCTTTTGATACTGTTGCACATGGAAGACTGCTGCACAAATTGAAGCAGTGTGGCATTGGAGGCAAATTGCTGCTATGGATAAAGGGATAGTTGACTGGGAGAAGACAGAGAGTGGTAATCAATGGACACTGTTCATTGTGGACTAATGCTATTAGTGGAGTCCCTCAGGGTTCAGTGTTGGGGCCATTGCTGTTTTCTGTATTTATAAATGATATTGATGATGGTATATCAAGCTTAATGTTCAAGTTTGCAGATGATACGAAGGTTGGCAGGGTTGTTAAGAGAATACTAATGACAGCACCTGCAACAGGATCTAGAAAAGTTGAGCAGATGGGCTGAGAGGTGACAAATGAAGTTTAACATTGACAAATGTAACCCCAGAATAACGTATCAAATATCGTGGTAGAGAATGTCGTGGTAGAGAATGAAAAGGACCTGGGGTAATTGTGCAGGCAGATATGAAGTTTTATGAGCAGTGCAGACGGTCTGCAACAGTAGTTCATGGTGTCTTTTTAATGATATACAGGAATTTTTCTAGCAGGGATAAGGAGGTCATTATCCCCTTGTATAAGGCAATGGTCAGGCCACACCTTGATTACTGTATACAGGTCTTGAGGCCTCATTTTAGGAAGGATGTAGAGCTGTTAGAATGAGTACAGAGAAAGGCAATAAGATTAGTGAATAGAACAAAGGGTTGCTCTTACGAAGAAAGGCTTAAGTTTTGGAAATTACAGTGTCTGGAGACTAGGCACCTGCGAGGTGATCTGATTGAGGTGTATAAAGCCTTGAATGGTTTGAGCATATTCAATGCTGATGGGATTCTTCCTCTTTCTCAGAATAATCACCTGATAGGGCATAAATTCAGATTGAGGAAAGACTGTTGTATGATAGATGTGCGGAAATTTGCCTTTAGCCAGCTGGTAGTTAGTTGGTGGAACAGACTTCCATCCTTTGTTGTGGAAGTTGATAACCTAAATAAATTTAAGGCTGATCTTGACAGGTATTTGGAAAGAACAGAGGGGTGAAATGGAAGTGTTTTTTTTTTTTTTTTTTGGCTGATGCTGCATAAGCTTGCTTTGTTGCATCATATGCCTCTACTAATGCTAATGCATCTTGTATTTTAGTTACAAACTTAAAGGCTATTTTTTTGGTTTATAAATGCTGGACAATCTAGTAGCAAATGTTTAACTGTTTGTTGTACATGGCACTGATTACACTGGGGCAGTTCTCGGCTCTAATTAGATAGGAATGAGTAAGATATAATGAGTAAGTAAGGAATGAGTGAGAGTGAGTCTGTCCTGTCCTTAAGCTGGCAAGGGTTACTTCTTCTTTTTGAAGATCTCTTTCACTGGTTTTCCACTGCTTTAAAACTGGTTTAATTTGAAAAAGTTTATTATAAGTTTGCTCATTCCATATTTTTTGCCACTGTTCTTTGCTGTTCACTTTGATGCTATATCTGTAGTCTGTATATAGTACTTTGCTGGTTGGAGATATGAGATCTGTTGCCATTTTTGCTGCATGGTCAGCTTGTTCATTCCCTTCGATTCCTGTATGTTCAGAAATCCAACAAAAGGTAACATTTTGTTTTATTTTAAGTAGTTTGCTTAGGGTGACTTGAATTTGTTTCAGAGTTGGAATGAGATTCTTTGAATCTCACTGTATTGCTTGCATTGCACTGAGGGAGTTTGTGAAGATCAAACTATGGGTTAATTTTTGGTGTCATATATAGTCTATTGCTGACCTCACTGCTTGTAGTTCAGCTGTGAAGATGCTACATTCTGTTGGGAAAATTTGGGTTATTGTAGTATCACAGAAAACTGCTGCTGTGCCTACTTTTGTATCAGTTTTTGATTCATCTGTATATATTTGCATATAGTGTGGATATTTCTCCAGATAGGCAGCATGTAGTTGTTGAAAGCTGTTTCCTGGTAGGGAGTATCTTCCCCACTTATGGAAGTAGGTATCATAGACTGGTGATATTGTATCCCATGGAGGTCTTGGTGTTATGTACGACAGCTAGTTTTTGAAATCCTGAAAACAAATTGGAAGTAGCTCCATGATGCATATGTTTGCTGGTTTGTTTGCTGTTGGATGTATTCTGTACATATCTTCCCATATTGGTATATATAATGTTTTGGAATGATTGTGCATTCCAAATCACAGGATGATTTGGAATGCACTTTATTTTAGCTGCATATGATAAGAGTAGTACTTGTCTTCTGAGATGGAGTGGTAGTTCATAGGCTTTAGCATAGAGACTTTGAAACGGAGAAGTACGATATGCTCCTAGGGCTATGCATAATGCGTTATAGTGTACAGGGTCTAACCCAGTGTGTGACCTCCAGAGGGGTTGTGGAATAAATTAAAGGGATTGTGGCAATTTTTAAATAAAATTATTTTTTGTGTACATAAAAGCTAAAAAAACCTGCTGTTAAAATTACTTTTTTTTTTTTTTTCAATACTACAGATGTAGAAACCTTACAACTCGAAGTCTGAGATACGAATGAACCCTACTGCCACTCTTTATTTTGTTAGGGTGATGTTCTTTTTTATTGTCCGCTTTGTGAATATGCCTTAATTTGCTCTCTGGCTATGGACACACACAGAAAGCAGCTGACTAGTGTGACTTCTCAGTACACTTACTAAACAGTAATCCTTTTAGATCTTAATTTGTGTTTCCTACAGCACAAATTCTCAAATTGCCTAAAGGCTACAGGTGCAAATATGTGGTGGCAGTAAATATTTTATATAGCAAGTCTGTGGCACGCACGCTTTATTCTGCTTTGTAATTCGGTGCTTTCATGTCAACGTGGATGTGTTTTTCATTCTGCTACTTTTTATATTGCACATGTCATTGTTATTATCATTGTTTTTAAGAACAAAAAAAAAATATTTTTCCATGGACATTTGGGTAATTAGAACACAAAATGGCCGAGGATTGATAACAATAATGTTCCTATAGGTACTTCAGAAGGTAATAAGGTAAGAAATATATCATGTGACATTTTGGACATAATGTTATTTCAAGGTGCAACCACCAATTTCTGGTAGAGAGCCATCATATTCCAAATCAAAAGAAATGAAAAAGAATAGAAAATATGAAGAGGAATTTATTAAGTATGGCTTTACTTACAGTATTGTTGATGATGAGCAACGTCCTGTGTGCATAAATATGTTACGAAAAAGTGGCTAAAGAAAGCATGAAACATATCAAATTAAAAAGGCACTTACATACGAAACATCCAGAGCTAATGGAAAAAACTGAATCCCTTTTCAAAAGACGTGCAGATGTCATACAAGGTCTGAAATCTTTCAAGAAGAAACATACAGCAGTTCCTTGTAAAGCTTCAAGAGCATCGTTGGAAGTTTCATATTTAATAGGAAAAAATTTGTAATCACGTACTATTGCTGAATCTCTTGTTCTCCCTGCGAAGTTTTTAAAGATACAGTAAGTGTGATCAGCTTTATTAAAAGTAGAAGTTTAAATAGCAGACTTTTCACTATATTTCGCAACGAAATGGGATCTGCTTATGAAACACTTCTTTTATATACGATAGAGGTGGTTGTCCAGTGGTAAAGTGTTGTGACATCTTTTTGACCTCAAACATGAAGTTTTATTGTTTTTATCGGATGGCAATCAGAATCTTGCTCAACTGTTTATAAATCAAAAATGGCTTGGAAAACTTAGTTGCCCTGTTGATATATTTGAAAAACTTAATGATTTAAATTTAAGTCTTCAAGGACAGGGAACAAATATGTTAATACTCAGTGATAAAATAGAAGCCTTCAAAAAGAAGCTTAATCTTTGAAAAACTGAATTTGAGCATAATAAATACTGAAATGTTCCCATGTTTTTCTGATTTTGTTAATAATATTAACATTTTACAATTTAAGGATATCATTGCCACTTATCTAACAATGTTAATTAAGAATTTTTCCAAACGATTTAATGTATCTCCAGAAAAAAAAATAAAATAAAAAATAAGTTATATTGGATTCGTGATCCCTTTGCTTTGGAAATTTCTTCATGTCCCGAAATTTCCATTCATTGCTACCTTTCGGGTTTAGATATTTATGTGAGGTTTGTTTCTCAAAATTAACAGCTATAAAAAAGAACAAAACAGCACTCCAGACTTGATCCAGAAGATGACATGAGAGTAGTAATTTCAAATATTGTGTCCGAATATATGGATCAAATATTATCGGTTATCCGGGCTCATCCTTCTCGTCAATTGTTTTGTTTTGTAATCATTCGTTTTTTCTTATTGTTGTAATCTTAATTGAAGAATAAGAATTTGATTTGTTGTTTTTACTGTACTCAATTAAAATATTAAACAATTATTTTAATGTGTAAATTAAAATGGAAACAATTTTTTTATTCCTTTCTCGGTAGTCAAATAACATTTTTCTACTACATAATTTATAAAATGCTATTTTTCCTCGCTAAAAATCTGGTCATCCTACCTTGGGTTTTACATTGAGGGGTCACATCAAATTTTTATTCAATAAAGGGGGTCACGAGCGAAATAAGTTTGCATGCCACTGGTCTAACCATCTTAAAGCACTTGGTCTTGCACTTGGTAAACTGGTGCCCCATAATCAAGTCTGGATCTTATCAAGGTTTTATATAGATGTAACAAAGTGTACTTGCCTGCATTCCACTTTGTTGCTGATATAACTCTCAGAATATTTAATTTCTTTAGACAGTTCGTTCTAAGACGTTTTATATGACCTAAAAAGGTCAGTTTCTTATCAAGGGTTAATCAAAGAAAAATTGTGCTGGATGTTATTGGGATTAGTTGTTCTCCTAGCTTTAGTTTTGGGTCTGGGTGTAAGTTTCTTTTCAAACAAAAGTGTATATCTACTGTCTTTTGCTTAGAGAGTCGAACGCCATTATTCTGGGACCATGCTATTACTTTATTAATTGTTGATTGCAGTTGCTGCTCTATTGTTCGCATATTTTGCAAGTGACAAGAAATGGTGAAATAGTCTACATAAAGTGCCGCATCTACAGTATTCAGTATTGGTTTAACTATTGAGTTGATTTTTATGACAAACAGGGTAGCACCGAGTACTGATCCCTGTGGTACTCCTTCTTGCACAAAGATCTACAATGGTGTGGTTAATATCCTAACTTGGAAAGTTTGTTTTTGCAAAAAATTTCAGATATATATTGGGTGATGTCCTCTGATTCCAAAGTTATGAACGTGTCTAAGTATTCCATATCGCCATGATGTGTCATACGTCTTTTCTGTATCAAAACATATCATTACTAATTGTTGTTTTCTTATATTGTTTTCTGCTTTTATCATTAAGTCTAAAGTGGACTTGATTTTGTTGAAACCACACTGGGTTGAGTTTATTAGGTTATGGGTTTCTAAGAACCACATTAGTTGGGCATTTACCATCTTTCCAAATATTTTAAGGCTATGGGGCAATAGTGATTTGGGTTTGTGGGATCTTTATCTGGTTTTGGAAATTTTAAGATTATTGCATGATGCCATTGATTTGGAAAGAAATTTTCTAGGTATATCGTGTTACATAAGAGGAGCAATGATATCAAAGATTTCTCATCTAATTGTTGCACCATCATGTATAATATTTCATCTGGACCTGCTGCACTTTGCTTCGTCTGTGAAATGGCTTTATGAAGTTTTCTGAGAGTGAATGTTTTTTTTAAGAAAACCCCAAACACGAGAGGTATTAGAACCTATAGTACTTGGTACCTTGCTTGGGTTGGAGGTTGAGAAGACGAAAGAAGATATTTGTTGATATTAGACTTGAACTTCTGTACACTGTGATTTTCAGGAAATACGTAAGAAGGAAGGTTTTTCCAGAAAACAGCAGTTGAATGAATAAACGAGGAAGATGAAAAGTTGGTTCTGTGAGTTTGAAGTTGGACAGTAAATGGATGTTGGCAGCACGTGTTCGGACTGTTTTGAAAGAGAGAGCAGGAATTATAGAATCCAATTCAGAAGAACAGTGCCCATGGAAGTATCTATAGAAAAGGCATGTAGCAGAAACAGTATGTCTATGAGACAGCAAGTGGAGAGACTTTGTTAAAGAGGAGTCATTATTTACCCTAACTGTCCTCTTTTGAATGGAATCTAGAAGCCTGAGAGGAGTTTTTGGGGCACCACCCCAGATGTGGGAACAATATTCCATGGTAGTGCGGATTTGCGATTTATACAGAGTGAACAGCTGTTTGGAAGAAAAGTAACACCGACAGCGAAAGAGAAAACCAAGTTTTTTAAATCCAGAGGAAGCATTACTTGTAATGTGCTTGTGACAAGAGGGATTAGAAGTCAGGGTAATCCCCAAAAGAGATATACCAACTTGCCTAGAAATTGGAATGTCATCAAAGGTAAGCATAGGAGCAGAAGAATGCTTTTTGCAAGATATAAGACAAGACTGAGTTTTAGAAGGATTGAAATCAACTAAGTTGCCTTTGCCCCACTGGAGAATTACCTGGAGCTTGGCATTTAAGGAATTGGTAGCAGATATTTGAGAAGTTGAAGCTGATTGAGCAGGGCAACGTTTCTCAAAATGGAATGCAATGTGCTATCATCAGCAAAACAATGGATAGGATTTCCAGTCAATGGAAGAAGGTCATTAATATACAAGAGGAAAAGAGTGGGGGAAAGAACCTTGGGGGACACCAGCATTAGTGGAGAAGTTAGAAGACAGAGAGCCATCTACCATCACCCTAAGTGAGCGATCAGAGAGAAAACTGGATAACCAATTACTAAAAACAGTTGGCAAACCATAAGATGGAAGCTTGTTTAGAAGACCTTTATGCCAAACATGATCGAAAGGTTTTTGAGATGTCAAGAGCAACTGCTTGTGTTTCCCTGAAATATTTTCCATTGAATTTGTCCATAAATAGATAACATAAGCCAGAATATCACCAGTGGATTGACACTGTTGGAATCCATACTGGATTCCATCAGTGTCTTCGTTGATCAGACGAAAGGTTTCTAGGTAGTTTAACAGTTGGCGGTTAATTGATTTCTCCATTACTATAGAAAGAGTAGAAGTAATTGTAATGGGACAATAACTGGATTGGATAGGAGGGATTTGTCTCCCTTTTTAGAAACTGGCAAATTTCCACGCAGAAGAAAAAACACCTTTGGAATAAGAATGTGAAAAAGGTGGCAAAGAATAGGAATAAGTTAAGGAGCACAGGTTTTCAGAACAAGTGGAGAAATACCATCATGACCTGGAGCTTTCTTAGCATCAAGATTCATCAAAATCCTTCTGACATCCTTTTGACGGAAGACCACAGGAGACATTGAATGGAGTGTGTTGGAAATGGTGGGAGGTGTTTTACCAAGATCATTAATACATGAGTTGGAAGAAAAATGAGATGCTAGCAAGTCAGCTTTATCCTTGGCTGAAGTGACAACAGAACAATCTGGTTTTGACAGAGGTGGGAGAAAGATGGGCAAAAGTTGTGGCCAACAGCTTTGGCAAGAGACCAGAATGCTTGGCTACCATTAGGGCAAGAAGCAAGTTTTTTATTCTTAGCCTGTTCAAAATCTAGTTTGGACAGATTAATAACTGCTTTACAATTGTTGTGAGCTTTGGTGTAGGCAAAAAATGAAACTGAAGAATTGGAAACAAGCGAATTACGATATGCAATGTTCTCCTCCTCAACAGCCTTAGCACATTTATTGAAAAACCAAGGTTTAGATAAAGGACGAGATTTTAAAGTGGAGTGTGGAATAAAGGATTCCATTCCTACAAGAATAATTTCACTGACATGATCTGGGCAAACTTTGACATTAGAAGTTTTGAAACAGTAATCCAAGGAAAAGAAGAAAAGAAATCATGCAGGTGATCCCATTTTGCATTATTGTAATGCCAAACAACACGATATTGGGAATAGCCATGAGATAAAGGCTCCATTGGAGAAGAGACAATCACCAAGTTATGACCTGAGGTGCCTAAAGGACCACTCACTCACTTCAACCGTGTACTTAGAAGGGTTGTTTGTGAGAAAAATATCAAGTGTGTTGGCTGTGTGGTTAGGATTGTCCAGTAGTCTTGTAGGTAAATGAACAGTCTGTACAAGGTCATTAGTAATTGCAAAAGCCTCAGCATCTCGACCAGCTGGGTCAGTGTGACTAGAAAACGGAAGCCAGCTGGAGTTGTGAACATTAAAATCACCAAGGAAAATTATCTCACTGTTAGGAAAGTTGAACTGGAGAAAGTCAAGTTGCAAAGAGAGGAAGTCAAAGAAGTCCAAGTGATTAGTGGAGTTGGGAGAACGGCTGGGAGACAACACATGAATTTGACACAATGAGGTAGAGAGATTTTAAGCCAGAGAAGATCAAAGAGAGGGGATTCCAAATTGCCAAGTCTCTGACAGGGAATATCAGAACGGACATATGCACAAGTACCACTTGTGAGGCGAAAGGAATCATACAGTGAATAATTTGGGCAACTGAGATGAGCAGTAGTTGAATCAACCGATAGCAGATTCTGTCAGAAAAAGTACATGGGGTTTGGCAGACTGCAAGTGGAAATGGACATCGTTGAGATTAGAATTGAGACCACGTATATTTGTGAAATGAACTAGGAAGTGTAACAGGATTCATTGCTTTTAGAAGAATGGAGAAATTCAATTTAAGTGTTTCAGCATCTGCTTTAAATTTTAGGAAAGCTGTTTCATAAGAGTTGCTACCTAATATTTTTTCAAAGGTTCTGCCCAGAGCAGTGGTTCCCAAATGAAAACGTTTGTGGACCATATATATATATATGTGTGTGTGTGTGTTTCTCTTTTTAATAGGCCATGCTGGATTAAGATAACCTAGTTGGGCTAACTTGATTACCAGATTCGGACACACAATAATACTTATGTCAAAGTGCCATTAAAAAAAGAGAAAAAAACACATACACTCACACATATATATACAGGCACGTATAATGTCCAATTGGCATAATTACAATGGCATTAACATTGCACATAAGTATTCATTAAACTATAAGGTAAAATCTAACCGATTATGCATACTAATAATATATATATATATATATATATATATATATATACAAAGGGTACTAGGAAAGTTTTGCAATATGACGCAACAATGAATCACAGGAAGCTGCTTGTTGCTGCATGTTGAGACATGTTCATACGTGCATAGTAGCCGCCGCGCCAAGTCGATGGGCTCAGTTATTCATTAGTAGTGAGAGTGTAAAGTGCTTGCGATGGCATCGTGGTCACGAAATGAGATAAGGACAGTTTTGCGGTATAATTTCGTGTGTGGTTTAACCATAGACCAGTGCTTAGAAGAAATGACTCTTGCACTAGATGATGATTGTCCACATCGTACAACGATATTCAGGTGGTATAGAGAATTCCAAAGGGGAAATTTCACTCTGGAGGATTCTGAGAGGCCGGGAAGGCCACGAACGTCAGTTACGGAGGAAAACGTTACTGCTGTGAGGAAAATGCTTGACGAAAACAGGCGAGTGACCTACCAACAGATAGAGGATACTTTGGGCCTAAATGCACCAGCAATTCGTTCGATTCTGCAAGATCATTTGCACGTGAAGAAACTTTGTTCTCTCTGGGTGCCGCATCAACTGACTGAAGAGCAGATGACACGACGTGTGACTTGGTGCCGGGAGATGTTAAAAAAGTTTGATAAGGGACAATCTCGGTATGTGAACAACATCGTGACAGGTGACGAGACTTGGCTGTACTATTACGATCTGCCGACCAAGGCTCAAAACAAAGTTTGGGTCTTTGATGATGACGACACACCCGTAATTGTCAGAAAATCCCGATCTGTAAAGAAGAAAATGATAGCTGTATTTTTCAAATCGAGTGGAATTGTGGAACGTGTCGTTTTGGACACGCAGAAGACACTCACAGCTAAATGGTATACTGAACAATGCCTGCCTAAAGTCATTGGATCTATGAAGAACCTGCGGCCAAAGTTAAGAATGGACACCTGGTACCTCCCATCACGATAATGCTAGAGCTCACCGCGCCAAAGCCTGCACCGAATATTTGACCACGACAGGACTGAAACTTCTCGAGCACCCTCCCTACAGTCCAGACCTTGCTCCCTGCGACTTTGCACTGTTCCCGCATGTGAAAATGAAGCTAAAGGGGAGGCGGTTTTCCAGTGATGAGGACCTTCTACGGGCTTGGGACAACAAGTGTGCTTTACTCCCTAGTGAAACTTGGCAGAACTGGTTTAAAGATTGGTTTCGGAGGATGGAGAGGTGTATTGAATGTAGAGAAATTACTTTGAAAAAATTAAATAAACAAAGCTGTATTGCAAAACTTTCCTAGTACCCTTTGTATATATATTATGAAATCAATAGGAATCATCTTTATTTTTCATATAGGATGCTTCTTTTCCAACCAACTCTCCTAGTCCAAAGCACTAACAATTCTTTGTGAAGGCGTTATAAATTTTATAAAAAATGTGAAGCATCTTTCTCACCATCAGAACAGTGGTGTTCCCGATCCCTCGGTCTCAATATTGAGCGCTCAACCCAACTTCTGTCTACAAACACCATACCTCTGCCAGCAAGGAAAACATTACGTACGTTGACATTGAAATTAAAATTTAAAGGTCTAAAAAGCTTAATGAATATGGAGCGATTATTCTCTTCATTCCTCAATCAATTCCTTAATGCCTTTAAATATTCTTCCACTCAGATTTCTCTAAGAACAGAAATAAATGAATTAACTAGAAGATTCACAAATGCGGGTTACGCCCTAACTTATATAAATAAAGTTAAAGCATTAGCACGTGGAAAAATAAATAACAACCTCACAACAAACGTTGCACAAAAATCCGACAAGGCCAAAATACATTTAATTACCATTTCATACATTGCGTATCGGTACAATAAACTTAACCAAATATGCATGAAAATTATAGCAAAACCCATGAATAAATTATACACATTCTTTATAAATCGACCTTCGAACATTACATTCCAATCACAGCATGACCTCATATACAGCATCCCATGTAAAAATTGTGACGCTGTTTATGTAGAATCTACCATGGGTGTGGTACAGCTTCGAGCAAAACAACACGAAGCTTCGGTTCGGGCGGGTCGTTCAAATGCATCGGAACTTTCGTTTCACGCAATAAATGAAGGACATTCATTTGGGTTTAATGAAACAAAATAATAAATATTCAACATAACTACCACAAACTACTTATTGAAGAAACCCTAGAGATGAAGTTATGTGAAAATTCAATCAATATCCATAGTCCATTCTTATTATCTGACGATTGGTAACTTATGTGCATGCGTGAAGAACAAACATTACAACATAAGACAAAAGTTTTGGATTAATTGTGTGTTGCTCTTATTCCTGTGAACATGCTGCTTCGAAAAGTTTTAGTTCGACTTAAGGAATGAAGAGAATAATCGCGCCATATTCATTAAGCTTTTTAGATTATTCTTTTCCAACCAACTCTCCTAGTCCAACGCACTAACAATTCTTTGTGAAGGCGTTATAAATTTTATAAAAAATGTGAAGCATCTATATTTTCACATTTTATAAAAAATGTGAATATAATGATTAAATTTTAATTTTAATGTCAACCTACATAATGTTTTCCTTGCTGGCAGAGGTATGGTGTTTGTAGACAGAAGTTAGGTTGAGCGCTCAATACTGAGAGGGCTGGAACACTACTGTTCTGACAGTGGAGATGTTTCACATTTTTTATAAAATTTATATTGCCTTCACAAAGAATTGTTAGCACATTGGGCTAGGAGAGTTGGTTGGAAAAGAAGCATCCTATATCAAAAATAAAGGTAATCCCTGTTGATTTCATAATATAATAGAGTACAGCAGGCCCCCATTATAATGCGGTTTGCTTTGCGCTGATTCGCTATAATGCTGTTCTTATATTATAACCCATATCTGACTATAATGCTCTTTTGCAGATTGCATTTTTGGCATATTTAAGGAAATCGTTTCATTTGATGGAGTCGACAGCTTGAAAATGAATAGCAAAACGGCATTAAAACGTTTCCCACGCCGACTTCAGAAATTTTCCCATGCTCAATGAAATTTTCTCGCACGCTAATTTAATTGCAGTACAGTCACTTGTTACGTAGTTCCCAGATCAACATTTTAAAAAATGATCAAGTATATTGCTTGAAATAGTTGCATTATATGCATTTATCCGAAGTCTAGTCATCACTCAGTACAGTATTAGACATCGTGACGGACAGTTTACTTGAACATTGTATCGTAATTAATGCAACCAATGCAGTTACATTTTCAAAGAGTTAATAATGACCAATAAGAATGAAAAAGCAACAACGTCTGGGCGCAGTACGAAGACTATAAATTTAAGAAAAATACTACTGAAATTAAAAATTAAATTAGACGTTTTGAATCAAATCGATTCCAGTCAAAGACAAGCGGATGTGTGCCATAATTTAGGACTTGCAAGTTTAACTGTAAGAACAATTAAAAAAAAATAAAGAATTAATTTTAGCAGCAGGAAAGATAGCTGTTCCACTGCAAGCAACTAGGGCTAGGCCGGCTATTAGGATTGAAATGGAAAAGACTTTAACTAATTTTATTGAAGATAATGTCCAATGCAGAATTCAGTTAAGTTAAATATTATAAAAAAAAAAAAAAAAAAAAGAGAGAGAGAGAGAGATTAGCCAATATGATGATCTGAAGAAAACTCACCTAAAAAAAAAAAAAAAAATGTGGAACCATTTAAAACTGGTAAAGGCTGGTTGAATATATTTAAAATCTAGGGAGAAGCAGCAAGTGCAGATCAAGGAGCCGAAACTTTCAAAAAAGAACTTGTTAAAATTATTGAAGAGGATATGTGTGTTATACTTCTCAACAAGTTTATAACATAGATGAAGCAGGACTTTTGTGGAAACGAGTGCATAAAAGAAGTTTCATATTGAAAGAAGCAAAAAACATGCCAGGTTTCAAAGCAGCGAAGGATCAGATGACTTTATTGTTGGGTGGTAACGCTGCGGGAGATTTAAAATTAATACCCCTTTTAGTTTATTTAGAAGAGGGCCAAAGTTCAACCCAAAATCGACACATTTTTCATGATTAAATTCATCAATTTAGATCAATTTAATTCATGATTTTAATTGGAATTTTAAGTTTAATTTTGATACATAAATAATTACCACATAATTATATACATATGTAATGCAGAATATTTTATATGTACAAATATTTCAATATTAAATATTTCGACCGACATTTGTGCATCTTTTCACTACCGTTTATTATTGATTAGGAAATATCCTATGGCACCGACCACAACTTACAAATACATATGTTATCTTATGGGAATGCGGAGCTCGCTTAGCGCAGATTCACTTAGTGCTCTGTTTTTCCGGAACGAATTATCAGCGTTAGGCAGGGGTCACCTGGATAGGAATTATAGGGCACTTAATAGCTCTCTATTATCAAATATATATATATGTGTATATTACATGCAGATCTTGAAGGCGCACAATTCATGAAATGGGCAAGAAACTACACGTTTCATGAATTGTACATCGCTCTTACATAATTCCCGAAATGTGAGGGACCAGCACACTTCATGAATTGCATATATGTATTTCTGCACAATTCATGAATTGTGCATCGTTATACACCACAAATCGCTGCCATTTTCCTGGTCAGATGAAGTACATCAAGTCTCCTTGCAGTTCATAACAACATCATTACCAAGTTCCTACTCTGACATAGTAAGTATTAACTCTGTGTTGTTATTATAATGTCATTAGATCTTGCCTAACTGTTATTTCCAAATGAAAACATGTAAACTCCAAATAATTAATATTTTAGTACTTTTTATAGATCACAGAGGTTAGTTGCACATAAAGACATCAGTAAATTTAGATTCCAATAATGTGTTTTGAGTGGCATAAATGGCAAGGGCAAGGTTTTCTAAACTCAATATCGCAGGTTCATGCCACGGTGCAGATAACTATTAACATTTTTTTATTATATTTATTTGTATTTTTATTGTATTAATCATTTTCCCAAACATTTTATTTTGAGCTATTCATTATATATTGTTTAGATTTTATCTTCAAATGTCATGTGGGAGGGATTTACCTCTAAAACTATTCCCTTGTTTACCGTATTGCTAACCATAATATAAACGTGCAGTTTCAGCTTTGATGCGCCGCAAGCCACCACAAAATCCAAAAGTTGAAAAGTATTCTTAAGATGTCCTTCCTTTTTAGCCATATAACTGAATTACTTTTGTTCCTTCATAATCGTACCAATAAAAAATTTTAATATAAATTTAACTGAGAATGTTATTTATTTTTGTACCTATTCGTAAAAGATCCGATATCTATTTGTAAGTTAAAAACAAATTTTTAATTTGATTACTTTTCAGATCCACAAAAAAATGAGTGATATGCATGAATATCGCAAGAATGTTGTTAGAAAATGTGATACTGTATGGAGCCCAGAATTCAAAAGACATGTCATAAACATTCTAAATGATAAAAAAGCTGGCGTGAAAAGAAGTAGACAAGAATATCATCTAGAAGTAAGTATGCTATGTGAAATTTAGCAGGTGTGACGAATGTAGTGACCAAAAAAGATGGTAGATTCATGGCAACAAAAGAATCTGCTATTTCAATCATTCATGATATTCATCCGTCTACTAGGCACAAAGGCGAGGCAAAAACTCATAAAATAGTAACGGAGAACTATATCAACATCCCGAGACGAATTGTTTCTGAATTCATAAAACAATGAATTCAGAAACCTATTACCGTTAGTGATATGAATCAAAGGGGCCAGGTGGATCTTGTTGACTTCCAAAGTTTACCAGATGGGAATTACAGATTCATTATGCACTATCAACAGCCTCTAAACAAAGTTTCATTTGCTTCGAGCGATGGTCTCAAAAACTGCAAAGGAAGTGGCTC
This sequence comes from Mastigoproctus giganteus, assembly GCF_048544385.1. Lineage (NCBI taxonomy): Eukaryota > Metazoa > Arthropoda > Arachnida > Uropygi > Thelyphonidae > Mastigoproctus > Mastigoproctus giganteus. Next base: position 129,002,158 of record NC_143578.1, read on the forward strand.
AGCATTTATTACCGTATTTCCCCATGTATAAGATGCACCTTTTTTTGAAAAATTTGGGGTCAAAAAACTGGGTGCGTCTTATACAGTGGTTGTAGATTCTTTTACTTGCATTTCCTGCTTTTTCGTGCTTGTTGTCGCTGTGCTCATTGTTTCGCACTTGTTACCGGTATATTAGGTTACGTTTTGCCACGTTCTGCCCAGAAATGGCTCAGAAAAGATTTTCGTACAGTGCTGAATTCAAGTTATAAGGAGTTGTATGAATTTTATGATGAATAAAACTTGAGTTCAATAACTTTATGTAATTACATTATTTATTTTATATTTTTTTTTCAAATTTCGGGCCCCAAAATTAAGGTGCGTCTTATACATGGGGAAATACGGTAAGTATTTTTCTAGAGTATGGTGCTCCACATATTTTGCAATCAGATAATGGGAGGGAATTTACAGCTGAAATAATCAGAGAACTCTCTGTTCTTTGTCCAGGTTTAGTTTTTGTGAATGGATGATCCAGAAACCTACAGAGCCAAGGATCAGTGGAAAGGAGCAATGCAACACTTAAAGATTTTCTAGTTGCTTGGATGAGAGATAATAAGTCCTGTAATTGGTTTTGGGAGGGAATTTACAGCTGAAATAATCAGAGAACTCTCTGTTCTTTGTCCAGGTTTAGTTTTTGTGAATGGATGATCCAGAAACCTACAGAGCCAAGGATCAGTGGAAAGGAGCAATGCAACACTTAAAGATTTTCTAGTTGCTTGGATGAGAGATAATAAGTCCTGTAATTGGAGTCTAGGAATAAAGTTTGTACAGTGGAATATAAATACCACATACCATGAAACTATTAAAATGGAGCCATAATTATAAACCTCTGTTTGGAGTGAAACCCAAACTGGGACTTGGTACAAACCTTCCAATAGAATTCCTAAATAAAATTCAGCCAGGAATTGATGAAGACAGTTTCATGGAAATGTTAACTCACCCTGAGAGTAATATAGTTAAAGTACTAACTCCACAATAGAAGAAGAATTCATATACTGACTTAGATTGTGAAGAAGATACCAAATTACATCAACTCATTGGACAATATGCTGTGGTGTCTGAAGAACTTAAGCCAAATGACAATGAACGATACAAGAAAGTCAAGAACTCGCTTTAGAAGAAACTAAAGAAGGTGAAGAAACAACCGTTGATGATTCTCTAGGTAATCAACGTTTAGCTGTTCCATAAACTTTAATAAAGGATGGAGATATTGATGTAGATGACCATCCAGCGATTAAATTAAGGAAGGTTGCAAGTCAAAACATGGAACGTGTTGCTACAAAAATGGTTCTAAAAACAAATAAGAAACTGAAAGAAGGGGAATTTGGAGATTGTGTAAATGTTTTTGTAGCCACTTTTGATCTTGGATGAGGAGACCCTGCAAACCTGATTGTTGTTGTTCTTGACATTAAAGAGAGAAAATACAGAATTGGCACCAAAGGTGGAGTCATTGAAAACTGGCTTCAGAGGAATTGTTTTGAAAGAGTTAGTTATGAGGGATTATCTATATCTATAAGTGAGATACCAACTATGGAACTTGGTATCAGAGCTCTGGTTCGCAAACTTTCCGTTGGTAGTGGACAAGGATTCGAAAGATGCTGTTGTAAAGTACGTGTGCAAGTAGGAAATGCAAATGTTTTAAAAATCAAGTTCTTTTCAATTCTTAATACCATACAAATAAATCTTGTGAAAATCATTGAGGGTTTTCTTTCAAAGAAAAATTATATAACGATACCAGCAATGTTTCATTGTAGGTTCATTATGTTTTTTTGTAATTGTCATGAAAATTGACAACATGAATAGACATATATGTCATCTTAGTTTATGTAATTGTCATGAAAATCAACTATTATGTAAGAATGAATAAAAAAAAAAAAAATATATATATATATATATATGCATATGTTTCTCTCGGTGAGTATAACAGGGGATATCAAAAAGTTTCTACGCTGACCTCCTGTTCTTTGCCACCTTTTTCACTTTCTTATTCCAAAGGTGTTTTTTTCTGCTGCTTGGAAATTTGCTCATATCCAGCCAGTTCTTAAAAAGGGTGACAAATCCTTCCCATACAATTATCGTCCCATTGCAATTACTTCTACTCTTTCTCAAGTAATGGAGAAATCAATTAACTGCCAACTCTTAAACTACCAAGAAACCTTCCGTCTGATCAACGATCGCCAGTATGGATTCCATCAGTGTAGATCCACTGGTGATATTCTGGCTTTTATGTTACTCATTTATGGACAAATTCAATGGAAAAGTTTGGTGAAACACAAGCAGTTGCTGACATCTCAAAGGCTTTTGATCGAAGGGAATAAAGGTCTTCTAAACAAGCTTCCATCTTATGGTTTGCCAACTGTTTTTTGTAATTGGTTATCCAGTTTTCTCTCTGATCGCTCACTGAGGGGTGATGGTAGATGGCTCTCTGTCTTCTAACTTCTCCAAGGTTCAGTTCTTTTCCCCACTCTTTTCCTCTTTTATATTAATGACCTTCTCCCACTGACTAGAAATCTTATCCATAGCTTTGCCAATGATAGCACATTGCATTCCACTTTCCATTTTGAGAAACCTTGCCCTGCCCAATCAGCTTCAACTTCTCGAATATCCACTACCAATTCTTTAAATGCCGATCTCCAGGTAATTCTCCAGTGGGGCAAAGGCAATTTAGTTGATTTCAATCCGTCTAAAACTCGGTCATGTCTTATATCTCGCAAAAAGGATTCTGCTCCAATGCTTATCTTTGGTGACACTCCGATTCCTATTCAAATTGATATACAGTGAAACTTCTCCTAACGGACACCTCTCGTTAACGGACACCTCTCGTTAACGGACATCTCTCTACAACGGACATTTTCAAATTCCCCAACTCACCTCCATTGGTTTTAACGTGTTTGCAGCTTCTGTGTAGCAGACATTCTCTGTAACAGACGCGGACAGGCAATCTGCACTGTTTCGTTTAGATTAGCACTTAATTTGATCTCCCCATAACGGACAGCGGGCGAGCTTACGGCCCTTTTTCTAGGAACTTTTCTTCCACGTATTGCCTCAATCGTGCGTTTATTTCCTATTTCCGATTCTCTGAATTTTATCAACGTTTGCGTCGCGGTTCTAAACCCTTTTTCAAGAATTTTAAGGCACATGTAAAACTTCTGATGAATTCGGTGTGTGCAGGGGGGGGGGGGAGAATATGGTCGGCCTTTCGTCTTTTCGGGCCGACCGGGCTAGCCGAGTGGGTAAAGTACCTGCCCGGCAACCCAAAGGTCGCGGGTTTGATTCCCGCCTCAGGCTTGGATCAAAGTACTGCAAAAACCTTGGGAGGTGCAATATGGCCACAGAAGCCGATGCGCCAACAACTACCAAATCAAAAAAAAAAAAAAAAAAAATCGTCTTTTCGGTTTTGTTCAGCGTCGTGTGAAGTGCACAATGTCTTCTCGTAAACATTTAACTTTAAAAGATAAAGTCGAACTCATTAATGCGTATGATCGGCAAAAAAATAGTGTCCGCAATCTCGCTGCAAAATTCAAAATCGGGAAGATGCAGGTAAGCGACAACCTAAAGAGAAAAAATGAACTGCTCAAACAATTTTGGCAACACGGAAATGATCAGGTTCAAAAATCATTCCCGAAAACTGTTGGACTTCAAATTGACAATGTTACGTACGAGTGGTTTTGTCGCTAAAAAAAATTCCCATTAATGGGCCTATTATTAGGGAAAAGGCTTTGGAGGATGCGAAATCTATGGGAGTAAATGAGTTCAAAGCTTCTGTGGGATGGCTAGACAAGTTCAAAACTCGGCATAAAATTTCTTGGAAAACCATAAGTGGTGAAGGTGGATCTGTTGATACTGGGGTTGTAACAGAGTGGACCGTCAAATTGGAAGATTTATGTCGTGATTTTGAAGCTAAGGATATTTACAACTGTGACGAAACAGGGTTGTTTTTTAAGTTCTTCCTGAAAAAACAATGAATCTAAAAAATTAAAAGTGCCAGGGCAGAAAAATTTCTAAGGAACCCTTGACTGTACTATTGTGTACAAATATGCTGGAAGACTTTGAACTAGTGACGGTCGTGTTCCAAGCCGCTAAGTGGATTTTTCTTATTTATTGATTTGAAATTATTGTTTTTCTAAAACTTTTGATTTAAATTTAGTAGTATAACATTATTTTGTGATTTTTTGATTAATTTGGTGTATTTATTCTTTACTCGGCCTTGTAAAAGTATCGGCAAGGGTTTCCACGTGTTCGTAACTACCGCTACTGTTAGTAACTTTCCCGCCATTGTGATACCGTACTAGATATACCGTACTAGATAGCGTTAGTTGAACTTCGTTAGCAGTTAAATTGTACATTTAAATAAATACATATAACGACTTAGATTACAAACGTAATATAATTAATAACATAACATAATTAATTAATAAATTAATAGAATCATGACTCAGACCAGAGCAGCAAAGCAAAAGGCTCAAGCTAATGGAAGTGCTGTGGCTCAGAGCAGAACTGAGGGGGGCAGTTGTCCTCTGACTCACAGCCTTATAAAATGCACTGTTTGCTTGATGTTTGCAGAGCAATCAGGTACGGGACATGATACTGCCAAGGGGGATGTCTTTGTGTGTGCGTGATGCAAGGAGTGTATCGATATCAGGCAACAACTCGGCGTTCTTATGGGCCTATATGAGAGCTTGAAGGACAGGGTGGATGCCCTCGAAGAAACTAAATTGAGGGGCCCATCAAGCTTTCAGCTGCCCACATCAACGCCAGAGCTTGCACTTAGGCATCGCGTGACACAGAGACAACCCCCAAGGCAGAATGCGCTGGTCCCAAAGGAACTAGTAGTTGTTGGTGACTCTATTGTCAGGGAAATGGGGAACATGCTTTGTAAAAAAGATAGGTGGAACAGGACCAGGGTATGTCTGCCAGGGGCAAAGGTTGATGACGTTGTAGAGCGAATATCATCTTTTAAGGGCACAAAAGGTGATATAGTTGTACACGTTGGCACTAATAATATTAAGAGTAGGAGACAGGCAGAATTACTTAACAAGTACAGGTCACTGTTGAACAAAAGCCGAGAATTAGGGTTGAATTTGAAAGTGTCTGCAATTCTGCCCAGACACGATAGGAGGGAGTATATGATGAGAGCCTTGTCGATCAATTCGGCCCTGGAAAGATTGTGCAAGGCTCAAGGGGTAGAATTTTTTTCAGCCTGGACTGTACTTGTTAACAGGAGAGACTGCTTCTACAGGGATGGGATACACTTAAATAGAAAGGGTGCAAGAATATTTGCTGATGCTATCGAGGCAGTGTTAGGTGGGTCGGAAAACTGCTAGCTTGGGGGGAGACAAAGACCTATAGATTGACAGTAGCCACTGGCAGAGGTGAAAGAGATTCTTGCACTGCTTCTATTAGAATGAGCAGAAGCCTGAAAAACAAGATGCATGGTATTTCAGAGACTGCTGGGAGCCATTGCGGTACAAGTAAACACATGGGTTGTGTTAGGGTAGCTAAGAATAGAAACAGGTGCAGGTATACTTGCGTGTACACCAATGCTAGGAGTTTAGTAAATAAATTTGATGAATTTGAGGTATTGCTCAAAACATCGAAAGCAGATATTGTTGGGATATCAGAGACGTGGTGTCACACAGATATAAGGGATGCGGAACTGCAATTTGGGGAGTACAACGTCTACAGAAAGGATAGACAGGATAGGAAGGGGGGAGGTGTTATGCTATTAGTTAAGAAACACATAAAAACCAAGGAAGTGAAGCCAGTCGACATCGCTGGACAGTGCAGTGTGGAGTCAGTTTGGTGTGACATAAACATTGGGAGATCAAAATTGAGAGTAGGAGTGTGCTATAGGCCTAATGACTCTGATGAGTATAATAAGGAACTGTACAGGGAAATAGAGTGGGCCAGTAAATCAGGGTGTCTTATAATGGGAGATTTTAATTTCCCAGATATTGACTGGAATTTGGGGGCTGGTTACTCACACACTAGCAGGGCTTTTGTGGATTTATTGGATGATTGTTTTCTACATCAGCATGTTCGGGAGGCAACTAGAGGGAGTAATACTCTTGATTTGATTATCAGTAGTGATTCTTCATGCATTAAGAATCTGCCGATAAATGAACCACTAGGTGGCAGTGATCACAGTGTGCTGAAGTGGGATTTACTCAAAGAGGTAACTACCATTAGGGGTAAAGGGAAGGGTTATTGCTTCCGAAAAGGCGACTACGATGGACTGAGACAGTATTTAAATTCTATACAGTGGGACCAACTGATGATGTTACCAACAGCAAATTCAAAATGGGAAGCATTCAAAGAACTTATCTTGGAAGCTACTAGGCTTTAGATACCAACTAAGAAATATTGTTCAAGGTTTAGGCCAAAATGGAAGTCAGAAGAACTAATGAGGCATATGGCAGAGAAGAAAAATGCATGGGATACATACAAATTAACACATGACACAGAAGCCTATGATAGATACAAGTTGATATGCAACCAAGTTACAAAGGAGGTTAGGCGGGTGAAGGCAGATTACGAGAAATCCTTGGCAAGGGATGCAAAGAAAAACAGCAAAGAGTTCTTTACTTATGTAAACTCTAGAAGGAAGGGGATGAATCAGATTGGTCCACTTGATATTGATGGGTCAAGTGTTGATGATCCTGCTCAGGTAGCTAACAAACTAAATGAATATTTTGCATCGACATTCACACATGAGGAGTTATTCAGCAAGGGGAATGCCAGAGGTGTATTCAACTCTAGCAATAAGCTACAGAATCTTGAAATAACTGGGAGTAAAGTGGAGGAGAAACTGTTGAAGATAAACACAAGAAAGAGTTATTCAGCAAGGGGAATGCCAGAGGTGTATTCAACTCTAGCAATAAGCTACAGAATCTTGAAATAACTGGGAGTAAAGTGGAGGAGAAACTGTTGAAGATAAACACAAGAAAGGCACCCGGGGTGGATGGGATCTATCCAGTTATATCAAAGGAGGCAGCAAAGGAAGTAAGCAAACCCTTAGCCTTAATTATGAGAGCTTCCTTGGACTCAGGGGAGGTACCCATAGACTGGAAATATGCAAATGTGACCCCAATTCACAAAGGAGGATCAAAGGCTTACACAAATAATTATAGACCTGTGAGCTTAACTTCTGTTCCAGGAAAATTAATGGAGGCACTGGTTAAAGAAGCACTGCAGGATCATTTAGACAAGACTTCAGTTATAGCTCAGACACAGCATGGTTTTGTTAAGGGGAAGTCTTGCCTGACCAACTTGATTGGATACTATGATGCAGTCACAAAAGAACTGGATGCAGGGAATAACTTTGATATTATATACTTGGATCTTAGAAAGGCTTTTGATACTGTTGCACATGGAAGACTGCTACACAAATTGGAGCAGTGTGACATTGGAGGCAAATTGCTGCTATGGATAAAGGGGTGGTTGAGGGGGAGAAGACAGAGAGTGGTAATCAATGGACACTGCTCATCGTGGACTGATGTTATTAGTGGAGTCCCTCAGGGCTCAGTGTTGGGTCCATTATTGTTTTCTGTATTTATAAATGATATTGATGATGGTATATCGGGCTTAATGTCCAAGTTTGCAGACTATACAAAGGTTGGCAGGGTTGTCAAGGACACTACTGACACTATGCTGCTGCAACAGGATCTGGAAAGGTTGAGCAGATGGGCTGAGAGGTGGCAAATGAAGTTTAACATTGACAAATGTAAAGTACTACACATGGGAAACAGCAACCCCAGAGCAACGTATCAACTCTGTGGTACAACACTGACAGTGGTAGAGAATGAAAGGGACTTGGGGGTGGTTGTGCAGGCAGATATGAAGTTCTCTGAGCAGTGCAGACGGGCTGCAAGAGTAGCTCATGGAGTATTGTCAATGATATACAGGAATTTTTCCAGCAGGGATAAGGAGGTGATTATTCCATTGTATAAGGCGATGGTCAGGCCACACCTAGAGTACTGTATACAGGTCTGGAGGCCTCATTTCAAGAAGGATGTAGAGCTGCTGAACGAGTACAGAGAAGGGCAACAAGATTAGTGAATGGAACAAAGGGGTGCTCTTACGAAGAAAGGCTTAAGTTTTGCAAATTACAGTGTCTGGAGACCAGGCACCAGCGAGGTGATCTGATAGAGGTGTATAAAGCCTTGAATGGTTTAAGCATGCTCAATGCTGATGGGATTCTTCCTCTAGCTCAGAAAAATCACCTGAGAGGGCATAAATTCAAATTGAGGAAAGACAGATGTAGGATAGATGTGCGGAAATTTGCCTTTAGCCAGCGGGTGGTTGGTTGGTGGAACAGACTTCCATCCTTTGTGGTGGAGGTTGATAGCCTAAATAAGTTTAAGGCTCAGCTGGACAGGTATTTTGAACGAACAGAGGGGTGAAGTGGAAGTGGTTTTTTTTTTTTTTTATTTGGCTGATGCTGCATAAGCTTGCTTTCTTGCATCAAATGCCTCTACTAATGCTAATGCTAATGCTAACCTCTTGTTATAGGAAAACCACAAAATGCTCGTTGTTTCAAGGGCATAAAGTTGAATCTTGAATGTTGACGGGAAGTCTAATAAAAAAGTGTGGATGACACGAGATATCACGAGCGAATGGATAAGTCACTTTAACCAAAACATGATTCGTCAAAACAGAAAAATTATTCCTTTCATGGATAATGCGGGATCTCACCCGCACATTGAACTGTCCAACATTCAAATCATTTTTCTGCCACCAAACACATCTGCAGAGTATCAGCCCTTGAATCAACGGATAATAAAAAATTTTAAACTTCGTTACAGAAAACGTGTTTTAAGACATCTAATTGCAAACATGAACGATGTAACATGTGCGAGTGACCTTGCAAAGAAAATCAGCATCCTAGATGCGATTCAATGGATTTCCTCTTCAGTAAACGCAATTAGAAAACAAACTGTCGTGAACTGTTTTGTAAAGTCTGGCTTCTCAAACGCAAAAATTGAAGTTGTGAACAGCAATGTGTCGCACCAAGAAGAACAAGAACTTCAACATCTATTGATAATGTACGATATTTCCGCTACAAGTGACCCTGGCTACAAAGATATAGACTCAAACCTCACTACAGAAGATGGTGCTCTAGATATCAACGACATTATCATCGATATTTTTCAAGAAGTTCCTCAGGAGGATGAAGAAATGGAAGGAGGTCATTATGTCGAAGAACATATTAACGACGAACCACCGATGAAAATAGAAGAAGCGCTCATACAAATCAATCGTTTAAAAATGTTTTTCGCCGCTGAAGTATCTTACTGAAGGACTTTCGATGGTTTCTTCACTCCAAACAAATGTTGAAAACAAAATTATCAGCCGGAAGAAGGTGCAGAAGAAAATAAGTGATTACGGTATGTATTTTTCATAAGATAAAGTCATAATATGCATAGCACAATTGTATGTATATTATTTATAAAAATATTGTGCAAAATCTGTATATAATTTAATTTAATTTTACATTAAACGTTTAAAGATTTTTCTTTCTTTTTCTCCCTCAGACTTCTTGTTAGCGGACACTTCTCTCTAACGGACACATTTTCGTTCCCCATGGCTGTCCGTTAAAGGGAAGTTTCACTGTATCTCTTTTGGGGATTACCCTGACTTCTAATCTCTCTTGGCACAAGCACATTACAAATATTGCTTTCTCTGCATCTAAAAAACTTGGTTTTCTCTTTCGCTGTTACTTTTCTTCCAAACAGCTGTTCACTCTGTACAAATCACAAATCTGCCCTATCATGGAATATTGTGCCTACATCTGGGGCAGTGCCCCCAAAACCTCTCTCAGGCTCCTAGATTCCATTCAGAAGAGGGCAGTTAGGTTAATTAATGACTCCTCTCTAACAGAGTCTCTCCACTCACTGTCTCATAGACGTACTGCTTGTGCTGCATGCCTTTTCTACAGATACTTGGGCACTGTTCTTCTGAATTGGCTTCTTTAATTCCCGCTCTCTCTTTCAAAACAATCCGAACACGTGCCACCAACATCCATTTACTGTCCAACTTCAAACTCACAGAACCAACTTTTCATCTTCCTCGTTTATTCATTCAACTGCCGTTTTCTGGAACAACCTTCCTTCATACGTATTTCCTGAAAATTAGTCTACAGAAGTTCAAGTCTAATGTCAACAAATATCTTCTTTCATCTTCTCAACCTCCAACCCAAGAATGGTACTAAGTACTATAGGTTTTAATACCTTTTGTGTTTGGGGTTAAAAAAAAAAACAAAAAAAACACCAGTAGGAAGATGCCATTTTTAATATAAGTTGTCTACATATTCAATAACTAACATGTGAAATTTAATTCCCACAGGTGAATGAAAACAGGCGAATGATCGTACACCAGAGGTGGAGACCGGAATCTGAGGAAGGATGCTATGGTTGACAAAGTGGAGTATCGAGCAGTGATCAGTTCCTGCATTTGCAGGGTAAGAAAGCTCAGGAAATTGACAAATAAACAAAAGCTGTGTATGGGCAGAATTTTCCATCCTGTAAAAAAGTGGAAATGGGAGTTTCAGTATGTCTTTGACGAGCCAAGAGAAGGAAGGCCATCAACATCCACAGACAGTGAGACAGTTGGAAACATTGAGCAGCTGATGCTGAGTGACAGATGTGTGACAATTAATTTCATCGCAAATGCAGTGGGAATTAGTTATGGGTTTGCCCACAGCATTTTACATGACCATCTGCAAATGTTTAAGGTCTCTGCATGATAGGTTCCAAGGTTGCTGATGCTTTTGCAGAAGCATTGTCGAATGCAATGTTCTTGCCAACTGTTGGATTTGTGTAATATGGATGTTGAGAACTTTTTTAGGGTGAAACCATTCTATTGTCCTAACCTAGCACCATCAGACTTCTTCTTCTTGTTTCGAGAAATGAAGAAACCATTGCATGGAAGCTGCCTTGATTTGTCTCAGGAAGTCATCAATGAAGTGGAATCGTGGTTTCAGGTAAAAAGTGCAGACTTCTATGATCAAGGCATTAAACAACTGATCCATAGATGGGAGAAATGTGTTACTATACATGGAGAGTACATAGAAAAGGATTAAAGTTCCTGTGAAGTTCCACCTTTCTATTTAAGGGTATGAACTTTTGGTACCCCCTCATATATGAATGAACACTGGGTTTTCTGAAAAGAAAATTCAAAGTTTTATGTTTAAAACAACTCAACTCTTATTTTTACATAAATATATAATAATAACTTTATTTATCCATAGACCAGTTCCATGGGGGGGGTCTGCAAAACAGACCCCCTGGAATTGGTCTGAGCCCCCAGGGGTATGTTTGGGAAACAATGGCCTAGAGCATTTGCTATGTCTTCAGGCTAGATATATCTTGTCCTTTCCATTTTATAAAAGGGAGTGAAATTCTTTGATATTTGTTGATTATTTTATTTATTTTGTCCCAAACCTTCCGGTTGTCTGTTTTCCTAGTAATCGTTGATGTAAAATGGATCCAAGATTCTTTCTTACTGATCTTAGTAATGCATCTGACATTTGCCATTGCTTTTTTGAATTGTATCAAGTTGGTTTTGGTAGGGTATCTTCGGAACATATTCCATGCCTTGATATTCTACCATTTTGCTAGAATACATCATCGTTCCACTATGGCTTTGGATGTATGGGAAATTTTGATGAAGTTTTTGGTATTGTTAATTTTGCAGCTTGGAAGAGTTTATCAGTTACATTTTTCACTGCAGAGTCAATTAACCCATGTTGGAACTGTTGCTCTTCTAATACGGCTAGCTGTTTGTATCTTGCCCAGTTTGCCTTATCTAATCTCACTTTGGAGTTCTTTCCGGTTGACAAGGAGTTGGTCCTTTTTAAAGTAATTTTTACTGGATAACGATCACTAACCAGTGGATCATTATTAACTGAACACTCCAGTAGAGGGTATATTGATGGAGAGCATATAGAAAGGTCTATTGCTAGTTCCTGTGGATAGGCATATATATGTGGGTGTTCCATCATTTAAGAGTATATGGTTGAGTTTATCAAGTAGTTTTTCTAGATTTTGACCTCTTCTATCTATGTTTACATCTTTCCGGTTGACAAGGAGTTGGTCCTTTTTAAAGTAATTTTTACTGGATAACGATCACTAACCAGTGGATCATTATTAACTGAACACTCCAGTAGAGGGTATATTGATGGAGAGCATATAGAAAGGTCTATTGCTAGTTCCTGTGGATAGGCATATATATGTGGGTGTTCCATCATTTAAGAGTATATGGTTGAGTTTATCAAGTAGTTTTTCTAGATTTTGACCTCTTCTATCTATGTTTACATTTCCCCATTGAGGGTAGTAGCCATTTGTATCTCCCATGATACAGAAAGGAGGTGGTAGTTGAACTACCAGTTCTTCTAGTTCAGTATAACTTATATCTAGGCTCTCTGTTTTTGTCTTCCTTTTTTAGGGAAGTATGGTTTTTCAGTATCCATCTCTTCTGCAAAAATTTCTATTACTCTTCTTCTGGCTGATTCTTTTCTTCTACTTCCACGGTGTCTATTTTATTTCCATTTACTTTAGTGGTTCCATCTTGTTTTGTGGATTCTCTAGTTGGTGGTATTGTAATGGGTGTGTTTATTGCCTGTTCTGGTTTTTGATCAATGAGCTGAGAATGCACCCAATCTGACATGGGTTTTTTTGGTGGGATTATTACTTCTGTCTGTATTTCTATTTATTAAGTTTGTGGTACTTGTGCACATGATGATCTATTTGTTCTTTGTGGTTGTATTGTTTTTTTTTTTTGTTTTTTTTTTGGCTTCCTAATATGTTACATTGTTTTCTACTTTTTTATTTGTCATCTCAACTAATAAATCCCCTGATTTTATTCTTCTGACTGTTTTAGGGTAAATGGCTATGCTTTCTAGAGTTTTTTGAATTCTGAAAGGTGACAAACTTCCGATGGGTTGCTCATTTTTAGAATGAATAACTAAGAACAGCAGTGCAATTAGAGGGAGTGCATCTGTCTTTTGTCACTTAGCTGTATATGTGGGCACTTCACTTAGTTTGAGTAGCAGAAATATTGTCTGTGTTTGCCATGTTTGATTTAGCCTCTTTTAGCCCTCGGCAAGAGGACTTTTCTGCCAAGTTTTCTGGGAGGCAGAAGCAGTGCCGCTAGGAGGCCAAGCAGTTGAAGGGTTAGTTGAACAAGAAATATATAAAAAAGGTAAAGAAAGGCGAGTTCCTTTTCTGTGTTCTAACTTGTAGTTTTTCAAGTAGAGAACAGTTTTAAATAAGACTGTTGAGATAAAGACAGGAACTTAAAAATAACTTTAATCACTTGTCAAGAGCACTTTATAAGTCGCAGTAATATCACTTGGCCTTGAAAAACGCTTGGCACCCGGAGCCAGGGCATCCTTGGATTCAGCATGCCCTGGGATATTTGCACATCCCCACAGAATGGAGATGTGCAAATGTATCCTCAATTCACAAAGAGGGATCAAAGGGAGACATAAATAATTACAGAAGTGTTAGTTTAACTTCTGTTCCAGGGAAAATAATAGAGTCATTGGTTAAAGAAGTACTGCAGGATCATCTACACAAGATTGCAGTTGTAGTTCAGACACAGTTTTGTTAAGGGGAAATCTTGTCTGATCAATTTGATTGGATACTACAATGTGGTCATAATAAAGGAACTGGATGCAAAAAAATCATTTATTATTATTATTATCCATATAGTGCAAGGAAGCCTGAGGCTTATGCTGCACCAGCCAAAAAAAAAAGAAAAAAAAAAAGAAAGAAAAAAAGATTCTGAATTACCCCGAGAGAGAGAGAGAGAGAGAGAGAGAGAGAGAGAGAGAGAGAGAGAGAGAACGAAAGTCAGACGTAGAAGGGAATCACCAAGAAAGAGAAGAATGATGATATCCAGTTCAGGACCCTGGGTGTGCTAAGCCCAAACTCACCAGATAAGAGCCCCTGGGGTTAGATGAAAGCCCCTGGGATTTTGATATCATATGCTTAGATTTCAGGAAAGCTTTTGATACTGTTGCACATGGAAGACTGCTGTACAAATTAGAACAGTATGGCATTAAGGGCAAGTTGCTACAAGGGATAAAAGGAAGGATGAGTGGGAGAAGACAGAGAGTGGTAATCAATGGACACTGCTCTTTGTGGACTAAAGTTATTAGTGGAATCCCCCAGGGTTTGGTGTTGGGTCCATTATTCTTTTCTGTATTTATTAATGATATCGATGAAGGTATATCAGGCTTAATGTCCAAGTTTTCAGATGATACAAAGTTTGGCCAGGTCGTTAATGACAGTAACGACAGGACAGTATGCTACTGCAACAGGATCTAGAAAAGTTAGGCAGATGGGCTACTGAAGTTTAACATTGATAAATGCAAAGTACTGCATATGAGAAGCAGTTAACCTCACAATAATGTACCAACTGTGCAGTAATAAACTTAGGGTAGTGAAAATAAAAAAGACCTGGGGGTAATTGTGCAGTTAGATATGAAGTTTTCTGAGCAGTGCAGACAGGCTGCCACAGCAGCTCATGGGGGTCTTGTCAATGACATACAGGAATTTTGCTAGCAGAAATAAGGGGTTGTTATCCCCTTGTACAAGGCAATGGTCAGGTCACACCTTGAGTTCCGCATATATGTCTGGAGAGCTCATTTTAGGAAGGATGTAGAGCTGCTAAAATGAGTACAGGGAAGGCAATGTGATTAGTGTGGGGGAAAGAGTTGCTCTTAAATTTTGCAAATTGTAGCGTCTAGAGACCAAGCACCTAGGAAGCCATCTGATTGAAGTGTATAAGGCTTTGAATAGTTTGTGCAAGCTGAATGCTGATGGTATTCTTCCTCTTGCTTGGATTACGCACATGAGGGGGCATAAACTGAAATAGGGGAAAGACAGTTATAGAATAGATGTGTGGAAATTTGTCTTCAGTCAGAAGGTGTTTGATCGCTGGAACAAACTTCCATCTCTCGTTGTGGAAGTTGATAGCGTAAATGAATTCAAGGAAGAAATGGACAAACTTTTGGAGCGAATGGATGGGTGAAATGGTAAGTTTTTTTTTTTTTTTTTTTTTTTTTTTTGACTGATGCTTTAGGTTGATTTCTTGCATATATGTCTCTACTAATGCTAATGTCTGAGTGCACCATGTTTCCCTATTCCTACAACGTTTGAATTTGATGACTTTATCAGTATTTTAAATTCATCAAATTAATTTCCAATATCTTAGCATTAGTGGACATGCACATTCTTACTCTTAGTTATCCTAACACAGCCAATGTATTTATTTGTTCCATGATGACCCACAGCAGGGCCTGAAATTCCTGAAATCCTTGCTTTCCAGGGTGCTGCAGGTACCAATAGTAGTAATGCAAGAATTATTTTTGCCTCTGCCTGCCACTCTAGTTAAGCTATTAGTCTGTGTATCCCTCCGCAAGCTAGCAGTTTTCTGACTGACATCACTGTACCAGCAAATATTCTTGTATTTCTTCTATTCAAGTGTATCCCATCCAGGCAGAAACAGTCTCTCCTATTAAAAAGCATAGACCACACTGAGAAAAATTCTTCTACTTGTATACAGGGAATCCTCTGTATCTGAGTCCCTGCAGTAACGAGGATTTGAAAATTAAAGAAATCCCTTGAGAAAATTAACCAAGCACTGAATATTTTTTGTGCAAAGTTAAAGACTAATTCTACCGAACAATTTTATCTGAAAAAATATGGCAAAAAAAAAAACAACTCTAGATTCATTCTTTATTTGAAAAACTTAAAAAAAATAGTGTAACTTCAATTCAATTAACTTTACTTAACCCTACACTGTTCAACATATTATAATAAAAAATATGTAATAAAATAATTGACTCATTTTTCAGTTCCTTCAATTGATTTTTTACTATTTACAAATACATAATACGTATTATGAATATTTGGTCCCCATTTTATGTGGATTCATTTAAGTGAAATTTTCTGGAACCAACTATCCTTGAATAACGACCTGTTATTCAAGGACACCCCTGTAATGGGGGACAACAATTTGTTCCAAAAACAGAGGTATAAAGAACAAATGACCAGTTGAAATTATATAAAATAGTAACTCCATAAGACAGTAAGTGTTTTCTATAATTATAATATTAAGTGTTAAACATTCTTGTGATGATGTTTTTTTTTTTTTTTTTTAATCACAATAAATAAGGAAGGATGACTGCAGAATAGATATGAAGAAGTTTTCCTTCAGCCAGTTGACTGTTGAAACAAACTTCCATCTGGTGTTGTGGGTAGCTTGAATAAATTCAGCGAAGAACTAGACAAACCATTGGAGAGGATAGACAAATGATGTTGGAAATTTTTTTTTTTTTTTTTTTTTTGCTGATGCTGTATAATCTTGTTTTCTTTTATTATCATCACTTCAGCCATTTTCAATCCACTGCAGGATGAAGGCCTCTCCAGCAACTTTCCATTTCCTTCTGTTTTGAGCACTGGCCATCCATTTACTACCCAAAAACTCATGAATTTCATCTATCCATCTCCGCCTTTGTCTTCCAGGTTTTCTTCTAGCTCCTCTTGGGTACCATTCTGTTATTTTCTTAGTCCATCTGTCATCATGTCTTCGAGCTATGTGTCCTGCCCAAGACCATTTTAGTTCTTTAGTTTTGATAAGAATGTCCTTTACTTGAGTTTGCTGCCTAATCCATGTGTTTCTCTTCTTATCTAACAGTCTGATTCAAAGTATAATTCATTCCATTCTTCCCTGTGTAGATCTCAGCTTCTCTTCCATTCTTTTGGTGAGTGCCCAAGTTTCACTTCCATAAGTCATGTTGGGGGTATACATTGATTCATTATTTTACGTTTCAGACAAACTGGGATATTGCTCTTCAGTATGTGACTATATTTCCTGAATGCTATCCATCCAAAATTTATTCTTCTCTTGACTTACAGCCATTTATCATTATTACAGCTAATAAATTGTCCCAGATAAGTATATGACTCCACCTTTTCAATTACTGCTCCTTCAATCATTATTTCCCTTTCCGTGGCATACTTGTTCATCATTACTTTTGTTTTAGCCATATTCATCTTTAGTCCAAAATCCTTACTAACTGTGCATAACTGATTAAGATTTTCCTCTAATTCTTTGGGATCGTGGCTTATGACCACAATGTCATCTGCAAATCGTAAATGGTTTAGGTACTCTCCGTTCACATTGACTCCTTTCTGCGACCAGTCTAATCTTCTGAAAGCTTCCTCAAGGGCAGCAGTAAACAGCTTCGGAGATATTGTGTCTCCTTGTCGAACTCCTTTCTCGATTTTAAATTTGCTACTGTCTTTGTCTAGTCTAATAAAGGATGTAGCACTCTCATATATTTTCTTCAAAATCATAATATATGGAGTATCTATGCCTTGTCTTTCCAGTGCCCGAAACATTGCCTTATGCTGTATAGAGTCAAATGCCTTTTCATAATCCACAAATGCCAGGCATAATGGTGTTTTATATTCATTTGTTTTCTCCATTAGCTGTGATATTACGTGAAGGTGATCCATAGTTGAGAATCCTGTCCTAAAGCCAGCTTGCTCTTTCGGTTGATTCTCATCAAGTATTCTTTCTCATCTGTTAGTAATGACCCTTGTGAACAACTTGTAGATGTGGGATAACAAGCTAATTGGTCTATAATTTCCAATTTCTGATTTATCTCCTTTCTTATGCAGCAAAACTATGATTGCATTATTCCACTGCTTAGGCGTCACACCTTTTCTAATGCACTTTGTGAAGAGCCTTGCCAGTTTTTGTGTTATGTCTCTTCCTCCCAATTTTAACAACTCTACAGTAACTTCATCTTCCCCCGGGGCTTTCCGATTCTTCATTTTCTTCAATGCATGTTCTACCTCATCAGGAAGAATATTGGGTATGTCGTATGTGTTGCTACTTTGCAATCCATCTTCCCCACTGCTGGTATCATTCCCTCGCTCCTTGTATAATTCTCTATAGTAGTCTTCTGCTATTTGAATTATGCCTTCTCTGCTGTTTATAAGTACACCATCACTATTCTTCAGTTTCAGTATCATTTGTCTTTCTGTATTACTGCTCATGGCTGCTGATTTAAATCCTTTGTTTTCCCTTAATGCTTGTTCTACTTTTCTTGTGTTAAATCTTCTTATGTCCTCTCTGAGTCTCTTTCTAATGGCTTTGCATAACTCCGTATACTCAATTTTCTCCTTGTCAGTGTTTTTCTTGCTCTTCATTTGTCGTCTTCGGTTCATCATGACAAGTGTTTCTTGACTAATTCTTTCTTCAATCCTTTCTTTTTCCCTATAGGTTTCTTGGGCTTTATCACGTTCAGAAAGTTGCAATATTCCTCGTCAATATCTTGGTCCTGAGCAGTCTGCAGAAGCTCAAACTTGTTCTTAAGTTCCAGTACATATTGTTTTTTCTCCTCCTCTGTTATCTCAAAGACCTTTGTATTATTTACTTGAGTCAGTTTTTTCCTTTCCTTTCCTACATCTATATCAAGTGTACATCTTACCATTCTGTGATCACTTCCAACATTTACCTTATTCAGGACTGTAACATCATTCACAATATATCTTCTGTTAGTTCTTTTATTATATGCCACTACTAATACTAAATCAGTTATCTCCCATTCCATGTCTTTCACACAAGATCTAAAAAACTTTATACAGTGAGTTTGGAAGATCAACTTTAAATGGATGTTGATCAGCTGAAGCCCATGTCTGCGTGATTTGAAAAAAAAAAAAAAACACAGGTGAATTGCAGATGTTAATTCAGAAGAATTTAACGGCATTTGGCAAACATTGATGTCTATGTGATAGTGTGGGGTGAGTTTGAAAGGCAAACAGAAGAGATACATTCAGAAGAAGTAATATTTATGTTATGCTTATGCCCATAGAGGTTATCATAGTTATTGCCGACAAATATATGTGTTCTAATCAATACATGTGTGGGTGCTGTTGAAGATGACCCGAAGCTGTTGAAGAAGACTCTTTCTGGAAAAAACTAAGATGGGACTGGGTTTTTAGAGGGATTATTTGAGAAGTTGCAAGCATATCACCAGATGTGTTCATCAAACTGGAAGGTAAAATTAATGTATTTTCATTTGAAAAACAACAGTTAAGATTTCCAGTGAGAGAATGTGATTCCCATGTTAACATACAGAAGTTCTTTTCTCACTCTTTTTCCAGAAGGAAAAAGTGAGTTAATAAAATGGCAAAAAATGCAAACAAAAGCAGAAAAGACTTCTTTATTTATGTAAACAATAAGCTATTAAATATTGGTGTAGATACATGATAGATAGCTCTTAAATGAAAACTTTCGTAGTGCAATGGCATCGTTTTAATTGTATCTCATATTGTGATTATCCTTCACAATGAGTTACCATGTATTGCACTACCTCGAATAAGTAACGTTTCTCTAATAGAGAAGTCTATTGTTACTTATTCTCGGTGGGCACCATCCAGACGGCAGGGTTTCAAGGCTAGTTGGCCTTTCGTCAGTGGGTGGGTGGGCAGGTACCCTGGTATTCCAATCATGACAAACCAAGTTGTGAAGTTAATTCCACAATATGAAAGATGCCAAAACGGTGCACGTGAAAATACTATAATAAATATAAATGCAACAAGGCATAATACTATAAGAACTTAAAATTATCTATTAAATATTGGGTTAGATACACCATAGATAGCTCTTAAATGAAATTTAGAGATTTGTAGTGAAAAGGCATCATTTTAGTTGTATCTCATATTGTGATCATCCTTCACAAACGAGTTACCATGTATTGCAACGTAGTGCAATACATGGTAACTCGTTTGTGAGGTTGCTCTTATGAAGAAAGGCTTAAGTTTTGCAAATTACAGTGTCTGCAGACTAGGCACCTGCAGGGCGAGCTGACTGAGGTGTATAAAGCCTTGAATGGTTTCAGCATGCACAATGCTGATGGGTTTCTTCCTCTTGCTCAGAATAATCGCCTGAGAGGGCATAACTTCAAATTGAGGAAAGACAGTTGCAGGATAGATGTGTGGAAGTTAGCCAGCAGGTGGTTGATTGTTGGAACAAACTTTCATCTGTCGTTGTAGAAGTTGATAGCTTAAACAGATTCAAGGCAGAACTAGACAAACATTTGAGCGAGTGCATGAGTGAAGTGAGTGTGTGGGGTTTTTTTTTTTTTTTTTTGGCTTATTCTATATAAGTTTGCTTTCTTGCATCATGTGCCCTTGCTAATAGGCACTGCTCTTCTTGGTCTTCTGTTATTAGTGGATTCCCCCAGGGTTCAGTGCTGGCCTCATTGCTGTTTTCAATATTTATTAATGATACTAATGAAGGCAATCAAACTTAATATCTAAGTATGCAGATGACATTAAGGTTGGCAGGTTGGTTAATCATGTTCATCAGGGTATGCTACTGCAACAAGATCTAGACAAATTAGGTAGATGAGCTGAGAAGTGGCGACTGAAGTTTAATATCAACAAATGCAAGGTACTTCATATGAAGAACTATAATCTAGTCTAGATTAACATACAAATTGTGTGGTATCACACACACACACACACACACACACACACACACACACACACACACACACACACACACACACACCCTAATGCAGAATGAAAAAGACCTAGGAAAAATTGTGCAGTCAGAGATGAAGTTCTCTGATGCTGCACACCAACTGCTAGGACAGCTCATAGGATTTTGTCAATGATATAGAGGAATCAATGATATACTTAAAAGTACAGGTCAATGTTGAAGAAAAAAAAAAAAAAAGAGGCGAAAAAAAAGAGGTTAGGGTTAAATTCGAAAGTGCCTGCAATTCTGTCCAGATGCGATAGGAGGGAGAATATGATGAGAGCCATGCCAATCAGTTCGGTCGTGGAAAGATTGTGCAAGGCTCATAGGGGTAGAGTTTTTTCAGCATGGTCTGTGCTTGCTAACAGGAGAGACTGCTTCTACAGGGATGGGATACACTTAAATGAAAAGGGTGCAAGAATATTAGATGATGCTATCGAGGCAGTATATTAGGTGGATCGGAAAACTGCTAGCTTGGAGGATTTACAGACTAAAAGGTTAACAGCAGCAGCATGCAGAGGTGAAAGTGATTCTTGCACTCAGAGGTTCCCAAACTTTCTTTGTTCACAAGGCCTTAGTGTCCCAATAATTTTTTCACGGCACCCCTAGGTCAAAAGAAATACCTAACACAGTGGTTTTCGACCTTTTAATATATACCTATATAATAATTTTATTCTTTATATAGAGGTACTAAATAAAGATCAATTATAGATCACCACAAAATTAAAAAGATACAGTACAATGGGTGCCGTAAACCTTTTTATAACGAAATAAATATACAAATTTAAAAAATATATATAATAATAATAATAATAATAACTTTAAGTAAGTTAAACCAAAATTACACGGCACCTCAAGAATGTTGCTGCAGCACTCTGGTTGAAAACCACTGCTTGCGCTGCTTCTATAGTAATGAGCAGCAGCTCTCTTGCTCAACTTGCTCTCTTGGCAAGAGAGCAAGTTGCTGGGAATTTCAAGAGCTGCCGAGAGTCATAACAGAACAATTAAATACACGGGCTGTGTCAGGGTAACTAAGAGTAAGAATAGGTGCATGTATACTTGCATGTAACCAATACTAGAAGTATAGTAAATAAATTTGATGAATTTGAAGTGCTTATCGAAACATCAAAGGCAGGTGTTGGGATATCAGAGACAGAATGTCACACAGAAAGGATAGACAGGGTAGGAAGGATTATGCTGTTGGTTAAGAAATACATAAAATCTAAGGAAGAGCATCCAGTTGACATGGGTGGACAGTGCAATGCTGAGTCAGTTTGGTGTGAAACAAACACTAGGAAAGGGAAAATGAGATTAGGAGTGTGTTATAGGCCTAATGACTCTGATGAGTACAACAAACAATTGTGAGGATAAATAGAGTGGCCCAGTAAATCATGAATGGCTTGTAATGGGGGATTTTAACTTCCCAGAAATTGACTCAAACTTGTGGGTTGGTAACTCACACGTTAGCAAGACTTTTGTGGATTTATTGGAGAACTGTTTTCTACAGCAGCATGTTCGAGGAGCAACCAGAGGGAGTAATATCTCTCTTGATCTAATTATCGGCAGTGATTATTCATGCATTAAGAATTTGCAGATAAAGGAACCACTAGGTGACGGTGATCATAGTGCACTGATGTGGGATTTACTTAAAGATGTAACTACCATCAAAGGTAAAGGGAAAGGTTTTTGTTTTCATAAATGTGACTACAGTGGTCTCAGACAGTTTTTAAATTCTATAAAGTGGGATCCAACTGATGATGTTAAAAACAGCAAATTCTAAATGGGAAGCCTTCATGGAAGTTACTAGACTTTTCATACCAACTAAGAAATATTGTTCAAGATTTAGGCCTAAATGGATGTCAGATGAACTAATCAGGCTCGTGGCAGAGAAGAAAAATGCATGGGATGCATATAAATTATCAGGTGACACAGAAGCTATGGCAGATATAAGCTAGTCTGTAATCAAGTCACAAAGGAGGTTAGGAAAGCGAAGGCTAATTATGAAAAATCTTTGGCAAAGGATGCAAAGAAAAACAACAAAGACTTCTTTACTTATGTAAACTCTAGAAGGAAGGGGATGAATCAGATTGGCCTACTTGATGTTGGTGATTCGACTGTTGGCAGGCAGCTATATGATTCGACTCAAACAGGCAGCTATATGATTTTGTAATAACGGAGAGCAAAGTGGAGGAGAAATTGTTGAAGTTAAACATAAAAAGGGCACCTGGGTAGATGGAATCTATTCAGTTATACTGAAGGAGGCAGCGAGGGATGTAAGCAAACCCTTAGCCATAATTTTGAGAGCATCCTTAGATTCAGGGGAGGTTCCCATAGACTGGAGATGTGCAAATGTATCCTCAATTCACAAAGGGGGTTCAAAGGTATATAATATTCTCAATTCGTAAAGGGAGTTCAAATGTTTAAGTATATGATATCAAAAAATAATTTTGATATTATATACTTAGATTTCAGGAAAGCTTTTCATACTGTTGCACATGGAAGGCTGCTGTACAAATTGCTGTGGTATGGAATTAAGGGCAAGTTGCTGCAATGGATAAAGGGATGGCTGAGTTGGAGACAGCAGAGAGTGGTAATAAATGGACACTGCTCTTCATGGATTAATGTTATTAGTGAAGTCTCCCACGGTTCATTGCTGGGCCCGTTGCTGTTTTGTGTGTTTATCAATGATATCGATGTAGGTATATCAGGCTTAATGTCTAAGTTTGCAGATGACACAAAGGCTGTCAGGGTTGTTAATGACAATAAAGACAGTATGCTACTGCAACAGGATCTAGAAAATTTAGGCAGATGAGCTGAGAAGTGGCGACTGAAGTTTAATATCAACAAATGCAAGGTACAGTCAGTCTTCGTATAACACGTGTTTACACTACACGAATTCGATCATACACGATTTATAAATAGAGGAACGATATCTCATATAACACGAACCGAATTTGCTTATGCACTATTTGCCTTTGTGTTTACAAAAATGGCAGTCGAACGCAGAATCACCCCAACCGAATGCAACACGATAAAAATGAAGAGAAGATTCTGAAAATGTATTTATGTTTTTTTATATCAGTGAAGGGGAAACACATTTCACCATAATAACATGAAAACCAACACAATTCCAGCTATCAGTATAATCGTAAATGCAATTAGATCGAGTTTACTACCAGTTTATAACAGATTCCACTAGCAGAAACGCAACTGGAAATTGTTTTTATTGTTTTTTGGTAGTAACCCCCTAGAAATGTGCTTTAGTAAAATGTGAGGTGTTAATAGTGTATCTCTGCCTTTACGGTGTTGTTTAATCAGTTGCTACACGTGCGCAGCTTTGTTTATGTGTATCAAGCGTGCCTCCTCGTTTTGTAATTGTGCTTTATTCCCTAAAAATGAGTAAAATACTTAAAAGGTGTGAAAAGGAAGCGTCCTGGTGAAGACACTGCAGATTCAGAGAGAAAAAGAAAAGCAATATTGATAAACAGAGGCGGACTGGATCAAAAATTCTTAGCCGGGAAAATTTATAGTGGCCTCATACTATGGTTTATGGCCAAAATCAAACCAGCCTCCGGCCCACCGGGGTTTCCCCGGTAAGGCTTATGGCCAGTCCGCCTCTGTCGATAGAAAAAAAATATGAAATTGTGAAATGCTTTGAGTGAAATGAAGGACCATGTGATATTGCACGTGCTACAGACCTAAATGAGGCAATGCCGAGAATTACAAAGAATGCAGAGAAAATAAAAACAACTTTCATAGCAGGAACAACTCAAAGTGTAATTAAAATCCATTAGATTAAGACACAAAGAACTGGAAGAGATGGAACGGCTGTCATCTGTTTGGATAGAAAATCAAACAAAAAACAAGTTTGCTTATGATAGAAGCAAAAGCATTAGCAATATTTTATTATGTAATAGTCGTAATGAAATACGTATTTTATTACGATAATTTATTGTGTTTGTTAATGTTTTGGTTAGAAATGTGTGTTCAATCTTGGGTGGTTGGCACCTAACCCTATTTTTCCCATAGGGCCTGTTGTTTATATTGCACGATTTTGCATTGCACGAGGGTTTCTAGGAACACAACTATCGTGTTATACGAGGACTGACTGTACTTCATATGAAGAGCTAGCTATAATCTAGATTAACATACAAACTGTGTGGTACAACACTCAGGGAGGTGGAGAATAAAAAAGAACTGGGGGTAATTGTGCAGTCAGATACAAAGTTCTCTGAGCAGTGCAGACAGGGAGGCAGAGCAGGTCATGGAGTTTTGTCGATGATATATAGGAATTTTGTTAGCAAAGGCAAGGAGGTGATTATACTTTTGTATAATGCAATGGTCACTCTACACCTTGAGTACTGTACAGATCTGGAGGCATCATTTTAGAAAGGATGCAGAGTTGCTAGAACGAGATTAGAGAAGGGCAACAAGATTGGTGAGAGGAACAAAGGGATGCGCTTACAAAGAAAACTTAAGTTCTGCAAGTTGCAGCATCTGGAGAATAGGCCTACGAGGTGTATAAGGCCTTGAATGGCTTGAGCAGGCTCAATGCTGACAGGATACTTCCACTTGCTCAGATTAAGAACCTGAGGGGACATAGATTCAAATTGAGGAAAGACAGTTGTAGAATATTTGTGTGGAAGTTTGCCTTTAGCCAGCAGGTAGTTGATTGCTGGAACAAACTTCTATCTGTTGTTGTGGAAGTTGATAGCTAAAATAAATTCAAGGAAGGATAGACTGGACAAACTTTTAGAGTGAATGGATGTGAGATGATTTTTTTTTTTTTTTTGACTGATGCTGTGTAAGCTTGCTTTCTTGCATCACATATCTCTACTAATGCTAATTCGACGTTGGATTATTCAAAAATGTGATGTTATTCTGAAGTCATTTTATCCTGATCAATGGTATCGGGTTATATAAGCACTTTAATACAATTTATTCAAAATACTTCTACAATGAAATATGAAGTCTGAATTGGGTTCTCTGAGTTTTGAATAACTTGTGTAATTCAAAAGACTGCCAAACCTAACCACAAACAAATATCATTATAACAAAATTGAATGAATGATGTAATGGAAATTTGTGAGCATGCTACACCATAGTATCACTATACAGTATATGGTGCCTTTAAATTTCTACTCACTTGCCAAAGAGTTGTGGGTGAAATCATGGAGAATTCACAAGCAAGTTGCATTATGGGTGCACATGTAATTCATTTTGTTTATAGCACTGGAAACCAACACAGTTGCTGTGCATCCTCAAATGACCACACGTATGCACTCAGTCTGATAAAAAATGGCAATGAATATGCTTCGAAGATCTTTCTAATTACAAAGATTGCTGCGTTTCATTTTCCTAGATGAGTTATACATTAAAACAAGCACTATATTGTTTATTAAGTATAATTGTATATACCTTTTAAAGAGAGCATATCCATATTCTGGGATATTATTTTGTAATCCAGGAAAAAAAATGTGTGAGAGAGAGCATGCACTTTTGATTACAGTTGTGAAATTTTACCTTGGTTGTGTGGATTTAAAACCATTTTTGTGCACATAAATTAAATAACTATTTACAGAAATTATTAACCATGTAGCTGCTGCTTTGGGAGCTTTTTCTCTCATTTTCAATACTACTTTACTGAGCTAAGTTAAAAAACAAAACATAGATAAAAATTTTATCATATACCTCCATATTCAAAGTTAACATTCCTAACCACCTGAAAATTGCCATTTTTTTTTTTTTTTTTTTTTTTTGGTTATGCTAAATTTATTTTAGTACAGGTAGTTCCCAACTTTATGAGTTAATTCATTCCTAGCAAGCGCTTGTAAAGCGTAAATTTATTTCCCATAGACACAATGTTAAAAACAGTGGTTACATTCTCAATAATGCTTTTATTTGACCATAGTATTGTTAAATAAAGGCCAACAAAACAATAGTTTATGCTTAAATAATGAATTATTTAACCAAAGAAATGAAAACATAGCCTTTAAAATCAAGCAAATTATAATAATAAAGTAATTATTTATGTCACATAAATGTTAAAGAATGTTTATTCTTCATCATCATCGACTAAAAATGCATACTCATTGATTCAACGCTCATTGTTGGCCCAGCACTCACTGTTGGTTTGTTGGAGTCTTCTTCTTCTTCAGAAATGCTACGAGGGTCACTTGTTCCACAACAGTCTTCTCTTTTCTTCATAAATTTCAAGATAGCATCATGTAACGTCAGTGTGGTAACTGCTTTATGTTATGTTATGTGAGTTCAGGCAGAGCTTCTCATCTGCCTGAACAAACAAAATGCACGCACAGTAGTACTGTGTGTGTGCAAAAATTAAACATTATTATATAGCTATGCACGTGGTTTGAAATGCCATATTTATGAAAGTTTAGCATTTATTTATTGCAATTAATGTTCATATTTTCAATTGTGTTGATACTCAATACTTGAGAAAAAAAAAACAAAAAAAAACTCATAAATCTGGAAACTTGTAAAGCGAAAACTCGTGAAGCAGGAAATGCCTGTATATAACTGTATATAATATTTTACTTTCAAGCAGCTTCCATGCTTAATCTTTTCTGAAAATAGTGACTTATGTATCCCCACAAAAAAAAAAAAAAAAAAATCCACAGAATCAAACATATTTATTTTCCAGTTCTATCAAACATTTGCCTGTCTACTACTCTCAGTTGTTTTAAAGTGACATCAAACTGGTCATCTGCTCAAGTGAAATTAGCAAGAATTGTTTGCCCGTATTTACAAATTTTACTGAAAGTGATAGCAGCAGAGGGCTAACAATCCTGCAAGAGTGAAAACACAAAAGAATATGGCTATTACAGAATAATTGCACAGTTCCAAAATTTGATAAAGTTGACAGACAAGTCAGTAATATTATCAGAGGTTCAGTTTCAAGTGGTGACCTTAGCTATCAACACTGAAAGATGTCCTTAATCATGATGAAAATTTATCAACAAAGTTGATAAATTTTCATCATGATTAAGCAATTGCTTAATTTTTATAAATTTTCCCCTTGTACTATCTAAAGTTTAGTGACATCAAGTCAAGAGATCCTCTGTGGCTTGTACAGTTAAGATGAAATGGATACTGACATTCAATAATCAGATGGAAAGTTTGATGATAACACAGAAGAGTGTTGATTTTTCACTGCTAAGGACCGATTTATAAAAAGGGTTGAAATTAAGGCAATTCATGTGTGAGGAGTACACCATGTGGGTGGAGGCATAAAACCACAATTTAACAATTGCATGATGAGTGAAGCAACCAACCATTTTCAAGGTGTGCAAACTGGTGAAAAATTAGTGGGAGTTAGTGAGACATGAGACAGCTAGCCATCTTTCAAGAAATATGGAATCAGCAATGTTCTTGATGGCCCTGAAGATGATGCATTCTAAGAAGAAAGTGAAAGTTCAGCTCATAACTTCAGTTATGGCGAGTGTGACAATAGCAACAACACATTGTCAGTGTTTATATGATCAGTAAAAGCTGTTTTATACTGACATTTTGTTTAGTGAATACTCGTGAATTTGTGTTTCCAATATATGCAACAAAATATTTTTTCCTAAAATTTGCCTCTAAAACATGAGTGTACCCAGTGTGTCTAATTATCCAGAAAATATAATAATTAAAGATTTCCTTGAATTAATCATTTTGATGGTAGTTTACACTAGTCTATATATATAAAATAAATCAAAAATTTAACCAAAACAGTTCAAGATATAATATAAAATAATGGCAAGTGTAGTTATGTAAAGTATATTTAACAAAACTAATTAATACCAATGAACCAAAAATTAAATATTATATCAGGCTATAGGAATATACAGAGAATTAGATAATTAAAGTTCGTTAAAGGTGGTGGTGGTGTATGTATGTGTTGCAAAGAGAAAAGTGTAAACCAAGCATGCCAACAGAAGATGTTTTAAGGGCCGCAAATGTTACCTTTAAAATTAAAGTTGTAAAAAGGGCAAAAGAAATAGGCAGGACTTCTGTTCCTTCTACAGCTTGAACATTTGCAGAGCTGAAACATCTTCTATCAGCATTCTTGGTTTACACTCTTCTCTTCATAACACACACAGCTTTTCACATACAGTAGAACGTCGAAAATCTAAACGTCCATAATTCAAAACATCAAGAATCCAAACGAGCCAGCATTTATTTTTTAATGCTGGTGCCATAAAATAATGACAGTAAGCATCGGTTATTGTGATCACGTCTGTGAACTGAATTTTGATTCTATTAAACAGCAATTCTAATAAGGGAAAATCAGAGGAATATTATTCACAGGCTATAAAAATGTAGATATAAAGCACAAATTTACACCTTTTTTTTCCCTTGCCAATTAACCAAAATTAAATGATACGTGAAAATCGGAAGTATCATCCACAGGTTAGCAAAATAAAAATAAATTTACGCTTACGTATGTAGTTTAATTAATATACATACAGTACTAACTAAACACAACACATTGTAATCTGATATCTCTGTTCACAGTCAATAACAAAGAACATGGAAAGCAGAAATTGCAACTAACATGATATGCAGAGTAAAAAGTTTCTGAACAGAGCTTTATTTTACCACTGTAGTTTTCTTCGTCTTTTAAAAGGAAGCAGAAGTTTTTAACAATTGAATCGAAGATTGAGATTTTAAACAGACTTTCAAAGGGCAAAAGCAGGCCTTCATTAGCAAAATTTTACAAGGTTGGAAAGTCAACCATAATAGACACTAAAAACAAGGAAAAAATTGTAAAGTTCACATCAAAACTTGATTTAGATGGTGTTAAAAAAAAAAAAAAAAAAACCCTACTATGAGAACAGCTAATGACCCATCCCTCGAAGATGCCATTTATTTGTGGTTCACACAGAGACGAAGTTTAAGAGAACCCATATCTGGACCTTTGTTGTGTGAAAAGATGCTGGATTTTAGCAAAAAATTAGGCAGTCCCTCAGATTTTAAAGCTAGTGTTTTTATTTCTAAACTTTCTAAACTTTTTTTTTTTTTTTTTTTTTAGTCTCCAGAACAGTATTTTTGATAAGTTTGAAAATCCGAACAAATTGGAAGTCCGAACTACCCCTGGCCCAATTAGTTTGGATTATCATGCGCTACTCTACCTTAATTATCATATATTCCTATATATATAAAGTAATACTTTCTTATTAAACTAAAAATTAACATTTTGATAATTACAATTATTTTTTCTAACAACTTACCCTAACATGGGCTGGGAGAGCAAAATTTGTAACAGGTGTAGAGTTTTGGCAAGTAGTTGAAGTAAAGGTGGGTGCAGGTGCTATGACTCTTAATGGTGCCTTAAAAAATTACAAAAAAAAAAACAATACATAAAAGGGCAGCAAATTATTCTATAATACAAACAATATATAAAAGTGATATCAAAATTTGATCAATAGGATAGAAGTTCCCCAATTTATGGTCTAGGGAATGGTATTATTTACACTGCAAATCAGAATAATTTTGCAATATATTTACTCATAAATACACACATCACTGATGAAGTACATTCACAGACAGCAATACCTAACAATCCCAGAAACGGTTTACAAGTACAGTTTTCTTATAAAATTAAAATTTTTCTAGCACAGTGCACAGTTGCCAACTCTCCAGATTTACAACAGAAAGTCCATCTTTTTTTAACTTGATTCGACAACTTCTCCATTGCACCATTGTAATACTATTGATGATGAAGAGTTTCTACACATTTTTGTGAAAAAATTTTCTTAGTATTTTTCTTTTCATAAAAAAAAGTGAAAATTGGAATTTTTTTAAAAAAAATTCAAAAATTCAGCTTATTTCATAGTATAGGAACTTCCCGACTTACGTAATACTTGACTTATGGAAATTTGACTTTATGTAAATTTTTGTTGGCCGGTGAAAACTTAAAAAAAAAAAAAAAAAAAAAAAACCATATTTTGCATCACTTAGGAATAAATGGAGGTATCGTGAAATTATTAATTAACCCAATAACACATTGATTTTTTTTTTTTTTTTCGTAATTCGTTCAAGTTCTTGGAAGTTGAAAATTTTGCTATATTAATAAGATATTTAATCTCTCTAACAGGTCATATTTATAATGGAAATTGCAGTACCTTTCATTGTTATCATATGTTCCATTATAAGAATCAATTTTGAACGCCATTGTGATATTTTTCAAAAGCACATTTCTGGAGGTCACGACCATAAAACAATAAAAACAATTTGCACTTTCCGGTTTATTGGGCTTTTCTGTTAGTGCATCTAATTGTAAACGGATAGTAAACTCAATCTTATTGCATTTGTGATAATACCGATAACTGCAATTGTGTGGATTTTTACAATATTATGGTGAAATGTGCTCCTTTTCGCTGAAATCATCAATCATTAAAAAAAACAAATTTTCAGAAATTTCTCTTCATTCCTATTTACTTATTACAATGGTGAAGGGAAAGGGACCAATGAAAAGTGCAAGTGGTAGTAGTGCCAGTAAATGAAACAAAATTGATTTAGAAATGAAGATGAAAATGATTAAGAAGTACGAAGCAGGACAAAGTTTGTCATCTATTTCAAGGGAATTAGGTCTCGCTGCTTAAACAGTGAATACTACTTTAAAGGACAGTGTGCGTATAAAAGAACATGTCAAAGGATCAATGCACTTAAGGTCAACAGTGATCACAAAACAGTGTTCAGGTGCTATATCGAAGATAGAACAGCTGTTAATAATATGGATGGAAAACCAGATTCAAAAGCGAGTGCCCCTGAGTTTAATGACCATTCAAGCAAAGGCAACAATTATTTATGAAGATATTAAAGATAAGTACGGCGAACCCCAACCCAAGTTCGTGGCAAGTAACGAGTGGTTTAATAGGTACAAGCATCACGCTGGTTTCCACAATGTTAAAGTATGCGGTGAAGTCGCCAATGCCGATTCTGTGGCTGCATTGAAATTTTTTGATGTGTTGGAAAGAATTATTAATGAAGGCGGCTATTCAACACAGCAAATTTTTAACATTGACGAGACTGCTCTGTATTTGAAAAACATGCCGGATTCAACATACATTGCCAAAGAGGAAAATACAATGCCAGGTTTCAAGGCGTCAAAAGATATGGCCACACTTTTGCTTGGGGCTAATGCTGCGGGAGATTACAGAATAAAAACCACTGCTTGTGTACCATTCTGGAAATCTTCGTGCATTTAAGGGCATGAATAAAGCCACCCTACCCATGTATTTCCGATCGAACCAGTGAGCATGAATAACAATATCTCTCTTTGAGGATTGGTTTAAATGCTGCTTCATTCCTGGGGTTGAAAAATATTGTAAAATCAATGAAGTTCCTTTCAAGATTTTGCTTGTATTAGATAATGTTCTTGGACATCCGACACATCTAGATGATTTCAATTCGAAAGTGAGAGTTATATTCCTACCACCAAACACGACTTTACTCATCCAACCTATGGATCAGGGTGTTATTTCTTAATTTAAAAGCATACTGCTTAGGCACAACATTTGCTCAGGCATTGTCTGCAGTAAACTATGAGAAAAATTTTACATTAAGAGACTTTTGGAAATCGTATAATATTTACCACGCAATCTTAAATAATAAGAAGACCTGAGCAAAAATTACTAAAAGTTGTTTAAATGGCGCACGGAAGAAAGTATGCTCACGGCACATAAAAGGCATCAAAGGATTTCAAAAGGATGAATCATATGAAGAGGTTACAGATAAGATTGTAAGGGCTGCAGAGCTACTTCAGTTGGAGATTGTTTCCAAAGACATGGCATTATTAATAGAGGAAGAGAAGGAATTATCTAACAAAGAACTTACTGACTTGCAGGCAGCGATAGTGAAAAAGAAAATGCTGACGAAGCTCAAGATGAACCAAATGAGGAGCCGAGACGCTTCATCATCAGAGATATGGCAATGGCATTTCGTGAAATTGCATTGGCAATGGCGAGGTTTGAGAAGATGGATCCTGATAGCAAACGATTCTTAAAAGTTAACAGAGGGATGAATGATATGCTTGCTTGCTACAAAGAAATCTATGATGAAAAGAAAAAAAACCACTGTCCAGTTATCCACTAATATGTTCTTTTGTAAGGTTGAGCGGTCGACCCAATCTAAATCTCCACAGCCCTTAACCTCCACAGCAGTGTACTTATCAGCTGAAAACGTCAATTCTGGCAATGATGCTTGAGAAGTAAAACTTACTGACGTTATGCCTGTCTCCTCTCGTTTTTTGTAATTTTATAATTTTGAAATTTTATTAAATTGCACGCTTTTGTAATTTTTCCTGTGCATGAGATAAAAAATTGAATAAATACAATAAATAATTCTATTTACATGTTTCATCGAACATTTCTTTTTTTTTTTATTCAATTAATTCAGTGAGCACAGTTGTGAGTACTGCACAAGCACAGGGAAAATTCCAACTTATGTAAAATCTGAATTACGTAGCATTCCGTTGAACGCAACCCTTTTAAGTAAATCGGGGAGTTCCTGTACTCAAGTTGTGAAGATAAACAATTTCTTTCAGTAAGATACCAAAGAAATACAAGGTAAAATTTCAGAAAACATATATGCAAGGTTTTCCACATATTGTAGAATCTAAAAAATTTGAAAAGGTAGCAGGAAACAGGCTGTAATGAGATATTTTCAGATAAGCATGAGGATAGTGCACAGTTCACAGAAAGAAATGCAAAAATTGATGTAGCATTTCATAGTGAAGAGGATGTCATACATGCCAAATATTTATTTGCATCTTTTGTCATAGAACATAATCTGCCTATGAATTGCACTGACCATGCAGGCATGTTGTTCAAAAATATGTTTCCCCGACAGTGAAATAGCAAAAAAAAAAAAAAAATGTGGAAGAACGAAATAACAAGCATTGATGAAATTATGCAGAGAGGGAAAGAAGAAATACTGAGAGCGATCAAAAATGGGACATTTTAGTTCGCATTTTTCATCTCTAGTTGGCATTAATCAAAATGATTCAAAATTATTGCTATCAGTGCCAGTATTAGAAGTTAACTCTACAGGTTACAGTAGCCATCTTCTTCTGAACTACCAGAAATCATGAATGTTCAATCAAAAAAATGTCTGGCACAAAAAGATTTAGGCATTACCTTGGATCTCAAGGCTTCTCTTCTGTGACCAAATACAAGCACTGCATGTAAAATTTTTCAAACAAAAATGGCAAGCAAAACAGCACTCACTCAACATCCAAATTCTTTCATTCAGTATGCACACAGACTATTACACCAGTTATCACCTATGAGTAAGGTCCAGAGTTCAAGCAGCACATTTTACTCACTGTATCATCAATACAGACACTACATCAATGCAAGAATACACATCTCTGACACAACTGTTGTTTTTAACCACTACAAATTCAAATGAAGACCAAATCCAGAAAGCTTCTTGCTGCCATCATATAATTAGTAGAATTATAGTAGTAGAATTAGTTCCCCAAATTCCCAAAATGAATGCCAATGAAGTTTACTCTCTCCATAGTAAACCCTCATTATCTATTAAATATCACTGCTTTAGAGCACCAATAATTTTCTTCCTATGCAGAAGGAAGATAACTATTGGTACAGAAGATCCAAAGCATTGATGCTGACATATATAAATTAATCAAAGACAAAAATACTCAAGTCAAATCTTTGTTTTACAGTTTCTCCTCGCTATCTTTGGATTTAGCTACAGATATCCATTCTTTCAGTGAATGTGCAATTATCTGAATTGTACATCAGCTTTCAAACCCAATCTGCAGAATTTCCATCTTGCCTCCTTCACGGGCATTTCCAACCCTTCATAAAAAGCAAATGCAATGGATAAGATAGTTTATCAGCACAAAGGTTTATCTTTCTGTTGTGTAAAAACTTCAAGGGATCCTATTCTGCCACTTGCAGTATATGATCTCTTGGCACAGGACTGTCATATGTAGAATCAAAGTTTAAAACTTTCACTGCTGGCTTCACCAATAACCTTTTTGACCAAGGATTGAAAATTACAGGCTTAACTCATTCTGGACTGGGAAGGGTGGAGACATTTTTGGGCTTTCTTCTCACTATGGCCAAATTAGTCAAGCATTTGTCAAGCATTCCCCACCCCAAGAGCTGGCGAATGCTTGACAAAAATACCCGGTTTTTCCTTCTGTCAAATCAAAAGAAAATAGTTCTTCAAGTTAGTGTTTTCCTTTTCAAGTGGATTAAAAATTCCCAGGCTGCATTAGCAAAAAAAAAAATTCAATTTCATCCATCTGCTCCCAATGTTTGTCCAATTCTTCCTTGAATTTAAGCTATCAATTTACACAACAACATATGGAAGTTTGTTTCAGCTGGCTAAAGGCAAATTTCCACACATCTATTCCACAACTGTCTTTCCTCAGTTTGAATTTATGCCCCCTCAGGTTCGTAATCTGAGCAAGCAGAAGAATCCCATCAGAATTCAGCATGCTCAACCCATTCAAGGCCTTATACACCTCAATCAGATCACCTCACAGGTGCCTAGTCTCCAGATGATGCAATTTGCAAAACTTAAGCCTTTCTTGGTAAGAGCAACCCTTTGTTGCCCTCACTAATCTCATCGTCCTGCTCTATACGCAATGTTAAACTTCAATGTCAATGTTAAACTTCAGTTGCCACCTCTCAGCCCATCTGACCAACTTTATAATAGTCTCTAGAATATAGAATTTGTGAGTTGCAGAATTATCCTTCAGTGAATTAGTTAATATCAGTGAATTAGTTTGGGATATCAGAGACGTGGTGTCACACAGATATAAGTAATGCGGAACTGGAATTTGGGGAATACAATGTGTATAGAAAGGACAGACAGGACAGGAGGGGAGGAGGGGTTATGCTATTAATTAAGAAACACATAAAGTCCAAGGAAGTGAAGCCAGTCGACATCGATGGACAGGGCAGTGTCGAGTCAGTCTGGTGTGACATAAGCATAGGGAAATCAAAATTGAGAGTAGGAGTGTGCTATAGGCCTAATGACTCTGATGAGTATAATAAGATATTGTACAGGGAAATAGAGTGGGCCAGTAAATCAGAGAGTCTTATAATGGGGGATTTTAATTTCCCAGATATTGACTGGAATTTGTGGATTGGTCACTCGCACACTAGCAAGGCTTTTGTGGATTTATTGGATGATTGTTTTCTACATCAGCATGTTCGTGAGGCAACAAGAGGGAGCAATACTCTTGATCTGATTATCAGTAGTGATTCTTCATGCATTAAGAATCTGCAGATAAATGAACCACTAGGTGGCAGTGATCACAGTGTGTTGAAGTGGGATTTACTCAAGGAGGTAACTACCATCAGAGGTAAAGGGAAGGGTTTTTGTTTTCGTAAAGGCGACTATGATGGTCTGAGACAGTATTTAAATTCTATACAGTGGGACCAACTGATGATGTTACCAACAGCAAACTCAAAATGGGAAGCATTCAAGGAACTAATCTTGGAGGCTACCAGGCTTTACATACCAACTAAGAAATATTGTTCAAGGTTTAGGCCTAAATGGTTGTCAGATGAATTAATGAGACATGTGGCAGAGAAGAAAAATGCATGGGATACGTACAAATTAATGGGTGACATGGAAGCCTATGATAGATATAAGTTGGTCTGTAACCAAGTCACAAAGGAGATTAGGCAGGCAAAGACAGACTACGAAAAATCCTTGGCAAAGGATGCAAAGAAAAACAGAAAAGAGTTCTTTACATATTTGAACTCGAGAAGGAAAGGGATGAATCAGATTGGTCCACTGGATATTGATGGTTCAACAGTTGAGGATCCTGCTCAGGTGGCTAACAATCTAAACGAGTATTTTGCATCTACATTCACGCATGAGGAGTTATTCAGGAAGGAGAATGATGTAGGTAAAGTAAACATTGGCAGTAAGCTGGATGATTTTGTAATAACTGAGAGGAAAGTGGAGGAGAGATTGTTGAGGATAAACATAAAAAAGGCACCTGGGGTGGATGGGATCTATCCAGTTATATTAAAGGAGGCAGCAAAGGAAGTATGCAAACCCCTAGCCATAATTATGAGAGCTTCTTTGGACTCAGGGGAGGCACCCATAGACTGGAGATGTGCAAATGTAACCCCAATTCACAAAGGAGGAGCAAAGGCTGACACAAGTAATTATAGACCTGTTAGTTTAACTTCTGTTCCAGGTAAATTAATGGAGGCACTGGTTAAAGAAACACTGCAGGATCATCTAGACAAGAATTCAGTTATAGCTCAGACGCAGCATGGTTTTGTTACGGGCAGGTCTTGCCTGACCAATTTGATTGGATACTATGATGTAGTCACAAAAGAACTGGATGCAGGGAATAACTTTGATATTATATATTTGGATCTTAGAAAGGCTTTTGATACTGTTGCACATGGAAGACTGCTGCACAAATTGGAGTAGTGTGGCATTGGAGGCAAATTGCTGCTATGGATAAGGGGTTGGTTGAGTGGCAGAAGACAGAGCGTGGTAATCAATGGACACTGCTCAACGTGGACTAATGTTATTAGTGGAGTTCCTCAAGGTTCAGTGTTGGGTCCGTTGTTGTTTTCGGTGTTTATGAATGATATTGATGATGGGATATCAAGTTTAATGTCCAAGTTTGCAGATGATACAAAGGTTGGCAGGGTCGTTAAGGACACTACTGACGCTATGCTGCTGCAACAGGATCTGGAAAGGTTGAACAGATGGGCTGAGAGGTGGCAAATGAAGTTTAACATTGACAAATGTAAAGTACTACATATGGGAAACAGTAACCCCAGAGCAACGTATCAACTCTGCGGTACTACACTGACAGTGGTGGAGAATGAAAAGGACCTGGGGGTAATTGTGCAGGCAGATATGAAGTTCTCTGAGCAGTGCAGACGAGCTGCAAGAGTAGCTCATGGTGTGTTGTCAATGATATACAGGAATTTTTCTAGCAGGGATAAGGAGGTGATTATTCCCTTGTATAAGGCAATGGTTAGGCCACATCTTGAGTACTGTATACAGGTCTGGAGGCCTCATTTCAAGAAGGATGTAGAACTGCTGGAACAGGTACAGAGAAGGGCAACAAGATTAGTGAATGGAACAAAGGGTTGCTCTTACGAAGAAAGGCTTAAGTTTTGCAAATTACAGAGTCTGGAGACTAGGCACCGGCGAGGTGATCTGATAGAGGTGTATAAGGCTTTGAATGGTTTGAGCATGCTCAATGCCAATGGGATTCTTCATCTTGCTCAGAATAATCACCTCAGAGGGCATAAATTCAAATTGAGGAAGGACGGATGTCGGATAGATGTGCGGAAATTTGCCTTTGGCCAGCGGGTGGTTGGTTGGTGGAACCGACTTCCATCACTTGTTGTAGAAGTTGATAGCCTAAACAAATTTAAAGCTCAACTGGACAGGTATTTGGAACGAACAGATGGGTGAAATGGGAGTGGGGTTTTTTTTTTTTTTTGGCTGATGCTGAATAAGCTTGCTTTCTTGCATCATATGCCTCTACTAATGCTAATGCTAATATTTTTTTACTGACAAAGAAATTTTCGCGCTTGAACACGTATGCCATGATGCAGTTAACGCATTAAGCACCAATACATTGCAATGTATACAACTTTCCTGTATCCTTTAGGCTAGTGAAATGACAATATTGTAAATGATACTTTTTATGATAGTTCTTTCTGTCATTTTATACTGTATTTTAGTTAATTTATTATATATATATAAAGTGTGGGATAAAATGCTGACTTGGCTGTTGACACCTGATGAGAGGCCAGTTTTGTAAGTTGTGGTTTGTCAATTTTGTAATTTTTTATCTCTTATTGTACCTTTTTTTACCCTCTTTACCCCCCCCATCACTCACTATCTCCCTCATCCCCCCCTTTATTGCCATGCTATGCATAAGTTTAGCATTTGCTGCCTTTGATTACTTCCTCTTTTTCCCATTTTTCTGTCTTCTTGTTTCCACTTTCTTGTTATTCATCACACACACACACACACACACACACACACACACACACACACACACACACACACACACACACACACACACACACACACACACATCTCTGGTGTGTGAGAAAAAGATGAGAGTGTGAGTGAAAAAAAATATATATATAAAATATAAGAAAAAAAAAGTATAAAATAAAAAAAGTGAATGTAAGTAGAGTAGGAATGCAGATTATGAATAAAGCAAATGTGTGTCTCTCTCCCACTCTTTTGCCTGGTGGGTTCCCGCTGCCAGCTAACATATCCCATCCCCAGAGCAGGACGGGTAGCTTGACCTTCTTACCAGATTCGACACTACATGGACATGAAAACCATCACCGACGAAGACATACTGCGGCTTTGCTGCCGACACGCCATTGGTGATCTGAACTGGGTAACCCGGTTCCCTTTAAAACCCCATCCCCCGGCAGGGGGGACAGAGACTAGCTCTCCCCCCCATACTTTGCCTGGTGGAGCTCGTCTCCACTGACCTCTTTGGGGATGCCTACTCTAATGTCCCTATTCTTCTATCTGTTTCTCCCCCCACTCACTAAACTGACCAAGTACACCCCTTAACAATGCCGTCAAATTCTAATCAATGTCTAAATTCTACCGCTTTCATGTAAATCTCTTTTGGCCAAATTCTAGTGTTACCCCCCCCCCCCTTTTTGTGGTCCCAATAGGGTCCCAACTAACACTATTATCTTTCATCTAGTCTCACGTCTAAATTTAATAACATCAAAATTTTGCCCGACCTATTAGGCCTTTTAACACATCTCTATAGCGTTCAACCCCAACCAGTGACTTCCAAACAGCAATCCCACATTAATGTGTGATTTTTTTTTTTTTAGGTCCTAGCCACTGAAATCCCAGGAAACTAGGTGGCAAGACCTGCCAGAGCAACTTGTTGTGATACTGGACACACCAGGCTAGCCTCCACGTGGTGAGGTATGGGCAACGTCGCGCCCCACTAGGGGCCTGGCGGCCAATAAGCCGGACAAACAATGAGCACATCACATCACACTGCACAGACATGGCCCACACACTTTGAATTCTCTGGCTTGACATCGTACTGTCCTCGATACAGCGAACACACACGCAGAAATGGGAGAAAGCCCAGGTGCCGTCTGACACAAACATACCTTATACATGAACCTTAAACACACACACAACATAAACAACTCAGTGTGTGCATGTGTTTGTATCTATTTATATATCTATGAGAATGAGTTGAAAAGTTTTAGCCCAAAATAGACTGCAGAGGTTTTCGTGAACAATATTGCAAATTGAACGCACAAGAAGTGCTGTGGCTGAGGCTGTCAAGAAGCGTGTGCTACGCACTGCTGCTCCTTCCCACCTGGCTACAGAGGCGCCTCCAAGAAGTGCTGTGACTCCCTCTTGTGTGTTCAAAGAAAATTTCAGATTTCTAACTATATTCTTCTCTTTTACAGAAGGCATTGAAGTGTGGAAAGATAATGTTGAGAGAATCAAGCACTGCGCAGTTGCTGAGTATCTTCATTTAATACTGGATGTTGCTAAAAGAAATTCATGAAGACAGGCAGCAAACATTATTTTATTTATTTATTAAACTAGGCAGTCTCAGCCAGCTTTCCTGGATCAAGGAAAATGGCAACCCTGCCCACCTATTTACAATACTGTACAGATATATGAAACATACATTGCCACTAGCTGGTTACTATCCCTAGTATGTGGAAGCAGCCAGGGATCCACTATCTGCGTACTAATAATACCAAATAAAGAAAAGAAAAGAACAGCAAGAACAGGAAAGAGAGTAG
Organism: Mastigoproctus giganteus; assembly: GCF_048544385.1. Taxonomy (NCBI): domain Eukaryota; kingdom Metazoa; phylum Arthropoda; class Arachnida; order Uropygi; family Thelyphonidae; genus Mastigoproctus; species Mastigoproctus giganteus. The sequence goes on from NC_143578.1 coordinate 129,042,555, forward strand.
AAGGAAGAAGTTGGAGAGGAAGACAAATTCAGTACAAGGTGTGAAGCAACAGCAATCATTACCTCCATGTATCCTGAAGCAAAAACTAAAAAGTCACTGTCCTGACAAACTACAGTGCATTCCGGAACGATGGACACAAAGTGATTCGAACAGAATGTGATGAAGGATGATTCACAGCTGAGCAATTTGTACAAGTAGGTTTCTTATATGACAAGTACATGTTCTTATATGAACATTCCTGATAAGTGTCCACTCCTTGCACACAATGAGAACAAAACTATTTCCTTTACATAACAACATCTTGTCGTATGTCCTTAATGACCTATAGCACATTGTAATTAAGTAATACCTCTTGAACTTTTGTGACTTTTACAATCCAGGTAAATATGCTCAGAATGCTCTAGAAAATTTACAACCCTAAAGAAGATTTTGGAAGAATATGAACCTAAGGATGTTTTTAATGCTGAAGAAATGGGTTTATTTTTAAAATTTTACCTAATAGAACACTTGCTTTTAAGGATGATAAATGTTTTGGCAGAAAACAACAAAGCAAAGAAAGAATCACTGTGCTAGTTGGAGCTAATATGACAGGAAGTGAAAAATTAGGACTTTTAGTCATTGGAAAATCAAAAAATCCAAGATGTTTTAGAGGCACAAAATCTTTGAAAATTGACTACACTTTTAATAAAAAACCATGGATGACAAGTAATATTTTTGAAGAGTGGATATTAAAACTAGACAAGCGTATAACAAAAGAAAAAAGAAAAATCATGTTGATTACCAACAACTGTCCAGCACATCCTGCCAAACTTAAAAGTGAATTTGTTGTTCTTACCATCAAACATAATGTCAAAACTCCAGCCAACCAAGGCATTATTAAAAACTTTAAATTTCATTATCAAAAGAGAATAATAATAATGAAGATTGTCAACACATTACAAGAAAATAGAAACTTGGAGGTTACAATTAACCATAGAGATTGCATCTCTGAACTGGCAAAGGTTTGGACAAATGATGTCACTGAATACACTATTCAAAATTGTTTTTCGAAAGCAGGATTTGCATTGAATACAGAAGTCGAACAACAACCGGACGAACAAGATGAACTAGACCTTTCACAACTGAAAAACTTTTGGACATTATTAAAATCATCTGGAAACATCGAAAATGAAATAACAATGGATGGTAATGTTTATGTAAACCAAGATCTGGCTCTACAACAGAACATCCAAATGAAGATGAAATACTGCTGAACAGTGCTAATAGATGCGACTGTGTTCAGGAAGAAATTAACGATGATGCTGAAGACACATCAGACCAAACCATAGAAAAGCCAACTCACAAAGAAATGATTCACGCTTTTAAAATGGGTCTACAGTTTTGTGAAAATGTTCCTGATAATGTTTTTAATGCACTGAATAAATGTGAGGTTTTCTTTTAAATAAAGACATTTTTTAATTGTACTGTGCAAACAAAAATTACAGATTTTTTTTAAATTTGTGATACTTACCAGCAAAAATAGTGTAAATGTAATTTAAATAAATATGTTTTTGAAATAAAATTCATTAAAAATAAATGTAAATTCGTTTTCATTTTCTAATTAGATAACGATTTCCAATAAAAAAGATATTATCTGTATAACAAAATTTCTCTATAATGAATTTTTTCACTGGATTTATCGAATTCGTTATAGGGAAGTTTGACTGTATCTACTATCTCTTGAGAAACAAACTCTACATTCTTTAGGAAACTCCTCCTCTTCAAGGCCATACTCAAGTAAATTCTACTAATATAACTTCTTCATAAAGTTGTGATATCTGATATCTTGATTCACATCAAAAATAATAATACAAGGTCTGATGAGTCCTGTTTCCAGTTATCAAGTGGACAAATCTGGTAGAAACCGCACAAACTATGCACCTGTCATGTCAACAAGGAACTGTTCAGGAAGGTGGACGGTCGGTAATGGTTTGGGGCATGTTAAACTGGCACATGTTGGGACCATTGGTACATCTAGATGCATCTTTGAATGGTCCAGGTTACGTGTCTATTCCTGCAGGCCATTGGCATCCCTTCACGGTCATTGTGCACCTACAAGGCAATGGACTTTTCCAGCAGGACAACGCGCCTCCCCAACAGAGTTGTGGTGACTAGAAAATGGTTCGAAGAGCACTCCGCAGATTTTATCACTATGCAATGGCCTCCCTGTTCATTGGACATGAACCCTGTGAAACATCTTTTGGATGCTGTAGAAAGGTCCATTCGAGCTTTGGATCCTCCACTCAGGAATGTGAGAGAATTATGGACAGCAATGCAGTAAGCAGGGACAGGAAATACCTGTCCATGCTTACTGCATTGCTGTCCATAATTCTGTGGAACGCTTTCATGAACCAGTGAATTCAGTGCCTCGCTGTGTGACTGCCCTTATCTGGGCGAAAGGTGGGTCTACCTGTTACTAGGTAGGAATCCCATGATTTCTATACACTCAGTGTATAATATAATAGCAATAATATGCTATGGTCCTCTATACTGTTTTGTTAATTTTTGCTCTTTTGGATCTTGGCTTAAGTTAAAAAAAAAAAGTTCCTGATTCCTGTCACGGTAACTGATATGTAAATGTGAGGGGGAAATTCACGTGGGTGTTCAAATTCAAACTGTTTGCTCAAACCTGTCTTTCAAATGCCATCCCATTTTGCCAATGGTGACAAGATGCTAGGTGAATAATTTTTCTTGGTATCATTTTTAGAGAAAAGTGCATGACAATCATAACCATGACATTTACCTCAAAATTATAAGTGCCAATTATAAGTAATGATCCTGTATTACTTCTTTAACCAGACTCTTCATTATTTTCCCCAGAACAGAAGTTAGGCTAACAGGTCTGTAATTACTAGTGTCACCCTTTGATACCCCACTCTTGCGAATTTGGGATACATTTTTGGAACAGGACCAGGGTATGTCTGCCAGGGGCAAAGGTTGATGACGTTGTAGAGCGGATATCATCTTTTAAGGGCACAAAAGGTGATATAGTTGTACACGTTGGCACTAATGATATTAAGAGTAGGAGACCGGCGGTATTACTTAACAAGTACAGGTCACTGGTGAAAAAAAGCCATGAATTTGAAAGTGTCTGCAATTCTGCCCAGACACGATAGGAGGGAGTATATGATGAGAGCCCTGTCGATCAATTCGGCCCTGGAAAGATTGTGCAGGGCTCAAGGGGTAGAATTTTTTTCAGCCTGGTCTGTACTTGTTAACAGGAGAGACTGCTTCTATAGGGATGGGATACACTTAAATAGAAAGGGCGCAAGAATGTTTGCTGATGCTATCGAGGCAGTGTTAGGTGGGTCGGAAAACTGCTAGATTGGGGGAATACAAGGACTAATAGATTAACAGTAGCCACTGGCAGAGGAGAAAGTTATTCTTGCACTGCTTCTATTGGAATGAGCAGTAGCCTGCAAAATAAGATGCACGATATTTCAGAGACTGCTGGGAATCATGGGGGTACAAGTAAACACATGGGTTGTGTTAGGGTGGCTAAGAGGAAGAGCGGGTGCAGGTATACTTGCGTGTACACCAATGCTAGGAATTTAGTAAATAAATTTGATGAAATTGAGTTATTGCTCAAAACATCAAAGGCAGATATTGTTGGGATTTCAGAGACGTGGTGTCACACAGATATAAGGAATGCAGAACTGGAATTTGGGGAGTACAATGTCTACAGAAAGGATAGACAGGATAGGAAGGGGGGATGGGTTTGTTTGTACATGAAATTAGTACAGTCAGCCATAGTCCCTTGGCTGACTGTACTAATTTCAAAGTCTACCAGATGTTGAAAGGCATTCCAATCAGCCTGATCAACCTTCCACTGCGGTAACCTAAAAGATAGACATGGCCGTCCATTAAATAGACTGGTTATCGTGGGGAAGTGATCGCTTTTGTAGAGGTTCTCCTCTACTTCCCAAGTGAGTGAAGGAAGGAGGGGGAAGCACACAGTAAGATCAATGGCAGAGAATATATGGGTAGGCATGTGGAAAAAGGTATTAGTTCCTGCATTTAGAAGGGAAAGGTCATTTTCACTGAGCATATGCTCTATGACATGTCCCCTTCCATTAACATCAGCACTACCCCACAGGGTGTTATGTCCATTAAAATCGCCCAACAGTAAGATACGAGAAGGCAGCTGCACAATGAGCTCATCAAGTTCTTTCTGAGAGATGCCGGCTCCAGGTGGCAAATAAACCGAACAAACTGTTAAAACTCTACCATAAGGCGAACTGCTACCGCTTCAATGTTGGTGGAAGCAGAATACATTGAAATGGGGTGTGATTCCCAAAAGAACAGCAACACTGCCACGAGCAGGTCCATCCCCAGTTCTGTCCCTTCGAATGATGGTAGTATTACAAAAGGAAGGGTTTTCGTTTGTCTTCGAGTCTCCTGCAAGCAAAAGCAACCTGGTTCATGCTTTTGCAGGAGGGCCTTGATGTCATCATTGTTTTGTCGGAATCCACAACAGTTCCACTAGGAATTTAGCCATTATTTTTGGCTTGGTTGGTGCATCAGGCGGCTTCCGAGGTGCTGAGAGCTTACTTTTGTTAGTCTTGGATTTCTCTTTTTTGGGGAAGTACGGACACTGTCTCATGTCCATTTCCTCCTGCACAGAGTTCCAAGACTGAATCGTCTTGTATCTCCTTCTCCTTAACAACCATGTTTTCTTGGCACTGGGAGATACCTGAGGTTTCTTATTCTTTTCTCCTTCAGGCTTCTTATTCTCTCCTTTTTTTACTGGAGCATTAAGAGGTACTAATTTGGGAGTGGCAGCTGATTGATCTTTCTTTGTGGGTGTTTGTGAGCTTAGCAGTAGCAAATGATAGGAGTGAATGACTCTTTTAGTGGTATAGTCATTTCTGTTTGGGTTCCAATGGAACATCTCCCTGCCACCTTCTGTTTGTTAACATTTATAGGTTTCACTGTTTTTCTTCCCTCCTGATAAGATATGTTCAGCTCTGCTATAAGTTGTTGAATTTCTTTTTCTTCTTTCCACCTCTGGCATACTCGAGAGTACGCAGGGTGCTCTCCTTGGCAGTTAATGCATGATGGCTTTTCGGCTGAACATGATGTTCTTTCGTGGTCCTTTGCACCACATCGAGCATATGCAAGGGCACCATGACAAGCCATCTGTGAGTGTCCGTATTTTACACTTAAAGCACTGTTAGAGATTTGGTACATACAGATGCACTGGACAGTTAATATATACAGCTTTGATCTCCTTAGGAGACATAGGTGTGAGAATATTCATGCATAGGGATGGAAAACTGATAGGTACGAGTTTTCCATCCCTATGCATGAATATTCATTTCGCAGCTATCACTCCTTGGGGTTGCAATTCAGAACAGATTTCCTCTTCCGTCACATCATCAGATCCCATTGGGCAATGACACATGGAATGAATTAAGCGTCTTATGGGGGCTAACTGTGATAGGCATTCCCCCAATAGATGTGGCTCAGAGGAGCTGTTCTGAGTGTCTGTCACTTCTGGTCTCTGCAAGGATGTCTCCCGACCAAAGTCATTTTACTGATTTCAGATCGCCTGGCAACCCTTCCAAACCCTTCTGGAAAAAGAAAGATGACATTTTTTCTAAAGGTTTCTCACTTGTAGAGTGCATAACGAGGAAACCGGGTGTTGGACATGATATGGTTTCAGTTTTTTTGTCTTTTTGCTGAAGTGACATCAGCAGGATCAAGATCTAAATTTTCGGATAGGGACTGTGTTGCGGCCCCAGAACAGGGAATTTTATCAGGATTCATATAGTTTTGTAGTGGTTTAGTGCCCAGGCTTCCCACCCACCACAGAGCCCAAAGGGACACCCACTACCCAGCATGCAATAAATGCGCTCGGGAGTTGGATGCCAGGGTTACCCATACACCATAACCGCACCGCCGCCAGCAGGATCCCCCTTTCCGAATTTCCACGAGTCGCAGCGCACGGCAACCACACCAGATTCCACTGATGTTAGCCTGGAACATAGGCTGTAGGCATTGGATCCCAGTGATGCTAATCTGGAGGACCAGCAGCTTCACTGGGAGGTCCCCCTCTCTTCTAGGGAAAATAATGCAGTTGCTGGTTAAAGAAACATTGCAGGATCATCTAGACAAGACCGCAGTAATAATTCAGACACAGCATGGGTTTGTTAAGGGGAAGTCTTCTCTGGCCAATTTGATTCTATGATGTGGTTACAAGGGAACCAGATGCAAAAAATAATTTTAATATCATATACTTGGATGCTCCCCCAATGGTATATTCCACTTTATCACAGTGAAGGGGCTTACATGTCCCAATAACCCAGAGAGCTAAGTCGGCGGTAGCATAGCTATTGCTAGGGCCTTCCAAGCCAGACAGGTCAAAGGGTAAGGGCCAGACTAAGAGAGATACCTTTCAGTTTGGGGGTTGCTGCAACGGCTGGCTCCTTGTTCAGTGTAAAAAATACACAAATGCTAAACGACCTACAAGTGGAAATGAAAACAGACTAGACCTAACTTGTAGGCTGAGGAAACCATTGAAAAATAGAAACAATCCTCTTGAAGAAGAAGAAGAAGATATACTTGGTTTTCAGGAAAGCTTTTGATACTGTTACACATGAAAGACTACTGTACAAATTGGAGCAGTATGGCATTAAGGCAATTTGCTACAATGGATAAAAGTGTGGTTGAGTGGGAGTTGGAAGAGAGTGGTAATTAATGAACACTGCTCTTCATGGACTAATGTTATTAGTGGAGTTCCCCAGGGTTTGGTGTTGGGCCCATTGTAGTTTTGTATATTTATCAATGATATCAATGAAGTTATATCAGGCTTAATGTCCAAGTTTCCAGATGATAAAAAGGTTAGCAGGGTTGTTAATGGTAGTAATTACAGTATGCTACTGCAACAGGATCTAGAAAGGTTGGGCAGATGGCTGATACCAACTGTATGGTATTACACTCAGAGTGGTACAGAATAAAAAAAACTGGGGGCGGGGTAATGGTGCAGTCAGATATGAAATTTTCTGTGCAGTACTGACAGGCTGCCACAGCAGATCATGGGGTCTTGTCAATAATATACAAGAATTTTGCTAGTAGGGAGATGGAGGTGATTATTCCTTTGTATAAGGCAATGGTCAGGCAACACCTTCAATACTGCATAAACGTCTGGAGTCCTCAGAAGGAAGTAAAATTGTTAGAATGAGTACACACAGAGAGGGGCAATGTGATTAGTGAGGGGAACGAAGGGGTGCTCTTACGAAGAAAGGCTTAGATTCTGCAAATTGCAGCATCTGGAGGCTAGACACCTGCGAGGTGATCTGATTGAGATGTTTAAGGCCTTGAATGGGTTAAGTAGGCTCAATGCTGACGAGATTCTTCCTCTTGCTCAGATTATGAACCTGAGAGAGCATAAATTCAAATTGAGGGAAAAAAGTCATAGAATAGATGTTCGTAAATTTGCCTTTAGCCAGCCAGTAGTTGATTGCTGGAACAAACTTCCATCTGTCTTAGCTTAAATAAATTCAAGAACTGGACAAACTTTTATAGTGAATGGTTGTGTGAAATGGGATTTTTTTTTTTTTTTTTTTTTTTAGCTGTTGCTGTATAAGCTTGCTTTCTTGCATCATATGCCTCTACTAATGCTAGTGTTTGCACACTTCCCAATTGGAAGTATGCAAACACTAGCATATGGGGGGGGGGGAGTTTCAACTTTTCTGTATAAACTGAATTGCAGCACAGAAGACTGTTAGGCATTTGTTTAATTTCCTTCAATAGCAGGCTTCCCCTTCAAAGGTCAAAGTCATATTTAACATTAGACAGTAGAAGAATGATGTCTCATCTGTATTAAAAATGTTTTTGGTATCATATGTATGTATGAGATGAGGCATCAATTCAATGATCCAGTGAATGGCAGACTCTTGCCTAATAATACAACTTCACCACATGATTTTCTGTAACCCATTGCATGCTTTTGTTTAAAGCTTTGTAACCATCCATTTAAGGTTTTAAAACTGTCCATTCTAAGTTTTAGTGTAGACTTGGATGCTCCCCCAATGATATGTTTATTAGTTTGTTATTTGGTTTTTAGTAGCATTAGCAACTAAGGCCATATTGCTCCGGGGATATGCGGTGGTCATTCCCTGACCTTTCTGCATCCTTCATATTTGGCGGTCACGGGCTCGAATCCCGGTCTAATCAAGAAGTGTGTGCTATGCACTGCTGCTCCTACCCACCTGGCTACAGAGGCGCCTCTTAATGATATATTCCACCTTGTCACAGTGGAGTGGCTTGCATGTACAGTGGCCTTATCATGTGAGATAAATCCACTTATTGGCCAGAAACACTCCAACAAATCTTCTCTAATTGTTTATTTTCAAGAAGTCTCAAATTCAACTTCCCACCTCCTTTTTAAGCTGTGTCCATGCTGCTTTTCTGCTCCCATATTTTATCTTTGAATAACTAATTTTACTAAACAATGGTGTAAAATATTCACTTTAGCCATTTCTGTGAATGTCATGTTTGGATTGACTTTTACTTCATGGATTATACAGAGTTTGCTACTTGGTCAGCTTTTTTCTCTCCTCTCCCCTTTTTCTTTTTGTCCACATGTTTGTCCTGTAAACAAATAATTTCTAAATGATTAATAATATACACTATTTATGCAAAATAAATGAAATGGGTCCCGAGATCAATGGATCATAGTTTGCTAATTCACAAAGACGATGATCAATTTAGCATGAATGCCTTATGAAGATGTTGCTACTACTGACTGAAACATGTTAACATTCAGGAATGGATGTGAATCCATTTGTAGATACACATACAAAAACAGAAGAACAACTTTTCCCTGATACAAAAATCTACTGTAAGTCTTTCCCTAAGTATGTGAAGAAAAGTAGTAAATTATTTTTTGTTTTATGGAAAGGGTTGAATCATATTGAAGGAAAGTGATATATAAGAGAGCAAAAGAGGTAAGCAAACCTTTGGCCATAAAACATTTTTGAATTTATGGGAGGTGACTTACCGGGAAAACCCTGGTGGCTGGTGTGATTTTGGCCATAAACAATGTGGCTATAAGCACTAGTATGGGACCACAAGTTTTCCTCGGTAAGAATTTTTGATCCAGTCCACCTCTAAATATAGTTGGTGCTTTTAAGCACCGACACATTACTTTCTAATCTCACATTACTTCTTTAGAAGTAACGTGAGGAACAGAAATAATGTGAAATAATGTCAAGATGACAGGTACACAATGATATGGCAATCACAGCATGGATTCGTTCAAGGGGAGACCTTGTCTGATAACTAGCAACAAAAGAAAGGTAATCCTGACACCATATACTTAAATTTATTTAAGTAAAGCTTTTGATAGTATTCCACATGAAAGACTGTTGTACAAATTGAGAAGTGTGGCATTAGAGGACCATTACTGCTATGGATAAAGAGATGGCTGAGTGACAGAAGACAAAGAGTGGTTAATAATGGACACTGCTCTTTTCAGACCATTATTAGTGGAGTCTCACAGGATTCAGTGATGGACCCTAGCACCCAGTAGACATAACTTGGTTCTGTTCCATCTGCCTCAATCAGAGAATACATTCCCAGTTTATCTAAAAACTGTATCACCAACTAGCATTATCTCAATTAGGAACCTTGGATCATCAGATGGCAAGTACACTCCATTACTGGTCACCTTAATAAATATCAAACCCTCCTCCATCAAACTGTTACTTTTCCAAACAACCACTAATAGAGGATTATACAAAATATTAGAGGGGAATGGACGGATGACGTGTGGGTAGCAGTCTCCCTCTCCTCGATGCTGGACAAGCTTGCTTCTTTATATCATTTGCCAGTACTAAATACAAACTGCAAGATTACCTTGAATAAACAAAAACACATATAAGGTAACCACTACATAAACATTAAATGGTGTAGGGACTAATTCTTTTTTGGACACAACACTAAAATTTGAAACATTATATTTTTAGTTAATTACAGATTATTTATGTCAGGCTTTAGCTGGGGCCGCAAAAAGATAAATTTAAAACTCAGAAAATCTTCAATTTAGATTTTATTGTATATGATATTAAATTCTAAATTTAATCATGAATTATATTCTCATTTCGTGGCAAAGTTAATGATTTATGTTTTAACCCTACTTGGCTCATAGTAACTGTAATTGTAGTGCCACATATTTATCTTGCTCAGTGCTCTTGTGCATAATGGCATGAAAATCAGAAGTTTTAATTTGAAAAAAGTGCTTAACACTTAAAGGTAACAAAATGCTTTATTAATTAATTTTTCCAGAATGAAAAAAATAAATAATAATATGAGAAATACAAACCGAATGGCCTGGACTTTGCTTTAGTAAGTTTACCAAATGAACATTTTGACTGACAGATTTCAACATAACTTCCTGTTGATGATCCTGATTCTGTTGCTGTTCTTGTTGTTGCACTGAAGTTGTTACTGTTGTAGAAGTAGTAGCTGTAGTGGTGGTAGTGGTGGTGGTGGTGGCAGCTGTGGTGGTGGTGGTGGTGGTAGTGATGGTACTGGTTAGAGATTTCAGCTGTACAGGAGTCTGAGACAGTAATTTATTTTCATTTTCATTCTAGAAAGAATGAATAAAAGGAAAATTTGAATGTATACATTAACATAATTAATAATGACAAAAAATAACTTATTCATAATAATTTCTTTGAATAAAAACTTCAATTTTCTAAAAGTAAAAGTGATTCATTCTATTTTACTGGTGGGAAGGAAAGGGAAAGACAGACATATAGACCTTTCACTACATGAGGGATCTATATGTTGTCTGGGACAGTATACCAAATTCAGTGAGTGGGTGAGTGAAAATAAAAGTTAGTGAGTATATATTTTATGAATAAATAATGATGGTATTAAATATATGTAACGGCATTTATTCAAAGATTTATTAATGAAATCTTCAATGTGCTGTAGATGAAGTTCAGGTAATTTCTGGTAGAAAGTTGGCACTACAGTGCTGCACTTCTTTAAAGTACTTTTGACCTCCACTAACAAAGAGAGCCTTCTTGGCTTTGCACCAATGGCTTTATGGCCACTGGAATATTCAGATATTATCCTCATCAAATTACAAGAGCTACAGAAAAAAGAATAATTATAATTTTTAACAAAGTACCATTCTACTGCTTGTTATTTCTAGTTGAGCTGCAGAATTTAAGACCAAACCAAGCTGCATTACCCAGCTACTGTGTAGCTGACTCATGCACATTGTGACCTTGCCGATCAGTCAAGTTTATGCCTTTCAGTTTTGCCTACAAAACAATGGATGCTGACATGCAAGGAACAGCATTCTGATCTCAAATTTTGTTTCTGTCTCAAAAAACCATAAGCTGAAGCAAAAGAAATGTTAAAAAAGGCTTATGGTTAATCTATGCTTGCATATATTGATCACAAACGTCCTGGAGCTCCAACCACTGCTGATACCACAGAAACCATAAACACTGCTTCTGTAATTATAAGAGAAGATTGTGAAGACTGCTGTGTAACAGTAATGCAACTGGAAGAGATGCTGAGAATACCAGCAAGAAGCACGCATGGTATTCTCCATGACTATTTGCATATGACATGTTTGTGTATGTCGGTTCCACAACTACATACACCTGAGCAACAACAAGATTGCACTGATGTTTGCAGGAGTAGCAATGGATGGTTATTGAAGATTAGAATTAGTAAAGGCACATGATGCAAGAAAGCAAGCTTATATAGCATCAGCGAGAAAAAAAAAAAAAACACATCCCGTTCTCATTTCACCCATTCACTTCCTCCAAAGTTTGTCTAGTTCTGCCTTGAATCTATTTAAGCTATCAAATTCTATAACAACAGATGGAGGTTTCTACCAGCAATCAACCATACGTTGGCTAAAGGCAAACTTCCTTACATCTATCCTACAAGTGTCTTTCCTCAAGTTGAATTTATATAATTTCAAGGGGTATGTCAGGCTAGTTAACTATACAAGAACACTAAGTCTAAATTGTCTATGCAGTAATGTCAGAAATGTTGTCAATAAAATGAATGAATTCGGATTTTTTTTGCATTAGCAAAGGCACATGATGCAAGAAAGCAAGCTTATATAGCATCAGCCGAAAAAAAAAAAAAACCCTTATTCCCATCCACTCACTCCAAATGTTTGTGAAGTTCTGCCTTGAATCTATTTAAGCTATCCATTTCTACAACGACAGATAGAAGTTTGTTACAGCAATTAACCACCCGCTGGCTAAAGGCAAACATCCGCACATCTATCCTACAACTGACTTTCCTCAATTTGAATTTATGTCCTCTCAGGCTTTTATTCTGAGCAAGAAGAAGAATCCCACCAGCACTGAACATGCTCAAACCATTCAAGTCTTAATACACCTCAATCAGATCACCTCGCAGGTGCCTAGTCTCCAGACACTGTAATTTCCAAAACTTAAGCCTTTCTTCGTAAGAACAACCCTTTGTTCCATTCACTAATCTTGTTGCCCTTCTCTGTACTCGTTCCAACAGCTCTAAATCCTTCCTAAAATGAGGCCTCCAGACCTGTATACAGTACTCAAGGTTTGGCCTGACCATTGCCTTATACAAGGGGATAATCACCACCTTATCTCTGCTAGAAAAATTCCTGTATATCATTGACAAGACACCATGAGCTACTCTTGCAGACCATCTGCACTGCTCAGAACTTCATATCTGCCTGCATAATTACCCCCAGGTCCTTTTCATTCTCTACCACTGTCAGTGTAGTACCACAGAGTTGATACGTTACTCTGGAGTTACTGCTTCCCATATGCAGTATTTACATTTGTCAATGTTAAACTTCAGTTGCCACCTCTCAGTCAACCTGCTCAACTTTTCTAGATCCTGTTGCAGCAGCAAAGTGTCAGTAGTGTCCTTAACAATGCTGCCAACCTTTGTATCGTCTGCAAACTTGGACATTAAGCTTGATATACCATCATCAATATTATTTATAAATACAGAAAACAATAACGGACGCAACACTGAACCCCGAGAGACTCCACTAATAACATTAGTACACGATGAACAGTGTCCATTGATTACCACTCTCTATCTTCTCCCCCTCGAACCATCCCTTTATCCATAACAGCAATTTGCCTCCAATGCTACACTGCTTCAATTTGTGCAGCAGTCTTCCATGTGCATGTATCAAAAGCCTTCCTAAGATCCAAATATATGATATCAAAATTATACTTTGCATCCAGTTCCTTTGTGACCACATCATAGTATCCAATCAAACCGGTCAGACAAGACTTCCCCTTAACGAGCCCATACTTTGTCCAAGCTATAACTAAAGTCTTGTCTAGATGATCCTGCAATGCTTCATTAATTAGTGCCTCCAGTAATTTCTCTGGAACAGAAGTTAAACTAACAAGTCTGTAATTACCTGTGTCACCCTTTGATCCTCCTTTGAGGATTGGAGTCAGATTTGCACATCTCCAGTCAATGAATACTTCCCCTGAGTCCAAGGAAGCTCTCATAATTATGGCTAGGGGTTTGCTTATTTCTTTTGATGCCTCCTTTAATATAACTAGATAGGTTCCATCGAAGCCCAGGTGCCTTTATATGTTATCTTCAACAATTTCTCCTCCACTTTACTCTCAGTTATTACCAGATTATCTAGCTTACTGCTAGAGTTTAATACACCTCTGGCATTCCCCTCCCTGAATAACTCCTCATGTGTGACTGTAGATGCAAAATATTCTTTTAGTTTGTTAGCCACCTGAGCAGGATCATCAACAGCTGAACCATCGGTATCAAGTGGCCTAATCTGATTCAATCCCTTCCTTCTAGAGGTTACATAAGTAAAGAGGTCCTTGAGGTTGTCACAGACATTCTCTCAGATATGCCAGACAAGCTGTACTTGCTACCTGGGAGTCTAAAACGCTGATGGAACTGATATTCGGGTGACACTCAAGTCAAGTGGACCCAATGTCAGCGAAGTCCGGATGGTCTGTGACAGCCAAATCCTCTGCTTGCACCTTCACGATGGTGGGACTGTTAGTATTCCTGGGTATAACCTCCATGCACAAGTACATGGTGGGTGACCACCCACGTGTGAACCAACGTAAGCAGGGGTCCAGGTGTGGCGCCCACACCACATGGAGGAACGCTGCCCCTCTATGTTACCAGGCAGTACTAGGTGGTAGATGACTCTCATCAATCGGTGAAGTACCACCACTTTGCTTACTGGAGGCTTGAAGTGGTGGAACCCATGTTTAGTCTCTAGAGTAAGTTCCGGTCAACCCTTCCCTATCTCTTCCATCATGCAGCATGATTGATGACTTTTGAGGTTATGATGAACGTCGTGGTGAGATCCAATATTCCTTACATTTCGAGGGTACAGGTCTAAAACAGTGTTCGCAGGCCAGCCACTAGTTAGTACACTGGACTGAACCTATTGGTAACTCTCTAGGAAGCTTCCAGATCAGCTAGTGTATAATCTTGCTACCTCTACTCCGCCAGATAGTGACTGGAGGGAGTCCGAGTAGTGTATGCGGGGAGCATTGTCGAGGCCACGTTATGTCAAGGATCTGGGTATATTCTTACCACACGTACGCCATATCCAAAAATTTCATTACTTCATACAGCATATCCCACCTACTTTTTCTTACTATTGAATACACCATGAATTGTCAAACTAATAGAGCAAGCTTATCTGCGAAAAGATCTAAACCTCCCAAGGACTTCCTAATTCATTTCACAAATATACGTGGTCTCAATTCTAATCTCAACGATGTCCATTTCCACTTGCAGTCTGCCAAACCCAATGTACTTTTTCTGACAGAATCTCAGTTATCGGTTGATTCATCTACTGCTCATCTCAGATGCCCAAATTATTTGCTGTATGATTCCTTTCGCCTCAAAGGTGGTACTTGTGCATATGTCCGTTCTGATATTCCCTGTCAGAGACTTGGCAATTTGGAATCTCCTCTCTTTGATCTTCTCTGACTTAAAATCTCTCTACCTCATTGTGTCAAACTCATCTGTTGTCTCTACCGTTCTCCCAACTCCACTAATCACTTGGAGCTCTTTGACTTCTTCTCTTTGCAACTTGACTTTCTCCAGTCCAACTTTCCTAACAGTGAAGTAATTTTCCTTGGTGATTTTAATGTTCACAACTCCAGCTGGCTTCCGTTTTCTAGTCACACCGACCCAGCAGGTCGAGATGCTGCTGAGGCTTTTGCAATTACTAATGACCTAGCACAGATTGCTCATTTACCTACAAGAATACCGGGCAATCCTAATCATACAGCCAATACGCTTGATCTTTTTCTCACAAACAACCCTTCTAAGTACATGGTCGAAGTGAGAGGTCCTTTAGGCACTTCCGATCACAACTTGGTGATTGTCTCTTCTCCAATGGAACCTTTATCTTACGGCTATTCCCAACCACGTGTTGTTTGGCATTACAAGAATGCAAAATGGGATGACCTGCGAGACTTCTTTTCTTCTATTCCTTGGTCAGATTACTGTTTCAAAACTTCTGATGTCAATGTTTGCTCAGATCGTGTCAGTGAAATTATTCTTGCAGGAATGGAATCCCTTATCCCACACTCCATTCTAAAATCTCGTCCTTTATCTAAACCTTGGTTTTCCAATAAATATGCTAAGGCTGTCCAAGAGAAGAATGTTGCATATCGTAATTGGCTTGTTTCTAATTCTTCAGTTTCATTTTCTGCCTACACCAAAGCTCGCAACAGTTGTAAAGCAGTTATTAATCAGTGCAAACTAGAGTTTGAACAGGCTAAGAGTAGAAAACTTGCTTCTTGCCCTAATGGTAGCCGAGCATTCTGGTCTCTTGCCAAAGCTATTGGCTGCAACTTTTGCCCATCTTTGCTCTCACCTCTGTCCAAACCAGATGGTTCTGTTGCCACTTCAGCCAAGGATAAAGCTGACCTGCTAGCATCCAATTTTTCTTCCAGCTCATGTATTAATGATCTTGGTAAAACACCTCCCACCATTCCCAACATGCTCCATTCAATGCCTCCTGTGGTCTTCCGTCAAAAGGATATCAGAAGGATTTTGATGAATCTTGATGCTAAGATAGCTCCAGGTCCTGAGGGTATTTCTCCACTTGTTCTCAAAACCTGTGTTCCTGAACTTACTCCTATTCTTTGCCGCCTTTTTTCACTTTCTTATTCCTTCTGCTTGGAAATTTGCTCATATCCAGCCAGTTCCTAAAAAGGGTGACAAATCCCTCCCATCCAATTATCGTTGCATTGCAATTACTTCTACTCTTTCTAAAGTAATGGAGAAATCAATTAACCGCCAACTCTTAAACTACCTAGAAAACATCTGTCTGATCAACAATCACCAGTATGGATTCCGTCTGTGTCGATCCACTGGCGATATTCTGGCTTATGTTACCCATTTATGGACTAATTCAATGGAAAGGTTCGGTGAAACACAAGTAGTTGCTCTTGACATCTCAAAGGCTTTTGATCGTGTTTGGCATAAAGGTCTTCTAAACAAGCTTCCATCTTATGGTTTTCCAACTGTTTTTAGTAATTGGTTATCCAGTTTTCTCTCTGATCGCTCACTGAGGGTGATGGTAGATGGCTCTCTGTCTTCTAACTTCTCGACTAATGCCGGTGTCCCCCAAGGTTCAGTTCTTTCCCCCACTCTTTCCCTCTTGTATATCAATGACCTTCTTCCATTGACTGGAAATCCTATCCATAGTTTTGCGGATGATAGCACATTGCATTCAACTTTACATTTTGAGAAACCTTGTCCTGCTCAATCAGTTTCAACTTCTCGAAAATCTGCTACCAATTCCTTAAATGCTGATCTTCAGGTAATTCTCCAGTGGGGCAAAGACAACTTAGTTGATTTCAACCCTTCTAAAACTAAGTCTTGTCTTATATCTCGCAAAAAGGATTCTTCTGCTCCTATGCTAATCTTTAGTGACACTCCGATTTCTAGGCAAAATGATATATCTCTTTTGGGGATTACCCTGATTTCTAATCTCTCTTGGCACAAGCACATTACAGATATTGCTTCCTCTGCATCTAAAAAACTTGGTTTTCTCTTTCGCTCTCGGCGTTACTTTTCTTCCAAACAGCTGCTCACTCTGTATAAATCGCAAATCCACCCTGCCATGGAATATTGTTCCCAAATCTGGAGTGGTGCCCCCAACACCTCTCTCAGGCTTCTTGATTCCATTCAGAAGAGGGCAGTTAGGTTAATTAATGATTCATCTCTAACAGAGTCTCTCCACTCGCTTTCTCATAGACGTACTGTTTCTGCTGCATGCATCTTCTACAGATACTTCCATGGGTACTGTTCTTCTGAATTGGCTTCTATAATTCCTGCTCTCTCTTTCAAAACAGTCCGAACACGTGCCGCTACTAGCCAACATCCATTTACTGTCCAACTTCAAACCCACAGAACCAACTTTTCATCTTCCTCATTTATTCATTCAACTGCCGTTTTCTGGAACAACCTTCCTTCATACGTATTTCCGGAAAATTACAATCTACAGAAGTTCAAGTCCAATGTCAACAAATATCTTCTTTCATCTTCTTAACCTCAAACCCAAGCACGGTACTAAGTACTATAGGATCTAATACCTCTTGTGTTTGGGATTCACATAAAAAAAAAAAAAAAAAGAACTCTTTGCTGTTTTCCTTTGCATCCTTTGCCAGAGATTTCTCCCAATCTGCCTTTGCCTGCCTAACCTTAATTATGACTTGGTTATAGGCCAGCTTATATCTGTCATAAGCTTCCGTGTCACCTGTTAATTTATATGTATCCCATTAATTTTTCTTCTCTGTCACATGTCTAATTAGTTCATCTGACATCCATTTAGACCTAAATCTTGAACAATATTTCTTAGCTGGTATGAAAAGCCTAGTAGTTTCCAAGATTAATTCTTTGAATGCTTCCCATTTTGAATTTGCTATACAGTGGGACCAACTAACATCATTAGTTGGTCCCACTGTATAGAATTTAAATACTGTCTCAGACCATTGTAGTCGCCTTTATGAAAGCAAAAACCCTTCCCTTTACCCCTGATGGTAGTTACTTCTTTGAGTAAATCCCACTTCAGCACACTGTTGTCACTGCCACCTGGTGGTTCTTTTATCTGCAGATTCTTAATGCATGAAGAATCACTACTGATAAGGCGCCTCTGTAGCAATGTGGACAGGAGCAGTAGTGCGTAGCACACACTTCTTGATTAGACCAGGGTTCAAGCAGGTGACCACCAAATACAGAGGATGCGGAAAGGTCAGGGAATGACCACCGCATATCCCCGGAGCAATATGGCCTTAGTTGCGAATGCTCCTAAAAAGCAAATACTGTAACTACTGATAATCAGATCAAGAATTTTGCTCCCTCTAGTTGCTTCCCAAACATGCTACTATAGAAAACAATCATCCAATAAATCCTCAAAAGCCTTGCTAGTGTGTGAGTGATAAACCCACAAATTCCAGTCAATATCTGGGAATTTAAAATCCCCCATTATAAGACTCTCTGATTTACTGGCCCATTCTATTTCTCTGTACAGTTGTTTATTATACTCATCAGAGTCATTAGGCCTATAGCACACTCCTACTCAATTTTGATCTCCCAATGCTTATGTCACACCAAACTGACTCGACACTGCACTGCGCTGTCCAGCCATGTCGACTGGCTGTACTTCCTTGGATTTTATGTGTTTGTTAACCAATAGCATAACCCCCCCCTTCCCTTCCTATCTCTCCCTCCTGTACACATTGTACTCCCCAAATTCCTGTTCTGCATTCCTTATATCTGTGTTACACCACGTCTCTGTTATCCCAACAATATCTGCCTTTGTAATTTTGACCAACACCTCAAATTCATCAAATTTATTTACCAAACTCCTAGCATTGTTGTAAACGCAAGTATACATGCAGCTGTTCCTATTCTTAGCTAACCTAACACAGCCCATGTATTTATTTGTTCCGCAATGACCCCAAGCAGTCTCTGGAACTCCCTGCTTCCTATTCCAATAAAAGCAGTGCAAGAATCACTTCCACCTCTGCAAGCGGCTACTGTTAATCAATTATTATTATTATTAGCTATATGGTGCAAGGAAGCCTGAGGCTTATGCTGCAACAGCCAAAAAAAAAAAAAAAAATATCCCTAGTTACCCTGAGAGAGAGAGAAGTATAAATGAATCACCAAGAAAGAGAAAAATTCCTCCCCCCACCAAGCTAGCAGTTTTCCGACCCAAATAACACTGTCTCGATAGCATCATAGCATCAGCAAATATTTTTGCACCCTTTCTATATAAGTGTATACTAGGGCTTGCATAAAACCGAGAAATTTCAAAACCAAGTTTAACCGAAGTTTACTCTTAAAACCGGTTTTAAAACCGATTTTCTCAGACTTAGGGAAAATAATTAAAAGCTTATAACACAGGTATTTATTTTATCTTGGGTAGATTGTACAAATCGTAATCAAATCTTTTAAACAAAATCTATCACCTCTTATAGTAAAAAAAAATTTAAAAAATTAAAATGCTCCAAAAAGGTAACCAGCTTGAGATTATAAAAAATTACAAATTGTATTCAAATCCTTTGAATAAAAACTATCTTCTTGTATAGTAAACAAAAAAATAATAAGCCCTATAATAAAAATAATGTGAAAAAAAAACAGCTTGGGGAAATTACTTTACTATTTATTGCTCCGCTTTTTTCTGAAAATGATCCTTTAAAAAACACAGTATATTAAGCATTTTTACTGATAGACTTGACCTTATTTTTGTGTTAAAGAGACCAGTGATCGAAAACACTCTCTCAGATTGGACACTTGTTGGTTTAATGGTCAGCAGTGTTCTATAAACTTTCTCCAGCTTTTCACTTCTACTGCTAGTTGCCTCCAAAATTTTACATTCTTTGCTGATTTCCAATTCACTCGGATATTTTGAAGGCTCTTCAGTTAATATCTTTATTACACTATCATACTCTCGCATGAGTGCATCTCCGACATCGGAACTAGATGAGTCTTTGTTTTCTTCTAAAAGAACAGTTCGTTTATTTTCAGTTTCTTCATTCAGCGCTAAGACTCCTTCGGAATGTTTTGCAAATAATCTCTGATAAATCTCTTCAGCATGCTTTTTCAAAACTTGCTTACTTGGAAAATCAAAAGTTCTTGAACCTGAATCTTCTTTCCTAAACTTTTTGGGGTTGTGTAGAAAGCTCAGCAAAGCCACATTTGGCAATTTCGTCTTGCATTGTAACGCTGCAAAAGGCTTTGGTGAAACTTTAAAGCAAATGGGTTTTCTGCTGTATCAAGCTTAGCAAGCAGAAATTCTATTGAAGACTCTGCTTTAAGTAAGTCTGTATCTTCTGAGGTTATAGCCTTCAGAATCATTTCAACTGGTCGCAAAGTTTCACATAGCAATTCAAGTGTTTTCCAGTCATCGTCAGACCGCTTCAGTTGACAGTACTGTACATAGAGCATTTGGAATGCAATTTTTCAATTTCAAAAATCTCTCAATCATATAGAATGTGCTATCCCATCTAGTCTTGCAATCCAATATAAGTTTATATTCTTTCCCATTAAATTTTGCTTTAACAAAATTTTGTTATATGTCATTTTTGGTAGGCGATTTTCGAAAAAGCTTGCAAATTTTTCTGACTTTGTTAATAGTTTGTGCAATATTGGCCATTGGATTGAAGAAATAAATGAGCTCATCGGTAAAGTCGGTTTGATAAAGCATGCCTTGCTGTCTTTCTTCAACTTCATCATCACTACTTTCTTCATTATTTTCATTTTCTTCATTGTCTTTGGGAGACTCAGAGACTGTGGCACCATAATTGATTGCTTTTTCATAAAGTACATCTATAACTGACAGATGTATACAATGGGCTATACATTGTCGATGATTAAGCGTAATTTGCTGGCCAAACTTAATCATCATTGCTGCTCCACCGGTGGTGCAGGCAACAATATCCTCATCCAAGTTCAAACCAAATTCCTTCAAGTGTCCATTCACAATTTGCTCAGTTCTTCTGCTATCAAGTGAACCATTAATCTCAATAAGACCTAACAACCAATGATTGTCTTTTGAATGCACATTTATATTCGTATACATTTTATTTTGTATAGACGTATATGCGTCTAGAGTCAATGAACACCGTGAACCCAAAACCAATGAATTTTTGAAATGCTGAATGAGTTCTTTCTTAGTTTTATAATAATTCAGAACCATATTTTTAATTCCATTCACTGAGGCTGGTGGTAATTTATCGTATTTATTTCTCTGAAGGTGAAGGCTTGATTGTATAAACTCACTCTTGGCAATTGAATTAAAAGAAAATCCATCTAAAGCAGCTAATTTTGAAATCTCTTCTTCCATAGATTTTTTAACGATAAAGTTTTCTAATGTTCTTACCATTTTTACAGGAGGTTCACTGTTATCTTGTTTAATGTCAATCTGATGCATTTTCTTTAAATGCAACATCAAAGATGATGTAGATCCTTCAGACGACTTCATTATCTTCTGACATTTCGAACATTGTGCTTCATCTTTGCTTTTTCGAGCAAAATAATTCCATACATTTGATTTCATCTTAGACATATTAAAAATAATAAATATTACTTAGTAGGAATTTATATCACCGACAATTTTAAATAAAAATATTGAAGATAACAAATGCACAATACTATGCATTACTCCCGCAAGCACTGAATGACGAGTAAACGAGGCAAGTTTCAAAAGATACAGGTGGGAAGATAAAAAGGTACCCCTCCTAGATTTGGGCCAGTTGCCCATGAGATTCGTACCTAAACATAAAATAAAATAAAATAAAAAACATGTTTAAAACATAAAGCAGTTGAACGATCCAGACAAACGAACAAACAAAACAAAATGTGCGTAACAAAAAACTATATTCGAGGGCTAACTAAAAAAATATTCGAATCCGGTTTTAGAAGCTCGGTTTCGGTTTTAACAACTCAATATGAAAACCGGATTTAACCGGTTTATAAAACCGGTTTGCAAGCCCTAGTGTATACCATCCCTGTAGAAGCGGTCTCTTCTGTTAACAAGCATAGACCAGGCTGAGAAAAATTCTACCCCTTCAGCCTTGCACAATCTCTTCAGGGCCGAACTGATCGACAAGGCTCTCATCATATGCTTCTTCCTATCGTGGTTGGGCAGAATTGTAAGACACTTTCAAATTGAACCCTAACTCGCGGCTTTTTTTTCAACATTGACCTGTACTTGTTAAGTAATTCTGCTGGTCTCCTACTCTTAATATCATTAAATAAATAAATTTTCTGTTTATACTCCGGGATGACCATTCAGGAGTTCACAAGATAGACAGAATACAAGAAACAGCACCGTATTTAGCAGCCACAGGCTTGAATAGGTACGGGTGCATAGGTACACGTGCCGGGTTACTCAAGGCACGTGTACCTATGCAGCCGCACACTTAACCACTCGGCTACGGCAACCTAGATGGTGAGATTCTGCACAAAGTGATAACAATGGATGACACATGGCTTCATCATTTCAACCCAGAAAGTAAACAACACAGCTCTGCTGTGTTGTTTACTCTCTGGGTTGAAATGATGAAGTCTGTGTCATGAATGATGAAGTCTGGGAAGTCTGTGTCATCACCAACACTGAAAGAAGCAAAAGTGATATTTTGTGGTCTCACATTCGCTGGAAACAACCACAACTGCCGCATGTGGATGGATGCTGCATCACAAAAATGTGAGACCTCACAATGCTCATACTGTCAATCAAGTACTAATCCAGCATTAATGTCAAATGTGTTTCTCATTCACCTTACAGCTCTGACCTTGCACCCTGCACCCTGAAAATTTTTTTTTTTATTTCCAAAGTTAAAAATAGCTGCAGGAAAAGTGTTTCCACTCATAAATGGGGACCACTTTGAAAAGGACCATCAAAATTTGGATGATCAATAATGGTATACTGTGAAAATAAATTATACTCATTCTTTATTGAGCAGCCTTGATACATGTTCATAATCCTGCTGTGCTGAAATGGCTTAGAGTCACTTCCATTAAATTAGAAGAATTCTCCAGAGCATTAACCTCTTGCAACTCACAGTTAGGAATGCACCCATATTGTAAGCATGGTACAGGTGTTGTGCAGCATGACTTGTCACTCCACAGATTTCCAGTGATCCACAGTCTAGGTTTGGTGTACCCTGCACCATGCTAATAACAGTGTGTTATTGGCATGGCTATATTAGTTTATATTATAAGCTTGCAGGCTGCAGCTCTTCTATAAAAATTTATGGCATACAGGCCTCAACATGTTGTGGCTAACAAATTTTCTTGTGACCACTCTGATCAGCTATATGCCAACCAGAGTGGGACAGGAAAATTTGCTGTTAATTGGAGATCACAACTAAAACATACACACCTTGCGACCACTCTGGTAGCATTCCATTCGACAACCAGATTCTCTAGGGTTTGTTAGCATGGTTTGGTATCAATGTCCTACCTGGTTATTTCTTGGACTAGAGTAATTCTGGCCTTCCATTTGCTAACTTAGGAATATTTCATTCCTGGGAGCATGTCCAGATATTTTCCCACATGACATATATCTATCATTCCCCACTGAAACACTGTTAGCTCTTTCCATGTACCCCCCTCCCCAATACTTCTCTTTCAACCCATGCACGGTACTAAGTACTATATGTTTTGATACCTTTCGTGTTTGGGGTTTCCATAAAAAAAATAAATGAAATCTGGGCTAACTACAGGACAAAATATTTGCATATTTTGTAGTCACACAAAATTTCCTATAGTCAAGAGTGTACCACAACTTTTGGTAGGGAATAGTATATATATATATATGAGGATGGTTCAGAAAGTATTTTGAATGATTATAAAAAAATACAGTTTCAAAAGCTTCTTAACAGTGTCCTGAACTGTAATGTACTCTTTCTACCAGCTCTGAAGTCCTTTTAGATTGCACAAAAAAAAAAAAAAAAAAAAAAAAAGCAGCACTGTCTCAGTCGAAAATTGCCTATTTATCTGGATGGCATCATGCAGTTTCATTATTAAAGTTTTGATGGGTACACAAATTATTGTGATTAACTGATTTTTTTTTTATTTTAAAAACATAAAATTTTTTTTTTAAATAAAACCTCCTCTTCCACATCTTAGACATTTTTTTTTTAACATGTTCACAAATTTGTGTGTTATTGTCACTGTCAGTAAGCAAATCCTAACCTGAAAGAAACAAAATCGAAAAACCAATACACTGATAGAACACTGATGAATGATGCACACCAAATGGAAACATAATAATTGGGGAATCAAACTGATATTGCTGTCATTCATATAGATTTGGTGGAATCAGAAAAATATAGCTATGCCATACTCTACCCTAAGATTTTCCCATCCAAAGCATAACTGTACATAACATTAGCCAGTGAACATGATGCTCAAAGTAATCAATCTACAAACATTGCTTCCTATGCTTTCCAAAAAAAAAAAAAAAAAAAAAAAAACACCTACTACTTTGTTCAACTGACTGAGCAACACAATTTCTTGAGTAGCTGAGATGATATGATGTGTGTTCACAATTATTATTAGGTAGTAGTAGAAGTGAAGTGGCAAAAAAAAAAACAAAAAAAAACTACTCATCTCATCTACCCCTTGTCCTTTGTCCTCTAATAATATTTCAAGCTTATATCCCCTTGTTTGTGTTGTCCAAGGAAGAGTATGAATACAATCAAGTTTACTCAATCCATTTAAAGCCTTAAACATTTCAATCAAGTCTCTTGGCAAGTGTCTACTGTCTGAGAAATGCAATTTGCAGAACCAAATCTTATGTGGTAAGAGTACTCCCTTTCTGTTCTTCACAAATCTTGTTGCTCTTCTCTGCACCCATTCCAAGAGATTCACAGGTGGTTTAGAAGTTTAAAGAGGGGTGTGATTATATTAGTTTATATTATAGGCTTGCAGCTCGTATGCAGTGCTCAAGATGGAGCATAACTATTGTCTATGTATGGAGCATATACAATAGGATAATTACCTTTGTTTTTGCTGGCAAAGTTCCTGAATATCACTGACAGAACCCCACAAACTTTTCTAGTGGCCTGTCTGTACCACTTAGTGAACATCAGACTGTACGATCCCTAGGGCTCTTTCATTTCAGTGTGGAAACCCTCAGGATTCTGCCTAAATCTCTTCAAAAGGTGTCGCGCACACACACGCACGCACGCACGCACGCACGCACGCACACACACACACACACACACACACACACACACACACACACACACACACACACACACACACACACACACACACACACACACACACACACACACACACACACACACACACACACACACACACACAGGAAAATTCAAAATAATCTACCAAGTTTCAAAAGATTGAGAAAAAATCAAAAGAGTTACACTAAAACGAAACATTTACAAATACAAATTCTTAAGTTTCTCAAGATAATAAAGCTCCACTTCATTTGTGAACAAACAGGAATTAAGACAGTACTGAATTTATCACAGTACATTTTGTAATATACTGACCTGAACAAGAAATGAATTCTCCACATGACCTAACAATCAGTGTTAAGTTATTCATTTAAGAATGTTGTAACTTCATTGTATATATTTGTGCACACCATCTTACTTGAAACAAAATACTTCATTTATTTTCTAAAAGTTGGCACAGCAGCCAAAGCTATAACATTTCCAGGTAATTACTACCACTGCCTGACCATTCATTAACGAAAAACAGCTTTTACATTTTGTCCTCACAGATACATCCATTTTGGGGCTATTCTTATGTGTCCAATCTAAGTATGCAGACCTTTGTTTTCCTACATTTAAATAATGTGAAATCTTTCCAGAAAGATGGAAAGATTTCACATTGCCTCATCACTAAAGCAAACTTTATAATTAAAAAATAGGACACTGGTGAGTCTTGTAAACAACATCCAAAACAAGCATTAGTTGTTTGTTCAGCGAGTTTTTATTTATTATCAGTTATCAATTTTGTTGTTTATTCAACAATAAAATTGATAACACTGCACTTTGTCATTCATTGAGATGCACTGCAAGAGTTGCAAGAATGGAGAGCATTAGTAGAGGCATATGATGCAAGAAAGCAAGCTTATACAGCATCAGACAAAAAAAAAAAAAAAAAAAAAAACCACTTCCATTTCACCCCTCACAGTTTGTTCGAAATACCTGTCCAGCTGAGCCTTAAATTTATTTAGGCTATCAACTTCCACAACAAGGGATGGAAGTCTGTTCCACCAACCAACTACCCGCTGGCTAAAGGCAAATTTCCGCACATCTATCCTACATCTGTCTTTCCGCAATCTGAATTTATGCCCTCTCAGTGATTATTCTGAGCAAGAGGAAGAATCATGTCAGCACTGAGCATGCTCAAACCATTCAAGGCTTTATACACCTCTATCAGATCACCTTGCCGGTGCCTAGTCTCCAGACACTCTAATTTGAAAAAATTTAAGCCTTTCTTCATAAAAGCAACCCTTTGTTCCATTCACTAATCTTGTTGCCCTTCTCTGTACTCGTTCCAGCAGTTCTACATCCTTCTTGAAATGAGGCCTCCAGACCTATATACAGTACTCAAGGTGTGGCCTGACCATTGCCTTATACAAGGGAATAATCAACTCCTTATCCCTGCTAGAAAAATTGCTGTATATCATTGACAAAACACCATGAGCTACTCTTGCACCCATCTGCAATGCTCAGAGAACTTCATATCTGCCTGCACAATTACCCCCAGGTCCTTTTCATTCTCTACCACTGTCAGTGCAGTACCAGACAGTTGATACGTTACTCTGGAGTTGCTCTTTCCCATATGTAGTACTTTACATTTGTCAATATTAAACTTCATCTGCTCAACCTTTCCAGATCCTGTTGCAGCAGCATAGAGCCAGTAAATAATAAATAATAAATTTTCCGTTTAAACTCTGGGACGACCAAACGGTCAGAGGAGTTCACAAGATAGACAGAATACAAGAAACAGTACCGTATTTAGCAGTCACAGGCTTGAACCCTGGTCACTCTAGGCACGTGTACTTATGCACCCGCGCGCCTGACCACTAGGCTATGGCGGCCCTTCAGTAGTGTCCTTAACAATCCTGCCAACCTTTGTATTGTCTGCAAACTTGGACATTAAGCTTGATATACTATCATCAATATCATTTATAAATACAGAAAACAATAATGGACCCAACACTGAACCCTAAGGGACTCCACTAATAACATTAGTTCACAATGAGCAGTGTCCATTGATTACTACTCTCTGTCTTCACCCCCTCAACCATACCTTTATCCATAGCAGCAATTTGCCTCCAATGCCACACTGCTCCAATTTGTGCAGCAGTCTTCCATGTGCAACAGTATCAAAAGCCTTTCTAAGATCCAAATATATAATATCAAAGTTATTCCCTGTATCCAGTTCTTTTGTGACTGCATCATAGTATCCAGTCAAATTGGTCAAGCAAGACTTTCTCTTAATAAAACCATGCTGTGTCCTGAGCTATAACTGAAGCTTTGTCTAGATCAGGGGTGGGCAACATCCGGCCCACGACGATGTTGAATCCGTCCCCCTCGGTAAATGCATAAATACAGAAAATCCATACCTGACTACACTCGCCGTAAACGTAATTCGGTTCAATTGGGAATTGCGGCCAGTACAACAGTAACCAAGTGATTCTACGCAGCGTCAAAGAGTTATTTCCTAATTATTATTGTAGCATCGATCGAACAAAGTTCCTTTGGGTTTGACTTCTTATTGAAAAAAATAATATTGGTGCGAGATATTTTATGTTTTATGCCTTTTCTAATTATTACAATTTTTAATTTAATATAATTTATAGCCCATAAAATGAGCCAATTAAAAAAAAAAGAAAAATTGATGCCGAATGCCGCATTTTCAATGATAATTGGACATTCAGATATTTAATTGCAAATATAGACGATAAAGCTGTTTGTTTGGTTTGTAACGAAACTATTTCCGTTTTTAAAGAATATAATCTCAAAAGGGCATTTTTCAAAAAAACATTTCGTAAAATATAAGCTATTTTCACCGGAACAAATGAAAATTGAAGCAGAAAATTTAAAATGTGGTTTGCGTAAGCAGCAAAATACTTTGAAAATTTTGTCAAAACAGATAGAGCTCTGACAAATTTAAATATTCTATTTACTTTTTTAAAAAATACATTAATAATTTGGTAATTCAAGTAATATAACATTTTTTAGGTTCTGATTTTTTTAATTAAATCGTTCAATCTATTCCAGCCCGCATCATGATGTGAAAATTTCATTCGGTCTGCATCATGATACGAAAATTTCATTCAGCCCGCTGACGAAAAAATTTGCCGACCCCTGGTCTAGATGATCCTGCAGTGCTTCTTTAACCAGTGCCTCCCTTAATTTTCCTGGAACAGAAGTTAAACTCACATGTCTATAATTACTTGTGTCAGCCTTTGATCCTCCTTTGTGAATTGGGGTCACATTTGCATATCTCCAGTCTATGGGTACCTCTCCCCTGAGTCCAAGGAAGCTCTCATAATTATGGCTGAGGGTTTGCTTACTTCCTTTGCTGCCTCCTTTAATAAAACTGGATAGATCCCATCCACCCCAGGTGTCTTTTTTATGTTTATCCTCAACAATTTCTCTTCCACTTTCCTCTCAGTTATTACAAAATCATCTAGTTCACTGCCGGCGCCTCCGTAGCCAGGTGGGAAGAAGCAGCAGTGCGTAGCACACGCTTCTTGATTAGACCGGGGTTCGAGCCCGTCACCACCAAATACGGAGGATGCGTATTTGGTGGTGACGCATATCCCGGAGCAATATGGCCTTAGTTGCTAATGCTCCTAAAAACCAAATAACAAACAAACAACAGTTCACTGCCAGAGTTTACTTCACCTCTGGCATTCCCCTTCCTGAATAACTCCTCATGTGTGAATGTAGATGCAAAATACTCATTTAGTTTGTTAGCCACCTGAGCAGGATCCTCCAACTGTTGAACCATCAATATCCAGTGCACCAATCTGATTCATCCCTTTTCTTCTAGAGTTTTCATAGGAAAAGAACTCTTTTCTGTTTTTCTTTGCATCCTTTGCCAACGATTTCTCATAATCTGCCTTTGCCTGCCTAACCTCCTTTGTGACTTGGTTACAGACCAGCTTATATCTATCATAGGCTTCCATGTCACCGATTAATTTATATGTATCCCATGCATTTTTCTTCTCTGCTATATATCTTATTAGTTCATCTGACATCCATTTAGGCCTAAACCTTGAACAATATTTCGTAGCTGGTATGTAAAGCCTAGTAGCTTCCAAGATAAGTACTTTGAATGCTTCCCATTTTGAATTTCCTATTGGTAACATCATCAGTTGGTCCCACTGTATAGAATTTAAATACTGTCTCAGACAATCGTAGTCGCTTTTATGAAAGCAAAAACCCTTCCCTTTACCCCTTGAGTAAATCCCGCTTCAGCACAATGTGATAACTGCCACCTAGTGGTTCCTTTATCTGCAGATTCATAATGCATGAAGAATCACTACTGATAATCAGATCAAGAGTATTACTCCCTCTAGTTGTCTCCCGAACATGCTGATGTAGAAAATAATCATTCAATAAATTCACAAAAGCCTTGCTAGTGTGTGAGTGACCAACCCACAAATTCCAGTCAATATCTGAGAAATTAAACTGACTCGACACTGCACTGTCCAGCGATATCGACTGGCTTCACTTCCTTGGATCTTATGTGTTTCTTAACTAATAGCATAACCCCTCCTCCCTTCCTATCCTGTCTATCCTTTCTGTAGACATTGTACTCCCCAAATTCCAGTTCTGCATTCCTTATATCTGTGTGACACCCCGTCTCTCATATCCCAACAATATCTGCCTTTGATGTTTTGAGCAATACCTGAAATTCATCAAATTTATTTACCAAACTCCTAGCATTGGTGTACATGCAACTATACATGCACCTGTTCCTATTCTTAGCTACCCTAACACACAACCCATGTGTTTACTTGTACCTCAATGACTCCCAGCAGTCTCTGAAATATCCTGCATCTTGTTTTCCAGCCTGCTGCTCATTCCAATAGAAGCAGTGCAAGAATCACTTTCACCTCTGCCAATGACTACTGTTAATGTATTAGTCCTTGTATCCCCCCCCCCCCAAGCTAGCAGTTTTCCGATCCACCTAACACTGCCTCGATAGCATCAGCAAATATTCTTGCACCCTTTCTATGTAAGTGTATCCCATCCCTGTAGAAGCAGTCTCTCCTGTTAACAAGTACAGACCAGGCTGAAAAAACTTGTACCCCTTGGACCTTGTACAATCTTTCCAGGGCCGAATTGATCGACAAGACTCTCATCATATACTCCCTCCTATCGTGTCTGGGCAGAATTGCAGACACTTTCAAATTCAACCCTAATTCACGGCTTTTTTTTTCTTTCCAGAAAGATGGAAAGTTGCCTCATCACTAAAGCAAACTTTAAATTAAAAGATAGGACACTGGTGAGTCTTGTAAACAACATCCAAAACAAGCATTGCGCCTCCATAGGCAAGTGGGTGCGGCAGTGCGTAGCACTCGATTCTTGATTAGACCGGTGTTCGAGCTCGTGACCACCAAATACGGAGGATGCGGAAAGGTCAGGGAATGACCACCACATATCCCTGGAGCAATATGGCCTTAGTTGCTAATGGCCCAAAAAAAAAAAAAAAAAACAAGCATTAGTTGTTTGTTCAGCAAGTTTTTATTTATTATCAGTTATCAATTTTGTTGTTGAATAAACAACAAAATTGATAACATTGCATTTTGTCATTCATTGAGATGCACTGCAATAGTTGCAATTTGCAAGGATGGAGGGCAAAAATGTTTTCCCAGAATCTTTTACTAGTGTCAACAATACACTTCCGTTTTATGATTGCCAGTTTACTTCCGAGAGTTTACCAGTGTTCACTATGATTTAAAACAGCAGCAGGCATGATGACAGTTTTGATGTTAATAGTAAACATTGTCACATGTAGTGCTGCTGTCACTGTTCATTAACATTTATTTCCAATGTTACCTCCATGGCATGAATCATGGAAAGTAGTACTCTAACTACTATTTGGAAAGCTAAAATTGAATGCTCTGCTTTCTTTCATGGTGTACTAATACTCCCCATGATCTTTAACCCTTTGTGGTCCAAATTTGCAACCACCACGACCATCAGCATTTCCAATTACAGAATTTGTTTTCCTCCAATACTGTGCAATTATTGTACTGCCATCTATTTACATTTCTTATAAGCAATTGAAAAGCTAAATTGATGTTTCTATTCAATTGTTCATGGCAGGCTGCTTTTTTTTTTTTTTTTTGTAGTTCCCTTTCGGTCATGTGCCACATCACCATGATCATCAGAATTTCTATTATAAAATTTGTTTTCCTGCTACACTGGCTCAATTATTTTTCAATCTGAAAAACTAAACAGATGTTTATTTTTTTTATTTTATTTTTTTTTGATTTGGTAGTTGTTGGCGCATCGGCTTCTGTGGCCATATTGCACCTCCCAACGTTTTTGCAGTACTTTGATCCAAGCCCAAGGCGGGAATCGAACCCGCGACCTTTGGGTTGCCGGACAGGTACTTTACCCACTCGGCTAGCCCGGTCGGCTCACACACAGATGTTTATATTGAATTGTTAATGGCAAGGGGACTACGTTCTTTTTCAGTCCTCTTTAAATTTGATGTTGCAACTGGAATGACCTTTGGCATTTCCGATTATGAAATTTGCATGCCCAGTGTGCTGGCTCAGTTATTGCACTGCCATCCATTATACTTGAATAAACAGCTGAAACATTAATTCAATGTTTAGTGACATTTGTATTCAATTGTAATAGTAGGTGGCAATATGTTTTTTAGTCCTCTTCCACTTTTGATGTGAAATTTGAAATTTGTTTTCCCACTGTGATAGTAGTGAACTACCATCCATTTATACTTCAATATAAATGGATCTGAAACTAAGTTGATGTTTATTAATGTTTATATTCAATTGTTAACAGCAAAAGTGCTGTCTTTTCAGAGTAGAAATCACAAAGTAACTTATAATTTGTGTTTGAATGGAGTATTTAAACATGCCAGCAAGATCTCATAAAGACCTTTCTGATGATGATCAAACGAGAAATTGTCAGAAGTTGAAGAAACTGAGTGGGGATGAGAATTCTTTTACAAACAAGGCAGTTTCCAACTTCCATATGGTATGACTGGATTTCACTGAAACCGTTTTTAGGCATGTTTGCATATATATATATATATATATAGTAGAACCCGGATAAGAAACTCCTGCATAAGAAGTTTTACCCTGTACTAGGTTTGGTTTCTTAAGTCCCAATTTCAACTCTATATGTTGTAAAGTACTATTTTCCTGTGTAAGAAGTTTCTTGGGTAAAAAGTTTTCCCGCACACATAAAACGTTTGTGATCAAGATATACAGTGTATTATTATAATGACATTTTCCCACTTAATACGTTTTTTAAATATAGAAATTAATTATTTTCAATATTAAAAAATATAAACATTTGTTAATAGAACAAGTTAGTGACAAGCATCATTTTAGTTCACAGTAAACCACTGAATTAGGTAAAATGGCATCGTTTTTGATATTCATGTATCTCATATTGTGGATGCCTTCACAACGAGTTGCCCTGATATTGCATAACCTCCAATAAGAAATGGAAAAGACTAATGTTACTTATTCTCGGAGGCAGTGGGGTGGTTGTATCCACCAAGAATCCATTGGCGAAGTAGTTGTAGTAGAAGAGGCACGTGATGCAAGAAAGCAAGCTTATGCATCATCAGCCGAAAAAAAAAAAAAAAAAAAACCTCACCATTTCACACATCCATCCATTCCCTCTAAACGTTTGTCCAGTTCCTCCTTGAATTTATTTAAGCTATCAACTTCCACAACAAGAGATGGAAGTTTGTTCCAGCAATCAACTGCCCACTGGCTAAAGGCAAATTTTTGTACATCTATTTTATAACTGTCTTTCCTCAATTTGAATTTATGCTCCTTTAGGTTTATAATCTGAGCAACAGGAAGAATCCCATCAGAACTGAGCCTGCTCAACCCATTCAAAGCCTTATACACCTTAATCAGATGACCTCGCAGGTGCCTAGTCTCCAGATGCTGCAATTTGCAAAACTTAAACCTTTCTTGGTAAGAGGACCCCTTCGTTCCCCTTGCCAATCTTATCCTTCTCTGTACTTGCTCAAACAACTCTACATTCTTCTTAAAAGGAAGCCTCCAGACCTGTATGCAGCACTCAAGGTGTGGACTGACCATTGCCTTATACAAAGGGATAATCACCTCCTTGTCTCTGCTAGCAAAATTCTTGTATTGCCTATTCGAGAATCCATTGTCGAAGCATCGCTTATTTGAGGTAGTTCAATATTAGGGCAACTTGTTGTGAAGGCATCCATATATGATATAACAGAAACGATTCTATTTCACCTACTTTGGTGGTTTACTACGAACTAAACTGATACTACAGTAAACCCTCGCTATTCGCGGGGGTTACGTTCCTGAGAAATTCCGCGAATACCGAAAACGCGAATACTGAGTTATGGCTCCCATAGTAATAAAGGGGTTCCGTTCCAAAGTATGAAATATATAAGAAAAACTAGTCTAAAATTTTGTCTATGTATGTATTATATGTACCTTCATAATATGACTATGTACATAGTGAAATGCAAGCATATGGCATCGAAATGAAAATAAGAAACAATTTAATATTAAATGTAATATTTATTAGAAATTTCAAACAAATCTTTCAAACCAGCGCCTTTTCTAGCTAAAAAACTTATCCCGCCAGTGCTATCACCAGTTTCGCTAAAGTGTTGATAAAGGAGTTTTGCCTTTTCACAAATGATGAGTGAACTTAACGGAATTTTATTTTGAGTTTGGTCTTCTATCCACAGATTTAAAGCTTTTCCCATTTTTTCTAATTTAACATTACGAGTTACAGAGCAAATTTTTGAAGCAATTAGCGCATTTTCACGGACACTACAGCGGATTTTTTCTTCCGATTTTTTGATTGATCGTACCGTTGACTCATTGATTTTATAATGTTTTGCCACTGAGGAGACACTTTCACCATTAGAAATTTTATCTAATAACTCAATTTTATTCGCTAATGTCATCACCTTCTTTGATCTTTTCACATTTCCCTTGTTATTCATAACCATATTTTTGTACGGGTTAGAAAGAACTTATCCACAATAAAGTCACTTTCTTCCGTTAACACGCTCGAAAAAGTCTGTTTTACACTAAAAAACGGTAGATTTGTCACTTTTGTAAGCATATCAATTTATAAATTGATAAATTTATTCAATTTATAAGCATATAAATTAAAAGCAAATGACGAAACCTTCCATGACAAGCGCATAACACATACTGAACAAGGATAAGCGAGAAACATCCACGCTCGCGATTTTGTCACCCCCCCCCAACTGAGTGCTGTTTTGACCGGAAAAGATTAATTTTTAGCCACGCCAATGTTGTTTATGGCGAAAAATGTTCACGGCGATTTAAAATTCACATTTTTTTTATGTTTTATTTTATATTAAATCAGCGACCGCGAATACGCGAAACCACGAATACAGATACCGCGAATAGCGGGAGTTTACTGTACTTATAAACTTGTTCGATTAGTGAATTTTCCGTAGTTTGTGGCTTTCAGCGCTAAAACCTTTTTAGTATAAACATTTTGATATTATGGAATCTACATATTGCAATTGTTTTCCATAATAGTTTTAATGGTTGTGAACAGTTCTGAATTACTTAGTGGATTTTTGCTCTATCTTATTGTAACCTATTAAGTTATGCTGAAACTCCAAAGGAGCTCATTTTTCCAAATTGGTAATCAGTTTAATTAACAGAATGTTAAGCAATTAGAAATCCGTTAACATATAGCTCCCTCACTTTTCCCCCCTTACTTTATATATATATATATAAAGTACGGGGAAAAGTGAGGGAGCTATAGGGTAGGAGAAGGAGGATAAATGGTAACCAAAAAAAAAAAAAAAAATGTATAATAAGAGATAATTAAAATAAAATGATAAAATAATTGCAAATGACAAAATAAGGATGTTACCACACAACCTACAAAACCGGCCTCTTGTCAGTTGTCAAAGGCCAGGATTGCAAGCAAAACAGCAACATGTGTCTTCTTTTCTGATGTAAACCACATGCCAAAGGGAAAAAAGCATAAATTTTATTTATTTATTATTTTTTTTATGTAAACCCCAACCACAAGAGGTATTAGAACCTATAGTACTTAGTACTGTGCTTGGGTTGGAGGTTGAGGAGACGAAAGAAGATATTTGTTGACATAGATTTGAACTTCTGTAGACTGTAATTTTCAGGAAATACGTATGAAGGAAGGTTGTTCCAAAAAATGGCAGTTGAATGAATAAACGAGGAAGATGAAAAGTTGGTTCTGTGAGTTTGAAGTAAGACAGTGAATGGATGTTAGCTGGTGGCAGCATGTGTTCGGACTATTTTGAAAGAGAGAGAGAGCGGTAATTATAGAAGCCAATTTAGAAGAACAGTGCCCATGGAAGTATCTGTAGAAGAGACATGCAGCAGAAACAGTACGTCTATGAGACAGTGAGTGGAGAGACTGTTAGAG
This sequence comes from Mastigoproctus giganteus, assembly GCF_048544385.1. NCBI lineage: Eukaryota > Metazoa > Arthropoda > Arachnida > Uropygi > Thelyphonidae > Mastigoproctus > Mastigoproctus giganteus. The sequence continues at coordinate 129,078,269 of NC_143578.1, forward strand.
ATGAATCATTAATTATTTGATTTTTAATTGTGTTCATTTGATTTTTAATTATTTTTTACTGTAATTTAAGATTTTCGATTTTTTTGTTTTAATTGCTGGAGAGTATCATATGGAAGTCTTCTATGTATTATACTGAGGTAAACTACTCTTATTATTTTACAAATATTGATATCAACATAGAACATACTGAGCATCACAGCTCTGGTTCATACTATATATTTCTTTCACATATAATCTCCTTCACTGCTCAAGAAACAAATAAATACATCAAAAAATAATAAGATATCTGTTTGTATAAACACAAATATCTTATTATTTATTTTATTATGGGCAATCACCCTCCAGACAAATGTCCATAAAACCCCTTCACTGAACATCACTTAGTGGAGAAATTTTGATAGAGACAAGAATGGAGAATTATAAGTTAATATCAACAAGTCCATCACTTTGATGAGCTTGCTGATTTTTTAAATACAAATTGCACAATACAGAGAGGAATGGAAAAAACCACCATATCACTAGGCTTGCCATATGGGGGTGGGGGAAATAGTTGGTATGAGATAACTGTTAAGAGTAAAGAGAAGGGTAGTTGTTAATAGCAGCAAAGCAAAAGGCTCAAGCTAATGGAAGTGTTGTGGCTCAGAGCAGAACTGAGGGGGGCAGTTGTCCTCTGACTCACAGCCTTATAAAATGCACTGTTTGCTTGATGTTTGCAGAGCAATCGGGTATGGGACATGATACTGCCATGGGGGATGTCTTTGTGTGTGCGCGATGCAAGGAGTGTATCGATATCAGGCAACAACTCGGCGTTCTTGTGGGCCTATATGAGAGCTTGAAGGACAGGGTGGATGCCCTCGAAGAAACTAAATTGAGGGGCCCATCAAGCTCTCAGCTGCTCACATCAACGCCAGAGCTTGCAATTGGGCATCGCGTGACACAGAGGCAACCCCCAAGGCAGAATGCGCTGGTCCCGAAGGAACTAGTAGTTGTTGGTGACTCTATTGTCAGGGAAACGGAGAACATGCTTTGTAAAAAAGATAGGTGGAACAGGACCAGGGTATGTCTGCCAGGGGCAAAGGTTGATGACGTTGTAGAGCGAATATCATCTTTTAAGGGCACAAAAGGTGATATAGTTGTACACGTTGGCACTAATAATATTAAGAGTAAGAGACCGGCAGAATTACTTAACAAGTACAGGTCACTGCTGAACAAAAGCCGAGAATTAGGGTTGAATTTGAAAGTGTCTGCAATTCTGCCCAGACACGATAGGAGGGAGTATATGATGAGAGCCTTGTCGATCAATTCGGCCCTGGAGGGATTGTGCAAGGCTCAAGGGGTAGAATTTTTTTCAGCCTGGACTGTACTTGTTAACAGGAGAGATTGCTTCTACAGGGATGGGATACACTTAAATAGAAAGGGTGCAAGAATATTTGCTGATGCTATCGAGGCAGTGTTAGGTGGGTCGGAAAACTGCTAGTTTTGGGGGGAGACAAAGACCAATAGATTGACAGTAGCCACTGGCAGAGGTGAAAGAGATTCTTGCACTGCTTCTATTAGAATGAGCAGAAGCCTGAAAAACAAGATGCATGGTATTTCAGAGACTGCTGGGAGCCATTGCGGTACAAGTAAACACATGGGTTGTGTTAGGGTAGCTAGGAACAGGTACATGTATACTTGCGTGTACACCAATGCTAGGAGTTTGGTAAATAAATTTGATGAATTTGAGGTATTGCTCAAAACATCAAAGGCAGATATTGTTGGGATATCAGAGACGTGGTGTCACACAGATATAAGGGATGCAGAACTGCAATTTGGGGAGTACAACGTCTACAGAAAGGATAGACAGGATAGGAAGGGGGGATGGGTTATGCTATTAGTTAAGAAACACATAAAAACCAAGGAAGTGAAGCCAGTCGACATCGCTGGACAGTGCAGTGTTCAGTCAGTTTGGTGTGACATAAGCATTGGGAGATCAAAATTGAGAGTAGGAGTGTGCTATAGGCCTAATGACTCTGATGAGTATAATAAGGAACTGTACAGGGAAATAGAGTGGGCCGGTAAATCAGAGAGTCTTATAATGGGAGATTTTAATTTCCCAGATATTGACTGGAATTTGGGGGCTGGTTACTCACGCACTAGCAGGGCTTTTGTGGATTTATTGGATAATTGTTTTCTACATCAGCATGTTCAGGAGGCAACTAGAGGGAGTAATACTCTTGATTTGATTATCAGTAGTGATTCTTCATGCATTAAGAATCTGCAGATAAATGAACCACTAGGTGGCAGTGATCACAGTGTGTTGAAGTGGTATTTACTCAAGGAGGTAACTACCATTAGGGGTAAAGGGAAGGGTTATTGCTTCCGTAAAGGCGACTACGATGGACTGAGACAGTATTTAAATTCTATACAGTGGGACCAACTGATGATGTTACCAACAGCAAATTCAAAATGGGAAGCATTCAAAGAACTTATCTTGGAAGCTACTAGGCTTTACATACCAACTAAGAAATATTGTTCAAGGTTTAGGCCAAAATGGATGTCAGATGAACTAATGAGGCATATGGCAGAGAAGAAAAATGCATGGGATACTTACAAATTAACACATGACACAGAAGCCTATGATAGATACAAGTTGATATGCAACCAAGTTACAAAGGAGGTTAGGCAGGCGAAGGCAGATTACGAGAAATCCTTGGCAAGGGATGCAAAGAAAAACAGCAAAGGGTTCTTTACTCATGTAAACTCTAGAAGGAAGGGGATGAATCAGATTGGTCCACTTGATATTGATGGGTCCACTGTTGATGATCCTGCTCAGGTAGCTAACAAACTAAATGAATATTTTGCATCGACATTCACACATGAGGAGTTATTCAGCAAGGGGAATGCCAGAGGTGTATTCAACTCTAGCAGTAAGCTACAGAATCTTGAAATAACTGGGAGTAAAGTGGAGGAGAAACTGTTGAAGATAAACACAAGAAAGGCACCCGGGGTGGATGGGATCTATGCAGTTATATTAAAGGAGGCAGCAAAGGAAGTAAGCAAACCCTTAGCCATAATTATGAGAGCTTCCTTGGACTCAGGGGAGGTACCCATAGACTGGAAATGTGCAAATGTGACCCCAATTCACAAAGGAGGATCAAAGGCTGACACAAGTAATTATAGACCTGTGAGCTTAACTTCTGTTCCAGGAAAATTAATGGAGGCACTGGTTAAAGAAGCACTGCAGGATCATTTAGACAAGACTTCAGTTATAGCTCAGACACAGCATGGTTTTGTTAAGGGGAAGTCTTGCCTGATCAACTTGATTGGATACTATGATGCAGTCACAAAAGAACTGGATGCAGGGAATAACTTTGATATTATATACTTGGATCTTAGAAAGGCTTTTGATACTGTTGCACATGGAAGACTGCTACACAAATTGGAGCAGTGTGACATTGGAGGCAAATTGCTGCTATGGATAAAGGGGTGGTTGAGGGGGAGAAGACAGAGAGTGGTAATCAATGGACACTGCTCATCGTGGACTAATGTTATTAGTGGAGTCCCTCAGGGCTCAGTGTTGGGTCCATTATTGTTTTCTGTATTTATAAATGATATTGATGATGGTATATCAAGCTTAATGTCCAAGTTTGCAGACGATACAAAGGTTGGCAGGGTTGTCAAGGACACTACTGACACTGTGCTGCTGCAACAGGATCTGGAAAGGTTGAGCAGATGGGCTGAGAGGTGGCAAATAAGTTTAACATTGACAAATGTAAAGTACTACACATGGGAAACAGCAACCCCAGAGCAACGTATCAACTCTGTGGTACTACACTGACAGTGGTAGAGAATGAAAGGGACTTGGGGGTGGTTGTGCAGGCAGATATGAAGTTCTCTGAGCAGTGCAGACGGGCTGCAAGAGTAGCTCATGGAGTATTGTCAATGATATACAGGAATTTTTCCAGCAGGGATAAGGAGGTGATTATTCCATTGTATAAGGCAATGGTCAGGCCACACCTAGAGTACTGTATACAGGTCTGGAGGCCTCATTTCAAGAAGGATGTAGAGCTGCTGGAACGAGTACAGAGAAGGGCAACAAGATTAGTGAATGGAACAAAGGGGTGCTCTTATGAAGAAAGGCTTAAGTTTTGCAAATTACAGTGTCTGGAGACTAGGCACCAGCGAGGTGATCTGATAGAGGTGTATAAAGCCTTGAATGGTTTAAGCATGCTCAATGCTGATGGAATTCTTCCTCTAGCTCAGAAAAATCACCTGAGAGGGCATAAATTCAAATTGAGGAAAGACAGATGTAGGATAGATGTGCGGAAATTTGCCTTTAGCCGCGGGTGGTTGGTTGGTGGAACAGACTTCCATCCCTTGTGGTGGAGGTTGATAGCCTAAATAAGTTTAAGGCTCAGCTGGACAGGTATTTTGAACGAACAGAGGGGTGAAGTGGAAGTGGGTTTTTTTTTTTTTTTTGGCTGATGCTGCATAAGCTTGCTTTCTTGCATCAAATGCCTCTACTAATGCTAAAATGCTAATGCTAATGCTAATTGTTGGGTCAAAAATCGCACAGGGCAGAATCTTAGTTAAGCCTCTAGTTGTGAACAGTAAAATTTGAACCTTACCTGTGTTAACTTTGAATCTGATGATACTTGATTTTGGGCCAGTTTTGTCTGTACAACAAACTGTTGCTGGATACCCAGTAATTGTTGAAGAACTTGTTGTTGTTGGGGTGAAGGAGACTTAACGGATAAAAGTTCCCCTACTTGGTTTTGTATCCTCTGAATTATCTGCACATACAAACACATTATATAAATATACAAATGTTTACTCAATAATTTACTTCAAGCTAAACATTATTTCTTAGTAGTTGTAAGTAATCAAAACATTAGTCAAATGTCTCATTTATCCCCAGTCTGTCACTATATTCTTGATGGCACTAGAGTAACACGAAAAATGATTCAATATTTATTAACTGTTCATCAAACTAATCTGAGAAATTTAAACAAAATTATAAACTTTTCACACCAGTTACATGTTTTGATGTCAGTACTACTTACCTAGTTATTTAAGAATTTTTTTTCCCAGTTGGCCGCACAATCCCAGATGCAGCAAAGTGAAAATAAGAACCTTGCTGTCTTTCCAAACATGATTCACATGAAACACACAATAATGATTTTATCCCCACCTCCCCCTCGCTCCCTCATAAACAGAATCTCACTTTCCCATTCTGCTGATTGTTTGAAAGCCATACATAAAAATAAAGATTTTTTACCTTCAGTCAAACCATCTCTACTTACTACAAAAATAATTAGTTACATTTCAAAACTGTAATACTGTTTAGTGTATTTGCATCATTATTACATAACCTGAAGTTTTTAGACATACCAAAGTTTATACACTGGCACGATTATTGCATATCCTTCACGAATTGCTCTCCTTATTCTTCAAATAAGTAATGCATTCCCATTATAGATGACTACTGTTATTTATTTTCAGCTGAGTACCACAACTCGGACAGCAGTTTGTTTGTTAGTTATTTGGTTTTTAGGAGCATTAGAAACTAAGGCCATATTGCTCGGAGGATATGCAGTGGTCATTCCCTGACCTTTCCGCATCCTCCGTATTTGGTGGTCACGGACTCGAACCCTGGTCTAATCAAGAAGAGTGTGCTATGCACTGCTGCTCCTGCCCACCTGACTACGGAGGCGCCTCAGACAGCAGTGTTTCAAATCTATTCAGCTATTCACCAGTGAGAGGGCAGGTATCCAGAAGTATAAAGAGTGACAGCCCAGTTGTGACATATTTAAATATGAGAAACGACAAAAGGTGTGCTTCTTAGAGTAATAATATTTTAGGCCAGAAAGCCTCAAACTATTTAAAATTTAATTATAAAATTAGTATAATTGCATCATTACTACATATTTGAGTTTTTTTAGACAAACTGAAGTTTGTACACTGGCATCATTATTGTAATCTCTCATATCGTAAAATCCTTCGCAGCGAGTTGCACTCTATACTTCAAATAAGTGTTGTTTATTTGAAGTATAAAGTTATATGGGATTCTGCTTCTTGGCCAGATTAATCGCCTGAGGAAACATAAATTCAAATTGAGGAAAGACAGTTGTAGGATATTTGTACTGAAGCTTGCCTTTAGCCAGCAGGTGGTTGATTGCTGAACAAACTTCCATCTGTCATTGCATAAGTGGATAGCTTAAATAAATTCAAGGCAGAACTAGACAAACATTTGTAGCAAATGGATGGGTGAAATGGGAAGGTTTTTTTTTTTTTTTGGCTGATGCTGTATAAAGCTTACTTTCTTGCATCATATGCCTCTACTAATGATAATGCTAAAACATAATTCAATAAAAAAACTTACATTTAATTTTTTTGGAATGTGAGGTTATTTTTTAATTTTTTTTTTTATTTTTTTAATCATAAAATCTATGCAATAAATTAAATTTAATTGTTTATCAAAATAAGATGTAAATTCCATATGGGCAATTATACCATTAAAATCTTTTTTAAATGGTCACTTATGGTCATGAAAATAAACCGAAAAATTGATCAGCTGATATAGTTGGGGAAAGACTATCTTTTGATAAGGAAATAGAAGAAGATGAAATGAAAAACCAGGAAATGAAAATAGCCCAGATATCCAGAGGAGTAGCCCACATTCAACCCCCTCCTTTAAAAATATATGGACACAGACCTGAAAATCAAAAACAACAAACTATACCAAATCAAACAGCAGCCAAAATCCTGGAGATCAAGTTTTCGGTCCAACAGACATGAAGAGGTTATCTTCACCCTGCTTCACATCGGACATACACATTTAACATGCTCTTATCTCCCAATGAAAGTCAATCCTCCACAATACCCTCAGTGTCTAACCATACTAACAGTGAAGAACATCATCACGGAATTTACACGTTATCAAACTTGCTGCCAATCAGCTTTCAAATTGCATGAAAATGAACCATTAAGCCTCGAACTGATTATGGGAGAAAAATCAGACGTAAAGGAACTCTTTACATATCTCAGTCTAATATATCTTACCAACCACATCTAATATGCCAACATCAGTGTTAACATAACTGAAAATAACAAAACATGAACAGGCACAATATAGTCGAATCAGCTTTTGTACTATAAAACCACAAACAACAACAGTCACTAGATTCAGCATGCACAACAACTCTGATGTCAGAGTATGAGAACAAAGGTCGCTACAGGCTTACACTACACAAGAACCGAGGATCCAGGATAGAAAACTTGGCACAATACTATTGGATATTGGACTTAATCCCCCACCTATAAATTAACTGTTGGCAGCCCCTCTTGCTTGTGTACACATCAGGTTTTTTTGGAGCATGGGTAAGAGGAGTCTGTCACAAGGTAAGAATTTAATCTCTTTGTATCTACCTGAGATTTACCCAATTCAATATCTGGTTTCTATTGTGACAGCAATTTAAACTTAATACTTTAGAACCATATATTTGTAATTGTAATATATTAAAATTTGTAACCCTTTCTATTTTCTGTTCCCAAACGGCATGGTCTGATGATGGGCATCAATAAGATACCTGAAGAGTCACCTTAATGCAGTGTTTCCCAAACTTTTTATCTCACAGTATACTGATGAAACACTTTTCATTTCACAATATATTGATGGAACACTTATGAACACTAGGACTTGGGGGAAGTCCCCCAAGGGTTGGAGATGCACAAATGCATCTCCAATTCACAAATGGGATCAAAGGGTGACACAAGTAATTACAGATCTATATTGTAGTTTTAGACCACTGAAGAAGAAGGCTGTTTGTTTGTTTGTTTGTTATTTGGTTTTTAGGAGCATTAGCAACTAAGGCCATATTGCTCCGGGAATTGCAACTAAGGCCATATTGCTCCGGTGGTCATTCCCTGACCTTTCCGCATCTTCCGTATTTGGTGGTGACAGGCTCGAACCCCGGTCTAATCAAGAAGCGTGTGCTACGCACTGCTGCTCCTTCCCACCTGGCTACGGAGGCGCCTTAAGAAGAAGGCAGGAGCTTTCGAAAGCTATGGTTTTATCACTTTTAATTTAGTATATTTTAATGTATTTTATTGTTCTTAACCCAGTATATTTTAATGTATATTTCATATATTTTAGTTGTAAAGTTAAATATAATTTATTGTAAATACAGGCAAATATAATTTATTATAAATACATAGTTATCAAGATTCCAGTTTTCGTTTTCGTTGTGTTTTATTTCTACATGAGGTTGGTGAAAAACATTTAAAACTACAATATGAAATACCCAACCTCAGAGGCCTGTTTGATGAATAATTACAGATCTGTTAGTTTGACTTCTGTTCTGGGGAAAATGGAGTAACCGGTTAAAGAAGCATTGCAGGATCATTCAGACAAGACAGCGGCAATAATTCTGACACAGCATGGATTTGTCAAGGGGGTCTTGTCTGACCAATTTGATTGGATACTATGATATGGTCACAAAGGAACTGGATCAAAAAAAGAATTTTGATATCATATACTTGGATTTCAGGAAAGCTTACATGGACTAATGTTATTAGTCGTGTGCCCTAAGGGTTCAGTGTTGAGCCCATTGTTGTTTTGTATATTTATCAGTGATATTGATGAAGGTATATCAAGCTTAATGTCAAAGTTTGCAGATGATACAAAGGTTGGCAGGTTTGTTAATAACGGCAATGACAGTATGCTGTTGCAACAGGATCTGGAAAAGTTGGGTAGATGGGCTGAGAAGTGGCAACTGAAGTTTAACATGACAAATGCAAAGTACTGCATATGGATAGAAGTAACCCCCAAGAAATGTACCAACTATGTGGTGTTACACTCAGGGTAGCGGAAAAAGAAAGAGACCTTGGGGTAATTGTGCAGTCAGATATGAAGTTTTCTGAGCAGTGCAGACAGGCGGCCAGAGTAGATCATGGGGGGTCTTGTCAATGATATTCAGGAATTTTGTCAGCAGGGATAAGGATCTGTTTGTTTGTTTTTTGGTTTTTAGGAGCATTAGCAACTAAGGCCATATTGTTCCGGGAATATGAGGTGGTCATTCCCTGACCTTTCCGCATCCTCCGTTGGTGGTGACAGGCTCGAACCCTGGTCTAATCAAGAAGCATCTGCTACGCACTGCTGCTCCTTCCCACCTGGCTATGGAGGCGCCTAGGGATAAGGAGGTGATTATCCCTTTGTATAAGGCAATGGTTGGGCCAAGCCTTGAGTACTGTGTACAGGTCTCTAGGCCTCGTTTTAGGAAGGATGTAGATTGGCTTGAGCATGTACAGAGATGGGCAACAAGATTGGTGAGGGGAATGGAGGGATCCTCTTACCAAGAGAGTGGCGCCTCCGTAGCCAGGTGGGAAGGAGCAGCAGTGCGTAGCACACGCTTCTTGATTAGACCGGGGTTCGAGCCTGTCACCACCAAATACGGAGGATGCAGAAAGGTCAGGGAATGACCACCGCATATCCCAGAGCAATATGGCCTTAGTTGCTAATGCTCCTAAAAACCAAATAACAAACAAACAAACAAACCAAGAGAGTTTTAAATTATGCAAATTGCAGTGACTGGAGACTAGGCACCTGCGAGGTGATCTCATCGAGGTGTATAAGCCCTTGAACGGATTGAGCAGGCTTAATGCTGATGGGATTCTTCCTCTTGTTCAGATTACAAACCTGAAGGGGCATAGATTCAAACTGAGGAAAGACATTTATAGAATAGATGTGCAGAAGTTTGCCTTTAGCCAGCAGGTAGTTGTTGCTAGAACAAAGGGTGAAGGTAAAGAAAGCCTGCACAAGAACGACGAGAAACGTCGGATAACTTACGCGGAAAATTAGTTTCCTGATATGGCACTCTAGCGCTGCTCACTAGGTAAACAGACAGCAGGTGTTATCGGTCTGGAGCAAAATCGAGAACGATATATTGATTGACAGGTAGGCGTGGCAAACAATGTGCTGATTGGTACGCGAACACAACACACGTAACATCGGTTTAGTATCACTTTAGCAGCACTAATGGTGACTTGTCCTAATCGCACATGCCCTAACCTTTTTTCACCATTACAGTATTTCGTAATGGTGAAAAAGGGTCAGGTTACCTCGACTTCAATTCCATGGGAGCTTGAACCCCTCTGGAAGTGGAGGGGGTAACCTAACCTTTTTTTCTTTAGAATCAGTCATATTTAGAAATACAGTCATAAAAAAAACAATTTTTTTTATGACTGTATTTTTATTTTCTTGTTCAATAATATTCCCTAATGGAGAAAAAAGGTCAGGTTACCTCCACTTGAATCCCATGGGAGCTTGAACCCCTCCTGAAATGGAGGGGATAACCTAACCTTTTTTCTTTAGAATCATGGGTGGACTAGTACATAAATTGTTTATTAACAAAATATAAATTTTTTATTACTGTACTTTTATTTTTAAAGACACTCGTGCAGATACACACGTATCATAACGTCAATCAGCACCTTGATAGCTATTCAGTATATATATATATTTTTTTTTTTTTCTATTATTTCCCAACTTAACGTTTAAGTTTAGGTCGTGAAATACATGGAAACCCTTTCTTTTATTTCCTTACCTACCATTTAAGCTCAGGTTATGAAACACAAAGAAACCTTATCCTTTTATCATAATATATTCCAATAATACAGTAAAAACACTCAATTCCAAAAATCTGCTTTTAATAATGAGAGAAAAAAAAAAAAAAAACACAATGAAGAACATAAAAATGAGCGGAACGAAACTTTCTCAGAAAAAAAATTCATGAGTACAAATCATACAGTTGGACCTAAATAGCTATTCGCAATTTGACTAACAATATTGTGAAAAGTATTTCATGATTTTTACCATAAATTTTACGCCACATATATTCACTGCTGTGACCCACAATATATGTTTACAGCTGCCATTTACTCTTTTAGTTACACTTTTTAGTTTCTTCCACTGGGCTTCGATATTATTTGTATGTGCTCCTGTATGTGGATCTACAAAATGTTCCTTGTGTTTCACCGTCAAATGTTTGTAATTCTTTTTTTCTACAGCATACAGCTATATGCACGCCATTCATCTGTTATGATGATAGTATTTTTCTTCACTACTTTTCTAATAATGCACAAAAGAGTTTTTGCTTTCCAATTTTTTTATCAATTTCACGAAGACGAATTTAGATTCTCTTTCGAACACACAAAACACCCATTTCTTCTTAGCAGTTAAATTTCTTCCTCTGATGTTTTGGTTTTTCGTCTGGTTCTACAAAAAATTTTCCATCTGTTGTTGTGGAATTTGATAACTTAAATAAATTCAAGGCAGAACTAGACAAACGTTTGGAATGAATGGATCAGTGAAATGGGAAGGGATTTTTTATTTTATTTTTTTTCTGGCTGATGCTGTATATGCTTGGTTTCTTGCATCATGTGCCTCTACTAATGCTAATGCATTGCCGAGGTCGATAAGCAGTTGGGACGCTGTACCCTTAATTAAATCTAGACGGCATATGACGCACTGTGCATCAGGAGCATCTTTATTTCCAACGCATGTAAAGCCGAAATTTAAATAACTGTCATACTTTCGTTTTGGTCTTTTATTAGTTGGTTCCTGTTTTTTCACTTTGAATTTTTGGGGAACAAAAATAGCTGCAACTGTTCATCCTCACCTTGAAGTGTGACAATATTGTGTTCGTTTTCATCGACCACAGTTGCCCTACTCGAAGTACTTTGCTTCTTTTAAAGTTCCTTTTTTCAATCACAAATCCCTGGTTATTTATTTTAATAATAATGTTTCAAAATACTGATAATTATCAAAAAAAAATAAATAAATAAATAAACAAGAAAGTGAGTTTAGTTATGATATCAGTTTGCTTCCCCCTCTCCTTCAACCCGTGTACTGCAGGCTAAATTGCATAAGAATGACATATTAGACCACTACATTGCTACTTTTTCGTAGATGTCATTACCTCTTCGCATACTTCTCTATGAAAAGCCCATCAAAATAAAGTGTTCCACTGTCTATTTGATTATTAATTTATGCCAGTATATTAATAACCAAAAAATAATTAAGTTAAAAATTATGATGATACAAAAGTGGTGTCTGCTACACATATGCAAAATTTATTTATTTTATTTATTTATTTTTTAAATTATTAATTACGATTTTTCACGGAACACAGTTTGGGAAACACTGCCTTAATGTATAGTAGTTTAGGCAAATAGCTTAATAAACTATATTATTAATTTCACATCATATGTGAGTGGTATTAAATATAGTAATAATCTTAACGACCAGTTGATATTGTTATTTTATAGCATCCATACTACTTGCTGCTGTAAAATTCAGTTTTATCTGTCACACTTTGGTTTTGTTAAGAGTGTTTCTTTATATTCCATATTCGTAGATTTATTAATAATTTCAGTACAACGCCAGAGCCAAAGAGAGCTAGGGACAATGGCAGGAAATACCCAAGTAGAAATTTGAAAAGAAAATTAAATAAATTAAAGCAAGCCATTAATGCAAAACAACATAGTGCTCTAGATGGGTATTTGGCAAAAATGTCCAATGAAGCTGGTCCAAGTTCTGCGGAATTTATGGAAGCGGAGGAAAGTAACATAACAAATCAAGAATCAGTCATTAACATGAAAACAACTCACTCAGAGTGAAGAGACAAGTAATCGAGAATTTGAGGAAACAGATGTTGACTTCAGGCTGATAACGCCATTAATCAGAGCAAAGAGTCAATCGGGAATCAAGAAAAGGAAGATTAAAACAATTCAAGCCTTGAATGAGCTAAACATAACAGATGATCCAATCACTTAGCCAAAAAGAATTGTCCAACATGTGAGACTATTTAATGAAGAAAGGTCCACAAAAAATTCTTTTGGAAGACTTTCCACAAAACGAAAAGGAAACAGATTTCTCAAAAAATCATTGCCAAAGGAAGCTTCTGAACAGGGAAACCATTTTTCAACCATGGATAATATACTCCGAATCAGCTGAGAGGGTATTTTGTTTTTTCTGTTGCCTTTTTTGGAAATTATATGAAAAGTGCTTTGGCCATTAATGGATTTGATGATTGGCCCAATATTCATAAAAGATTAGCAGAGCATGAAAAATCAAAAGGCCATTTTGAAGCTATGGTAAATTGTTGTGAACAGCAGAGAACACTCTCTGCTAAAGAAACTGTTGACAAAATTGAACAGAAACAGATCGATCAAGAAAAAAGCAGTGACGCCAAGTTTTTGAACAATTAGTCACTGTTGTTCAATTTTCAGTTTTTGTCAGAGTGTAATTTAGCTTTTCATGGCTCTGTTGAACAACTGGGAAATTCCAATAATGGAAACTTTCTTGGTATCGTAGAATTATTGGAAAAATTCAACTCCGTTATTCAAGAGCATCTTCAATGAGTTTCTAATAAAGATATTCAGGATCACTATCTCGGAAAAAAATTCAAAATGAGTTTCTCAGTACCATGGGAGATGCAGTACAAAACATTATTGTTAGACAAATAAAATTGGCCAAGTATTTTGCTGTTATTCTTGATTGCCAGTTGGTGTGTATGAACAGTTCATAAAATTTATCAATGTAAAGAGCAGAACTGGAGAAAATTTGTACAATGTGCTGAAACAGGAAGATGAAATATTAAGATTAGACATAACTAATATTCGAGGTCAAAGTTATGACAATGGAGCTAATATGAGCAGAAAAGATTCAGGTGTTCAGGCATGACTTTTACAGGAAAATACAAGAGCATTTTTTACATCATGTGCTTGTTACAATTATAATCTAATTCTAGTGGATGTGGCTAAAACCTGTCCTGATGCAATGACCTTTCTTGGGACACTTCAATGTCTGTATGTGTACTTTTCAGCATCAAAAAATGGATGGTCAGTTTTCCAAAAATATGTGAAGGGTCTTTGTGCAAAGCCACTCTGTAAAACACGATGCGAGTGTCGAATTCAAAGTGTGAAGGCTTTAAGGTATCAAGTTGGTGATTTCTATGATGCAATTTTGGAAATAGCAGAAACATCAGAAGATGCCCAAGCAAAAAGTGAAGTTGAATGTCTAGCTAATGAGATCAAGGAATACAAGTTTCTTGTTTCATTAGTATTTTGCCATGATTTGTTTCAAGTAAAATTTGTTAGTAAAGAACTGCAAAGTGATTCTACAGATCTTGCTACAGCAATTTTTTCATTTCAAAAGCTTCTGCTTTGAATGTCAAAATATAGAGAGACTGGCTTTAAACAAGTCTTAGTTGATGCCACAGAACTTGCAACAGTATCTCCAGAATTTCACACAAATATATCACAAAAAAAAAAAAAAAAAAAAAAGAGGCACTTCAATTACGAGCCTGCTGATGAATCTATAACAAATCTGAAGGAAGCTTACAAGGTAAACTGCTTTAATCAAATTGTAGACAAGGCTTTGCAGTCTTTAGAGCCATGTTTCAAGAAGTTAGTAAAACATAATAAACTTTTTGGTTTCCTGGGTAAATTTCTAAGAATTCCAAAGGACGGGTTAAGAAAACATGCTGCAGATTTAGAAATCACGCTTTCAAATGCCAAAACCATTGAGAGCAACGAATTGGTCAAGTCTGTGAAGGTAGCAGATATTGATGGCCATATGCTAGTGGAAGAAATAGAAGCAGTGAAACCAATTCTTCAAGAATCACACTTCAAAAAATCCTTTAAATATTTTAAAATTTCTTGCAACTAATGAAAGAGCCACTGGATTTCTAAATTCATACCGCTAAGGATATTTTTAATGATTCCAGTGCCTGTAGCATCAGGGGAAGGAATCTTTTCCCAATTAAAGTTAATTAAAACATAACTGAGGTTGATGATGCTTCAAAAGAGACTCAACAGCCTTGCAATTTTATCCATTAAAAGTGAAGAAGCAAGGAATTTAAATTTTGAGAAAGTCTTGAAAGATTTTGCTGATAAAAAGGCAAGAAAAATATCCATCCAATTAGTTTTGTTTATATTATCAAAATGTCTGGTCAATTGTAACAAACTTAATAATATAATAAAAATAATAAGAATTATTAATAGTTGCAGTTTTTCATTTTTTTATTATTTCAAAATATTGAGGGATTAATATTGAAATTTTCAAGGGGCTTGCCAACATGCTCCAATCAGGCCTTGCATTTGCTAAGGCCAGTCCTGACCCTTTCCCATGCTATAGTTACTACAGTAAATATAAATAATATATTTTAATAGCATTTATCTTTTTCTGCAGCTCAGAACAGAAAATGCAGACAAATAGCAAGGAATTTAAGACAATATATCAGTATTAAGGAAATACTGATATATTTTGTCATCATTATCATCTACAAGATGTTGCAAGTTGTAGTATTTGGAGACTAGATCTCCAGATAATGTAAGTTGCAGCATCTGGAGACTAGGCACCTGCGAGGTAATCTGATTGAGGTGTATAAGGCCCTGAATGGTTTGAGCTGGCTCAATGCTGACAGGATACTTCCGCTTGCTCAGACTGAGAACCTGGGGGGGGGGGGGGGGAGCATAGATTCAAATTGAGGAACAGATGCGTGGAAGTTTGCCTTTAGCCAGTGGGTAAACCACAACAACAGCCTTCCATCTGTTGTTGTGGAAGTTGATAGCTTAAATAAATTTAAGGCTGAACTAGACAAACATTTGGAGTGACTGGATGGGCGAAATGGTTTTTTTTTTTTTTTTTTTTTTTTTTTGGCTGATGCTGTATAAGCTTGCTTTCTTGCACCATATGCCTCAACTAATGCTAATCAGTCATTGTTCCGTTATTCCGGAGTATAACGGAACAATGACTGACCGTGTACTTCTCTCCATCGTTGATTTCATTCCAGTTTCCTCCCCTCTTAATTACATCAGTTTTTATCAGGACCCGCCACTCATTCTTGGTCTCCCCCTTGATCTTTTGTCCCTTAATTGTAAATCAAACATTCTTCTTGGTAAATGCCTCTCGATCAGCCTCCTGACATGTCCAAACCACTGCAAACAGGATCTTTCAATCCTATTCTCTCCCTAATCACATAATTCCTGATTTTGTTGTGTCTTGTCTTTCCAGCTATGCTCCTCAAAAATCTCGTTCTGCCCCCTGCATTCTGCTTTCATCCTTTTTCCTCATAGTCCAAGTTTCAGATACATACATCACAATTGGTACATAATAGGTCTGATACATAGCCTTCTTACACTTCAGTGGTATGTTCCTGTTCCAGATCTCTTGTCTGGCTATAGAAATTCCTGCAGCCTGTATCCTTCTACTTATTTCTTCGTCTATCACTCCAGCCTTTGTAATGGTGCTTCCTAGATATGAGGGGGGGGTATCCAAAAGTTCGTACCACCTAAAAATAATAGTCCTAGAAAGATGAAACTTCACAGGAACTTTAATCCTTTGACGACTTCCTGAGATGAATCAAAGCAGCATCCACATAATGCTTTGACATGTCTTTAGTCTCCAGATCATACTGGTACACCCAGCATTTGTCAACAACCGATCAAAAAAGTTCTCAACATCCACATTACACAAATCCAAAAGTTGGCAAGAACATTGCATTCGACTCTGCTTCTGCAAAGGCATCAGCAATCTTAGAACCGATCATGCGGAGACCTTAGACATGTGCAGGTGGGCATGTAAAATGCTGTGGGCAGACACATTACTAATTTCCACTGCATTTGCAATGAAATGAATTGTCACACGTCTGTCACTCAGCTCCAGCTGCTCAAACTTTGCAACCATCTCACTGTCTGTGGATGGTCTTCCTTCTCTTGGCTCGTCAAAGACACTTGTACAACCACACTGGAACTCCCATTTCCACATTTTTTACACTGTCATAGGATGAACAATTCTGCCCATACACAACTTTCATTTCTTCTTCAGTTTCCTGAGCTTTCTTGCCCTGCAAATGCAGGAACTTGAATCACTGCTCGATACTCCACTTTGTCAATCATAGCATCCTTCCTCAGATTCTGGGCTCCACCTCTGGTGTGCGATCACCTACAGGAATGAAATTTCACATGTTAGTTATTGAATACGTAGACCACTTATATTAAAAATGGCATCTTCCTACTGATGTTTTATCTAGGTCAGGGTACAAACATTTTGATACCCCCTTGTATTTCAAGTTGTTAACCATTTTTAGCTCTTTCTCTACCATTGTAATGTATTTGTCAGGCTCACCATTCCTCTTTAGAATCATTACTTCATGCTTCTTCTGACTGAAAACCAGTCCAAATTCATTGGCCATACTAGCCCACATATCAACTTGCCGCTGCACTTGTTTGCTGCTCTCTCTCCCCATGACTTTCACCTGGTCTTGTCCAAGTTGTTCTGCCACTCTACATTGCACATCATTCATGACAGCTATGAATAGTAGTGGTTACAGGATGCCTCTTTGCCTCAAACCTGATGTTATTTCGAAGCTCTCCATCAATCCAATCACTGTTCTTACTATGCTCCCTGTGTTGGTGTACATAGTCTCAATTCTATCCACAAGATGTTCCTCTATCCCCAAGTTTCTCAAAACCTGCTACACTTTCTCTCTCCTCACGGCATCAAACGCTTTCTTTATGTCCAAAAATGCCATCCATAGTTCTTTATCGTGTTCATAACATTTTTCCATCAGTTGCCTGATGCAGAAAATTAGATTCACCGTCAATCTTCCAGGCATAAAGCCACACTGTTAGTCAGCCATCCTATTTTCAATCGTTCCTTTTATCTTCCACTCAAACACTCTCTCGTACAGTTTAATCACATGTGATGCCTCTATAATTTGAACACTTCTTCCTGTTCCCCTCCCTGAACAACGGGATGATCAAACCTTCTTTCCAGTCCTTTGGCATCTGTCTCTCATCCCAGATCTTGTGGAACAGTCTGTATGTCCATGCTCCCTGCCTCACCTGTAGCCTTCAGCATCTCTCAGTTTATATCATCTATACCAGTAGACTTTCTTTCCATGCCTGCACTAAATCATTCCACGTCAAGTCTGTCTGGTTTCTCTCCATATCCTCACTTTCATTCCCTCTTTTATGGTCAACCTTCCTTTGTCCCTTTTGCTGTCCTGCACATTCAACAGATTTTTTAAATACTTCTTCCATGTTTCTCTTATCTCTTCATCCTTGGGTATTAGGTTCTCATTCTCATCCATCAAGTATTTGCTCTGCACACCATCTCTTCTCCTATTACTCACCATATCATACAGCATCTTTTTATTACTGTCAATATCTTGTCATAGAGTTTCACTCCATTCTTCCAACCATAGTCTTCTCTCCTTGTTAACTATCCTCTTGGCCTCTCTCTCTCTCTCTTCATATCTCTCTATATTCTCATCATTTCTGTTCTGAAAGTAGGTCCTGAATGCATTATCCTTGTTTTTCACAGCCTTCCTCATCCTCTCATTCCACCATGGAGTTTCTTTCCATCTCCTTCTCTGGCTTTTCCTTTTGCATACCTGCTTTATGATATATTTTGTAACAATACAAAATTAAAAAAACAATTTCTAGGTCATATTTCCTGTCTGATTGGTGTTAATACACTGTACATATTTCACCTCTGACCACTAAAACGAGCCAATACAAAAAATGAACTGTTATGCTACGATTGCCCTCTATCTGAAGTAGCTATGGTGACCACTAATAGACTATGTTGAATTATGTAAACATGACAGTATTGAGAAACTATATAGTAAAACACCAACACACACACAAAAAAACCATTTTATTAATTATTTAACAACAGTCTATTTATTAATTATTTAACTTTTAAGCAATCTGCCCTGGATGCTCATTATGCATGCTATAGGGAAGTAAACAACCAGTAAAGCTAAATTAAATTTATTTACATAAAATGGTATAGTGCCCTGATATCTGCCACTATTACTTACACAATACAGTGAATCCCGCTTTACGAATGGTTCACTGTACGATCAAATCACTTTATGATGGACTCTGCATAATAAAACACAGTTTGCTATAAAATATGTAGTAAGTGCTGGTCATTGTGATCACGTTTGCCTATTGAATTTTGATTCTATTAAATGGTGATTCTAATAAGCGAAAATAGAAGAAATATTATCCACAGGATATAAAAGTAAAGATTACAAATTTACACTTTATTATCTTACCAATTAACAAAATCAATGTTGTTTTTTTTTTTTTTTTTTTTGGGTTGTAAAATTGAAAACAGTAAAAAGGGTAAGCAATCAATAACAAAGAACACGGCATGCACAATTGCCACTAATATCATACATGAAAGTGAGATTAGTATTAGCAATGGCCACATGGTGCAAGGAAACCTATAGCTTATTCTGCACCTGACAAAAAAAATAAAAATAAAAAATAAAAATAATAAGAAAATTTTAAAAAATAAATAATTAATAAAATAAAAGGAAACAGACAACCTATGCATTTCCCTACTCCTGTAGGTAACTATTCAGCTGACCTTTGATATTCCCCAACCTGTCAGCCTCTACCACCCATGTAGGTAACTTATTCCAGTAATTTATAACCCACTGGATAAAATAAAACTTCCTGCAATCCAGTCTAAACATCTCCCCCCCCGGTAACTTGAATTTATCGCCCCTAGTTCTAGAATCATTTATAACCATGAAAACTTCATCCTCATTCATTTTACTTATGCCTCTCAGAGTCTTAAACTCCTCAAACAAGCCTCCTTTAAGGTGCCTAGTTTCCAAGCTCAGCAACCCACATATTCCAAGTCTTTTCTCATATGGATACCCTTTTGCTGATCTCAACAGGTGAGTTAACCGTCTTTGGATCTTTTCAAGAAGCTCAATGTCTTTCTTTAGGTGTGGTCTCCATACATGAACACAGTATTCCAAATGTTCGATAAATCATCGACTAGATGGGCCTTCCTTGCAACCTGTCTATAATGCTCGGAGAATTTCATGTCTGTCCGAATTGTAACACCAAGTCCCTTTCCCTCCACTAGTGTATAAGTTATTTTGGGGTTACTGTTCCCCAGGTGTAATACCTTACACTTTGCTGGATTAAAGCATAGCTACTATTTTTCTGACCATCCCTGAAGTCTATCTAGGTCACTCTGAAGAAGCTCTGTTTGGCGGTGATCATTAACCACTCTACCAATCTTTACATCATCTGCAAATTTAGACATCAGCCCTCTATCCCTTCATCAATATCATTTATGGAAATCAAAAACAACCGGTCCTAATACTGATCCTTGGGGAACCCGCTTCTTACTTCAACCCAATCTCCTGCCCTGAAGCCATTTACTTATCCATTTAAGGATTTTCCCTGTGATTCCAACCTGTTACAGCTTATAAAGTAACCACTCATGTGGGTTTGTTTGTTTGTTTGTTTACTTGGTTTTTAGGAGCATTAGCAACTATGGCCATATTGCTCTGGTATATGCGGTGATCATTCCCTGACCTTTCCTCATCCTCTGTATTTGGTGGTGATGGGCTGGAACCCCAGTCTAATCAAGAAGTGTATGCACTGCTGCTCCTTCCCACCTGGCTACGGAAGCACCCAGTCATGTGGGACTGAGTCAAATGTTTTGCTGAAATCCAAATATGTTATTTTGTTATTTTGGTTTTTAGGAGCATTAGCAACTAAGGCCATATTGCTCTGAGGATATGCGATGGTCATTCCTGACCTTTCCGCATCCTCCATATTTGGTGGTCACCGGCTCGAGCCCCGGTCTAATCAAGAAGCGTGCACTACACACTGTTGTTCCTGCCCACCTGGCTACGGAGATGCCAATAAGCTGACTGTCTTCTGTTAATCTTCATTAATCTCTGTAAGCCTGTGAATGGTTAGTGTCCAACTAGCATTAGCAGGTTTGTGTGGCAATCCACAAGGATTATTGTGGGGGGCTTCCCACAGGCCATGAGTTCATCTCAACTAGCCAAACAGAGTTTACCTCACAGATAGAGCTCCCAATTTAGTATGACTCGACACAAGCTTCCACTCTGGACAATGGGCATTACAGTTATCAGGACATAAGAACCAGAAAGAATAAATAATCATTTTATCCCAAGCTAGACACCACTGGAGATGAAAACCAGTTGTGGGTGATTCTATTATAGGTCAGTGAGATGGCAATATGAAAGTCTTTTAACCTCAATGGTGACGAATTTGAGAATGCAGAATGTTAGATAACTTATTATACATTATTAAATCCATTCTTAAATATATGTTTCTCCAAAGACATATCATTCAAAAGGTCGTCTTGATAAAGAATCAAGTTTATGATATTAGCCACACTTAAACACATGCTGACTTTTATTTACAAAATTAAGTATTAAACGATCACTTTCGTTAAGTTGCATAATAAAATGTAGACAATTATTATTGTGATGTGGCAATAGACTGCCAAAAGGGGTATCATAAGAATTTTAGCAAAGAGCTGTGCATGTCTTATCTTTAAACTACGGTGAGCAAAATTAATTTAGAATATACAAGCATTTGACAAAACACAAGCAGCTAAACAGAGCTGTTGCCACTAATGAAGTGTCTGATCTGTTTGTAATTTACTGCTTACTTGCCATGACACTTCATTCAGAGCCTGCAATAAAATGAACACTATATTGTTTCAGAATACAGCTAATGAAAATAAATATGAATAATTTGAGAAAATTATTATGTACATAAATGCAAAACTGTTAAAAATATATATTTATAAATGTTTTATACTTACCATTAAAATTATAATCTTATCTGAATAATCTTATTTGATCCTAAACCAAACCTAAATCATTCTTATATAAGTATACTTATTTGTATGTATACTCATTAAATCCAAATAAACAATGTTGAAATTATTCCCTAAATCTAGCTCATGAGTGACCCTGTCAAAATAGTTAACTAGACTTGTTAAACATTATTTTCCCTTTACAACACTATAAGTATCTTTCAGAAATCCATTTCTATCTAAATGATCCTGAATTCAACCCTTGAGATACAGAGTAACAAGATTACGAAGCTTAAAAAATAGGAATGAAGAGAAGGTTCTGAAAATTTATTTGTTTTTTATATGATTGAACAGGAAAGGGACACATTTGACCATAATAACATAAAAATTCACAGAATTCTAGTATTATTACAAACTGACTAAAAAAATTGAATGGCAAATGCCTAAAAAACAGTACTCAACTTGTATAAATCTGCAATAAATTTATTGGTAAATGGTGGCTGAATTTAGTTTGGAAGAAGCATTAAAAAGAAGAAGCACTAAAAAGAACTAAGGCAGAGAATGGGGTAAAAATATTTTTAAACAAATTTTAAAATGAGCGCAAGGAAGTAGAAGTGCAGATCTCCAATCCTTGGTTGTCATAAAAAGGTTGAAGGACGCGAATGAAAGAATGAAATAAAAGAGAAGACCGGTGGTGCCAATAGTCGTTGCGAGAGACTTTCGTTAAATGAACAGTCATCAGTTGGCAAATGGAAGAGAAGTGAGCGCATGTTGTATTTAAAGTTGGTCTATACTCTCTTGATGCTCTTTTTGACATGTGGGAACTTTAGCTGCGAGAGGTTCCAAGCCGGTGAGAGGTTGAAGGGAAGTTTTGCGTTAATAATATTGAGATCGGAATGGTGTCGGTACCATTCGATGGTGAGGGCTTCATATTGAAGAATTCTGTAGCTCGATCTAAGTTTAATAATAGTGATGGCAGAGTTAATAAGGGGGGTGTGGTTGTGGTTTTGAGCATGGGTTGTTAACTCAGTGCAGGATTGACTTGTCCTGAAACTGTCGAAGTGGTAGTATGTGCAGGTGTTGGAAGTTGTGGAGGAACCGAATTTGGTGGTAGTGCTGCCAATGTAACAGATGTCGCAGTTTGGTTGGCATTTTATGATATATATGATATTATTGAGATCATTGATGGGATACTTGTATGTTTCTTTATAAGAATTAAATAGGGAACCTAGTTTATTATAAGTAGAGAAAGTGAGGGAGATGTCGGTATCTTTGAATATACGTCAGAATTGTGTTGCGAGTTCACTATGGTAAGGGAGAACTATGCGAGTATTTGTCTTGTTACTGTGTCTGATGGGGTTATTAATGTTGTTTTTAACGATGGATATTGTGTGTTAGATGAGTTGAGGGGGATAGCTCCTGGCTATGAATTTATCAGTAAGGTACTGAAGTTCATTGTGTAGATCGTTTTGTGAAGAGCTGAATTTGATAGCATTGTAGATTTGGTTGTATAGGACGGCTTTTTTGGTACTAAGGGGATGATGTAAAGTGAAACGTAGATATTTCACTACGCCAATGATGTCTTAATAATAGGCAACAGAACAACCATAGACAATCTTTTTTTAAAATTCAATACAATACATGACAGGCTAAAGCTTACCCTCGAAATCGGAACGGACAACCAAATTAATTTTCTTAATCTCACTATTTATACAACAGACACAAATTTAAATACCAAGATTTTCAGAAAAAACACGCATACTGGTAAATATCTACATTTCACTTCACATCATCCCCTTAGTACCAAAAAAGCCGTCCTATACAACCAAATCTACAATGCTATCAAATTCAGCTCTTCACAAAACGATCTACACAATAAACTTCAATACCTTACTGATAAATTCATAGCCAGGAGCTATCCCCCTCAACTCATCCAACACACAATATCCATCGTTAAAAACAACATTAATAACCCCATCAGACACAGTAACAAGACAAATACTCGCATAGTTCTCCCTTATCATAGTGAACTCGCAACACAATTCCGACGTACATTCAAAGATACCGACATCTCCCTCACTTTCTCTACTTATAATAAACTAGGTTCCCTATTTAATTCTTATAAAGAAACATACAAGTATTCCATCAATGATCTCAATAGCATCATATATCTCATAAAATGCCAACCAAACTGCGACATCTGTTACATTGGCAGCACTACCACCAAATTCGGTTCCTCCACAACTTCCAACACCCGCGCATACTACCACTTCAACAGTTTCAGGACAAGTCAATCCTGCACTGAGTTAACAACCCATGCTCAAAACCCCAACCACACCCCCCCTTATTGACTCTGCCATCACTACTATTAAACTTAGATCGAGCTACAGAATTCTTCAATATGAAGCCCTCACCATCGAATGGTACCGACACCATTCCGATCTCAATATTATTAACGCAAAACTTCCCTTCAACCTCTCACCGGCTTGGAACCTCTCGCAGCTAAAGTTTTCACGTGTCAAAAAGAGCATCACGAGAGTATAGACCAACTTTAAATACAACACGCGCTCACTTCTCTTCCATTTGCCAACTGATGACTGTTCATTTAACGAAAGTCTCTCGCAACGACTATTGGCGCCACCGGTCTTCTCTTTAATTTCATTCTTTCATTCGCGTCCTTCAACCTTTTTATGACAACCAAGGATTGGAGATCTGCACTTCTACTTCCTTGCGCTCATTTTAAAATTTGTTTAAAAATATTTTACCCCATTCTCTGCCTTAGTTCTTTTTAATGCTTCTTCCAAACTAAATTCAGCCACCATTGACCAATAAATTTATTGCAGATTTATACAAGGTGAGTACCGTTTTTTAGGCATTTGCCATTCAATTTTTTTAGTATTATTGGTATTATTGCAAATGCAATTAGAGCGAGTTTACTGCTCGCTTATAATATTTGCACTAACAGAAAAACCCAATAAACTGGAAACTGTAAATGGTTTTTATTGTTTTATGGTTGTGACCTCCAGAAATGTGGTTTAGAAAAATATCACAAAGGCATTCAAAATTGATTCTTATAACTGAACATATGATAACGATGAAAGTGTATTTGTAAAGTGACTGTTATATTAACCAGTGATAACGTTAACCGGTGCCTACTTATTTCACTTTGATCACCTCTGAATGGACCACGTGGTCCTTCCTCTCAGCCAATAGCAGTGTTTGTAAACGTGTTGGCCATATGCTTTGATATTAGTTTTAATCTTTTTTTTTTTTTTTTTTTAATAGAGTAGGGATGTGTTCATGTTCCCATCTTAACCAACCTTCATCGACACCACTGCCTCAAGTTGGCACAGGAGCACTGTTCCTGGATACTGGACAAATGGAAAAAGAGTTGCCCAACTCAAGGTTCCAGCTTGAGTTGGAGCCTTGATTCATCAGACTAGATTCAAGCAGGTGAACATCACAAGGTACCCTCATATTGAACACACTCTCATTGCCATATTCTACCTCGGCATTGTTTCAGAACAAATTTTGCCCTACATGGTGACCATGTATCCAGATGATACTGAAATCTTTCAACAAGACAATTACCAAGGCCCACATTATGCAGGAATGGCTTTTGAGGATTGTGTGCTCCCCTGGCCACCAAATTCTCAACACCAATCCCATTGAATAATTCCGAGATGCGGTGGAACATATCATTCACCAGTCTATACCAGTGCCTCACTCCATTGCTGAATTCCAGGACATCCTTCTATCTAGCTAGTCAAGAATACCAAAGGACACACCTTCTAGTCTTGTGGAGTCAATGCCACACAGGGGGCATTATTAGTATATCAGTACTGTTGAATAATTCGGAAAAAAAAAAAAAAAACAAACCCAAAACTTTTTCCGGAAATGTAAAAGAAAGTTGGCCACCTATCAGGTGCCCCACCACAGTGTTTGCTACAACTGGGAGTAATACTATAGCCAAGTTAAAACTATCAATTGTTCATATATTTTACCCATTTATCTCACTCATATACTACAGTTCAAAATACTTCTCATTAAAATCCAGCCATTAAAGTATTTGATAGGTATATTATATTTAAATGAAAACTTACAGCTGAACTGTAATAAATCATAATAAACCTCTTTTCTTGTATTTCTGTGGCTTATTTTTATAATTAGGCATACTTTTATAGTTACAGATCCTTAAGCTTATAGATATAGATTGATGATGACAAAATATATTGCTCATTTTTTGTGTGTTTCTTTCCAACATATTAGATCAAACCTTTTATCTTAAAATCTTATACCACAAAAATTACAACTACTGATGTTTAAATGTATTAGTAAATTTTACTAGGATTTTAGTAAAAATTACTTTAGAAATTTTTATAAAAAGTTGGACTTTAATTAAGTCAGTCTGAATAACCTCTTCAAGCCAGTCTTGTAAAAGCTTGATAAAATCTATAAATCTAGTATTATTATTATGTTTATTTACAACTGGCATGTTTTCTTTTAGGACCTGTTCTACGAGTATTTTTCACCATATTCATGCTGTTGAATATATCTGCTGTACATTTGGATGTGGCCATTTTTCCATTGCTTAAGATCTGTATATTCTAGAACCAGCTTCCAAGTCTATATGGATACAGGGTTTTATGGATTAACATGAACATTTCCTCTAAGATTTCTCAGTGTCTAGCAAATTCCATAATAACTAGTAATTATGCTTGTATTATTGAAGCCATGATTATTCATGATGCATTCTACTGAATGCATCATGAATAATCATCCAAAACTAAAAGATATGAAAAGATCTTAACCTCCCAAAAACTTCTTTATTCATTACAGAAATATGTGTGGTCTCGGTACTAATTTTAATAATGTCTATTTCCATCTAAAAATCTGCCAAGTCCCACTTACTTTTTTCAGACAGAATCCAAACTGTCAATTTCTCTGGCCATTACTCCTCTCACTTGTCCAAATAGTTTGTTCTACGATTCCTTTCACTTCACAGATAGAACTTGTGCTATGTCCACTCTGATATTCCGTCCTGAGACTTCCTAATTCACAATCTCTTTTTGATCTCTGGCTAAAAATCCCCCCCCCCCACCTTCAGTAAAATTCATCCTGAAATGTTGCCTGAATTCCATTAATCACTCCTAACTCTTTAAATTCCTTTCTTTGAAACTCAACTTTCTCCAATATAACTTTCCAAAACAGTGAATGTTTTAGAAAGTTATATTGTTTCGAAAACAGACCCAGCAGGCCTATATGCCAAGAATTTTGCTTTTATTAATAAACAAACATCACACAGTTTGTTCATTTACACACTAGAATAGCAAATTATCCTAACTACATATCCAGCACGCTTGATTTTTTTTCCCTCACGAGCAACCCTACACTGTGTCAGTGGTCCTGTAGGCACCTCAGATCATAACTTATGATGGTCTCTTCTTGAATTGAGCTTTCTGTCATTCTTAGTCATGTGTAGACTGCATTAAATATATAAATTTTTCTGTTTATACTCCGGGACAACCAAACAGTCAGAGGAGTTTACAAGATACACAGAATACAAGAAACAGCACCGTATTCAGCAGTCACGGGCTTGAACCCTGGTCACTCAAGGCACATGTACTTATGTACCCGCGCGCCTGACCACTAGGCTACGGCGGCCATTACAGGAATGTGATAGGGAATAATCAGTGTGATTTATATTCTTCTTTCCTTATTGTACTGTTTTAAATCTTCTGATCTCAATGTTTGCTTTGTTGTTGTTGTTGTTGTGGGGGTTTCATGGCGCATAAGCAACTTTCGCTATAATGCGCCTATTCATTTCTATTAAAGGAAAGGGAAAGAATCGTACTGCCTGAAATGTCCTTAATCAGAAAAGATTAAAAATTCTAATTTGCTTCAGAAAACAGAAGAATTCAGATATATTTGCCTTGTCACCTATCAAATTCTCTAGGGTTATTGGTTGTTGAAGGATAACCAGTGATTGCAGGGTTGAAAATCTGTCTTGTTTATAACAGGGGCAGTCAATGAGAATGTGTTTAACAGTGATATTTATATAGCAATGTGGACATTGTGGTGGATCATCTCCTGTGAGTAAATGAAAATGGGTCAGGTAAGTATGACCTATTCTTACTCTTGAAAGAATTACTTCTTCTCGTCTTGATGTCCGGACACTGGAGGGCCAGATTTTCGGAACCTGTTTAATCTGAAAGAGTTTATTATTCGTTTGGGAATGCCATAGTGCTGTCCATTCTGTTAGGCATGCAGCATGAATCATTAGCGCATAGTCTGAGGCTGGGACAGGGATATTGGTGAAATCTAAGCTGGTTGGGTTTTTTGCAGCTTTATCAGCCTGTTCATTGCCTAAAATACCAGAATGTGCTGGTATCCAGCAGAAGGCGACCAGTTGGTGACGTTCTTTAATCTTTAGTAATAAATCTCTAATTTCAATTATAATA
The DNA here is from genome assembly GCF_048544385.1 of Mastigoproctus giganteus. Taxonomy (NCBI): domain Eukaryota; kingdom Metazoa; phylum Arthropoda; class Arachnida; order Uropygi; family Thelyphonidae; genus Mastigoproctus; species Mastigoproctus giganteus. The sequence goes on from NC_143578.1 coordinate 129,106,394, forward strand.
GGGTGAAATTTATCTGAGGAACTACACAAAGCGTTGATTGAGCTGAGGGAATCAGTGTAAACTACTGATTTTAATGAGCAGTCAGGAGGGAGATTTTTTAAAGCTAGTTTAATTGCGAATAACTCAGCTGAGAAGATACTGAATTCAGGAGGAAGGGCTGCTGATACAATTGTATTCGGAAACACTGCAGCTGCTCCAACTTTTGAATATGATTTAGAGCCATCTGTGTATATTGGTAAAAAATCAATATATTTTTGAGTGTGAACAGCATGAACTTGTCTGATGATTGCAAGATATTCTTTCCCCACTGACAGAGGTAAGTGTCACAGGTCGGTATAGGAGGTGGAACCCATGGTGGTTGAGTACAAGTGGCGACTTGTTGTACGGAATGGATGGATACATTCCAAACCTGCAGTAGTTCAAGGAGGCGATGACCAGCTGGTTTTATTATGCTAGGTTTATTTCTGTACAGATTTTCAAATGGCGGATTGAAAAGATATGGCTGAATGGGATGTGAGGCACAACTTTGTATCTTGACAGAATACTTCAGCAAAAGCAATTTCCTACGTAAAGATAGTGGCGGCTCGTGAGCATCAATGTAAAGGCTATGTGCTGGCGATGTTCTGAATGCGCCAAGTGCAATCCTCAGTGCACTGTGTTGTACTGGATCAAGCCAGCGTAATGCGCTCTTTCTGGCAGAGTCATAAATGGGAGCTCCATAATCAAGACGAGATCTGATTAATGCCCTGTATAATCGAAGAAGGGAGGTACGATCTGCACCCCACGCTTGTGCAGATAACGCTCTGAGTATGTTTATCTTTTTTAAGCAGGCAGTACGTACTTTTTTAATGTGCTCTAAGAAATTTAGCTTGTTGTCCATGATTAAACCTAGAAATCTAATATTACTAGTGACTGGGATGGAGATATTAGAGATGTAAAGTTCAGGATCCAGATGAAGTTTGCGTTGTCTACAAAAATGGATAGCAACTGTTTTCTGCTGCGAAAGCCTATAGCCGTTAAGACTGGTCCATTGCTGTATTTTATTTAATGATATCTGAAGCTGTCGTTCAATAGATCTCATATTTTGGGAATGACAGGAGATGGAAAGGTCATCTGCATAAAGGTAAGTTTCTACAGTATTTGGAAGTTGTTTAGTGATAGAATCTATTCTTAGAGCAAAAAGAGTGGCACTCAGTACTGATCCCTGTGGAACACCTTCTTCCTGAATGAAAGTTGCAGAGAGGGCATATTGGTATCGTACTTGAAACGATCTAGTGTGTAGAAAATGCTTTATAAATATAGGAAGGTTGCCCCGCAGACCAAGAGAGTAAAGATCTCTTAGTATGCCATGCCGCCAGGTGGTATCAAAAGCCTTCTCTATATCTATGGAAACCATTACTAGATGTTCATGCTTAATAAAGGCATTACGAATGGCAAATTCAGCCTTCACCATAAGGTCCAAGCATGACCTGTTTTGATGAAAGCCAAACTGACTAATGCTCATTAACTGTTCTGACTCAATGATCCAGACGAGTCGACAGTGGACAATTTTTTCTAGAATTTTGCTGAGGCAGCTTGAGAGGGATATTGGTCTATAGCTATGGGGATTGGTTGGATCTTTTCCAGGTTTTAGGAATGCCAAAACAGTAGAATGATGCCAAGAGGTTGGATAGACGTTTTCTAGAAAAATACGATTGTAAAAGAGCAGAAGGAGATGTAAAGCTTTGTCATCAAGATGTTGTAGCATGACGTAATAGATTCCATCTGGTCCGGCAGCACCATTGTGGGCTGTTCCGATCGCATGCAAGAGTTCGGAATATTGTAGAGGTTTATTATACGGCAGAAGATGAGCAGTTTGGAAGTTAATAGAGTGCTGTTCTGCAGTGTTTTTAATTCTCTGAAAAAGTGGAGTGTAAGCTGCTGACGCTGAGATTTCAGCAAATGTGTTGCCCAAAGCATTTGCGATATCTAAAGGACTAGATAGATCTTGCCCATTATAGGACAGAATTGGTGAAGGTACAGTAGGAAACTTACCAGAAAGTTGTCTAATTTTTTTCCATATTATTTTTGTGTTAGTGTTTTTGTTAATGCTTGATGCAAAACGGATCCAGGATTCTTTCTTGGCTTGCCTTTGTATGAAGCGTGCTTTTGCCTTTGACTTCTTATAATTAATTAGATTGGGTGTTGTTGGATATTTCCGAAACAAATTCCAGGCTTTATTTTTTGCTTTTTTGGCTTTTGTGCATTGCTCATTCCACCAATAATTATAGTGCTTACGAACCGAGGGATTTGACAATGGTATTGTTTCTTTAGCTACATTTAGGAGATGTGACGTGATGTATTCTGTCACATCATCGATAGGCTGGAGACGGATTTTTTGCTCATCAAGAGATATTGATGACCGGAATTTTGCCCAGTTTGCTCGGGCAAATTTCCATTTTCTGCAGGGTTGAGCTGGAGGAGTCTGTGCTATTAATAGGTTGCATACGATTGGGAAGTGATCACTACCCATTATATCATTTAAAACATACCACTCTATGGTCGGGACCAGTAATGGAGAACAAATGGAGAGATCTATGGCTGAGGTATGTCCATTTGGGAGCTGAACGTGAGTGTGTGTGTGTGCCAGTATTGAGTATAGTGAGGTTTACTGCCTCTATTAGGCTCTCAATGAGTCGACCTCGTCTATCTAATTTAGGATCGCCCCATAAGGGGTGGTGCCCGTTGAAGTCCCCTAACATACAGAGAGGTGGAGGTATCTGTATAAGGAGATCTTCAAGATCTTTTAAACAGTAGGTACGGTTTGGCTGTAAGTAGATTGATACTAAAGTTATTTCAATATGGAGCGTTATACGCACAGCAACAGCTTCTATTTCAGTGTGAAGTGGAATATGTTTAGTTGGGATCATTGAATTAATCAGGATCGCTACACCACCATGGGCAGCATTTGCTGTATTACGATCCCTTCGATAAAGGCAATAGTTCTTTATCGAAGGAGAAATTTGCAAAGTTAAGTAAGTTTCCTGAAGACAAAGGGCAACTGGAGAAAATCGATTTATTAGATCTTGGATATCGACTGTATTGCAACGAAAGCCTCTGCAGTTCCATTGTAAAATACAAGGCATTATTTGTGTTTAGTTGATGGAGCGGATTCTGACTGCTTTTTGAAAGTGACTGGTTTATGGCGTTCCAATTTGTGTTTGTCTTTTTTTTGGAAGACTGGCCGACCAGTGTCCATTTCTTCCTCTTCGGCATGGATTTCTAAAAGTGGATCTTCCTCTATAGATGTTCCATCTGTGTCCATGGTTGTGTCTCGATTATTTTTGATTCTATTTGAATTTGTGATACATGGTGTGGTAGCACTCATTGGAGGAGGAGATTCCGCTGGTATTGTAAGAGGAGTATTATTTGCTTGGTCTGAGAGTTTGGGTTGTTGTTTAGGTACATTTGGTTTTTCCACAGAGAGGACAGTTCTAGCCCAATCTGAAATTGAAATATTAGTAGGAACTGTAACATTAGTTTGAGTAGAGACTGTTTGGTATTTTTTAACTGCATTAGCATAGGAAATATTTTTATTCATAGTAGGTGCCACTAGTCTTCTCGCTTCTGGGTAACTCACTTTGTACTCGACCTTGTATTTTACAATTTGTTTCTCCTTTTTCCATTTTTCACAAGTTCTAGAATAGGCAGGATGATCACCTTTGCAATTTGGACATGTCATTTTAGTAGTCGTACAGTCACTTTGTATGTGATCCGAGGAACCACAGTTGGGACAGACAGGAACTCCTCTGCATACAGTTTGTGAGTGGCCATACTTTTGACATTTAAAACATCTTAAAGGATTGGGAATGTACGGGCGGATTCGGCAAAGTAAATAACCTGCTTTTACAGAGGAGGGTAAGTTGGGTGTATTGAAGGTGAGAATAATATTTCTTGTAGGTGTAAGTTCATTATCTTTTTTAATCATTATTCGTCTTGCTTCAATTACGTGTTGTCCCTGCAGCTCTTGGGTTATTTCTTCCTCGGTAACGTTTAATAAGTCCCAACTGGATATCACACCCTTAGATGAATTTAGGGTTGTGTGCGGTGATATTTTGACTGGAATGCCAGCAAAACTTGTAAGCTGTAACAGCTTCTCAGAATGTCTGTGGTTGGTGGTTTCTACTAGTATGTCTCCTGATTGCAGTCTCTTCACCGTCTTGGGAGATCCTGCAATACCCTCCAGATGTTTTTGTATGACAAACGGAGACAATTTATTAATGGGCTGACTAGTAAGAGAGTGGATAATTAAGAACGATGGGCAAGGTTGCTCCATCCGATCAGTCTTTTGTCTCTTTGGATTTTCGTTCTCAATATCCTGATGGTCTGTGTTTGCCATGTTTGCTCCTTTTAGCCCTTGGCAAGTGGTCTTACTTGCCAAGATTTCCGGCCCCGCCACGGGGAGGCAGGAGCAGTGCCGCTAGGAGGCCAAGCGGTTAAAGTGTTAGTTAGTTAGCGAAAATAGAAATATATGGATAAATAAAGAAAGGTGAGTTTCCTTTCTCTGTTCTAACTTGTGGCTTTTAAGTGTAGAACGATATAGAAATAAAGCTGCTAATAGAAACGTAGGAAATTAGAAAAAACTTTAATCGCTTTTGATGAGCACTCTGTTTTCGCAGAAAAATAGCTTGACCTCGAATTCGCTTGGCACCCGGGGCCTCAATGTTTGCTTGGATCACGTCAGTGAAATTATTCTTACAGGGATTGGATCCTCTTTGCACATTAAAATCTCGTGATTATTATAGAAACCTTGGTTTTCCAATAAATGTGCCAAAGCTGTTCAACATAAGAATGTAACACACTGCAATTGGCTTGTATCCAAATCTCCAGCTTCATTTTCTATCAGCACTAAAGATCACAATAATTGTAAAACTGCCATTAATCAATAAACTCGATTCTGAACATGCAAAGAGTAGAAAACTTGCTTCTTGTCTGAATGGCACATGTTATGGTAGGCAAGCATTCTGGTTGCTTGCCAAAACTATTGGCCACAACTTCTATCTGTCTATATTGCCCACCCTATACTCAATGTGATCGTTCTATTATATTCTCAGCTAAAGATAAAGCCTACATACTAGCAACCTACTTTTCAGTTAACACTTTTACTGATGATCTAGGAAAACTACCTCCCACCATACCCAATACACTCGGCCCACTATCTCCTGTAGTCTTTTGACAGGATATTAAATGTGTCTTTTACTGTCTTATTCCGCTTATTATTGCTGCTTGAAAATTTGCACATATCCAGCCAGTTTACCACCTGGAGACTAGGCACCTGCAAGGTGATCTGATTAAGGTGTTTAAGGCTTTGAATGGATTGAGCAAGTTCAATGCTGATGGCAATCTTCCTCTTACTACACACATGGGATGGGGGATAAATTCAAATCGAGGAAGGATGGTTGTCGGATAGATGTGTGAACGTTTACCTTCAGCCAATGGGTGGTTGATCATTGGAACAAACTTCCATCTGCTGTTGTTGTGGAAGCGGGTAGTTTGAATAAATTCAAGGAAGAACTAGACAGACTATCAGAGGGTATGGACAGGTTATGTGGGAAGTGTTTTTTTTTTTTTTTTTTCCCCTGATGCTAGAAGGATGATAAGCTTGCATCATTTAAATAGAAAGTGTGCAAGAATATTTGTTGATGCTATCGAGGCAGTGTTAGGTGGGTCGGAAAACTGCTAGCTTGGAGGGATACAACGACTAACTGCTAGCTTGGGAAGATACAAGGACTAATAGATTAACAGTAGCCACTGGCAGAGGTGAAAGTGATTCTTGCACTGCTTCTACTGGAATGAGCAGAAGCCTGGAAAACAAGATGCAGGATATTTCAGAGACTGCTGGGAGTCATTGCAGTACAAGTAAACACATGGGTTGTGTTAGGGTAGCTAAGAAAAAGAACAGGTGCATGTATACTTGCGTGTACACCAATGTTAGGAGTTTGGTAAATAAATTTCATGAATTTGAGTTATTGCTCAAAGCATCAAAGGCGGATATTGTTGGGAGATCAGAGATGTGGTGTCACACAGATATAAGGAATGCAGAACTGGAATTTGGGGTCAACGTCTACAGAAAGGATAGACAGGATAGGAAGGGAGGAGGAGGTTATGACATAAGCATTGGGAGATCAAAATTGAGAGTAGGAGTGTGCTATAGGCCTAATGATTCTGATGAGTATAATAAGAAACTGTACAGGGAAATAGAGTGGGCCAGTAAATCAGAGTCTTATAATGGGGGATTTTAATTTCCCAGATATTGACTGGAATTTGTGGGTTGGTCACTCACACACTAGCAAGGCTTTTGTGGATTTATTGGATGATCGTTTTCTACATCAGCATGTTCGGGAGGCAACTAGAGGGAGTAATACTCTTGATTTGATTATCAGTAGTGATTCTTCATGCATTAAGAATCTGCAGATAGAGGAACCACTAGGTGGCAGTGATCACAGTGTGCTGAAAAGGAATTTACTCAAAGAGATAACTACCATCAGGGGTAAAGGGAAGGGTTATTGCTTTCGTAAAGGCGACTACAGTGGTCTGTGACAGTATTTAAATTCTATACAGTGGGACCGACTGATGATGTTACCACCAGCAAATTCAAAATGGGAAGCATTCAAACAACTTTATCTTACTAGGCTTTACATACCATCTAAGAAATATTGTTCAAGGTTTAGGCCTAAATGGATGTCAGATGAACTAATGAGACATATGGCAGAGAAGAAAAATGCATGGAATACATATAAATTAACACATGACACAGAAGCCTATGACAGATATAAGTTGATCTGTAACCAAGTTACAAAGGAGATTAGGCAGGTGAAGGCAGAGTACAAGAAATCTTTGGCAAGGGATGCAAAGAAAAACAGCAAAGAGTTCTTTACTTATGTAAATTCTAGAAGGAAGGGGATGAATCAGATTGGTCCACTTGATATCGATGGGTCAACTGTTGATGATCCTGCTCAGGTAGCTAACAAACTGAATGAATATTTTGCATCGACATTCACACACGAGGAGTTATTCAGCGAGGGGAATGCCAGAGGTGTATTCAACTCTGGCAGTAAGCTAGATAATCTTGTAATAACTGAGAGTAAAGTGGAGGAAAAATTGTTGAAGATAAACACAAGAAAGGCACCTGGGGTGGATGGGATCTATCCAGTTATATTAAAGTAGGCAGCAAAGGAAGTAACAAACCCTTAGCCATAATTATGAGAGCTTCCTTCGACTCGGGGGAGGTGCCCATAGACTGGAGATGTGCAAATGTGACCCCAATTCACAGAGAAGGATCAAAGGCTGACACAAGTAATTATAGACATGTGAGTTTAACTTCTGCTCCAGGAAAATTAATGGAGGCACTGGTTAAAGAAGCAATGCAGGATCATCTAGACAAGACTTCAGTTATAGCTCGGACACAGGATGGTTTTGTTAAGGGGAAGTCTTGCCTGACCAATCTGATTGGATACTATGATGCAGTCACAAAAGAACTGGATGCAGGGAATAACTTTGATATTATATATTTGGATCTTAGAAAGGCTTTTGATACTGTTGCACATGGAAGACTGCTGCACAAATTGGAGAAGGTGGCATTGGAGGCAAATTGCTGCTATGGATAAAGGAGTGGTTCGAGGGGGAGAAGACAGAGAGTGGTAATCAATGGACACTATTCATCGTGTACTAATGTTATTAGTGGAGTCCCTCAGGGTTCAATGTTGGGTCCATTATTGTTTTCTGTATTTATAAATAATATTGATGATGGTATATCAAGCTTAATGTCCAAGCTTGCAGACGATACAAAGGTTGGCAGGGTTGTTAAGGACACTACTGACACTTTGCTGCTGCAACTGGATCTGGAAAAGTTGAGCAGATGGGCTGAGAGGTGGCAAATGAAGTTTAACATTGACAAATGTAAAGTACTACATTATGGGAAACAACAACCCCAGAGCAATATATCAACTCTGTGATACTACACTGACAGTGGTAGAGAATGAAAAGGACCTGGGGGTAATTGTGCAGGCAGATATGAAGTTCTCTGAGCAGTACAGACAGGCTGCAAGAGTAACTCATGGTGTCTTATCAATGATATACAGGAATTTTTCTAGCAGGGATAAGGAGGTGATTATTCCCTTGAATAAGGCAATGGTCAGGACACACCTTGAGTACTGTATACAGGTCTGGGGGCCTCATTTCAAGAAGGATGTAGAGCTGCTGGAACGAATATAGAGAAGGGCAACAAGATTAGTGAATGGAACAAAGGGTTGCCCTTACGAAGAAAAGCTTAAGTTTTGCAAATTACAGTGTCTAGAGACTAGGCACCGGTGAGGTGATCTGATAGAGGTGTATAAATCCTTGAATGGTTTGAGCATGCTCAATGCTGATGGGATTCTGCCTCTTGCTCTGAATAATCACCTGAGAGGGCATAAATTCAAATTGAGGAAAGACAGATGTAGGATAGATGTGCAGAAATTTGTGTTTAGCCAGCGGGCAGTTGGTTGGTGGAACAGACTTCCTTGTTATGTAAGTTGATAGCCTAAATAAATTTAAGGCTCAGCTGGACAGGTATTTCGAACGAATGGAGGGGTGAAGTGGAAGTGGGTTTTTTTTTTTTTTTTTTTGGCTGATGCTGCATAAGCTTGTTTTCTTGCATTATATGCCTCTACTAATGCTAATGCTAATTTGCTACTACTAATATTTATACTAGTTTCTAAACAGGCAGACAAATTCCTCCACATCCTATTATCACCCCAGTGCACTTACCTCTCCTCCTTTTGAAGTAATGGAGAAATCCATCAATCACCAACTCAAAACTATTTCAAAACCTTCAAATCTGATCATTAAGATCATTATGGATTCCATCAGTGTTGATCCACTGGTGATATATACTGGTTTATCGCTGTTAGAAATATTTGACAAAAAAGTTTAATGAAACTCAAGCTTTTGGCTCAATGTAAGGCTTCTGATCATGTTTGTCATAGAGCTCTTCTAAACAACACGGAACAACTTCCAAACATCCCATCTTATGGATTTGCCAACTATTTTTTGCAATTTGTTAACAAGTTTGCTGTCTGCACATTCCATATGTATCATGGCAGATGATTCTCTGTCTTTTAACTTCTCCATTAATACTGGTGTTTCCAAGGTTCAGTTTCTTCTCCCACTCTTTTCCATTTGTATATTAATGACCTTCTTCCACTAACTGGAAATCCCATCCATACTTTTTTCTGATGACAACAATTTACACATTTTGCCTTCTGGTTTGAGAACCCATGTCCTGCACTTCAACTTGTCAAATATCAACCATCAGTTCATTAAATGGTAATTCTTTCCAGGTAATTCTTCAATTGGTCAAAGATAATTTAATGTCATTCCTTCTAAAACTGAGTCCTGTCATTTCTCAAAAAAAGAGTCTACTCCTATGCTCATTTTTCAATAACACCTAGGTTTCTAGACAAGATCACATATCTCTATTACTCTAACTTCTGATCTCTCTTGGAATACAAATATTGCTTACTCTGCATAAGACAACTCTTGCCCTTACTTTTCTTCTAAACAACTACTCACTCTGTACAAATCTCAAATTCACCCTACCAAGGAATATTGTTGCCACATTTGTGGTGGTAAAAACCTCTCTCACACTTCTAGGCTCCATTCAAAAGATGGCATTCAGGTTGACTAATGATCCATTTCTCACTCAGTGTCCCCACTCTTTCTCATAAACATTGAGTTTCTGCTGCATGGCTTTACAATAGATACTTCCATGGGGATTGTTCCTCTGAACTGGTATCTGTAATTTCCCTAATGTCTTCCAAACCAGTAAGATCACATGCCACAAGCAGTCAGCATCCAGTCACCATCCAACTGCAAACTCATAAAATAACCTTTTCTCATTTATTGCTTCTACTTCTGCTTTCTGGAACAACCTTCCTCGACATGTATTTCCCAAAAAAAAATTATAGGCTACAATGCCATTCTTGTTTGGGCTTTCATAAATATATACATATTCTTATTTATTTCTTAAATTTTAAACACACCAAATTTTGTAGCAATGTGGAGGGAGGGGGGGGGGGAATCCCATTGCACCACCAAACTTCTAACTGACCTAAAAGTATTACTAAGTGTGCAATCTCTATATCACATTTTTCTATAACTTTTAATCTCTCGCCATCTTAGCATTCTCTGGATGCTCTATAAAAGGTGCCAAGTGGAATTTGTTCACTGCTGATATTTTTGGAATAATGCAGCTTCCAATAAATAAGTTCCTCTAAATTTTGTTACCATATCAAATATATAGCAAAAATTCCAAAACAATATATTTTTCAAAAAACTTTGTTTTGGGTAGCACATTTTTGATTTTACAGTGAAACAGTGTTACCATGATACAATACAAATGTAATTATAAAATTAAATAACAAAAAAGAAAATTCTGTAACATAATAAAATAAAATTAACAATTTGAAATACTATCCCATCCTTGGTTGTCACTGCTCAAGAATACAGACTTTTAAACCCAGAATAATAGTGAAATTTAGAGGTTACTGAAATGCTACATCATTTTGCCTTTCATTCTTTGATGTCATGTGGTTTCTGACAAGATGTGGCCCCAGTGAAGAAAATTCTGTTTTTATATATTTTATGAATTTATGTTTGGGGGAATTTTATTTTACAAAATCTTGCACTCTTCAAATGTGCATTGTTTGTAGAAGAAACAAGGTAGTCTCAAGCTGAATTGATTTTTAGTTGATGCTTTAGAAAAATTTCCTTTCAAAACTGAAAAACATAGTGCTATATTTAAAAAAAAAAAAAATGATGCTTACGCACTGATTTTTTTAAATATAGTACAATAGAGTCCAGATTGCAAGGGTTTATTGCGAAAAAATTTTTTCCAGATAATCTGTAAAATGCAAGACAAAAACAAATTTATTTATATGAAAACTCTATTCATATTTATAAAAGCATGTTACAGTGTGAGAAGATTTAACATAAAATTTAGCACTTAAGACATTCTTTTGAAAAATTTTTCCCTTGATCTGCCTTCCCTCACCACAAATGGTATTATGAATATCTCAAAGCATCAGCTTGTCAACGAGCACAGCACCTCCTTGTTGTTCCGTGTAGTTGAGCAGAGCCTCATTGCACATTAGAACTTAGTTATATTTATCAATGAGCTCAACTTTTTGTTCAATATGGCTTTGGTGATTTGTAACCTGGCTCATTACAATTTCCCAAATATAGGTTCTAATGTCTTTCGTGTTTGCACTTTCATAAATATATATATATTCTCATTTTTTCACTTAAATTTTAACATAATGGAGGTACACACAAATGCAAAATTAAAACCTCAGAAAAGAATGTTAAAATTAACCTATAATAGAAAAACACAGTAGGCAAAAGCAAGGCGAGGATGAAGGTTCATAGAAATTCAAGGCACTTATTCTACTAATTGTAGACAAGTAAGTAGACAACTACAGTTAGGAGACAAGACAAAAATTAGTATTAGTATTAGCAATGGCCACATGGTGCAAGGAAGCCTATGACTTATGCTGCACCAGCCAAAAAATAATAATAAAATAACAAAAAATAAATAAAATAATAATAAAATAACAAAAAATAAATAAAATAATAATAAAATAACAAAAAATAAATAAAATAATAAGAGAAAAGGAAATAGACAACCTGTGCATTTCCCTTCTCCTGTAGGTAATTATCCAGCTGACCTTTGAATTTTCCCAAACTGTCAGCCTCTACCACCCATGTAGGTAACTTATTCCAGTAATTTATAACTCTCTGGCAAAAATAAAACTTCCTGCAATCCAGTCTAAACATCTCACCCCATAACTTGAAATTATGAAAATATGTAATGCTACTATAGAAAAGTCCATAGTACATTACAAAATTCAAAATTACACACACACACACACACAGTATTTTTAAATCCTACATTTTTTATGCTCTAGTTTTGCTGCACTTGGGGCAAATGCCCCACTTGTCCCAACCTAGCTATGGATCTAAATCAAACTGCCATTACTGAAAGTTGATGCAAATCAACCTTTACATGAAAAACTTCCTTATTATTTCTTGAACCCATTTTAGATTACTTAACCTTATTCCATAACAGCGCATTTCCTAAATGCTAAATTACATTTTAAAAGATAATTAATATATAAAAGATAATTAATGTTAATTTTTAATTAAGCATTTAAGAAACACTGCTGTTGGTTTTTAGGTGCATCAGCAACTTAGTCCATATTTTGCCACTGTTTATTATGACCATCAGAGGGACTCTTTCGTGCTTTCCCTGCTGATCACACCTTTGAACTTCTCCATACCGAGGCCTTTTCCCAAAATGCCTGCAGAGAGAGAGAGAGAGAGAGAGCGTGCGTGCATAATAATTTGCATGTTATGTGCACCAAAAAACCTGGAAAATAACTCAGAGGAGAAGTCCAACTCCCTCAGTGTGAGGCTGGCATACTATAACCCCAACTGAGGAGGCCTTTAGAAATTCCACAGTCTGTGTTAGGATTTACTTAAACCCGGACCCTCCAGGTCCGGGTTTAAGTAAATCCTTTGCCACTTGTCAGGCTTTGCCTGACAAGTGGCAAAGCCACTATTCTGCCATCACTGAATATTTTCAAGAAAACCAAGGCTGCAAGCATATTGCCATGAAGTAAAATGTAATATATGGCAGTCATGATCTATTAAATACCTAACCTCACTAAAATAACCTATCCTTGCTTAATAAGGTTAGGTCACGTAAAATAGGATAACTGGTGGTTGATTTTTACGAAATGTAATTCAGCATTTACGAAATGTAATTAAATGAGGTTATGTTGCATAAAATTGGGTTACAGAAAAAACATAAAAGTTTGACTTGCACTAAGTGTCAGTAATGGAAGTTCCACTGACAAAAGCTGTCAATCATGATCAATAGAAACCAATGAGAGATAAACATAGTACAGAGACTGTCAGTGCTCTCAAGCTATCAAATGGAAATATTTTGGGAAATGCATCCACAGTGTTAAAAAGGCTGTTAACTCTTGCTGGTTTGCTTTCTAATGGCAGGGAGCACACTCTACTTTAACAATAAGCTGGCCTGGTTATATTTGAAAGATTTTTACTTTATAAAATCAATAGCATCACCATTTAATAGTGGTGAACTGCTACAGTTCTGACCAAATTATGCATCATAACCCAATGCAATGTTTAATATTATTTACTGATCATCAGAGATCTTGTGCAAGACGATTTCTGAGTTAGGTCATGATAAAGCAATCCCCAAGAGAATTTTTCTAAAACTGTTGGTACAGAAAAGACTTGAAAAACAGTTGCAAAAAATATTATTGTACTTTGTGCAATACCATACTGCTACTCTTGCCTAATAGTTAATTGATTAACACAGGGAATTGGGAAATACATTGCGTGAAAAGGATAGGGCCAGGGTATGCCTGCCAGAACTAAAGTTAATGACAATGTAGAGTAATCATTATCCTTTAAGAGTATGAAAGGTAATGTTCTAAACATCGTTACTAATGATATTTAAGAATAGGAGATCTGAAGGTTTACTTAATAGGCATAGGGCAATATTGAAAAAAAGTCACGAGTCAGGATTAAATTTGCAAGTGTCTGCCAATGTGCTCAGCCACAACAAGAGGGAGTACATGACGAGAGCCTTCTCAATCAATTTGGTTGAGAAGAGACTGTGCAGAATTTTTCTCAGCATATTTTGTGCATATTAACAAATATTAACTTTAAAAGGAATGGGATACACTTAAGTAGAAGGGACACAAGAAATATTTGCTGATACAAATATTTCTTGTGCTAGCAGTTTTCTGGCCCACCTCATGGGCCAGAAAACTGCTAGCTTCTGGGGGCGTGAGAGTTATATTGACTAATAGTTTCACAGTAGCCATAAGCAAATGTAAAATTTATTCTTGTGCTGCTTACCCTGAAACATGCAGAGCCAGAAAAACAAGGTTTGAGTGATTACGAGGAAAGTGCAATAGTGTGGTATTAGAGGCAAGTTACTATTATGGATAAGGCGATGATTGAGTGGCAGAAGACAGAGCTTGGTTATTAATGGGTACTGATCTTCTTGGATTAATGTTATTACTGGAGTCCCTCAGATTCGGTACTGGGTGGCAGATGACACAAAGGTTGGCAGGGTGGTTCATGACAGGAATCAGGGCATACTACAAAGCAGCAAGACCTAGAAAAAATTAGGCAGATGGGTTGAGAAGAAGCAACTGAGGTTTCTGGTTGGTAAATGTAAGATACTACCATATGGGAAACGGTAATTCCAAAATGACATACCAATTAGGTGGTAGATGACTTTCATCAACCGGTGAAATACCACCACTTTGCTTATTGGAGGCTTGAAGTGGTGAAACCCATGTTTAGTCTCTAGAGCAAAGTTTCCCCTCCCCCCATACTTCTCCTTCAACCCATGCACGGTACTAAGTACTATAGGTTTTGATATCTTTCGTGTTTGGGGTTTTCATAAAAAAAAAAAAAAAAAAAATTAGCTGGTGCTTCACTAAAGGTGGTGAAGAACAAAAGAGACTGGGAGTCATTGTATAGTCCAATATGAAGTTCTCTGAGCAGTGTAAAAACAGTGTAGACAGGCAGTTAGAAGAGATCACAGGGTTCTGTCAATGATATGCAGAAACTATTCCAGCAGGGATCAGGCTGTGATTATCCCACTGTACAACGTGCATTCAGGGCCTCCGTAGCCAGGTGGGAAGGAGCAGCAGTGCGTAGCACACACACGTCTTGATTAGACCGGGGTTCGAGCCCGTCACCACCAAATACGGAGGATGCGGAAAGGTCAGGGAATGACCACCGCATATCTCAGAGCAATATGGCCTTAGTCGCTAATGCTTCTAAAAACCAAATAACAAACAAACGTGCATTCAAATTATAAGGTCTTCAAATTTATTTCTCACAAAATAACCAAAGTATACTGCACATATAGGACTGCTTTTAGTCTAACTGCCAACTAGTTCCAAGTGTTTTCAAAAGATGGCAGCATATATGACACTGATTGCAGAGCCCTAAACAGTAAACTATGTTTATAATAATTAAAATGGCATCCACTCAAGAAGGACACATTATTGTCTGAATTTTGCATCTCACCAGGAAAAGTCTAACTGAAATCCATTGAGTAATGTCAGAAGTGTGTCCTGTAGGCCAAAGCATGTGAACCAAGGTGTAAAACTATTCATTCCAAGGCCAACATCCATCAGGTTGAAGAAATGGCTTTGGGTGACAGAAGATCAACAGTGGATGAAACTGCAACAGCTACAGCCGTTTCTGCTGGATCCGTGAATCCAGACCCATGAAAATCTCAGAATGAGCAAGGTGTCAGCTCGATGGGTTCTAAGGCAGCTTTCTCAGAACAAAAATACAATTGTGTTAACTTGTATGAAGCAATGCTCACTTAAGATGCTTCCGTGAATGGATCCTTCTTTTCCTTGATTGTCATGATATGAGACATGAGTTCCACTCTTCAATCCAAAAACAAAATGTTAGTCTGTCCAATGGAAGCATACTCATTCATCACCTCCCAAATAAGTTTGGTGTTGCTGCAAGTGCAGAGAAAGTGATGGTTGCTGTTTTCTGGGATACTGTTGGATTAAACCTTACCCAAGGGCACTACAGTGACAAGAAACTCATATGAAGAAGTTCTGAAGAAAATGTTCCACCCAGCACTTCAGAAAAAACATGTACACAGACTGAATCACATTCATTTCCATGAGGTCAATGCTTCTTCACCCCATCATTCCGGAAATGCGCAAAATTTTTTTAAAGAAAACAACATTGAGATTATCCCACACATCCTCCGTACTCGCCTGACCTTGTACTTAGTGACTTTTGGTGGTCCCTAACAATGAATGATGCTCTTCGTGGCAGATTTCCTAGCCAACGATCAGTTGCTTTTGCCATTTACCAGTGGACTGAACACACCTCAAAAGAAAGCTCTGCCACAGCCTTCACAGCTTGAAGAACAGAAAATGTGTGCAGCTTCTGGGAGACTGTGTTGAAAAGTGAGGAGGCAAGTGTCACCTCTATATCATGGTGTACTTTATGAGAAATAAATCTGGAGCCCTTATAACTTGAACACACCTTGAATAAAGCAATGGTTGTCTCATCTTAAATACTGCATTAGGTCTAGAAGACCCATTTTAAGAAAATGTGGATTTCCTGGAATGGGCACAGAGAATGTCAAAGATTAGTCAAGAACACAAAGGGATACTCCTACCACAATTCAGTTCTGCAAATTGTAGAATGTAGAAACTAGGCACTTGCAAGGGACTGACTGACTAAAGTGTTGCAAGCTTTAGAAAGATAGACTGAACTAAATGCTGATGGAATAATTACTATTTTTTCGGGCAACACACAATAAAGATACATAAATTTTAGTCTGTCCAATGGAAGCATACTCATTCATCACCTCCCAAATAATGAGAAAGAATGGTTGTAGAATGGAGTGCAAAAATTTCCTTTTAGCTAGAGAGTAACTGATTGTTGGAACAAACTACCATCTGGTGTGAAAATAGATAGTATGAATAAATTTAAGGAAGAATTAAACAAAAATTACTAAAGGGGATGGATGAAGTGGGTAAACTTTTTTTTTTTTTTTTTGGCTGATGCCGTATAAGCTAGTTTCCTTGCATCATTTACATTGTTAATATTAAAATAAACATAAATTGAGAAAACTTTTAAACAATCCCAAATTTAGCTGCAAAGACAATTTTACTACTCTTCTTGTGAAAAAGACAGAAGAAAAACTATTATGATAGTGAGAATGGGGGGGGGGGGCACTGGGGTCAAAACAAGTCAAATAGATGGAGTTTCTGTTGTAAATCGGAGAGTGGTAGGTATCCATTAGATAATTTAAATAATGATTTTCAGAAAGGAGAGAAGATGTCTTTTTTGTTGCCTATTACACTATTTCATGTCACTAAGTAACCTTGCTAGTCTGTTAACAAACTGAGAGGCTAAATTATAACAGGATTCTGCATTTTAAGAAAAATCTTCTGATGTTTTACTGCTGATAAGCAATCCAAACTAAAATTTTAATGGAAATCTTGAAAGTTACTTGAAATTTGCTCAATCACATCAGAATTTTTGACAAATAAAAAAAATAATAATAAAATAAAATAAATATTGGTAGAGATGCATTGGTAAATTTTGTATTTTTAGAGATTTTACAAATTGGTTACTTTTATACGAAAATAACCAATTTGTAAAATCTGTAAAAACAGAAATATAAGACATTTTTCTGTCAAGCATAGATGGCTGCACAAAGACGGATTTCTTATACACTAAACTAGGTTAAAATATGAGCTCTTTGACTTCCACAGGCAGCTAGTTTCAGTGGCTTTCCTCTTTTTAGCAGCAATCCTATTATGGTTTCATTTACCTTGATACCTTTCTATATATATATTTTTTAAATCCTGATTGAATCTTTATCCCAGATCTTCACTTAAACTACCTAAATATTTTGAGAAATAATGAGATGAGAGTGCAAGAAGTGTACCTTAATCATACTGCAGCCTAGTTTTCTGAATAGTGCAAAAAAAGATAGGTGGAATAGGACCAGGGTATGTCTGCCAGGGGCAAAAGTTGATGGATGTTGTAGAGAAGATATCATCCTTTAAGGGCACCAAAGGGTAATGCTGTTGTACACATAGGCACTAATGACATTAGTAGGAGATCCGAGGACTTAACAAATACAGAGCAACATTATGCAAAAGTCACGAAGTCACAAGTTAGAGTAAAATTTGAAAGCGTCTGCAATTCTGCCCAGACATGTCAGGAGAGAGTACATGATAAGAGCCCTATCAATCAACTTGGCCCTGCAGAGATAGTGCAAGGTTAGAATTTTTCTCAGCGTGATCTGTGCTTGTCTGTAGATGCAGTCCCTCCTGCTTCTAGAGGGAGGGGATATACTTAAATAGAAAGGGCAAAAGAATATTTGCTGATGCTATCGAGGCAGTGTTAGATGGGTCAGTAAACTACTAGCTAGGAGGGGGGAGGATACACAGACTAAAAGATTAACAATAGCCGCAGGCACAAGTTTGCATTGATTCTATTGGAACATGCAGCAGCCTGGAGAGCAAAGCACCTGGGATTTCAGGGCCTGCTGTGGATCATCTTGGAACAACAAAATACATGGCCTGTGTTAGGGTAACTAAACATAACAACAGATGTATGTATACTTGCACTTCAAAAATGCAAAGAGCAGAGAATAAATTTGATGAATTTGAAGTGCCAGGCAAGTCATCAAATGCAGACATCGTGGGGATATCAGAGATGTTGCTGTCACTCATCTTTAAGGGAAGCAGAATTTTGATATGCAGAGTACAATGTATACAGAAAGAACAGACAGGATAGGAAGTGGAAGGGTTATGCTCTTAGTTAAGAAGCTCATAAAATCTAAGGCAGCATCCAACTGACATGAGTGACTAATGCAATATAGAGTCAGTTTGGTGTGAAATAAGCACTGGGAAAACAAATATGAGAGTAGGATTGTGTTTTAGTCCTAATGAGTACAACAAACAAATGTATATGAAGAAATAGAATGGGCCAGTAAATCAGAATGTCTTATAATGGGGGATTCTGACTTTCCTATTCAGATATCGAGTGGAACTAGTGGCTTGGTGAAACACACAGTAGCAAAACTTTTGTGGATTTACTGGAGGCAACAAGAGGGAATAATATTCTTGATCTGTTTATCAGTAGTGATTATTCAGGCGCTAAAAATCTGCAGATGAAAGAATCACCACAGGCAGCGACCACAGTGTGCTGATGTGTGATTTACTTAAAGATGTAACTACCATCAGGGGCAAAGGGAAGGGTCTTTGCTTTCATAAAGGTGACTGAGACTACATTGGTCTCAGACAGTGTTTAAATTTTATGCAGCGGAACCAACTGACGATGTTACCATCAGCAAATTCTAGATGGGAAGCATCCACTAATCATAGAAGCTACCAGGCTTTTCATACCTACTAAGAAATACAGTTCAAGGCTTAGACCTAATAGATGTCAGGTAAACCACTGAGACAAGTGGCAGAGAAGAAAAATGTATGCAATGTATATAAATTATCAGGTGATACAGAAGCTTGTGGTACACAAACTTATCTGCAATCGAGTCACAAAGAGGTTAGGCAAGCCAAGGCAGGTTACAAGAAGCCTCTGCAAAGAATGCCAAGAAAACAAGAAAAAGACTTCTTTAATTGTATGAACAGAAAATGAAAGGAATTAACTGAATCACACTGGTTCATTTGATGTTGACTATGGATGATCCTTCTCAGGTCGATGACAAACTGAACAGGTAATTTGCATTTACATGAGTTTGTTAAGGGAAAGTCTTGTCTGACAAATTTGATAGGATATTATGATGTGGTTACAAAGGAACTGGATGCAAAAAATAATTTTGATATCATATATTTGGATTTCAGGAAAGCTTTTGACACTGTTGTGCATGGAAGACTTTTGTACAAATTGAAGCACAATGGTATTAAGGGTAAGTTGCTACAATGGATAAAAGGATGGTTGAGTGGGAGAAGACAGAGGGTGGTAATTAGTGGATGCTGCTCTTTGTGGACTAATGTTATTAGTGGAGTCCCACAGGTTTCAATGTTGGGTCCTCTGTTGTTTTGTATATTTATCAATGATATTTTTTATATTGATGAAGGTATATCAGGCTTAGCGTCGAAGTTTGCAGATGATACAAAGGTTGGCAGGGCTGCAAAAGACAATAATGGCAGTGTGCTACTGCAACAGGATCTAGATAATTTGGGCAGATGGGCTAAGAAGTGGCAACTAAAGTTTAACCTTGACAAATGCAAAGTACTGCATATGGGTAGAAGTAACCCCAGAGAAACATACCAACTGTGTGGTACTACACTTAAGGTGGTAGAAAATGAAAAATACCTGGGAGTAATTGTGCAGTCAGATATGAAGTTTTCTAAGCAATGCAAACAGGCTGCCAGGGCAGGTCATTCGGTTTTGTCAATGATATATAGGAATTTTGCTAGCAGGGAAACGGAGGTGATTGTCCCTCTGTATAAGGCCATGCCTTGAGTACTGCGTACAGGTCCGGAGGCCTCATTTTAGGAAGGATGTAGATTTGCTTGAGCGTGTACAGAGAAGGGCAACAAGATTGGTGAGGGGAATGAAGGGCTTCTCTTACCAAGAGAGGCTTAAGTTCTACAAATCACAGTGGCTGGAGACTAGGCACCTGCGCGGTGATCTGATTGAGGTGTATAAGGCTTTGAATGGGTTCAGCACGCTGAATTCTGATGGGATCCTACCACTTGTTCAGATTACGAACCTAAGGGGGCATAAATTCAAATTAAGAAAAGACAGATGTAGAATAGATGTGCGGAAATTTGCCTTTAGTCAGCGGGTGGTTAATTGCTGGAACAAACTTTCATCTGTCGTTGTGGAAGTTGATAGGTTAAATAAATTTAAAGAGGAACTGGACAGGCATTTGGAGGGAATGGTGTGCTTTTTTTTTTTTTTTTTGGTTGATACTGCATAAGCCCATACACTTGCTTTCTTGCATCACATGCTACTACTACTACATTCACAAATGAGGAATACCTTAGGGGAGTGGATGCCAGAAGTTTATCTAACTCTCTAATAGAGAGCTAAATGATCTTGTAATAACTGAGAGAAAAGTGGGAGAGAAGTTGTCGAAGTTAAACATAAAAAAGGCACCTGGGGTGGATGGGATCTATCCAATTACATTAACTGACCTGAATCCAAAGCATCTTTGGATTCAGGGGAGGTCACTGTGTACTGGAGATGTACAAATGTATCTCCAATTAACAAAGGGGGGAAAAAGGGTGACATGAGTAATTGCCAACCTGTTAGCTTATCTTCTGCTGCAGGGAAAATAATGAAGTCCCTGCTTAAAGAAGTAATTCAGGACCATCTAGACAGGATGCAGTTATACTTCAGACACAGCATGGGTTTGTTAAGGGGAGTTCTTCTCTAACCAATATGACTGAGTAATATGATGTAGTGCCAAAGGAACTGGATGCAAAAAATAATTATGATATCATATACTTGGATTTTGGGAAGCTTTTGATTGTGTTCCACATAAAAGACTGCAGTACAAATTGGAGCAGTGTGGCATTAAGGAAAAGTTGCTGCTATGGATAGAGTGATGGTTTACAGAGTGGTTATCCAGAGGCACTGCTCTTCATAGACTAATGTTATTAGTTCAGTCCCACAGGATTCAGTGTTGGGCCCATTATTGTTTTCTGTATTTACTGATGATACTGATGAGGGTATATTGGGCTTAATGTCTTAAGTTTGTAGATGATACAAAAGTTGGCAGGGTGGTTAATGACAGTAATGAAGGTATGCTGCTCCAACAAGATCTAAAAATATTAGGCAGATTGGCTAAGAAATGGCAATTGAAGTTTAACATTGACAAATGCAAGGTACAGCATATGGGTAGCAGCAATTCCAACTGTGTGGTACTACACTTAAGGTAGTTCAAAACAAAAATGAAGTTCTCTATGCAGTGCAGATGGGCTGAAAGGGCAGCTCATGTAGTTTTGTTAATGATATACAGGAATTTTGTTAGCAGGGATAAGAAGATGATAATCATGTATAAGTTAATGGTCAAGCCACTTCCAGGGTACTGCATTCAGGTCTGGATGCCTCATTTTAGGAAGGATATAGAGGTCAGGAAGGGGAACAAATAAGGGCAATGAAACTGGTGAGAGGAACAAAAGGGTGTTCTTACCAAAAAAAAAAAATTTATCCAGAGGAATAATTTTTATCTCCTCATTAAAATGGAATTATCCAAATTAATGTCACACCTTCCTCTCTTCTGGTGGCATCTTCCAGATCCATATTAAGCCATTATAACTTGTGAGGGTGGGCCACTAGCCTAGTTTGTTAAGAGGGGAATATTGTAACAGTGGAGATCTTTTTGTAGATAAGCTTACTCTATTAGTTTGACAATTCATAGTATATTCAATTACCTGCTAGAAAAAGTGGGGTGGGGGGGACATGCTGTATGAAGTAATGAAATTTTTGGATATGGTGTACACACATGGTAAGAATATACCCAGATCCTTGACATAATGTGGCCTCTACAATGCCCATGCATACAAACTAGTCGGACTCCCTCCAGTCACTATCTGGCAGAGTAGTGGTGGCAAGATTATACACTAGCTGATCTGGATGTCTCCTAAAGAGTTACCAATAGGTTCGGTCCAGTGTACTAACTAGCGGCCGGCCTGCGAACACTGTTTTGGACCTGTACCCTCGAAATGTAAGGAAGATTGGATCACCATGATGTTCATCATAACCCCAAAAGTCTTCAGTCATACTGCATGGTGGAAGAGGTGCGTAAGGGAACTTACCTCTGGAGAATAAACATGGGTTCCACCACTTCAAGCCTCCAATAAGCAAAGTGGTGGTATTGCACTGGTTGATGAGAGTAATCTACCACCTAGTATTGCCTGGTAACACAGAGGGGCAACATTCCTCAATGTGGTTTGGGCATCACACCTCGATCCCTGCTTATGTTGGTTCACACCTGGGTGGTCACCCGCCATGTGCTTGTGCATGGAGGTTATATCC
This sequence comes from Mastigoproctus giganteus, assembly GCF_048544385.1. Classification (NCBI taxonomy): domain Eukaryota; kingdom Metazoa; phylum Arthropoda; class Arachnida; order Uropygi; family Thelyphonidae; genus Mastigoproctus; species Mastigoproctus giganteus. Next base: position 129,129,032 of record NC_143578.1, read on the forward strand.
AGGATTACTAACAGTCCCACCATCGTGAAGGTGCAAGCAGAGGATTTGGCTGTCACAGACTGTCCACACTTTGCCAAAATTGGGTCCACTTGACTTGAACGTCACCCAAATATCAGTTCCATCAGCGTTTTAAACTCCCAGGTAGAAAGTACAGCTTGTCTGGCATATCTGAGAGAATGTCTGTGACAACCTGAAGGATATTTAGGCCTAAACCTTGAACAATATTTCTTAGTTGATATGAAAAGCATAGTAACTTCCAAGATTAATTCTTTGAATGCTTCCCATTTTGAATCTGCTGTTGGTAACATCATCAGTTGGTCCCACCGTATAGAATTTAAATACAGTCTCAGATCTCCGTAGTCACCTTTACGAAAGCAAAAACCCTTCCCTTTACCCCTCTTTGAGTAAATCCCAATTCAGCACATTGTGATCACTGCCACTTAGTGGGTCCTTTATCTGCAGATTCTTAATGCATGAAGAATCACTACTGATAATCAGATTGAGTATTACTCTCTCTAGTTGCCTCCCGAACATGCTGCTGTAGAAAACAATCATCCAATAAATCCACAAAAGCCTTGCTAGTGTGTGAGTGACCAACCCACAAATTCTAGCCAATATCTTGGAAATTAAAATCCCCCATTATAAGACTCTCTGATTTACTGGCTCACTCTATTTCCCTGTACAGTTTTTTGTTATATTCATAGAGTCATTAGGCCTACAACACACTCCTACTCTCAATTTTGATTTCCAAGTGCTTATGTTACACCAAACTGACTCGACACTGCACTGTCCAGGTATGTCGATTGGCTATACTTCCTTGGATTTTATCTGTTTATTAACTAATAGCATAACCCCTCCTCCCTTCCTATCCTTCCTGTACACATTTCACTCCCCAAATTCCATTTCTGCATTCCTTATATCTGTGTGACACCATGTCTCTGATATATGCCAACAATATCTGCCTTTGATGTTTTGATCAACGCCTCAAATTCATCAAGTTTATTTACCCAACTCTTAGCACTGGTGTACATGCAAGTATACATGCACCTGTTCCTATTCTTAGCTACCCTAACACAGCCCATGTGTTTAATTGTACTGCAATGACTCCCAGCAGTCTCTGAAATCCCCTGTATCTTGTTTTCCAGGCTGCTGTTCATTCCAATAGAATGACTTTATGACCTACTGCCTTGGCCTACTTCCCCATGGCACTACACATCAACTAATTGACTGTGAACACCACAGTCCCCTAGGCAAAGAGGTCAGGTGAACAATATAGAAACAAACCTAAACTACATGCTATCTGGCCTTTACAGAGTTTGTATTGCATCACAATGATACAATGTGGAGTTGGGGGAACCCCAGAGCCGCTTGACAGAATATGCTATACACTATTCTATGTTCACTTCTTGCTCAACTATCCAACTCACACTGAAAAACAAGGTAGTTTTGTATAACTAACTGGCTGGCTGAGCAGTAGAGAAATAACTTTAACATCTGAACACACTAGCCAACCATGATTATTCTACTAAATTTTTTCCAAAAGAAGCTTAAAATTTTCACAGTTTTCTTTTAAGCATGTTACAGGAATGGAATACAGGAAAGGAAGCATACTTATTTTCTTTATGAAGGACAACTCCTTTAAGGCTTTTCTTTGATGAGTAAATAAATAGCCTCCACTGTTTTGGCTGGTGCAGAAAATTCCAAATACATTTATAAATTCAGGAATGTTATTGCAATATACCACTGAGCCTTCTTTGGAAAAATGGGGAGCCAATTCTTTTCCACATTGTCTGTGCCACGAAAAGACTGTTCCTGGGACCAACAGATTCTTGGATTTCAGCCTAAAATGAACCTAGAAGCTGTGAAGATCCTTTTGGACAGATTTAAATATCTCACAAGATTGTTAAGCTCGTGTTGTGTAAACAGCTGTGCTCGGTAATTGCAAACTTCTTCATCACAATAGTTTATATTGTCCTCTAGATCAAAAATGTCAGACTAGGGATCGGATGATATATGTTCAAGAACAGCTGGAAGTGGTACAGCAGCTGAAGTCTGTGGGATGCTGGCTTTATAGCCAAAATAATGCTCTGCTAAGCCCTACTTGTTATGGTACAATGCTCTGCTAATGCCCTACTTCTTATGGAACAAAATAGCAGTCATATGATCCTGAGGTACCCTCCACACTATTGGAAGGGCAAATGTCTTTACGCAAAGGGTGAGGCTCAACTTTTATATTTGATTGTTTCATACAACCACAAGCTGGCACTGTAAAAAACACAGAACATGGAAATTGTGTTAGAAGCAGATATTTAGAATGACTGAACTAGTAAACAAGTGAATGCAGAAGAAACATTTCACAGTTTATATAGCTACCCGACTTGCAGGTCTTTACATGTCTAAACATAAAGGCAACTCGCCAACCTTTTATGTTTTTTTTTCGATACCTGTCACGAAAGTAGCATGCATATTGCATACATGAAATGTGTATTTAAGAAAACAATTTCCATTGTTTGTAAAAAAAATAAAGCTACATGTGATAGGTAAAAACAGTTTGAATTTTTAAAAATAGCACCAAAAACACACACAGAAACACCATGAATTTTGTAAAGTCGAAAATCTATACAAAGCGGCGTAATGTTTCGCGAATTCATTAGATAATGTCTATTTTTTACAAATTCGTTTAATGTCATTTCTCAGTATCATTCCATTCTACTATTTACTTTTTGTCCTAATCACTTACATGTTCACCACCTTACCTTAACCTTCATTGTCTTAAGTTTCACAACAATATTTTTGTTCTTCTGTACCAGTCTCAATCATTAGCTTTCTTTTTCTTAATGTCATCTAGGGGACTTTGGCCCTGCTCGCTTTGCTCACCCACCCCCTGCACACATTTTTCTATGTAAAATGTAGAGGTATACATAGTAAGTCAAATCTATCGAAGATACACCTATCGAAAGGAACTGGTCAATATCTAATCAGGAAATGACCTATATAATTATTTACCTGTGCATTTGTAGTGCGCAGCATTCTCAATTTTAATGCAAGATAAAAGCCCTCCAGAACAGTGTACACCCTACAACATGGTGGCAAGCAAAACGTTGGGAAAGCAGTGAATGACAAGTTGTGACTCCCATATTTCGACAAACAGACAGGAACAAAGCAGTGATTGGCAGATGTCACTGCTTTCCCTGCCCACTGTCCTCCTAGGTTGATATGCCTAGGGTGTTTTTCCCCATATTTACCGCTGTTTTTAAATCGAGAACTTGTTTTCCCATTTTAAAACAGTGGGATGGAGGTATAAACACCCTACCTAAGCTAAGCCCCCCTCCTTGACAACACAAAACAATCAGAAAAGGGAGGTGCCTTCACCTGTCAATTATCACAGTCTTCCTCTTTCATCGAAGTACCTGCCAGTGCATACTATACTGGACTTCAGCCAATATCACTATGTAATTATTTACCTGCGTTTACATAGGTCACTTAGGAAAAGAACTTTTGCTTCGGGTTCCATAATGCATAAGGAATATTGTTGCATCCGAAAGAGCAAAGCTAAAATATTTAACTGAAATATTTACAAATATACAATATTCATTAATATACAAAAAAACGCTACAATGGAACATCAAATGTTAGACAGTGAATCACATGCACGAGGTTGGTGAACATTATGGAGGCAGTTTTCAATAATTAATTGCATTTCTAGTGACGTAATTGCCTTGCCATCTTCTCCCATTGGCTTGAATAAATATCACTAGGAGGAAATCTTTTTAAATGTATGGATAGATCATCATCTTTCTTTGTCTTAATTTTTTAATAGAGTAGTAAGATCATTTAATGAGAATGAATTAGGACATTTTCTCACTCTTTATATACTAAACCTCCAAATCTCAGTTCAATTTCATAACTACTTAGGCTTTATACAACTTGTTACAACACATATGATACTGGGTACCACCACCCTTAACAATAAACCAGAATCAATGAGCCACTAGCTCTTTGCATCTGGTGTATTAAGTGCTGCTACTGCACATTAAGTTCAGCTAACTACTATATGCAATATTCTCAAATCAACGGGTTTTCAAACTGGGTTTCATGGAATCCTAGGATTCCATGAGATTTTTAATGCGAGATAAAAGCAATTCACCAATCTTTATGTTTTTTGTTGTTGTTTGCTTCTTAAAGATATATGGACAAACAATCTAGTGTTTTTTTTTTTTTTAAGATATAATGTAATGGTTAAAGAAAGCAGGTTTCAGAATGGACAAAATCCTGGGGTTCTTCCAATGGTCCATTAATTTTTAATCGCTGATTTTTTTAGTTTAATGTTTAAGTCTGTTGATGATTAATGAAAGTAATTAGTGCATGCTGTTTCCAACAAGCCATGGATAAATTAGGCAGATGGGCTGAAAATTGGCAACTGAAGTTTAAATGTGAGGTACTGCATTTGGATAGCAGTAATTCCAGAAAATAACATACCAGTTAAGCTGTATTAAACTCAAAGTAGTGGAGAATGAAAAAGATCTAGGAGTGATGGACCAGTTTGACATGAACTCTGAACATGCAGACATCCTGCTAGTTCAGGCTTATGGGGTTCTGTTCTATCAATGATATACAATTATTTATTTATTTTTTATTATTTTTTTTTTTCTAGCAGGGACAGAGAGGTGACTATTCCATTCTATAAAGCAATGGTTAGGATGCATCTTGAGTATTGCATACATGTCTACAAGTCTCATTTAAGGAAAGCTGTGGATCTACTGGAACAGGTTCAGAAAAGAAAAATATTATTCAACACCACTAAAGAATACTCTCACCAAGAAAGACTTGAATTTTGTAAATTGTACCACCTGGAAATTAGATATATCTGTGAAGAGATATGACTGACAACAAAACAATATCATCACTAATACTAACTTATGCCAAATTTTCTAATCATTTGCCAGATAACTGAACATTGCATTCTAATGAAAAGATTGGCTTTCTGGATGTCTCAGTGCCAGATAAACAGGCTTGTACTGTACCTCCTTTTGCATGTAATTAACAAAAAATTACAATAAAAAAAAAATAAGCATATGAGGGTGCCTGCTGATAAGCTAATTAAACTCAACAGACATGGCTGACTCTATTAAAAATATTTTAATCTCATAGTAATGCTTAATTTGATTATGAGAACAGACGGCACATGGTTCCTTTGTTCCATGGTTCACTGAAGTACTTACAGATGAATATCACATTTTTTCAGTGACAACAAATGGTAGCTTAACAGCACCAAATCTCATAGAACATTTTTTTGCCAAAGACATGAAATAAGTAATTGATTTTCACTGTGAAAGATAAGAATAACCATGCCAAGAAGATGACCAATTATTAATGTTTTGTTAGCCAAAGGATTAGCAATCTATAAACTGATTTCTGAAAATACTTGATTTTTTAGGTATAAAATAAAAATAATAATTCCAAAAAGATTATTTGAACATTTTTTTTCTTATTGTCTTTTTTTATTATTATTGCAAATTATTTTTTACCATCCTTTAAAAACTGGCAGGAAATTCAAATGTTATGGCATTTATGTGCACATTTTAAAAGATTAATATTATTTCTTAACTTTTAAGAAGACCAGGTGCAATTATTATATGATTAATCAAAACTGAATAGCAAAGTAAAACTGGTATATTTATATCATCAATGTATTAGCGCTGTAGGATGATTATTTAACTTCAAACTGGTGAGCTTTAGTTAAAAACATTTTTAGCATCTGAATTAACCTTTATTCAGAATGAAAACTTGATGCTACCATTAAAGTGAATTGTCAAACTAATACAGTAAGCTTATCTGTGAAAACCTCCCAAACACTTCTTAGTTCATTTCACAAATATACGTGGTCTCAATTCTAATCTCAACGACGTCCATTTCCACTTGCAGTCTGCCAAACCCCATGTACTTTTTCTGACAGAATAGCAGTTATCGATTGATTCAACTACTGCTCATCTCAGTTGCCCAAATTATTTGCTGTATCATTCCTTTCGCCTCAAAGGTGGTACTTGTGCATATGTCCGTTCCGATATTCCCTGTCAGAGACTTGGTAATTTGGAATCTCCTCTTTTCAATCTTCTCTGGCTTCAAATCTCTCTACCTCATTGTGTCAAATTCATCTGTTGTCTCTACTGTTCTCCCAACTTCACTAATCACTTGGAGCTCTTTGACTTCCTCTCTTTGCAACTTGATTTTCTACAGTCCAACTTTCCTAACAGTAAGGTAATTTTCCTTGGTGATTTTAATATTCACAACTCCAGCCGGCTTCCGTTTTCTAGTCACACCGACCCAGCTGGTCGAGATTCCGAGGCTTTTGCAATTACTAATGACCTTGCACAGATTGTTCATTTACCTACAAGGATACTGGACAATCCTAAACATATAGCCAACGCGTTTGATCTTTTTCTCACAAACAACCTTTCTAAGTACACGGTTGAAGTGAGTGGTCCTTTAGGCACCTCAGGTCATAACTTGGTGATTGTCTCTTCTCCAATGGAGACTATCTCAAGGCTATTCCCAATATTGTGTTGTTTGGCATTATAAGAATGCAAAATGGGATCACCTGCATGATTTCTTGTCTTCTTTTCCTTGGTCAGATTACTGTTTCAAAACTTTTGATGTCAATATTTGCTCAGATCATGTCAGTGAAATTATTCTTGTAGGAATGGAATCCTTTATTCCACACTCCACTTTAAAATCTCGACCTTTATCTAAACCTTGGTTTTCCAATAAATGTGCTAAGGCTGTTCAAGGAAAAAACGTTGCATATCGATTGGCTTGTTTCCAATTCTTCAGTTTCATTTTCTGCCTACACCAAAGCTCGCGACAATTGTAAAGCAGTTATTAATCAGTCCAAACTAGACTTTGAACAGGCCAAGAGTAGAAAACTTGCTTCTTGCCCTAATAGTAGCCGAGCATTCTGGTCTCTTGACAAAGCTATTGGCTGCAACTTTTGCCCATCTCTGCTCCCACCTCTGTCAAAACCAGATGGTTCTCTGTTGTCACTTCAGCCTGTTGTCACTCCAGCCAGGGATAAAGCTGACCTACTAGCATCACATTTTTCTTCCAACTCAAGTATTAATGAAAATGCTAAAACACCTCCCAACATTCCTAGCATGCTCCATCCAATGCCTCCTGTGGTCTTCCATCAAAAGGATGTTAGAAGGATTTTGACGAATCTTGATGCTAAGAAAGCTCCAGGTCCTGATGGTATTTCTCTACTTATTCTCAAAACCTGTGCAAAGGTGTGTTTCCTTCTGCTTGGAAATTTTCTAATATCCAGCCAGTTCCTAAAAAAGGTGACAAATCCCTCCCATCCATTTACTTCTACTGTTTCTAAAGTAATGGAGAAATCAATTAACCGCCAACTCTTAAACTACCTAGAAACCTTCCATCTGATCAACGATTTCCAGTATGGATTCCGTCAGTGTTGATCCACTGGTGATATTCTGGCTTATGTTACTCATTTATGAACAAAATCAATGGAAAAGTTTGGTGAAACCCAAGCAGTTGCTCTTGACATCTCAAAGGTATTCGATCGTGTTTGGCATAAAGGTCTTCTAAACAAGCTTCCATCTTATGGTTTACCAACTGTTTTTTGTAATTGGTTATCCAGTTTTCTCTCTGATTGCTCGCTGTTGTTGTTGTAGTTGTTGTTTGGTTTTTAGGAGCATTAGCAACTAAGGCCATATTGCTCCAGGATATGCGGTGGTCATTCCCTGACCTTTCCGCATCCTCCATATTTGGTTGGCGACGGGATCGAACTCCGGTCTAATCAAGAAGCATGTGCTATGCACTGCTGCTCCTTCCCACCTGGCTACGGAGGTGCCGATCGCTCACTGAGGGTGATGGTAGATGGCTCTCTGTCTTCTAACCTCCACTAATGCTGGTGTCCCCCAAGATTTAGTTCTTTCCATCACTCTTTTCCTCTTGTATATTAATGACCTTCTCCCAGTGACTGGTAATCCTATCCATAGTTTTGCCGATGATAGCACATTGCATTCCACTTTCCATTTTGAGAAACCTTGCCCTGCCCAATCAGCTTCAACTTCTCGAATATCTGCTACCAATTCCTTAAATTGCGATCTCCAGGTAATTCTCCAGTGGGGCAAAGACAACTTAGTTGATTTCAATCCTAAAACTCAGTCTTGTCTTATATCTCGCAAAAAGGATTCTTCTGCTCCTATGCTTATCTTTGGTGACACTCCGATTCCTAGTCAAATTGATATATCTCTTTTGGGGATTACCCTGACTTCTAATCTCTCTTGGCACAAGCACATTACAAATATTGCTTCCTCTGCATCTCGCAAAAAGGATTCTTCTGCTCCTATGCTTATCTTTGGTGACACTCCGATTCCTAGTCAAATTGATATATCTCTTTTGGGGATTACCCTGACTTCTAAATCTCTCTTGGCACAAGCACATTACAAATATTGCTTCCTCTGCATCTAAAAAACTTGGTTTTCTCTTTCGCTCTCGGTGTTACTTTTCTTCCAAACAGCTGTTCACTCTGTACAAATTGCAAATCTGCCCTACCATGGAATATTGTTCCCACATCTGGGACAGTGCCCCCAAAACCTCTCTCGGGCTTCGAGATTCCATTCAGAAGAGGGTAGGTAGGTTAATTAACTCTCTAACAGAGTCTCTCCACTTGTCTCATAGACGTACCATTTCTGCTGCATGCCTTTTCTTCAGATACTTCCATGGGCACTGTTCTTCTGAACTGGCTTCTATAATTCCCATTCGCACTTTAAAAACAGTCCGAACACATGCCGGCACTAGTCAACATCCATTTACTGTCCAACTTCAAATTCACATAACCAACTTTTCATCTTCCTTGTTTATTCGTTCAACTGCTGTTTTCTGGAACAACCTTCCTTCATATGTATTTCCTGAAAATTAGTCTACAGACGTTCAAGTCTAATGTCAACAGATATCTTCTTTCGTGTTCTCAACCTCAAACCCAAGCACGGTACTAAGTACTATAGGTTCTGATACCGTTTTGGATTTTCATAAAAAAAAAAAAAAAAAAAAAGATTATTAACCGCAATCATATTTTACTCATTGTGAAGAATTTACTAGTAACTGTTTACTTTTGAATTTAGACAAAACAAGAGGTATTTATTTGTTATAATTAAAACAAGGAATAACAAGTAAATAAATTTTATTCGCAAAAAATTATATATATAATTTTTTGTTCTTTTATCTCATTTCTGATGCAAATTAATTTTAACACAGTTAAAAAAAAAAACATTAAAGGTAATGATTTAATCAGTTCTTCAAATAGGCCTCTGTGGTTGGGTATATTCATACTATGATTTTTAGCGTTTCTCACGAACCATTGAAGTAAAAACGAAAACCAAAATCTTAAAAAGCTTTATATTTAAATTTACAATAAATTTACAGCAGATCAAACAAAATAAATGTGATTATACAAATAAAATGTTACTGATAATAAAATACTGAATTAAGATAGAATAAAACAAATGTAGTTTACAGTGAATGTGTACAAATAAAATGATAATAAAATACTGAATTAAAATGCAATAAAATATACTAGATTAAAAGTGCTAAAATAACTGAAGCTTTCAAAGGCTTCTGCCTTCTTCCTCAACTTGACTGTTGAGGAAGAAGGCAGAAGCCTTTGAAACTTGACTCAACTTGACTGTTGAGGAAGAAGGCAGAAGCCAATAAAATATACTAGATTAAAAGTGCTAAAATAACTGAAGCTTTCAAAGGCTTCTGCCTTCTTCCTCAACTTGACTGTTGAGGAAGAAGGCAGAAGCCTTTGAAACTTGACTCAACTTGACTGTTGAGGAAGAAGGCAGAAGCCTTTGAAATCTTCAGTTATTTTAGCGCTTTTAATCTAGTATATTTTATTGCATTTTAATTCAGTATTTTATTATCATTTTATTTGTACATTCACTGTAAACTACATTTGTTTTATTCTATCTTAATTCAGTATTTTATTATCAGTAACATTTTATTTGTATAATCACATTTATTTTGTTTGATCTACTATAAATTTAAATATAAAACTTTTTAAGATTTTGGTTTTCATTTTTACTTCAATGGTTGGTGAGAAACGTTAAAAATCATAGTATGTAATGATTTAAGTTTTTATAAGTTATATTTCTATTCTTAAGAGCAAATTAACACTGGAATTATAAAGTAAATTGTGGCATGGTTTTATCAGGGAAGATCATGTCTCATAAATAACCAAATTACTAATAAACCAGGTATCTGAAAATATCACATATAAGGTTCTGCATCATGAAATACGCACCTGTTGATTTGGCACATTCAGTTGCACTGCTTTTAATTTATGGCCCGATGAGATACTACCACAATTACTGTCTTGGACTCCAATAAATGGAGTTTCTGCTTGGCTGACTTTAACTGTTCCACTGATAACTGGTTGTCCAGTAATGTTTCCAGAAGCACCTGATGTAATATTTCCTGATAATGATGTTGACACGACTTGTGATAAATGCTGTCCGGTAGCATTTGTTTGTTGTCCCGATGCAAGTTTCACAGGCTGGAAACCAACTATCACATGATTCACTTTATTCTGCAGTTTTGATGATGCTGATGTTGACAATGATGATGAAGACAAAGATAATGCAGCTGTGGTGGCACTGATTACTTTTGCACATCTGTTTGTAGGAACAGATACTGAATCCTGGACAACAGGCTGTGTATGCAAATTTGATACAGCAATGAGGGACTGTGCTGGTTGTGTGGAAGTAACAGGAAGAGAACTTGCATTGATACTTTGAACAGTCATTGGTAATAATGTAGTTGTGGCTGTGGTTATAGTTGTAGTACTAACTGATGAAGTAACACAATTTCCCAAACCGGTGGGTAAAGCAATAGAAGTTACCACATCAGGCACACTAACAACAGGCGCTGTGTTTAATCTAGCCAAGAGAGCAGAGTGTCCTTGGCTAAGAATAGATGAGGTGGAGGGAGAAGAAGAGGAAGATGAGGGAACAGACGTAACAATTGGAACAGAAAGAACTGGCATCATACTGCTGGACACATTTGTATCAAAGGAGTTTACAGCACCAGAAGATGAAACAAGGTGGGTGTTCATCTGGTCCTGGGATAAAGTAGTTGTAGTTGTAGTATGAGGATGCAAAATAACACTTCCATCCTGAGCCAAGGCAAACTTTAACTGAGGCACTGACAAACTTGTGTGTACAGGCTGAGTTACCTAGAAAGGGGAATAAAACAAAAAAAATAATAATAAATAAATAAATAATAAAGAAATCAACATACAAAAATAACTTTTATTGCTTTATTAAAATATTTTATAATTAACAAAAGCAAATTATATTTATCTTCCCTAATTTTTTTTAATCAAAATTTCAGCAATTTTCTGCTCTTTAACTACCCCACTCACTCACCCACACACACACAGCTGAAACTCCTGATAGTACTGTGTTTACTTTGATTTTGCAATTGAAAATTTCCAGAATTCGCTGTTAGTTACTACACAAACAGCAAAAAATGCCAGATCGAGTATGGAATGCTACTAAGCCCTTTTAGTTTATTCCCAATGTAAACAAGTTCTCTAAGACTTGCTTCTGAAAGGAACTACTTCATCTACTAGATTTTCCCAGTGTGTATAAGCTAGAGTATGTGCGAGTGAGTGGTAAGCCATAGCTGATTTGCTCAGTTAAGGTGGCTGCAATATCCCGTGTGTTTACATCAGGTATTGAAAATAAATAGATTACTTCTTTGCACACAACGGGTGGGGGGGGGGAGATGTGTGGCTCCTCACAATGAATTGTTTTTGAAAACAAAATTATTATATATTCTTTCTTCAGTACATATTGTCTCATAACAAATTTCAAGGAAATTCATCTAATGGCAGCTGCATTATAAATTGCAGAAACCGGTGTCAAATAGGGAACACTACTTCATGCACTTGAAAAAAATTTGTGTTACACACAGAATTATTTTTTGAAAACAATATTGCTAAAGCACCTTTCCTAGAAGTGGCTGAGTAATCAAGTATGAGAGTGCAGTAGCATACCTGTACGACTGGATTGTGTATGGTTCGACTGGAAGCTAGAATGAGTGACAGTACAGTTAATGATTGTATTCGTTGTCAAATGATTAATTCTAAACTCCTCTGTCATGGTTTCCTGGCAGGGTATAAACAGAAAACTTTTTTATATTTAGTCTTGTAACAAAATTTCGAGAAAAGGTCTATTGACACCACCTTATAAACTTCTGAAAGGCTGGCATCTAGCTTGAAACTTTCACATCCATTGTTACCTTATGCACAAAAGAAAAAAAGGGGAAAATTATATTGTCACAAGACCTTACTTTGATACATATTCATCATGAGATATGTATAACTGGAAGTTATCTCATAAACTTCCAAAAAAATCAAAAATGAACTGGAATAAATGTTATTTAAAAAAAATAATAATAACTACTGTGATTAACAAAAAATTATAGTTTTTAAAAATAGTATATTATCATCATCATTATCCATACGGTGCAAGGAAGCCTGAGGCTTCCTGCACCAGATAAAAAAAAAAAAAAAAAAATTGAGTTACCCTGAGAGAGAGAGAGAGAGAGAAGGAAATCACCAAGGAAGAGAATAATGATCATATCCAGCTCAGAACCCTGGCTGTGACAAGCCCACACTCACCAGATGTGAGAAACTACTAAAGAGGGGAAAATAATTTAAGTGATTTTCATAAATGCTGGAACACTAATGAGCTTTTAAAGCTGCATGCATGCAACAGGTCATGCAGTGAATGCACTTCACACCAGTGAATGTACAAGGGTAACAATTCATCGCCTCAATGCTTGCAGAGATCAATAGCTAATATGAACAATGATCAATCAAACTATATTAGCATTAGATGAGGCATATGATGCAAGAAAGCAAGCATATAGAGAATCAGCCAAAAAAAAAAAAAAAAAACACAATCCCATTTCACCCATCCGATCACTCCAAATGTTCGTCTAGTTCATCCTTCAATTTATTTAAGCTATCAACTTCCACAACAACAGATGGAAGTCTGTTCCAGCAATCAACTACTCACTGGCTAAAGGCAAACTTCCACACATCTATTCTACAACTGTCTTTCCTCAATTTGAATCTATGCCCCCTCAGGTTCTTAATCTCAGCAAGTGGAAGTATCCCATCAGCAATGAACCTGCTCAAACCATTCAAGGCCTTGTACACCTCGAACAGATCACCTCGCAAGTGCCTAGTCTCCAGATGCTGCAACTTACAGAATTTAAGCTTCTCCCGGTAGGAGTATCCCTTTGTTCCTCTCACCAATCTTGTTTGTCCTTCTCTGTACTGGTTCTAGCAACTCTACATCCTTCCTAAAATGAGGCCTCCAGACGTATATGCAGTACTCAAGGTGTGGCCTGACCACTGCCTTATACAAAGGTATAATCACCTCCTTGTCTCTGCTAGCAAAATCCCTATATATCATTGACAAAACTCCATGACCTGCTCTGGCAGCCCATCTGCATTGCTCAGAGAACTTTATATCCGACTGCACAATTACCCCCAGGTCATTTTCATTCTCCACCTCCCTGAGTGTAGTACCAGGCAGTTGGTACATTTCTCTTGGGTTACTGCTACCCATATACAGTACTTTGCATTTGTCAATATTAAACTTCAGTTGGCACTTCTCAGCCCACCTACCTAACTTTTCTTGATCCTGTTGCAGTAGCATACTGTCTTTACTATCAATATGTGAAGGATGGCCAAATTTCCAAGCAAGGAAAGCAACAATTGAAAGAAAAGAAAAGGTTATAATTCTGATCAAGTACAGAATTGCAGAAAAGTATATCTGTTAGATGGCAACAGTCAGTATAGCATGAGGCCAATCTGGTATTAATCACAGGAAAGCAAATAATAACAATATCAGAAGAGTTTATAAGATCAAGAGAACAGAACAGCAGTGTTTAGTAGCCACATGTAACCTTTGCAATTAACTACTCAGCTAAAGCAGCCTTTGTAGGAGTATATATGTCATAATTGTAATAATTGTAAGGACTTACATGCATTAAAAAAATATAATAAACATTTCAAGATTTCACCAAGTATTCATAAATTCATATAATAAACACCAAGTATTCATCTGTACTCTAAAAAGAGCACAGATGCATACATTAGATATGCATTTTTCTTTCACAATGCCTATTAGTGATTATAAGCTGCTGTGAATAATGCACACAGGAATGATCTAAAAAAAAAAAAAAAAAAAAGAAAGAAAGAAAAGCATAATATGCCTAAATAATTTTGATATCATCGCCAATACAAAAAACAAGTGTCATTAATAGCTAAGTTTTGATATTGCATCTCTTCAAGTTTGTACCGAATTTCTGTGAAGTCCAATCATTCAGTGACAACCAAATTCTCTGTCTGAACCTTCACAGTGGTAGTACTATTATTACCTCTGGGTAGCATTAGCATTAGCATAGGCATATGAGGCAAGAAAGCAAGCTTATTCAGCATCAGCCAAAAAAAAAAAAAACCCCACTCCCATTTCACCCATCTGTTCGTTCCAAATACCTGTCCAGTTGAGCTTTAAATTTGTTTAGGCTATCAACTTCTACAACAAGTGATGGAGGTCGGTTCCACCAACCAACCACCCGCTGACCAAAGGCAAATTTCCGCACATCTATCCGACATCCGTCCTTCCTCAATTTGAATTTATGCCCTCTGAGGTGATTATTCTGAGCAAGATGAAGAATCCCATTGGCATTGAGCATGCTCAAACCATTCAAAGCCTTATACACCTCTATCAGATCACCTCACCGGTGCCTAGTCTCCAGGCTCTGTAATTTGCAAAACTTAAGCCTTTCTTCGTAAGAGCAACCCTTTGTTCCATTCACTAATCTTGTTGCCCTTCTCTGTACCCGTTCCAGCAGTTCTACATCCTTCTTGAAATGAGGCCTCCAGACCTGTATACAGTACTCAAGATGTGGCCTAACCATTGCCTTATACAAGGGAATAATCACCTCCTTATCCCTGCTAGAAAAATTCCTGTATATCATTGACAAGACACCATGAGCTACTCTTGCAGCTCGTCTGCACTGCTCAGAGAACTTCATATCTGCCTGCACAATTACCCCCAGGTCCTTTTCATTCTCCAAAACTGTCAGTGTAGTACCGCAGAGTTGATATGTTGCTCTGGGGTTACTGTTTCCCATATGTAGTACTTTACATTTGTCAATGTTAAACTTCATTTGCCACCTCTCAGCCCATCTGTTCAACCTTTCCAGATCCTGTTGCAGCAGCATAGCGTCAGTAGTGTCCTTAATGACCCTGCCAACCTTTGTATCATCTGCAAACTTGGACATTAAACTTGATATCCCATCATCAATATCATTCATAAACACCGAAAACAACAACGGACCCAACACTGAACCTTGAGGAACTCGCACTAATAACATTAGTCCACGTTGAGCAGTGTCCATTGATTACCACTCTCTGTCTTCTGCCACTCAACCACTCAACCTCCAATGCCACACTGCTCCAATTTGTGCAGCAGTCTTCCATGTGCAACAGTATCAAAAGCCTTTCTAAGATCCAAATATATAATATCAAAGTTATTCCCTGCATCCAGTTCTTTTGTGACTACATCATAGTATCCAATCAAATTGGTCAGGCAAGACCTGCCCTTAACAAAACCATGCTGCGTCTGAGCTATAACTGAATTCTTGTCTAGTTGATCCTGCAGTGCTTCTTTAACCAGTGCCTCCATTAATTTACCCGGAACAGAAGTTAAACTAACAGGTCTATAATTACTTGTGTCAGCCTTTGATCCTCCTTTGTGAATTGGGGTTACATTTGCACATCTCCAGTCTATGGGTACCTCCCCTGAGTCCAAAGAAGCTCTCATAATTATGGCTAGGGTTTGCATACTTCCTTTGCTGCCTCCTTTAATATAACTGGATAGATCCCATCCACCCCAGGTGCCTTTTTTATGTTTATCCTCAACAATCTCTCCTCCACTTTCCTCTCAGTTATTACAAAATCATCCAGCTCACTGCCAATGTTTACTTTACCTACATCATTCTCCTTCCTGAATAACTCCTCATGCGTGAATGTAGATGCAAAATACTCGTTTAGATTGTTAGCCACCTGAGCAGGATCCTCAACTGTTGAACCATCAATATTCAGTGGACCAATCTGATTCATCCCTTTCCTTCTCGAGTTCAAATATGTAAAGAACTCTTTTCTGTTTTTCTTTGCATCCTTTGCCAAGGATTTTTCGTAGTCTGCCTTTGCCTGCCTAATCTCCTTTGTGACTTGGTTACAGACCAACTTATATCTATCATAGGCTTCCATGTCACCCATTAATTTGTATGTATCCCATGCATTTTTCTTCTCTGCCACATGTCTCATTAATTCATCTGACAACCATTTAGGCCTAAACCTTGAACAATATTTCTTAGTTGGTATGTAAAGCCTGGTAGCCTCCAAGATTAGTTCCTTGAATGCTTCCCATTTTGAGTTTGCTGTTGGTAACATCATCAGTTGGTCCCACTGTATAGAATTTAAATACTGTCTCAGACCATCATAGTCGCCTTTACGAAAACAAAAACCCTTCCCTTTACCTCTGATGGTAGTTACCTCCTTGAGTAAATCCCACTTCAACACACTGTGATCACTGCCACCTAGTGGTTCATTTATCTGAAGATTCTTAATGCATGAAGAATCACTACTGATAATCAGATCAAGAGTATTGCTCCCTCTTGTTGCCTCACGAACATGCTGATGTAGAAAACAATCATCCAATAAATCCACAAAAGCCTTGCTAGTGTGCAAGTGACCAATCCACAAATTCCAGTCAATATCTGGGAAATTAAAATCCCC
The DNA here is from genome assembly GCF_048544385.1 of Mastigoproctus giganteus. Taxonomy (NCBI): domain Eukaryota; kingdom Metazoa; phylum Arthropoda; class Arachnida; order Uropygi; family Thelyphonidae; genus Mastigoproctus; species Mastigoproctus giganteus. Next base: position 129,145,935 of record NC_143578.1, read on the forward strand.
CATTATAAGACTCTCTGATTTACTGGCCCACTCTATTTCCCTGTACAATATCTTATTATACTCATCAGAGTCATTAGGCCTATAGCACACTCCTACTCTCAATTTTGATTTCCCTATGCTTATGTCACACCAGACTGACTCGACACTGCCCTGTCCATCGATGTCGACTGGCTTCACTTCCTTGGACTTTATGTGTTTCTTAATTAATAGCATAACCCCTCCTCCCCTCCTGTCCTGTCTATCCTTTCTATACACATTGTATTCCCCAAATTCCAGTTTCGCATTACTTATATCTGTGTGACACCACGTCTCTGATATCCCAACAATATCTGCCTTTGATGTTTTGAGCAATACCTCAAATTCATCAAATTTATTTACCAAACTCCTAGCATTGGTGTACACGCAGGTATACATGCACCTGTTTCTATTCTTAGCTTCCCTAACACAACCCATGTGTTTACTTGTACCGCAATGGCTCCCAGCAGTCTCTGAAATACCATGCATCTTGTTTTCCAGGCTTCTGCTCATTTCAATAGAAACAGTGCAAGAATCACTTCCACCTCTGCCAGTGGCTACTGTTAATCTATTAGTCCTTGTATCCCCCCCAACTAGCAGTTTTCCGACCCACCTAACACTGCCTCGACAGCATCAGCAAAAATTCTTGCACCCTTTCTATTTAAGTGTATCCCATCCCTGTAGAAGCAATCTCTCCTGTTAACAAGTACAGTCCAGGCTGAAAAAAATTCTACCCCTTGAGCCTTGCACAATCCCTCCAGGGCCGAATTGATCGACAAGGCTCTCATCATATACTCCCTCCTATCGTGTCTGGGCAGAATTGCAGACACTTTCAAGTTCAACCCTAATTCACGGCTTTTTTTCAACAGTGACCTGTACTTGCTAAGTAATTCCGCTGGTCTCCTACTCTTAATATCATTAGTGCCAACGTGTACAACTATATCACCTTTTGTGCCCTTAAAAGATGATATCCGCTCTACAACGTCATCAACCTTTGCCCCTGGCAGACATACCCTGGTCCTATTCCACCTATCCTTTTTACAAAGCATGTTCCCCGTTTCCCTGACAATAGAGTCACCAACAACTACTAGTTCCTGTGGGACTAGCGCATTCTGCCTAGGGGGCTGCCTCTGTGTTGCCTGATGACCAAGTGCAAGCCCTGGCGTTGATGTGGGCAGCTGAGAGCTTGATGGGCCCCTCAATTTATTTCCTTCGAGGGCATCCACCCTGTCCTTCAAGCTCTCATAAAGGCCCACAACAACGCTGAGTTGTCGCCTGATTTCCTTGCACTCCTTACATCGTGCACACACAAAGACATCCCCCTTGGCAGTATCATGTCCCGTACCCGACTGCTCCGCAAACATCAAGCAAACAGTGCATTTTAAAAGACTGTGATTCAGAAGGCAACTGCCCCCCTCAGTTCTCACCTGAACCACAGCACTCCCATTAGCTTGAGCCTTTTGCTTTGCTGCTCTGGTCAGAGTCATGATTCCGATTTAATTCAATAAAATTCAAAACAAAAATTAAATCCTTAAGTTATATCCCAAAACAGTTATGTTATATATATATTTTTTTCGGTATCTAGTGTTTTCTACGAGTTCCCTTTATACAACTTCCGTATCACGTATGCAACTATAGTTATGTATTAATTCTTTGTTACGATTAAGTCGTTATATATATATATAGAGTTAAAAATACAATTTAATTGACAATAAAGTTTATCAAGATTAATAGATTTACTGATTAATTGACAATATTATATTATGCACTATACTACACTAAGCTTATGCTATCGTGTAAAAATGGCGGGAATTCACGAACGGTATTTCTACGGACTCGTAAGTATTGATTAGCTTCCAAATCTCGCTATCTCAATTTAGAATAAACTAAGGATCCTAACCAGGTCTATAATCTACTTATAGAAGATAATTTGATATAACAATTGGTTAATAAATCGACTAAATTTGGTTAAAAAAAAAAAAAAAAAAGAAAAAAAAAGACCTCTCGTTCAATTTGTGACACGTGGATTTGATACCGTTACCGATACTAAGTAATATCTACAAAATCTCTGTCTAAGTTAAACTTTAAACTAAGTATCGTAACTAGGAATATAAAGCTACTCTAGAAAATAAGTTAATATGACAATTTAAACTAATAAAGAGAAAATAAATCAGGAAAAACTTCTCTGTTTCAAGAGCTTTAAGGAGCAACGTCCGCACAGGCTAACCTCGCACCCACTCCCCATGCGCAAGTCCTGAGATACTGCACATGACCACCCAGGTGTGAACCAATGTAAACAGAGGTTGAGGTATAGTGACCATATCACGCAAAAGAATGCCACCCCTCTGTGTCATCAGGCACTACTAGGTGGTAGATGACTTTCATCGACCTGTGCAATATCACCACTGGAGGCTAGTGAAAATGAAGTTTAGTATTCAAAACAAAGCTCCAGAGACATCTGGATCAGATAGTGCAGCCATTCTCAACAGGGGGCCACAGCACATTTAAAGAGGCAAAGACTGAAAACCATAATCGTGGGGAGAATAGGGGGCCATGGAAACTGAATGGATTAAACATTTTTAGGGGGGGGAAAAGGTCTTTGCTGCTAGGATAATTTTTTCCTTCTCCCAATTTTAGGTAGGGGGCAGGAGGAGAGACATTAAGAAACAAAGGGTGCGTGAGATCGTCACAAATTTACATACATTAATTAGCGTGAATACAAATTCTAAATTGGCAGAAGCCACATAACGGACAACTTATGTCGGCATCCTTTCCGCTCCCCATATCTGCAATTGTGCAGTGGATAACAGCGTGAGTGATGACAGTCAGCGTGTTTGTGACTGCTCAGACTTGCAACTTGTTCTTTTGTTGTATTTCACAATATAGTACACTTCTCAGAATTGCCCTTCCGTGTAGTTTTCCTCCTTTGTTCTGTCACCTTTAATGCCAGGAAATAAGCGTGCAGGCCGAAAAGTGTTGCGATCCATATCTCTTGCGTCCGCACATGCCTTCATTCTGCTTCCAGTTTTTGTGATGGATAGTGAATGTATATCTCCTTCTGCTAGCTTTTATTGAAGAAGGCATGTAATGTTCATTATTTTCCATAAAATCTAAGCTGACTTTTGAACTAACCCTTGTAAGAAATGCTTTCGTTCTGTAATAATTAATTTTTATTACTTTCAGCAATAATTTTGCCCGCCCAGGACTTCCTTGGAAAAAAAGAAGTGGTGGCAATATCTGATGGAATACTTAGTGTATGGTTTCATTACATCTCTGCAAAACCCTTCTTTGCTTGTGTTTGATTTGTATGAATATACTTTCAAATAAAAGCATGAGGCCAAGCAAGCTAAACCCTTGGATTACTTCAAAAACCTTAGAGATAATTTTGGGAGAAGGCCAATGCTCAAACAGATGGTTACTCAAACGTCACAGAAATTAGAAAATGGTCTTCTTGCATCATACAAGATTAATAAATTGATTCCTAAAAGTGGAAATTCTCATAACATCGCTGAGTCACTTATTTTGCCTTCAGTGTCCATAATAATATCAGATGCCATGAACTTATTTGCCAAAGAAGCTATTCAGGCAATTCCTTTGAGTAATTCCATTGTTTCCAGAAAAATCGATGAGATGGCATGGGACATTGAAAAAAGATTAGCCATTTCATTACAATCCAAGAAATTCTCTTTACAATTAGACGAATCCACTTTACGAGATAACAACGCTCTTCTCATGGCTTATGGAATGGAAAAGAGCTGATGGAAGAGATGCTGTTTGCCAGAAGGATTAAAACAGATACTGAGGGAATGACTTTTCGAAGAAGTTAAGAGTTACATAAACGAGAACAATATTCCATTCGAGAACATAGCTGCTTGTGTAACTGACAGTGCTGAGTCTATGGTTGGTCGATACTGCACCGATACAGAGGGTTCATCGCACACCTAAAAAATTTTATACCTTCAGTCTTTACTACTATTCATTGAATCATTCATGGGGAGCACCTAGTAGCTAAAAACTTAAGAGGTTTAAATGTTTCACTTTCAACTGTCATAAAGACTGTAAACTTTATCAAATCACAAGCCCTTCAAGATTGTCTTTTCTGGCAGCTGTGTGAATAAAATGAAGATTTCCAGATGCTGCTGCTGCATACCGAGAGGTGAGGTGGCCGTCCAAGGAAAATTGTCTTCATCGTTTTGTTGCACTATGGGACACAACTATTTCCTTTCTTTCCCATAACAAGCATGGAAAAAACTCATTGGTGCTAAGGCAGACATATTTTATCTGGCAGATATGTTTGACAAACTTAATTTATTAATCAAGACCTTACAGTGTAAACACGTAACCTCATAGATAGTAAGGAAGGCATTGTTTCTTTTCTTAAAATGCTTGAAGTCTATTGGAACAATATTGAATGTCGAGAATTTTTACAATTTCAAAACCTGAACACGATCGCAGAGACACCGAAGGACAATGACATTACCGTTTATGTGAAACATCTAAACAAATACACACAGATCTGTAGGAAATATTTAATGATGCTGTTAAAACTCGATATCCCATATTGGTTTTTAGATCTATTTGAGGAACAACCCACCGATATTGAGGCAAAAATTCAAGAGAGTTTAATTGATCTTCAGGGTGATATAACTGCATGCCGTAAGTTCATTCAGTTTAAAAAAGATTTTTGGGTCAAGAGTGATCTGCTGAATAGATTCCCAAAACTATCGGAAAAGGCCCAAATATTTTTCATTACCTTTCCCTCAACATATTTGGTTGAATGCAGATTTAGAAAGGTAGTTTCCTTGACAAAATACAGGAACAGACTTGATATCACAATAAGAGATGACCTTCAACTATCACTATCCAATTTGAAGCTGGACATCAAAAAACTTGCATGTCAAGATCAAGGATCTTGTTAAAATTTTCATTTAATAAAAATCTTTTTTAATACTTTGCAGTATGTAAGTTTGTGTTTCCTTCTTTTCTACATGATCAATAAAAATGATTTCCTATTTGTCTGTCTGTTCTGGAATCACTTACGATTTTCCATAAAAATCCAATATTCAAGGAGAATATTAATGACTTCTTATTAGTTAACTTTTCAGTAGTCTTGAACAGAACTTATTTGATTTTGATGCAAAACTTGTTTAAACTAAAACCTTAATACTTTCACTAAGTGATTACATTAATAAGCCTTTTTTGAACAACTGGAAAGTATTGTAGTCAGTAGGAGAGATGTACAGAAGAAACTTGCCAACCAAACTAGACTGCTTCACAGAGGGGGGGGCCATAGAATTTGAGAAGAGCCCTGAGGGGGGCCATGGCCAAAAAAAGGCTGAAATAGAGTATTAATCTCACTGGATCTAATTTGTCAGATAGTGACTGAAGGGAGTGAAAGTTTTGTGTATGTGGGGGGGGTGGGGTGTAAAGCCATGTGATGTCAAGGAGCTGGGCATGTTCTTGCTGTGTGTGCCATAACCAAAATTTCATTAATTCATACATGTCACCACCTCTAGTTTTACTTTACTACTGAATACAGGATTGAATAGTCAATCTTACTTTAGACTAGTGCATATGTCTGCTCTAATATTCCCAATCAGAAATTTGGAATCTCCTCTTTTCAATCTCTGGCTTAACCCCTCTCTACCACATTCTGTCAAATTTATCTATTGCCTCTATCATTCTCTCAACTCCACTAATCACTTGGACTTCCTTACTTTGAAATTCAACTTTCTTCAGTCCAACTTTCCTAACAGTGAGGTAATTTTCCTTAGCTATTTTAATCTTCTAAACTCCAGCTGGCTTTGGTTTTCTAGTCACACAGACCAAGCTGGTTGAGATGCTTAGGCTTTTGGAATTACTGATGACAGATTATTCATTTACCCACCAGAATAACAGACAATCCTTATCACACACCCTTGATCTTTTCTTCATGAATAACCCTTCAAAGTAGATGGATGAGGTAAGTGGTCCTATAGGCACCTCAGAGCAAACCTTGATGATGGCCTCTTCTCCAATGGAGCCTTTCTGACATGGTCATTCTCAACCTCATGTTGTTTGGGCATTACAACAATGCAACGATCTGTGAAATATCTACTCTTCTTTTTCCTTGGTTAGATTACTATTTTAGTAATCTAACCATTTACCCACCAGAATAACAGACAATCCTTATCACACACCCTTGATCTTTTCTTCATGAATAACCCTTCAAAGTAGATGGATGAGGTAAGTGGTCCTATAGGCACCTCAGAGCAAACCTTGATGATGGCCTCTTCCCCAATGGAGCCTTTCTGACGGTCATTCTCAACCTCATGTTGTTTGGGCATTACAACAATGCAACGATCTGTGAAATATCTACTCTTCTTTTTCCTTGGTTAGATTACTATTTTAGATATACAGGTGAAACCTGTTATAATGTGATGCTCGGGGTCTAAAGAATCACATCGCAGTATAAGCAGGATTGCATTAGAAAATCCTAACCATTTTTTGCCATTCAAACTTCATACTATCAATTTTGCTCGTCTTTTTTTTTTTTTTTTGATTGATAATTGCAATACTATGTCTGAGAAAAATCCTGCAAAGAATAATAATGGAAATAATATGCAATTGCATTGGTTCAATCTTTTATTGATGCATTGTACAATAAAGCATTTAAAAACCAATATTCATGTTGTTAAATATACATAAACATGATAAATACACAACACCTTTTGTTACAAAAACTGCTTTTCCATGTGGTTATATTGACTGTTACGTTCCTGTTTTGAAATTAACAAACAATCAAAAATCTGGGAGAAAAAGGAAAACGTAATGCACTCCATGTTCTTTCAACTACTAAACAGCCATTAGTAAATGGCTGTTTAGTAGATGAACAAACTTTTCACATTTTAGTCATTACTTTCAAGTCTTTCATTTTTTAAAAGAACTGCATCACGGATTGACTGTTTCACTGCATCTCGTTGTTTCTTTTTTAACAATTTCAATAAGGCATTTTAACTGTAAAATTGAAAAGGAATCTACCTTTTCTCTTTCAAGAAATTTAAGTCCAGTTTGCAAACCAGCAAGTGCTTCCACAATCTTTGGTGGTGGTGGCTTCGGCTGCATCTGGATCATGACTTTCTCCAGTAATGTTTTTGATTATTTCCGAGTCAGTCATGTGCTCATATGTAGGACAGTCGTTGTCCCCATTTACCTAACATTCTATTGCGGCCCCTCTTTCTCTATCAAAGAACTGTGCCAGTATTCGCTTGGCATGGCTATGTCATCTTCTGTCAGGCCTTCATTAGTGTACCTTTCCAAGGACTAGTCAGCAGTAAAGACATCTTCTTTATAAAGCCCTCAAAGTCATCCTCTTCATCACTGTCACTGGCTACTTAGGAGTTATCCGGGATCAGAGTGGCACCCAATATGTTTCTTCAACATTTTGAAATACACCTTTTTGTCATAGTTTCCCAGGCTTTGCCACCAATGTATAAAACATCCTCTAAGTTCAGCTTCTTTAAAAATGAGGTAAAAGTATCCTCACTAGTGATTATTCGCTGTATCAGAGTCTTACAGAAGTTCATTTTAAATTTTAATATAAACCCTTGATCCAGAAGCTGTACCTTTGATGTGGAGTTTTTCGGCAAGTAGCTCACTCAAATTTTATCATCTCTGCTTATTAGGTTATTGGCAGGAGGATGAGTAGGGCAGTTATCCAGCAGCAAGAGAGCTTTGGTATTCAGCCCTTGTTGTCATAAGTGTTTATGTACATCGGGTACAAATGCTTATGAAACCAGTTTTCAAAAATGCTGGAAGTCATTCATGCATTTTGGCTAAAGTCATAAGCAAACGGCATAGAGGCCATGTTCACATGATAGAAGCACTGTGGTGATTTAAACTTTCCTACACAAAGTAGCTTCAATTTGTGATTTCCTGTTTGTTTACACAGAAAAGTACAGTCTTTTATTTGCTTGAAGTTCTTTGAGCATTGCTCTTACAAGCCAGAGTGAAATTTTTAAAATTTTATTACAAAGTCCAGTCTCACATTTATATACCTTTTCTTTTGTTCTGTGGTATAGCCACCGTCTTCAATTATTTTCTGAAGCTGGGCAGGGTAAGAGCATGCATCTTCATCATCAGCTGAGCGTAACTCACCTAATATAGCCGTTTTGGTTATTCCAGGCAGCTTTCTAAAATGTGTTGGCCATCCGTTACTTGCAGTGAATACTATGGACTCATTTCCGTGAAGGTTGCTGTGGAATTTTTTAGCTTGGGTTTGCAGATGGAGTCCAGATAGCAACCCCCATATTTCCAAAGTAATGGATTTCTCCATTACTTTGGAAAGAGTACCCGCCAACTCCCAAACTACCTTGAAACCTTCCATCTAATCCATAATAGCCGATATGGATTCCAAAAGTGACAATCCATTGGTGGTCTATTGGCTTATATTACCTAGGGAGAAATTTGATGGAAACGTTTGGTGAAACTCAAGCAGTTGCTCTTTATATTTCTAAGGCTTTTGATCATGTTTGGAATAAAGGTCTTCTAAACAAGCTTCAAATTACTGAGTGCCGACTGTTTTTTGTAATTGGTTATCTGTTTTTTTTCCTCACCAATCAGAGCGGGTGATGCTAGATGTCTGTCTGTCTTCTAACTTCTCCACTAATGTCAGTATTCCCTACAGTTCCATTCTTTCTCTCACACTTTTCCTCTTCTCCCTATTAATGATCATCTTTCACTTACAGGAAATCCTATTCATAGTTCTGCTGATGATAGCACATTATATTCCGCCTTCCAGTTTGAGAAACTTTGCCCTACACAAACAGCTTCAACATCTAAAATACCCACGACCAATTCCTTAAATGCTGATCTCCAATGGGACAAAGATAATTTGGTTATTTTCAATCATTCCAAAACCCAGTCCTGTACAATGATCCTTCTGCTTGTATGCTTATCTTCAATGACACTTAGATTTCTAGACAAGATCACATATCTCTAATAAGGATTACTCTGACTTCTAACTCATGGGTGGAACCCTACTCCTTCCACCTAAGGTCATTTAACTACAGCCTTGGTTGAAGAAGATTAGAAATTTTGCCAGCCATCAATGGAATTGGACCCAGACTCCTACACATGAACACAACCATAAGCACATCACAAATACTGCTTCCTCTGCATCTAAAACTGACTGAGTTTTCTCTTTTACTGTTGGTGTTATTTCTCTTCTAAACAACTATGCATGCTATACAAACTCATATTTGTCCGGCCGTGTGTTCCCAGAACTGAGATGGTCCCCTAAAACCTCTCTCGAGCTCTTACACTCCAATCAAAAGTGGGCAATCAAGTTAATTAATGGCCCATATCTTACAAAGTTTCTCCACCCTTTGTCTCATAGATATTCTGCTTTTGTCGTATGTCTTCCATGTGCACTGTTTTTCTGAATTGGCTTCTGTAATTCCAGCTGGCTGGCTACAGAAAATTATTAGCTGTAATCATGAAAAGACTGCATTGTTATAAATAAAAATTATAAATCAAACATAATTTCTTCATAAAAGGGATTCTTTGGGAATTGACTGAGTAATGTAGTATTTCTACAGGAACAAACAGAAATATCAAGTTTTCAGCTTTTTAAATTTCTGGCACATTGTTATAAATTAAAGCTCTAGACAGAATACTGAACACACACCACTACTGAATTAGAAGAGACAAGATTGATCCAAGGCTGAATTCTTCTTTGCAGTCTCATAATGAGTGATAGTTAGATACTGATTCAAGTGGATTTTTTTTTTAATATATATATATATATATATATATATATATATATATATATATATATATATATATATGTTGTTCACTTCTTTTGAATAAACATAACAAAATGTTAACTTATTTTGAAGAGCCACTGTTTCCACTCATCCGCTGCCTTTAAAAGAGAAAAAGAATGAACACTTCTTTTCTTAGGGATGATTCATCAAAGAGAATAAAATATCCACCAAACATTTCAATGCTCCAAACAAACAGCTGTTTTGATTTGTTTTCTTAAAACCTTCTAAAAGCAAAATGAAAACTATTTTCATTTGTTTTCAGAAGAATATCTGTACAACAACTGGCATCAATATCCAGACTGCTGATTTTTTATTTTATCAGAAATAAAAAAAAAAAAAAAAAAAAAAAAATATATATATATATATATTTTTTTTTTTTTTTTTTTTTTTCTTATGAAAAGGATTCATTTTTAACAGCTAAAAGGGGTAGAATTTTTCTCAATCTGGTCTGTGCTTGTTAACAGGAGAGACTGCTTTTACAGGGATGGAATACACTTAAATAGAAAGGGTGCAAGGATATTGAGGCAGTGTTAGGTGGGTCGAAAAGCGGCTAGCTTGGAGGGATACACGGACTAATAGATTAACAACAGCCACTGGCAAAGATGCTAAGCGATTCTTGCACTGCTTCTATTGGAATGAGCAGCGACTTGGAAAACACAGCTGGGAGTCATTGTGGACAAGTAAATACATGGGCTGTGTTAGGGTAGCTAAGAATAAGAACAGGCGCATGTATACTTGAGTGTACACCAATGCTAGGAGTTTGGTAAATAAATTTGAGGTGTTGGTCTAAACTACAAAGGCAGATATTGTTGGGATAACAGAGACGTGGTGTCACACAGATATAAGGAATGCAGAACTGGAATTTGGGGAGTACAATGTGTATAGGAAGGATAGACAGGATAGGAAGGGAGAAGGGGTTATGCTATTAGTTAAGAAACATAAAATCTAAGGAAGTGCAGCCAGTTGACATAGGTGGACAGTGGAATGTTGAGTCAGTTTAGTGTGATATAAGCACTGGGAAAGCAAAATAGAGAGTAGTAGTGTATTATAGGCTTAATGAATCGGATGAGTATAATGAACAACTATATAAGAAATAAAATGGGCCAGTAAATCAGTCTTAAATGAGGGATTTTGATTTCCCAGATATTGACTGGAACTTGTGGGTTGGTCACTCACACACTAGCAATACTTTTGTGGATTTATTGGATGACTGTTTTCTACAGCAGCAGCATGTTTGGGAGGCAACCACAGGGAGTAATACTCTTGGTTTGATTATTAGTAGCGATTCTTCATGCATTAAGAATCTGCAGATAAAGGAACCACTAGGTAGCAGTGATCACTGTGCGCTGATGTGGGATTTACTCATGGAGGTAACTACCATCAGGGATAAAGGAAAGGGTTTTTGCTTTTATAAAGGTGACTACGGTGGTCTAAGACAGTTTTTAAATTTTATACAGCGGGACCAACTGAAGACGTTACCAACAGCAAATTCTAAATGGGAAGCATTCAAAGAATTAATCTTTGAAGCTACTAGGCTTTTCATACCAACTAAGATGGCTGCCTTCTTGGTAACACGTGCTGCAAATCGCTCCGTGAATATCGATAGTTTTAATCAGTTTAAAATAGTGTCAGCTTTTGGATTTGTGCCATACAAAGGTTTTTAAGGAAGAGGAACTCAGTGGTGAGATCAGGTTTTCGTTTTTCTGGGCCATTCTCGTGCACTTCAACTCGTTCGATCCAACGCTAGTAACAATGTGTCTGCCCACCTTGGCGGCATTGTTCTAGAATTGGAAAGTGTAGCAAACACATATTTCTGTTGCTACCACGGCTGAACTGCACTATTGACTGGGGAGGGTGATCCCCCTGTGTGAGTACAATCATAGCAAAGGTCACTTGTTGCTTAAGCTTCCCTTTAGTGAGAGCTACTTAGTTGCACTCTACGCCTCTGGCAGTAATTGCCCTCCCGCGACCACCTGCTGCTCACAGCATTCATCTCCCTACTACACTCAAATTAGAAAACAAAAACTTAAAAGACGTTACTGAATGTCGTGTGCTTCTGCGTTACGACGAATATAGTTTCTCTTGTGGCAAGGAAGTCCTTGGCGACACATTCGCAGTGTGCCGATACTGGATGTGAACGGCTGTTTTTGCCCCCACGGTTTCGGCAGAAATTTGAATTGTGCCACTTGATTTAAACAATTTTGCAAGCTATAAATAATAATCACTGGTCTAACTTAATACCATTATAATGACCATATGGATGTCATCGCAGGGCAAATAGCACGTGACTTATACTGTAAATCCTATTGGTGGTAGCTGTTCTTGTGTAGCACTTCTTAAGTTGATTCACCTACTAACTTGCAGTGGGTATCATCTGCCCTCATTTTCTGAGTTCCTTCTGTGAGACTGTCTCGCCACTCGCTCATCCGCAGTGAACTCGCCAATTCGTATCTGCTCAAATGGAGGGTAAATCGAGGAAATCGGCTGTAAACACAACCCTGCCAGTGACCGACAACCCTAAAATAGCAGAGCAACACGAAGAATCTCAAACTGAACCCCCCATTAAGAAGAACAAAAAACCAATCGGTACCAAATTTAATCGGGAAACCAGGTCAAAATCTCAAAACAGAGGGACCATGGAACCCCCCTCTCCCAAACTGAATACACAGACATGAGACAACCTGACCTCCCTCTTGATCCCAACATGCCTGAGGGGACAGTTATCCAACAATCGCTACATCTCAAAGTAGCACTGGAGAATTTGCTCAAAGAACCAACCAACAGAGTTACAACACTTCTTAGGGCAGAAATCGTCACCCTATGGAATAAACTGGAATCGCTGCTTATCCAGACTCACCTGGAAAGCGAAAAGGCAACTGCAAAATTGGAAGCCTACACTTACTGTGGAGTAAAACAAATGCGACAGCGCGACTCCACATATGCCCAAGCGCTGAGGAAGCCACCACCGGACTTTATTCCCGAATCTCAGGAACTGGGAAACAAGACAAACAATTCAGGTGCCAATCTACGGACTACACTGAAGAAAACGCTATCACCCAGACCTAACCTAGTGGTACTTAAACCCCTTACCAATGAAGGTTGTTTGTCCAGTGAGGAGGTCAAGAAGACTGTCATGGACTCCTTGACAGATGACTTAAAGAACACTAAAATCAAGTCAATTCGCAAAACGCGAAATACAGGAGTAATTATAGAAACAGCCACAAAAGAGGATGCTGAACTGATTATCAAGAACCCTAAAATACCATCTCTGGGACTCCTGGCCGAGCCCCCTAGGCAAAAGGGCCCTTGTATACTGGTACTAGATGTGGACAAGGATTTCCCTCCAGAGGAATTGCAAAGCGAAATTTTCCACAGAAACCTGAAACAGGAACTCCCAGATGAAGAATCGACTTCTCACATAATCCCTAAATTCCAAACAAAAACCAGAGCTGGGCACACCATTAACTGGGTCTTTGAGCTATCACCCAAGGCCTGGAAGATCCTCTCCCAGCAAACAAGAATTTACATCAACTGGGGCAGCCACCGCTTTAGGGAGCATGTAGCTGTCCCCAAATGTTTCAGGTGCTGCCGTTTTGGCCACACCACGCACACGTGCAGGCAAAATCTGCCCACCTGTGGCCACTGTGCCGAAATGGGGCATGAGTACGCTACATGCCCCAATAAGTCTCAACCTCCCACATGTGCCAATTGCAAGGCCCTAAAGGTGCCAGCCAACCATTCACTCCGTGACAGCAATTGCCCAGTTTATCTCAAAGCCAGAAGTGCTCAACAGTCAAGAATAGATTATGGGGAGTAACAGACCAAACGTAAATATCCACACTGTGAAAATAGCACAACATAACGCTCAGAGGTCCAAGGCTGTTGCTGCACAACTGGTCAAAAAGGCAGATGAAGAGAACTTAGATGTGCTGCTTCTTCAGGAGCCATACACCCATAATAAGGAGGTAAAAGGCTACCCCTTGAGATTTAAAGTGGTCCAGGTTGATGGTGACACACCCTGGGCCGCGATCGTCGTTTGCAATCCCGAACTGACTGTCACCAAAATCACTGATCTGTGTACTAGCTGGGCTGTGTGCGCCCATGTAATTTCACCACTGGGACAATTCTACTTAGTCTTGATATACTGTCGACCGGGGGAAGATATTCTTCCTGCCACCCGATATCTACAGACCATCCAGCTACAAATGCCAAATGCAAAGCTCATTATAGGGGCTGATGTTAACTGCAGGTCCCCAGCCTGGCATAGCCGAACTCAAAATCACAGAGGAAATAGAAATGGCCAACGTCTTGAGGACTACTTATCTAACAGCAACCTAGTCATTCTAAACAAACCTAACTGCCTGCCAACTTTCTCAAGTACCCTGTGGGAAGCTACCATAGATGTCACCTTAGCCTCAAGCTCCATTGCTCAACACCTTGCTTCTGGACAGTCCGTGAGGACTGGACCACCTCTGACCACAGGGTACTAACCTTCCAACTACACCGTTCACTAGTAACTCAACCAACCAACCGAACTCAACAAAGAAGATATGCCCTGAATAAGGCTGACTGGAACCTTTTTAAGGAGGAATTGACCAGTGCAGCTAGCCGCTTCAATCCTAGCGGCCTCAGCCCAGACCAGCATCAACGCGCAATTACACAGCTCGTCACTAATGCTGCAAACAAGGCTATCAAAAAGAAGAGATTCACACCTAGTGCTGTCCCGTGGTGGTCACCAGAACTCCAGGCTCTTAGACGGGAAGTCATTTACCGACGAAAACGCTATCAACGTGCAAGAAGAACATGGCCTCCAGAAGAAACAGAAGCTTTACTGCAGCAATATCGAGTGACCAGGAACCAGTATACCACAACAATAAAACAGAGCAAAAGGCGCTCGTGAGAAGCCCTGGTAAGCACTGAAAGGAACGCCGATCCCTGGGGGGTTGTGTACAAAGTGACCACTAACAAGCTTCCCAGAGGCGAGGTCGTATCAACAACAAAATTACCAAATGGACTCTACACCAGATCGTGGCAAGATACAATCAATAATATTCTAGATGCTACATTCCAGCAGCCTGCTGACCCACACACAACGGAACAGCTAGAGCTCTGCATGGAAAATGAAACATATCGCACAACTACAATTGAAGAACCCTTCACCCCAACCGAGCTCAACTTAGCTGCATCTAGAATCAGAAACAAGAAGGCTCCGGGCAGAGACATGCTCGATCCAGAAATCGTCCAGAAAACCATTGAACTTATTCCCACTACCATACTCAACCTGTTAAACCACTGTCTTCACCAAGGATTCTTCCCCACACAGTGGAGGACTGCAACTGTTAGACTTATATTGAAGAATGCAACCAAACCACACGATCTGCCACAATCCTATCGGCCCATTGCACTGCTGCCGGTCTTCAGCAAACTTCTCGAACGGATGATCTCCCATAGAATAGAAGCCCACTACAATGATGCTGGTCTCTCTTCACCTAACCAGTACGGTTTCCGGAAAGGACGCTCCACGGTAGATGCACTGGAAACAATCATTGAAGCTGCTACCAACTGCAACTCCAAATACTTTCTTCTAATCTCCTTCGACTTTGCTGGTGCCTTCGATTCCCTCTGGTGGCCCAGCGTCCTTGGCAGGCTCCGGAGGGCACAAGTCCCAGAAAACTTATATAGATGCATCAAGACCTATCTCCAGGACCGGCGAGTTGTCGTGTCCACTCCCCACTGCAGTGTCTCCAGACCAGTCTTCAGGGGATGCCCTCAGGGATCTGTCTTGGGGCCTCTTCTCTGGAATCTGGTGCTGGATGATTTCTTGAACACCAAACTCAACAATGTACAAACCCAGGCCTATGCAGATGACCTGGTCATGCTCTTTTCTGCCAATAACAGAGTGCAACTAGAAGCAACTGCCAACCAGGCCATCTCCACCCTTCAAGCTTGGGCAGAGAATAACAACCTAAAGATCTCCCCAGAGAAAACCCATTCGATCCTACTAAAAGGTACCCTTGATTTGAGAAGACCGCCCCAAATCAAGGTTAATGGTGTTACAGTAAAACTAAAAACAGAGCTTAAATATCTAGGTTTGATCTTAGACAAAAACCTTTCCTTCACTCCTCATCTAGATCAACTCAGGATTAAGATCAGGAAGTATGCTGCCCAAGTCTCAAGAGTTGCCCGGAAGGACTGGGGCTTAAAGAAGAGAACGCTATCCCTCTTCTATAAGGCAGTTTTCATCCCGGTTATCACCTATGCCTCTGGAGTCTGGTACAAGAAGGCCAATACAGTAGTAAACAGATCGCGCCTAGGAACTATCCAGCGCTCTCTTCTCTTTCTGTCCTCGCGTGCCTGTCGCACTGTCAGTACCCATGCACTCCAGGTTCTCACTGGATCTCTTCCACTGGACCTGGAGATTGTTCGTCATGGGTTGCTCTATCAAATAGCCAAAGGAAGAGCAGTTACCTGTGCAGGTTTCACCACTGACCCAGCAAATAATAGAAATGCTGAAAAGAAGAGACTTAATGAATATCTAACAGACACCTGGCAAGAAAGATGGCAGACCTCAACTAAAGGCGCTGTCACCAAAAGATTCCTCCCGGATGTCAGGGCCTCCTACCCCCTCACACCTGTCTGGTTTTCACCGGGACTCTATGCTACCTACCTCCTCACTGGACATGGCTCCTTCCAGAAAAAACTACACGACTTCAGAATTTCAGACTCACCCCGCTGTCACTGTGGAGAGGATCAGACGTGGGAGCACCTTGCCCACAGCTGTGAAATCTACGAGGACATCAGGAGGATCCTAACAACGAGACTATGCTTCAACTACCAAAATCAAGAACACCTCACCCTACAGAATGAAGAAACTTACAGAGCCCTGACTCAATTTGCAATGGACCTATTTACCAGGCAAAAAGCGCTACCACCACCTTAGCATCTGAATCAATAAGACTTGACCAACAAACCATCCAGAGTACAGAACCCAACTTGATCATTCACATCTCAAGTAGTCAACTGGTCTCCCCACTTGGTTGGGACAATAACAACAGCGCAATCAAAGAGAGGGTCCACACATACCTTGACAAATTCCTCATCATTGATTCCTGGACCAACTTCTCCCGACCAGACGTGACACATCTTATCAAGAAGAGACCTACCATCGATCCCTGGACTTGACCATCATATCTTGGACTCCCAGTTTTGACCACCCCACTGTTCGTTATCATGGACTACTGGACCAGCCTTCAGTCTGGATGCGACACAGACTCACCAAATGGAGTCCCAATGACCTTCCTGAACATGACCCATCCACCATAGCAGCACTGACACTGCTGGATTTCCACCAAGTGTTGGCTCCAACTGACTGGCCGTGCTAGCTGTACCTACCCTGCACTTGCGGGGTATCTCTCTTTCTCTCTCTCTCTTTTTTCTTTTCTTTTTTTGGCTTCTTTCTTCTGTTTCCTTCCATCTTTCCTTTCCCTCCCCCTATTTTTCTCTTACAAAATAATTTTTTTTTTTTGTGGTGAGGTGGTTTTTTTTTTTTTTTTTTTTTTTTTTTGTCCACCCCACTCCTCTCTGGTGAGGCACTGGGCATGCCACACTGTAATCAGGGGCCATCTTCCCTGTCGGCCCTCTTCTTCTGTTTCCTACCCTCCAGTCTTCTGCCTACCTCCCTTACTTTTCTCTTGCACGACTTTTTTTTTTTTTTTTTTTTTTGTGTGTGTATATATATATATGCGCCCCACAGGTCTAAATCTAAATACATCAAAATTATTGCCCGACCTATTTGGCCTTAGAACAAGTTATCAGCGAACAACCCTACGCTCTGTTAAAATTACAACCGTTGCTCAAGAAACAGCGTTTATCTCATTCTCAAATCTGGTCCTAGCCACTGAAATCCCAGGAAAGTAGGTGGCAGGATCCGCCAGAGTACTCTATCATCAGTGGTGCACCCGGTCAGCCTCCCCGTGGCACGGTGTGGTAACGTCGAGTCCCACTAGGGGCTCGGCGGCTAATAGACCGGAGGAACAAAGGGCACAACACAATATACAGCACATGACCCCCACATACTTCAAATCTCTGGCCCCGATACAATGTATACCCGCGGAGATGGGAGAAATCTCAGGAGCCGTTAGACACTAACATACCTTACACCTTACACCAACTAAGAAATATTGTTCAGGGTTAAGGCCTAAATGGATGCCAGATGAACTAATGACATATGTAGCAGGGAAGAAAAATACATGGGATACATATAATACGATTATATGTATCCCATACAATTAACAGGCGACACAGAAACCTTTACCAGATACAGAAACCTTAAACGGATACAATTAACAGGTGACACAGAACCCTATGGTACATATAAGCTGGTCTGTAATCAAGTCACAAAGGACGTTAGGCCGGCAAAGGCAGATTACGAGAAATCTTTGGCAAGAGATGCAGAGAAAAACAGCAAAGAGCTCTTTTACTTACGTAAACTCTAGAAGGATGGGAATGAATCAGATTGGTCCACTTGATATCGATGGTTCAACTGTTGATAATCCTGCTCAGGTAGCTAACAAACTAAATGAGTATTTTGTATCAACATTTACACATGAGGAGTTATTCAGGGAGGGTAATGCCAGAGGTGTATTAAACTCTGGCAGTAAGCTAAATGATTTTGTAATAACTGAGAGCAAAGTGGAGCAGAAATTGTTGAAAATAAACATAAGAAAGGCACCTGGGGTGGATGGGATCTATCCAGTTATATTAAAAGAGGCATCAAAGGAGGTAAGCAAATCCTTAACCATAATTATGAGAGCTTCCTTGGACTCAGGAGTACCCATGGCCCTGAGATGTGCAAATGTGACCCCAATCCACAAAGGAGGATCAAGGGAAGACATGGGTAATACAGACCTCTTAATTTAACTTCTGTTCTGGGGAAATGAATGGAGGCACTGGTTAAAGAAGCACTGCAGGATCATCTAGACAAAACATCATTTATAGTTCGGACACAGCATGAGTTTGTTAAGGGGAAGAGTCTTATATGACCAATTTGATTGGATACTATGATGTGATCTCAAAGGAACTAGATGCAAAGAATAATTTCGATATCATATACTTGGATCTTAGGAAGGCTTTTGATACTCTTGTCATGAAAGACTGCTGTACAAATCGGAGCGGCTTGACATTAAGGGTAAGTTGCTGCCATGGATAAAAGTATGGTTGAGTGGGAGAAACAGAGAGTGGTAATCAATGGACACTGCTCTTTGTGGACTAATGTTGTTAGTGGAGTCCCCCAGAGTTCAGTGCTGGGTCCATTGTTGTTTTCTGTATTTATTAATAGTAATAGAATTTGACATATAGATCAAGGAAGTCAGACTTTTGCTTCACTGGCAAAAAAAAAAAAAAAAAAAAAAAAACAAGTAGATAAGAAAACACAAATTACACGCTTTCCCTTTTCACACAGGTAACTATCTACTTGACCTCTTAATATTTTTCAAACTGTCAGCCTCAACTACCAGTGAGGGTAACTTGTTCCAGCAATCAATGACTCACTGGATAAAAGAAAACTGCCTACAATTTAAACTAAACTTCAACCCCTATAATTTGAATTTATGAATCATAGGTCTGGAATTCTTTATATACAACAGTATGAATTCTGTCTTCACTCTAGTAATCCCTCTCAGGGTTTATAAACCTCAATCAGGTCACCTATGAGGTGCCTGGTTGCCAAGCTCTGTAGACCACATAATCAGTCTTCTCTAATATGGTCATGCTGCTGCCAATCTCGCCATTCAATTTGTCTGTCTTTGGACCCTTTAGGAGCTCACTGTCTTTTTTTTCAGATGAAATCTCCATACTTTGAACACAGTATTCAAACAAAATCTTCTCCATAAACAGCAACAATTTCTTTGTAGATTGTTTTCCCTTGCAGGAAGAGGAAGTGAATTACTGGTCTGTATTCAACTTTAAGCATTAGCAAAGGTATAATGATATTGATGAACGTATATCAGGCATAATGTCTAAGTCTGCAGAGAATACAAGGGTTGGCAGGGTTGTTAATGACACTAATGACAGTATGCTACTGCAACAGGATCTAGAAAAGCTGAGCAGATGGGCTGAGAGGTGGCAACTGAAGTTTAACATTGACAAATGTAAAGTACTGCATATGGGTAGCAGTAACCTCAGAGTAACTTATCAACTGTGTGGTACTACACTCAGAGTGGTAGCGAATGAAAAAGACCTGGGGGTAATTGTGCAGTCAGATATGAAGTTTTCTAAGCAGTACAGACAGTCTGCAAGAGTAGCTCACGGTGTCTTGTCAATAAGGAGGTGATTATCCCCTTGAATAAGGCAACGGTAAAGCACACCTTGAGGTCTGGAGGCCTCATCTTAAGAAGGATGTAGAGCTGCTGGAACGAACAGAGAAAAGCAAAAGATTAGTGAATGGAACAAAGCGTTGCAAATTACGGTGTTTTGGGAGACTAGGCACCTGTAAGGTGATCTGATTGATGTGTATAAGTGATCTGAGCAAGCTCAATGCTGATGGGATTCTTCCTCTTGCCCAGATTAAATGCCAGAGGGAAGACAGTTGTAGAATAAATGTACAGAAATTTTCCTTCTTCCAGTGGGTGGTTGTTTGCCATAACAAACTTCCATCTGCTGTTGTAGAAGTTGACAGCTTAAATAAATTCAAGGCAGAACTAATCAAATATTTGGAGCGAATGGATGGGTAAAATGGGAAGTTTTTTTTTTTTTTTTTGGCTGATGAAGTTTTTTGCATTTTTTGTAACATATGCCTCTACTAATGTTAATGCTAAATGCAATAGCAGATTAAATTACAGACTGAACTTGGTATTAAATTTCACTGATGACATATGCATTTCATAATATGATATAGCTATAGGATCATTTATCTGTACAAGCAAAAATCTAGTTCTCTCATTGGATTTCTGTTTGGATTATCTGTTTGACACTACTAACCGACTATGACTACTTTTAGGAAGACACTGTTGCCGATTCTACCCTTTTAAGAAATGTTGATTCAAAGTTTTTTTTATAAAAATTACTCTGCTGTCTAGACTTAGATGTCAGGAGTATTTTCAAAGTTGCATCACTAAGAAATCTGCAGGTTTTTTTTTATTTTTCTTGACCTAACAGAATATCCTCTTACATACACAGCACTGCCATGAGGAACTGTTAAAATGTCAAGTGTTATTATTATTGTTATTTGATTTTTTTTAGGGGCATTAGCAACTAATGCCATATTGCTCTGGGGGATATGCGGTGGTCATTCCCTGACATTTCTGCATCCTCCGTTTTTGGAAGTCACGGGCTCGAACCCCAGTCTAATCAAGAAGCATGTGCTACACACTGCTGCTCCTGCCCACCTGGCTATGGAGGCGCCAAATGTGAATTGTGACTTCACATAATTTGTATATTTCAAGTTTCCTTCTACATTATCAGTTCATCAACTAAGGACAATAGCACATCAGTCCTTTCTTCACTCACAATTGCTTCTGGTATGTTCTCTCAATGAAACTGGCAGAAATGATACAGCAAAATATCTATTGCTTTATCTTCAGAGATATTAAGAAGTACTGGAAACTTGCCACAAAAAAAAAAAAAAAAAAAATTACAAATATGAAGATGAGACGAGGCTAGTAGGGGCCAGACGTGTTCAAAGCCGCTAAGTGGATTTTTCTTATTTACTAATTTGAAATTATTGTTTTTCTAAAACTTTTCATTTAAATTTAGTAGTATAGCATTATTTTGTGATTTTATGATTAATTTGGTGTATTTATTCTTTACTCGGCCTTGCAATTGCATAAAAGTATCGATAAGGGTATCCACGTGTTACAAGTCACAACTCCGCTGAATGAGAAGTTTTTTTAGCCATATTTAGCCGCTTATTGAATATTTTTTATATCAAATTATTTTTTGTAAGTAGCTTATAGACCTAGTAAGGATCGTTAGTTTATTCTGAATTGAGACAGCGAGATTTGAAAGTTAATTAATACTTACGTGTCCATAGATTTACCGTTCGTAACTTCCCGCCTTTGTCTTTGTCATACGATCGTTATATAACGAACCTAGATGCCGTTAGTATAGTATAGGTTATAATATTTTCAGTGATCGGTAAAATCTATTAAACTTGTTGAACTTCGATGGCATTTAAATTGTACTTTTAACTAAATACATATACCGACTTAGATTACAAATGTAACATAATTAATTAATACATAACTGATACGGAAGTTATATAAAGGGAACTCGGAGATAATTAATACTTGACACTAAAAAATATATATCCCGTTATAACTGTGTTGGGAGATAAGTTAGAGTTATAAACTGAAATTCAAATTTTTATTTAAATTAAAAGAAATCATGACTCAGACCACAGCAGCAAAACAAAAGGCTCAAGCTAATGGAAGTGCTGTGGCTCAGAGGAGAACTGAGGGGGGCAGTTGCCTTCTGAATCACAGCCTTCTACAATGCACAGCTTGCATAATGTTTGTGGAGCATCAGGTACGGGGCATGATATTGCCATGGGGGATGTCTTTGTGTGTGCGCGCGATGCAAGGAGTGTATCGAAATCAGGCAACAACTCAGCGTTCTTATGGGCCTATATGACAGCTTGAAGGCCAGTGTGGATGCCCTCGAAGGAACTAAATTGAGGGGCCCATCAAGCTCTCAGCTGCCCACATCAACGCCAGAGCTTGCACTTGGTCGTCGCGCAACACAGCGGCAACCCCCAAGGCAGAATGAGCTGGTCCCAAAGGAACTAGTAGTTGTTGATGACAATATATTGTCAGGGAAACGGGGAACCTGCTTTGTAAAAAGGATAGGTGGAACAGGACCAGGGTATGTCTGCCAGGGGCAAAGATTGATGACGTAGAGCAGATATCATCTTTTAAGGGCACAAAAGGTGATATAGTTGTACACGTTGGCACTAACGATATCAAGAGTAGGAGACCGGCAGAATTGCTTAACAAGTACAGGTCACTGTTGAAAAAAAGCTGTGAAATACGGTGGAATTTGAAAGTGTCTGCAATTCTGCCCAGACACGATAGGAGGGAGTATATGATGAGAGCCTTGTCGATCAATTCGCCCCTGGAAAGATTGTGCAAGTCTCAAGGGGTAGAATTTTTTTCAGCCTGGACTGTACTTGTTAACAGGAGAGATTGCTTCTACAGGGATGGGATACACTTAAATAGAAAGGGTGCAAGGATATTTGCAGATGCTATCGAGGCAGTGTTAGGTGGGTCGGAAAACTGCTAGCTTGGGGGAAGACAAAGAAAAATAGATTAACAGTAGCCACTGGCACAGGCGAAAGAGATTCTTGCACTACTTCTATTGGAATGAGCAGAAGCCTGAAAAACAAGATGCAGGATATTTCAGAGACTGCCGGGAGTCATTGCGGTACAAGTAAACACATGGGTTGTGTTAGGGTAGCTAAGAATAGAAACAGGTGCAGGTATACTTGCATGTACACCAATGCTAGGAGTTTAGTAAATAAATTTGATGAATTTGAGGTATTGCTCAAAACATCAAAGGCAGATATTGTTGGGATATCAGAGACGTGGTGTCACACAGATATAAGGAATCCAGAACTGGAATTTGGGGAGTACAATGTGTATAGAAAGGATAGACTGGATAGGAAGGGAGGAGGGGTTATGCTATTAGTTAAGAAATATATAAAATCCAAGGAAGTGAAGCCAGTGGACATCGCTGGACAGTGCAGTGTCGAGTAAGTCTGGTGTGACATAAGCATTGGGAGATCAAAATTGAGAATAGGAGTGTGCTATAGGCCTAATGACTCTGACGAGTATAATAAGAAACTGTACAGGGAAATAGAGTGGGCCAGTAAATCAGAGAGTCTTATAATGGGAGATTTTAATTTCCGAGATATTGACTGGAATTTGGGGGCTGGTCACTCACACACTAGCAAGGCTTTTGTGGATTTATTGGATGATTGTTTTCTACATCAGCATGTTCGGGAGGCAACTAGAGGGAGTAATACTCTTGATTTGATTATCAGCAGTGATTCTTCATGCATTAAGAATCTACAGATAAATGAACCACTAGGTGGCAGTGATCACAGTGTGCTGAAGTGGGATTTACTCAAAGAGGTAACTACCATTAGGGGTAAAGGGAAGGGTTATTATTTCGCAAAGGCGACTACGATGGACTGAGACAGTATTTAAATTCTATACAGTGGGACCAACAGATGATGTTACAAACAGAAAATACAAAATGGGAAGCATTCAAAGAACTTATCTTGGAAGCTACTAGGCTTTACATACCAACTAAGAAATATTGTTCAAGGTTTAGGCCTAAATGGATGTCAGATGAACTGATGAGGCATATGGCAGAGAAGAAACATGCATGGGATACATACAAATTAACACATGACACAGAAGCCTATGATAGATACAAGTTGATCTGTAACCAAGTTACAAAGGAGGTTAGGCAGGCGAAGGCAGATTACGAGAAATCTTTGGCAAGGGATGCAAAGAAAAACAGCAAAGAGTTATTTACTTATGTAAACTCTAGAAGGAAGGGGATGAATCAGATTGGTCCACTTGATATCGATGGGTCAACTGTTGATGATCCTGCTCAGGTAGCTAACAAACTAAATGAATATTTTGCATCGACATTCACACATGAGGAGTTATTTAGCGAGGGGAAAGCCAGAGGTGTATTCAACTCTAGCAGTAAGCTAGAGAATCTTGTAATAACTGAGAGTAAAGTGGAGGAGAAATTGTTGAAGATAAACACAAGAAAGGCACCCGGGGTGGATGGGATCTATCCAGTTATATTAAAGGAGGCAGCAAAGGAAGTAAGCAAACCCTTAGCCATAATTAAGAGAGCTTCCTTGGACTCAGGGGAGGTACCCACAGACTGGAGATGTGCAAATGTGACCCCAATTCACAAAGGAGCGTCAAAGGCTAACACGAGTAATTATAGACCTGTGAGTTTAACTTCTGTTCCAGGAAAATTAATAGAGGCACTAGTTAAAGAAGCACTGCAGGATCATTTAGACAAGACTTCAGTTATAGCTCGGTCACAGCATGGTTTTGTTAAGGGGAAGTCTTGCCTGACCAATTTGATTGGATACTACGATGCAGTCACAAAGGAACTGGATGCAGGGAATAACTTTGATATTATATACTTGGATCTTAGAAAGGCTTTTGATACTGTTGCACATGGAAGACTGCTGCACAAATTGCAGCAGTGTGCCATTGGAGGCAAATTGCTGCTGTGGATAAAGGGGTGGCTGAGGGGGAGAAGACAGAGAGTGGTAATCAATGGACACTGCTCGTCGTGGACTAATGTCATTAGTGGAGTCCCTCAGGGCTCAGTGTTGGGTCCATTATTGTTTTCTGTATTTATAAATGATATTGATGATGGTATATCAAGCTTAATGTCGAAGTTTGCAGACGATACAAAGGTAGGCAGGGTTGTCAAGGACACTACTGACACTATGCTGCTGCAACAGGATCTGGAAAGGTTGAGCAGATGGGCCGAGAGGTGGCAAATGAAGTTTAACATTAGCATTAGTAGAGGCATTTGATGCAAGAAAGCAAGCTTATACAGCATCAGCCAAAAAAAAAAAAACCCACTTCCACTTCACCCCTCTTGTTTGTTCAAAATACCTGTCCAGCTGAGCCTTAAACTTATTTAGGCTATCAACCTCCACTACAAGGGAAGGAAGTCTGTTCCACCAACCAACCACCCGCTGGCTAAAGGTAAATTTCCGCACGTCTATCCTACATCTGTCTTTCCTCAATTTGAATTTATGCCCTCTCAGGTGATCATTCTGAGCTAGAGGAAGAATCCCATCAGCATTGAGCATGCTCAAACCATTCAAGGCTTTATACACCTCTATCAGATCACCTCGCTGGTGCCTAGTCTCCAGACACTGTAATTTGCAAAACTTAAGCCTTTCTTCGTAAGAGCACCCCTTTGTTCCATTCACTAATCTTGTTGCCCTTCGCTGTACTCGTTCCAGTAGCTCTACATCCTTCTTGAAATGAGGCCTCCAGACCTGTATACAGTACTCTAGGTGTGGCCTGACCATTGCTTTATACAAGGGAATAATCACCTCCTTATCCCTGCTAGAAAAATTCCTATATATCATTGACAATACACCATGAGCTACTCTTGCAGCCCGTCTGCACTGCTCAGAGAACTTCATATCTGACTGCACAACCACCCCCAGGTCCCTTTCATTCTCTACCACTATCAGAGTAGTACCACAGAGTTGATACGTTGCTCTGGGGTTGCTGTTTCCCATGTGTAGTACTTTACATTTGTCAATGTTAAACTTCATTTGCCACCTCTCAGCCCATCTGCTCAACCTTTCCAGATCCTGTTGCAGCAGCACAGTGTCAGTAGTGTCCTTGACAACCCTGCCTACCTTTGTATCGTCTGCAAACTTGGACATTAAGCTTGATATACCATCATCAATATCATTTATAAATACAGAAAACAATAATGGACCCAACACTGAGCCTTGAGGGACTCCACTAATAACATTAGTCCACGATGAGCAGTGTCCATTGATTACCACTCTCTGTCTTCTCCCCCTCAACCACCCCTTTATCCATAGCAGCAATTTGACTTCAATACCACACTGCTGCAATTTGTGCAGCAGTCTTCCATGTGCAACAGTATCAAAAGCCTTTCTAAGATCCAAGTATATAATATCAAAGTTATTCCCTGCATCCAGTTCTTTTGTGACTGCATCATAGTATCCAATCAAGTTGGTCAGATAAAACTTCCCCTTAACAAAATCATGCTGTGTCCGAGCTATAACTGAAGTCTTGTCTAAATGATCCTGCAGTGCTTCTTTAACCAGTGCCTCCATTAATTTTCCTGGAACAGAAGTTAAGCTCACAGGTCTATAATTACTTGTGGCAGCCTTTGATCCTCCTTTGTGAATTGGGGTCACATTTGCATATTTCCAGTCTATGAGTACCTCCCCTGAGTCAAAGGAAGCTCTCATAATTATGGCTAAGGGTTTGCTTACTTCCTTTGCTGCCTCCTTTAATATAACTGGATAGATCCCATCCACCCCGGGTGCCTTTCTTGTGTTTATCTTCAACAATTTCTCCTCCACTTTACTCCCAGTTATTTCAAGATTCTGTAGCTTACTGCGAGAGTTGAATACACCTCTGCATTCCCCTCGCTGAACAACTCCTCATGTGTGAATGTCGATGCAAAATATTCATTTAGTTTGTTAGCTACCTGAGCAGGATCATCAACAGTTGACCCATCAATATCAAGTGGACCAATCTGATTCATCCCCTTCCTTCTAGAGTTTACATAAGTAAAGAACTCTTTGCTGTTTTTCTTTGCATCCCTTGCCAAGGATTTCTCGTAATCTGCCTTCGCCTGCCTAACCTCCTTTGTAACTTGGTTGCATATCAATTTGTATCTATCGTAGGCTTCTGTGTTATGTGTTAATTTGTAAGTATCCCATGCATTTTTCTTCTCTGCCATATTTCTCATTAGTTCATCTGACATCCATTTAGGCCTGAACCTTGAACAATATTTCTTATTTGGTATGTAAAGCCTAGTAGCTTCCAAGATAAGTTCTTTGAATGCTTCCCATTTTGAATTTGCTGTTGGTAACATCATCAGTTGGTCCCACTGTATAGAATTTGAATACTGTCTCAGTCCATCGTAGTCGCCTTTATGGAAGCAATAACCCTTCCCTTTACCCCTAATGGTAGTTACCTCTTTGAGTAAATCCAACTTCAGCACACTGTGATCACTGCCACCTAGTGGTTCATTTAACTGCAGATTCTTAATGCATGAATTATCACTGCTGATAATCAAATCAAGAGTATTACTCCCTCTAGTTGCCTCCCGAACATGCTGATGTAGAAAACAATCATCCAATAAATCCACAAAAGCCCTGCTAGTGTGTGAGTAACCAGCCCCCAAATTCCAGTCAATATCTGGGAAATTAAAATCTCCCATTATAAGACTCTCTGATTTACTGGCCCACTCTATTTCCCTGTACAGTTTCTTATTATACTCGTCAGAGTCATTAGGCCTATAGCACACTCCTACTCTCAATTTTGATCTCCCAATGCTTATGTCACACCAAACTGACTCAACACTGCAATGTCCAGCGATGTCGACTGGCTTCACTTCCTTGGTTTTTATGTGTTTCTTAACTAATAGCATAACCCCTCCCCCCGTCCTATCCTGTCTATCCTTTCTGTAGACGTTGTACTCCCCAAATTCCAGTTCTGCATCCCTTATATCTGTGTGACACCACGTCTCTGATATCCCAACAATATCTGCCTTTGATGTTTTGAGCAATACCTCAAATTCATCAAATTTATTTACTAAACTCCTAGCATTGGTGTACACGCAAGTATACCTGCACCTGTTTCTATTCTTAGCTATCCTAACACAACCCATGTGTTTACTTGTACCGCAATGGCTCCCAGCAGTCTCTGAAATATCATGCATCTTGTTTTTCAGGCTTCTGCTGATTCTAATAGAAGCAGTGCAAGAATCTCTTTCACCTCTGCCAGTGGCTACTGTCAATCTATTGGTGTTTGTCTCCCCCCAAGCTAGCAGTTTTCCGACCCACCTAACACTGCCTCGATAGCATCAGCAAATATTCTTGCACCCTTTCTATTTAAGTGTATCCCATCCCTGTAGAAGCAATCTCTCCTGTTAACTAGTACAGTCCAGGCTGAAAAAAATTCTACCCCTTGAGCCTTGCACAATCTTTCCAGGGCCGAACTGATCGACAAGGCTCTCATCATATACTCCCTCCTATCGTGTCTGGGCAGAATTGCAGACACTTTCAAATTCAACCCTAATTCTCGGCTTTTGTTCAACAGTGACCTGTACTTGTTAAGTAATTCTGCCGGTCTCCTACTCTTAATATCGTTAGTGCCAACATGTACAACTATATCACCTTTTGTGCCCTTAAAAGATGATATTCGCTCTACAACGTCATCAACCTTTGCCCCTGGCAGACATACCCTGGTCCTGTTCCACCTATCCTTTTTACAAAGCAGGTTCCCCGTTTTCCTGACAATAGAGTCACCAACAACTAGTTCCTTTGGGACCAGCGCATCCTGCCTTGGGGGTTGCCTCTGTGTCACGTGATGCCTAAGTGCTAGCTCTGGCTTTGATGTGGGCAGCTGAAAGCTTGATGGGCCCCTCAATTTAGTTTCTTCGAGGGCATCCACCCTGTCCTTCAAGCTCTCATATAGGCCCACAAGAACGCTGAGTTGTTGCCTGATATCGATACACTCCTTGCATCGCGCAAACACAAAGACATCCCCCATGGCAGTATCATGTCCCGTACCCGATTGCTCTGCAAACATCAAGCAAACAGTGCATTTTATAAGGCTGTGAGTCAGAGGAGAACTGCCCCCCACCCTCAGTTCTGCTCTGAGCCACAGCACTTCCATTAGCTTGAGCCTTTTGCTTTGCTGCTCTGGTCTGAGTCATGATTCTATTAATCTATTAATTAATTATAATTAATTATGTTATGTTATTAATTATGTTAAATATAATTAGTTATATTACGTTTGTAATCTAAGTCGTTATATGTATTTATTTAAAAGTACAATTTAACTACTAACGAAGTTCAACTAACGCTATCTAGTACGGTATATAACTATCGGACACTTAAGTATTAATTAACTTTCAAATCTCGCTGTCTCAATTCAGAATAAACTAACGATCCTTACTAGGTCTATAAGCTACTTACAGAAATAATTCGATGTAAAAAATATTCAATCAAGCGGCTAAATATGGCTAAAGAACTTCTCATTCAGCGGAGTTGCAAACACGTGGATACCCTTACCGATACTTTTATGCAATTACAAGGCCGAGTAAAGAATAAATACACCAAATTAATCAGAAAATCACAAAATAATGTTATACTACTAAATTTAAATCAAAAGTTTTAGAAAAAGAATAATTTCAAATCAATAAATAAGAAAAATCCACTTAGCGGCTTTGAACACGACCGTCTCCTAGTAGCCTCGTCAGCAGACTCGTCATTGACAAATGTAAAGTACTACACATGGGAAACAGCAACCCCAGAGCAACGTATCAACTCTGTGGTACTACTCTAATAGTGGTAGAGAATGAAAGGGACCTGGGGGTGGTTGCGCAGGCAGATATGAAGTTCTCTGAGCAGTGCAGACGGGCTGCAAGAGTAGCTCATGGTGTATTGTCAATGATATATAGGAATTTTTCTAGCAGGGATAAGGAGGTGATTATTCCCTTGTATAAGACAATGGTCAGGCCACACCTAGAGTACTGTATACAGGTCTGGAGGCCTCATTTCAAGAAGGATGCAGAGCTGCTGGAACGAGTACAGAGAAGGGCAACAAGATTAGTGAATGGAACAAAGGGGTGCTCTTACGAAGAAAGGCTTAAGTTTTGCAAATTACAGTGTCTGGAGACTAGGCACCAGCAAGGTGATCTGATAGAGGTGTATAAAGCCTTGAATGGTTTGAGCATGCTCAATGCTGATGGGATTCTTCCTCTCGCTCAGAATAATCACCTGAGAGGGCATAAATTCAAATTGAGGAAAGACAGATGTAGGATAGACGTACGGAAATTTGCCCTTAGCCAGTGAGTGGTTGGTTGGTGGAACAGACTTCTATCCCTTGTCGTGGAAGTTGATAGCCTAAATAAGTTTAAGGCTCAGCTGGACAGGTATTTTGAACGAACAGAAGGGTGATGTGGAAGTGGTTTTTTTTTTTTTTTTTTTTGGCTGATGCTGCATAAGCTTGCTTTCTTGCATCAAATGCCTCTACTAATGCTAATGCCATTTATTTTCTCTCAATTCAGTAAAATGCCTGTATGCAAATGCATGTATAAGGAAGAATATTTATCATTGAATCAAAATATTTTGATTCAAACAAATTTGAACATAATATGCATGGCATTATTAACCCAGTGCAAGTGCTACAATGTTTTTCAAGGATCACACGTGCACCTGGCAAAAAGTAACCCCATTCATATAACCTTAAAAATTAGCAAGAAAGAATTCAAAATTGTTTACTTTTGGATGCCACTTTTTTTTTCTTTTTAATTTATTATGAAATACATTTTTTTATATTAAAAACATACATTTTTGTATATTTTTTAAATAAAAACTAGCCTCCGAACCACTTTAGACATGTCTTTTTTATCATCCCCTTATCTGAGAGTTAATTTCACTACTGATGAGCAAAATGTAAAGAGAAAAACACTACAAGCTTCACAACTGTAAGTAGGTGCCTCCATAGCCAGGTGGGAAGGAGCAGCAGTGTATAGCACACACTTCTTGATTAGACCGGGGTTACAGCCTGCCACCACCAAATATGGAGGATGCGGAAAGGTCAGGGAATGACCACCGCATATCCCGGAGCAATATGGCCTTAGTTGCTAATGCTCCTAAAAATCAAATAACAACTGTAAGCCAGTCAGCCTCATCAATAACATAAAGCCAGTGAATATAGTAACTATAGGTTCTGCCATAAAATGTAAAGCAGAACGCTTTAAGAATTGGGCATAATAGATGAAACTAATTTTAAATTCTTGTTTTCCAACATATGCGCATAATTATGAACAGTTAACTTGATCTGGCATTTTTTCTGTTTGTGCAATAACTAAAAGAGATTTCTAAAATTTTCAGTGGAGAAATCAGATAAAACACTTATTGAAAAATAATGGAGTTTCAGTTGTGTGGACAAAGTAAACTTATAGTACAGCGCTGCTGAAATTTTGTAGGGTATTGAAGACCCCTGGACGTTAACTCTAGGTTAACTACTGGATATGGTGGCTGGCCTGATATAAAAGCTAACTTAAAATATAGAAAACAAGCAAAGCTAAACTGATCCTTGGAGACAAAAGACAAATCCCCGCAATACACTTAAAGAACATCCCCTTTTGCTTTTTAACTCAACAGAAACAAAAGTGGTTGCACAACATCTGATAGGTACACAAGTTTCTTCTTTATTTCTGAAGGTGGAAAAAAGCATTTTAGGTCATTTTGAATACTGCTTGGAATGTACCAACCGTGACAGTTTCTTAATGGATTACTCTAATTATCATAAAAATTTTTATCTTTTTTTTCTTAATATAACATTTTGGAATTTTAAAAATTGTGTTTTTTACACACACATTTTACACATGATTTAACAAAATAAACTTTTATTCCAATTCAAAATTAAAAAAAAAAAAAAAAAAAACTTTATAACATCAAATACAAATATGAAATTATTAGTTATTTCCATTCAAGGTCATAAATTCATTAGGGGAAAAAATTCAATATTTGCAAAAATTCAATATTTTGAACTGAAATAAAAGTTTGTTTTGTTAAATCGTGTGTAAAAAAAATACACATTTTTGTGTGCATTATTTTTGCATATATACAAGTTGTCTATAAAGTATTCACCTGATTATGAAGCTTAATTAAAATTTAATTGTAATAGGTACTGTAAACAGTTTGCTGCGCTTAATAAAGCAAGTCAAGGAATTTCTTATCATGCAACCACACTTCGGTAAACCTCCACATGGGCACTTTTGGACAGGGGCGGCTCATTGGTAGGCACTACAGAACGGCAGCACCCCCAGCCTTTTAAATCTAAATATACAGTCAACGGAGTTATATGAAATTTTGTGAAGAACAATGCAATGCAATGAATATTTTTATTAACAGATCCCGCATATAGTATACTCATCCTCTATTTCCAATAATCATTTCAATAATAAATGAATAAAAACACGAAATCATTTTCAACTTTGAAGTTTAACCATATGTGGAACTGTGCGCTACGCAGTTCCACATTTTAGCCTCAGTGGTTAAGTCAATGCCTAGTTGGCAGGTTGCCAATACGCATTTTTTAGAGGTGATAAAATGAGTCAAAGGAACTGCAAAGCGAGCAGTGCCGATCTGAACAGTGCACCAAACTTGAATGAAAAAGCTATTAATCTATTTTCAACAAATAAAAACAGAAGAATGGTTTTATTTTTAAATAAAATTTTGAGATTACTCAAGTCCGTTAATGGTAAGTGTGAAGTTCATGTTTTGTAGTATTTTTAACTTGCTTATTATTATTACTACCTATGTCTACATATCTTATAACCAAGGCAATTTAATGTAACTTTAAGGAGCAGCACCCCCACACATCTGAGTCACAAGCCACCACTGCTTTTGGAAGGACGTAGAGTGTCAAGACGGTAGCCAATTTCATTTCAAGTGTTTAGAAGCATCTCTCGAGAAATGATATCGCTGCTTGTTCAATCCAGTCTTTTAACTCTGTGACGTTAACTTTTTCTATATACACCTTACCCTTTATGTAGTCCCATACAAAGCAATCCATATGGAATAGACTCCAAACACTAGGCAAAGAATTTTAAGCTTCAAAAAACTGATAAGTTTCACTAGAGATTTTCTAGGTTAAAACTAAATATACTTAGAACCTTTGTATTGTTCGAATCTTGCAGCCATTGTTATAGTTATAGAATAATTGGTATGTGAATCGTGGCAAATAAGTAGCTCTAAAGTTAGAATAGCTTAGGTTGGCATTAGTTGGATAATTCAGTATTAGTAATGGCCACATGGTGCAAGAAAGCCTAAGGCTTATGCTGCACCAGCAAAAAAAAGGTATTCAAATAATAATAATAATAATAATAATAATAATACAATTAAATAAAATAAAAAAAAATTAATAAATAATAAAAGGAAATAGACAACCTATATGTTTCCCTCTTCCCACAGGTAATATCCAGTACTTAGGTACTTAAATGGTTTAGAAATTTTTTATTTATTTACTTGCAATTTTTTTTCCCCAATTAAATCTATTGTATTTTCAAAATTACATAAAAGCTAAATTTGGTGAAGCTGCTTTTTGGAGAACATTTATTTGCAAATTTAATAGGAATAAAGAAGCAAAAAACTTTCTACGATTGAAATTTGATGCAATATTCAGCGAATCTGTTTCTAGTGGGTAACCATCAATAAGGCGCGTTCCATAACTTGCCTGGCAAGCAAGATAGATGGAACAGAGAAATGTTGAGCATTTCTTTTACGCTATCGCTCCAACTCACTCAGTCGTAAATGAGTACACCTGCATCGTGCCATGATACAGGTGGGAAGATAAAAGGTACCCCTCCTAGATTTGGGCCACTTGCCCATGAGATTCGTACCAAAACATAAAATAAAATTAAATTAAATAAAAAACATGTTTAAAACATAAAGCAGTTGAACGATCCAGACAAACGAACAAACAAAAGAAAATGTGCGTAACAAAAAACTATATTCGAGGGCTAACTAAGAAAATATACGAATCCGGTTTTAGAAGCTCGGTTTCGGTTTTAACAACTCAATATGAAAACCGATTTAACCGGTTTTATAAAACCGGCTTGCAAGCCCTAGTACCCATGGACTGGAGATGTGCAAATGTGACCCCAATCCACAAATGAGGATCAAAGGGAGACACAGGTAATTACAGACCTGTTAGTTTAACTTCTGTTCCAGGGAAATTAATGGAGGCACTGGTTAAAGAAGCATTGCAGGATCATCTAGACAAGGCTTTAGTTATAGCTCGGACAGCATGGGTTTGTTAAGCGGAAGTTTTATCTGACTAATTTGATATGATACTATGATGTAGTCACAAAGGAACTGGAATGAAAGAATAACTTTGATATCATATATTTGAATCTTAGAAAAGCCTTTGATACTGTTGCACATTTAAGACTGCTGCACAAATTGGAGCAGTGTGGCGTTGGAGGCAAATTGCTGCTATGGGTAAAGGGATGGTTGAATGGAAGAAGACAGAGAGTGGTAATCATCGATGGACACTGCTCTTCGCGGACTAATGTTATTAGTGGAGTCCCTCAGGGTTCAGTGTTGGGTCCATTGTTGTTTTCTGTATTTATAAATGATACTGATGATGGTATATCAGGCTTAATGTCCAAGTTTTCAGACAATATGAAGGCTGGCAGGGTTGTTAATAACACTAATGACAGTATACTGCTGCAACAGGATCTAGAAAAATTGAGCAGATGGGCTGAGAGGTGGCAAATGAAGTTTAACATTGATAAATGTAAAGTACTATATATGAGAAGCAGTAATCCCAGAGTAACATATCAACTCTGTGGTACCACACTGGCAGTGGCAGAGAATGAAAAGAACCTGGGGGTAATTGTGCAGGCAGATATGAAGTTTTCTGAGCAGTGCAGATGGTCTGCAAGAGTAGCTCATGGTGTCTTGTCAATGATATACAGGAATTTTTCTAGCAGGGATAAGGAGGTGATTATCCTCTTGGTCAGGCCACACCTTGAGTACTTTATACAGGTCTGGAGGCCTCATTTTAAGAAGGATGTAGAGCTGTTGGAACGAGTACAGAGAAGGGCTAGATTAGTGAATGGAACAAAGGGTTGCACTTACAAAGAAAGGCTTAAGTTTTGCAAATTACAGTGTCTGGAGACTAGGCACCTGTAAGGTGATCTGATTGACGTGTATAAAGCCTTGAATGGTTTGAGCATGCTCAATGCTGATGGGATTCTTCCTTTTGCTCAGAATAATCACCTGAGAGGGCATAAATTCAAATTGAAGAAAGACAGTTGTAGGATAGATGTGCGGAAGTTTGCCTTTACCCAGAGGGTGGTTAATTGCTGGAACAAACTTTCCATCGATCGTTGTAGAAGTGGATAGCTTAAATAGATTCAAGGCAGAAGTTCACAAACATTTGGAGTGAGTGGATGGGTGAAATAGGGATTTGTTTTTTTTTTTTTGTCTGATGCTATATAAGCTTGCTTTCTTGCATCATATGCCTTTGCTAATGCTAATGCTAAAAAAATTCGAATTCATTCATTTTATTGACATTTCTGACATTACTGCATAGACAATTTGGACTTAGTGTTCTTGTATAGTTAACTAGCCTGACATATCCCTTGAAGTTATATGAGCTTGCTTCCTTGGTAATAGCTACCCACACATTTGAAACGTTTCTGCCCTAAGAACATCTTGTTAATATGATCTGTTGCAGTAACAAACGAGAACTCTTGGGGTATTTGCAAGCGTTACTTTGACCAATATTATCAGATAAACATGTATCTTTATTACCCTTGTTCCCCCAAACTAGCATTTCCAGTGAACTTTTAAGGCATCCTCAATGATACTAGCAGAAACCTTGACACCACCTTTGTTTAAATGGCTCCCATCTCTACAAAACAGAGTACTTCTACCTATAAGGGCAGGCCAAGCTGGTAAAAATTTGTCCCCCAAAGTCTTGTAGAGTCCTGCAAGTCTTTAGTTAATCCACAAGGCTTTTATCATATAATCCCTCCTATCATGATTGGGCAGAATTGCAGACATATACGCAATGTGATCTAACTCGCGGAATTTATTCAGCATGATCCTATATTTGTCTAACAAATCATCAGATCATATGTGCTTAATATCGTTAGTCCCCACATAAATAATAATATTCTCTTTACACCCTTTAAAATCTTACCATCTGTTAATGACATCATTAATTGTTGTTCCTGGCAGGCATACCCTGGTTAAAGTCTATGTATCCTTATTACAAAAAATATTTCATTATATTGCATCACTTGGTGGGTTACTAAAGTCTTGAGTCCCTGATGAGCTCCCAGTTCCCGTTTTGTTATATATTATAATTAACTTATAACTTCTAATCACTTGTTGGGCCTATATATTTTTTGTGTTTAGCTAAAGATGTCAACTAATTTAATATTGTGTTCATTACAGTATAGCATAATAACGTATATCTCGAACTTGATAGCGTAAGGTATAGTGTAAAACGTATAACATAGGCATCATAACTCATGGCATTTCTTCAGCATGGTCCTATATTTGTCTAACCAATCGGCAGATTGTGTGTGTGTGTTTAATATCATTAGTCCCCACATGAATAATAATATTCTCTTTACTCCCCTAAAACCTGACAATCTATAGATGACATCGTTAATTGTTGCTCCCTGCAGACATACCCTGGTTCCAGTCCACCTATCCTTATTACAAAAAAAGTGCGCATGTACCATATGAAAGATGTTTTAAGTGAAAGCATCTCTGAAGAAAATCAGATCCATTTTAAAATCGAACAGATGGAACCAAAGTTATGAACAACATATCATTTTATGTTCACATCCGCTACTTCCTCTACCAAATTCATTTAGGAAGTGACATAATTTGCATCATTTCTGTTTCACGTTTTTGTGAACAGCCCAAACACCGACTGTCTGACCAAAATTTAGTAGGTGCTGCCAAAGGTGTTTTCACACCAAGAATCAACCTTAGTGACTGCATCATCGTCGTTTAGGAAGAGATGCAATTTCCATTTCACATTTTCATGACCAATTGATTTTACTTCAGTCCGAAATTTAGCAGGTGCTGCCAAAGATTTCACATCAAAAATATTTCCCACTTCCCTAACAATGCAGTGTCTTAATAAAACTAAGTCCTTTTGCACCAGAGCAGTTTGCACTTGGTTATTCAGTTCTGGGGCCCAAATTGGGAAAGCATCACTTGGTAGGTTACTAGAGTCTTGAATCCTTCATAAGCTCCCAGTTACATTATTCTCGTGGGCAAGCACCTGTTTTTTCAGCGACTCAAATTCTTCTAGCAAAGCACCAAATTTTAACTTTAGATCAGTACACTCCGTACAGTGGTGACAAAGAAAATAATCGCCAGGTCAGCTATGATTATCCATTAGGTCGACCTTGGAATACATGCCACAGGTTCTGCAAACAATGAAATCATGATTCACCTGGAAATCATCATCAGCTACTTCTGTATGAGTCATGATACCCTCTGACAATGTGTTCAAGGTGGATCCTGTCACAAGCATTGTTAAATTTACTAGATATCACAGAAAGTAGCTTTCAAAAAAATTTATTCATAATTTTATAAAAATTTAAATTTACAAACTATTACAGGAAAATAAATTATATAAAAACAAACTTTACAATATATTAAAGAAATTAATCAAAAGCAATTATCTAAACTCTAATTTCTATGCTCTCCCTGCAGTTTAGAACCAGGAGCACTATGATCCCTCCTTCAATGGATAATTTCTGAATTTCTTTAATGGATAATTTCTGTTTTTAATGG
This sequence comes from Mastigoproctus giganteus, assembly GCF_048544385.1. Lineage (NCBI taxonomy): Eukaryota > Metazoa > Arthropoda > Arachnida > Uropygi > Thelyphonidae > Mastigoproctus > Mastigoproctus giganteus. The sequence continues at coordinate 129,183,873 of NC_143578.1, forward strand.
TAATCTCTGAAAACACAAATAAGATCTGTTGCACTCCTTTTGGAGAGCGTGGCATTAGAGGCAAGTTAACGTTATGGATATTGAGTGGGGAAGATAGAGTAACTGTGAACGGGCACTGCTCTTCTTGGAATGATGTTATTAGCAGAGCCCTCCAAGGTTGGATGCTGGCCTTTTGTTGTTTCATACTTATTAATGATAGTAATGAAGGCAAATTGGGCTTAATATCTAAATTTGTAGAATGATAACAATGGCTGGCAGGGTGGTTAATGACAGTAATCACAGTATACCACTGCAGCAAGGTCTGGAAAAATTAGGCAGATAGGCTAAGAAGAGGCAACTGATGACAAATGCAAATACTGCATATGGATAGCAGTAATCGAAGCAGTAATCTGACTGGAGGTATCATGCAGTCAGACATGAAGTTCTCTAAGCAGTACAAATCAGCTGCTAAGACAGCTCACTGGGTATTGTAAATTGTATAAAGGAATTCTGCCAAGCATGGATAAGGAAGTAATTATTTCATTGTATAAGAAAATGGACAGATTCAGGTCTAGTATCATTGTTGCAGGCTCTAGGAGTCCCCCCCCCCCATTCACCGCTGAGTCCTCTGTACTGTCCAGTCCAGTCCTCTGTACTGGACATAGCCCAATCCGTTGCTTCCGGCCAACAACAGAACATGTTCTGCCATTGACCGGACCCAACAGGCATATAGCAGCCAGGTTGTGCCAGACACCAGGTCTAGTGCCTCCTGACTCCCATCCCTAGCTATGTGGGGCCAGTAGTGAGCTATAGTGGGCTCACATGGGCTCGCGAGGGCCCACCGTTATTTTTTTGAAAATTTGCGAGCCCATTGCTGAAACGATCATTTATTTTACAAATGAAATCCTGAAGGCAATTATTGAGTATCCAGAGCCGAAACTATGGTGAGGCAAGTGGGGGACCCCATCCCCAACATTTTAATGGCGCAATCAATCAGTAATATATTTTAAAATTGCTTTGTTTTTGATTTAATTACAGTTGAACCTCTGTTTAACCAACTTCTTTATAGCGAATTTTTTTAAATTCCTCTTGGTAATTACATTTAAAATGGTTTCCATTGAACGAAGAAAATTTCCATGTAGCGAACGGATTAGGAGAGACAACTTTGTATGTACTGTTCTCACCTCTGGCCTCTAGGCAATTTAGATAATTAGAAAAGTGCAAATTAATGGTGAAAGGGATTACTGTTTCACAATGTTAGTGGTGTCCATAAAACCTATGCAGTCCCATACAAAGAAGTCACGCTAGTCAATATGCTTTCCATAGCCAGTCAGAGGATTAAGATTCTGACATGGATAATAGACCCTGGTCGACTTGTGTTGTGGTTCCCATTTACTCCGACAAACGGGCATATGTTTTTCGGAGAAGTGAGTGATCCACGCCTTCCAGTAAATTTCTCCGTCTATGTTAACATGGTCACAGTAGCTGAATACCCATGTGATTCCAACATTTTGCACAGTATTCAAAGAACTAGTGAAAGTAGCAAAGTATGAGAGGGGTGAATTGAGACAACTAAGATATTATATAAATTTTACGAAGATGAAATGTTGGCAGATTTTGAAACTTCGTCCAGGCTTTCACTGTGTAGAAAATGTTCTAAACTTTAAATGGCATACAGGCAATAATTTAAAAAAAAAAAACTGTATGCATATCACCAATCTCCAAAAAACCAGCGCAAATTAAGGATGATTGCTAAAGAACTCGATGTGGAAACTATAAAGATCAGTTGTGTGTTCAAGCCACGATGTAGCTTGCGGACGGCAATTGTGGGTTGGAGGAATTATCCTGCTTTGCGCAAACATTTTGAATCCGAAGTTAAATATTCTGGATTATTAAATCGACTTTTAATCTGGAATTTTGTAACCATTTAGCACTAATGATCAATATACTGCAGGAGCTCTCTTACCTTTCAGAAGCTTTACTGAATCGCTATGGTAAAAGCAGATAAATTAATTATTCAAACTATCAATGCTATTGCTAATTTTAAAAATTCTGAAGTAAATTATGAAGCTAAAATTGAGAGCATGTTGAAGTGGAGAGAATTTGAAGGAATCAAATTCGAAAGTAAGAAAAATTAAAAAATTACCTCGTGACAAGTTATTAAATGCATTGTTTTATCTTTGAAGGATAAGTTATTAATGCAACAGAGAGTGATTTTAAATTAAATAAAGAAAACAATACCACTGAAAGAAATTTTAAACATATGCTACCGGAAATCATTGAATATGAAAGAACTTTCGTATCAGTGGCCAGACAGTGAAAATAAGAAATTTGTTTTCTGATAAAATATGAAATAAAAATTAATGATTTTAGAGACTTTGTCAAAGACAGTTTATCTTTAAAATCGAGTGAAATTCCCATTTCACTTAATTAAGAATTTTCTTTTCAATTAGGAAAGCCAGAAATATCTTTGAAACATTGCGATTAGCACTGCTGAAGCTGAGCGAGCTTTCAGTGTAATGAATAATATTGAGTGAATGAATGAATAATGTTGACAATCAAAACACGTTGTAGATTATGATGACCATACATCTAAATGGAAAACCATTGCTTCAGTTTGATCTGGATCGTTATGTCAAATCATTCCCCTGTAATCATTGCTAAACTATTGAGCAAAGCAGAAGATCAACAACAAATATTAATAAAGAAGTAAATTGCATATGGCAATTTTTAGAATAAAATTTTCTTGAATATTTGTGTAATAATTTTTTCTCATGTAATGTGTGAGTTTTGTGTACTTTTTCTAGAAAGTTTGTTTTTTATGTAATATTTGTTTTTATACTGTGGAATGTTTTGCGATAGTTTTTATGTTATTTGTGATATGGGAGATATTTCATTTTTTATTCGCAATATTAAAATTTTATCATGAAAAAAAAATGTATCCATTATATTTCCCTAATTGTTAAAAGAAAAAAGACTAATAAAAAAGCTGCACGTGTGCAAGTGTCCATTGATAACCAATCTCTGTCTTCTCTCACTCAACCATTCCTTTATCCATAGCAGCAGGCTTTTAAGTGCAACAGTATCAGAAGCTTTCCCAAAATCCAAGTGCAGCGGACCCCCACTTTACAATATTAATCTGTTCCAGAGACACCATCGTATTGTGAAAATATCGTGACATGAACCCAATAACACTGTTTTTTGGTAATTTGTTCCAAGACCTCAGAAGTTGAAATTTTCGCTATATAACTAAGCTATTTATCTCTCTATATAACTAAGCTTCTAAACCTAAGTTATTTAACATGTTGACTGCCAAGGCTTATTTGGGTAAACTGGGCTCCGACACCAATTTGTGTTAGGCATGTTAAATTATTCAAAACCCAAATTATAATATATATTCATCACCAGAACTCGTAAAAAAAAAAAAGCCTTGCAAATTATCTCGTAGTTGGTATATGTAATAGAAAATTCTTCATGGCAGCCAACTACAAATTAACTTGATTAAATCAGATGTGTTGTAACTTGCAGAATTTGCTGTATATGAGTCAGTGCTGTGCGTAAATCCACTGCAGTGACACAGACTTGGTCGTGTATGTTGTACTTAGTACTTTTTTACGTTTTTTTTTTTTTTTTTTTTTTGTGTAAAAAAAAAAAAAAATACAAAGAACCTAAAACATGAATAAGAAGAGACCACTGACTGAAGAAGAGCTTGAGCTAATATGAGTGACTCAGAATTTGAAGAGTTTTTTGACGAGTCATACGGTTCTAGTTCATAAATCGATTGGATCAAATGCTCTCGTATTATCCAGCGCTAAGAAAAACCATCAATCAGATTGCTGAAATATATAAGCATAACGCATACATCCTTTTCCGTCAATTTATGGATTGCACTGAATTTTGGACAATTTATGGCAGAACCCGTAACTTGACGGAAAAGTTACATTGAATCTTTGATTGGAGAAAAAATTCTAAATGTTCCAAAGAAGATTAGGTCCGAACGTAAAATTGATTATTTAGAATTTCAGTTGGCTATACCACCAACTGAAAAAACCCACACCTGACTAAGCTGTATCGAGTACATACAAGAAATAACCAATGCTGCGGAACATGCTATTATGCCCAGTGTGCCAATAGAAGCTAGTTCTTTGTGTGAATAAAATATTTTTTTTTGTGAACAAATTCTGTTTTCTGATGTTGTTTTTGACTTTTCATTCTTATCCCAGAAGTTCACTATCCATCAGTTGCACGTATTTGCTATGAATATACTTGTAGCTCCGTTTGAAAGGCAAGTCATACCAGTCCGAGTTAACTCATATGTGGAGTCCTGAGCCAGATCGCCAAATACGAATTATCTCTTAGTTGGCAGTAAACTAATATAATTGCAATTATAAAAATCACCTTTTAAGGTGATTTTCATAATGGAAATTATGTTAGTTTTATACAGAATACTGAAACCGTATTTTCCGGTGTATACCAACTCACCTTTTATCTGAAAAAAAGTCACCGTAAAATTTATGGTATGTCTTATTCACTGGAATAAACATTAAAACATGATACAAATTTAAAAAAGAAAAAGGATAAAAAATGCTAATGGTGCCACATTACTTATTTCTCCTCCCTCCAAAAACATTGTTTAAAATGATAACTGATAATTATAGATCGGAGTGAAATAAGTAAGCATCAGTTAACATGATCACTTGTTAGTAAGAATCAGCCGCTTTTTATAGAATCAAATTTAAAAAAAAACAATTCAAATCATTAATATGCACTACACTTTCATCACTATCATATGTTTGGTTATAAGAATCAATTTTGAATGCCTTTGTTATATTTTTCTAAAGCACATTTCTGGAAGTCGCTACCATAAAACAATAAAAACAATCTGCAGTTTCTAGTTTATTGGGCAATCTATTATAAATAGGTTGTAAAATCGATCTTACTGCATTTGCGATAATACCAACAGCTGGGATTCTGTGGGTTTTTCGTTATTATGGTGAAATGTTGAACCTTCAATCATATAAAAAAACAAATAAATTTTCAGAATCTCCTCTTCATTCCTATTTTTTAAGCTTTGTAAATTTCTTACTGCATATCTCACTTGCATGTATCATGTTAGTAGCAATTTGTGCATGCTGTGGTCTTTGTTATTGATTGCTTATCTTTTTTACTGTTATAAATTTACAATCCCCCCCCCCAAGTCAGTGAACAGAAATATCTATTAGTTAATATGTACTGTACATATTACAGTACATATCAATTAAGCTATGCACATAAATTTAATTTTATTTTGCTGACCTGTGGAAAATATTCTACCAATTTTCAAGTATCATTTAAATTTGTTAATTGTTAAGGTAATAAATTGTAAATTTGTGCTTTATATTTTTACTTTTATAGCCAGCGGATAATATTCCTGATATTTTTGCTTATTAGAATTGCCATTTAATAATTAATAGAATTAAAATTCAATTCGCAACCATGATCACAATGACTGGCACTTACTAAATATCGTATAGTGAATAGTATTTTTTATGGAGTCCATCATAAAGTGATTTGATCGTACAGTGAACCAATCATAAAGCGAGGGTCCATATGTATATGATATCAAAATTATTTTTTGCGTTTGTTTCCTTTGTAACCACATTGTTGCGACAAGATTTACCCTTAACAAACCCATGCTGTGAATGAAGTATAACTGCAGTCTTAGATGATCCTGCATTACTTCTTTAACCAGTATCTCCATTATTTTCCCTGGAACAGAAGTTAAACTAACAGATCTGTAATTACTGACGTCACCCTTGATCCTGCTTCATGAATTAGGATTGTTCACACATCTCCAATCTGCAGAAAACAACCCTGAAAAGGATGCCATCATAATTATGTCTAAGGGTTTACTTACATCCTTTGATGCCTCCCTTAATATAATTGGATAGATCGCATCCACCCCAAGTGCCTTTCTTATGTTTAACTTCAACGATTTCTCCTCTACTTTTCTCTCACTTATTACAAAATCATTTAGCTCCTTGTTAGAATCTGATAAACTTCTGGCCTCCACTTCCCTAAAGAATTCCTTATGTGTGAATGTGGATGCAAAATACTCATTCAGTTCTTCAGCAACCTGAGCAGGATCATCAACATCAAGTGAACCAATTTAATTCATTCCCTTCCTTCTAGAGTTTATGTAAATAAAGAGGTCTTTGGTGATTTTCTTTGCACTGAAATACAAGAAATCTTTTTGCAAAAGATTTCCCATAATCTGCCTTTGCTTGTCTAACCTCTTTTGTGACCAGATTACAGAATAGCTTATATCCAACATAGGCTTCTGTGTCAGCTGATAATTTATATGCATCCCTTGCATTTTTCTTCTCTGCCAGGAATCTCATTAGTTCATATGACATCCATTAGGCCTTAACCTTGCATTTCTTCTTTGACCAGTCCTGAACAGTATTTATTAGTTGGTGTGAAAAGCCTAGTAGCTTCCAAGATTAATTCCATGAATGCATCCTATTTAGAATTTGCTGTTGGTAACATCAACAGTTGGTCCCACTGTACAGAATTTAAAAACCACTGAGAACCCTATAAACACCTTTATGAAAGCAAACACCCTTCCCTTTGCCCTTGATGGTAGTTACATCTTTAAGTAAATCTCACATCAATAAACTGTGATCGATGTCACCTAGTGGTTTCTTTATTTGCAGATATCTTAATCTTAATGTATGAATAATCACTGCTGATAATCAAATCTATTACTCCCTCTTTTTGCTTCTCTAACATGGTGCTGTAGAAAAGTCATCCAATAAATCCACAAAAGTCTTGCTAGTGTGCGAGTGACCAATCCACAATTTTCAGTTAATATCTGGAAAGTTAAAATCCCCCATTATAAGACATCCTGATTTATCAGCCCACTCAATTTCTCTGTATAGTTGTTCACTGTATTGATTAGAGTGATTGGGTCCACAACCCACTCTTACTCTCATTTTTGCTTTCCCAGTGCTTATGTCACACCAAACCCACTCAACATTGCACTGCCCACCAATATTATCTGGATGCCCTGTCTTAGATTTTGTTTTTTAACTAAGAACATAACCACTACCCCTACTGCCTGTCTTTTTCCATACACAAGGTATTCCTCGTAGTCAAATTCTACATCCCTTATATCTGTGGGACATCACATCTCTAATGACTAAAAGTACAGGAACCACTGACAGGAAGTGATCACACAATCATCAGCTGGAAGATGAAATAAGATGTTGCAGTAGTTAAAGGTAAAAAAACATGTTTTAATTTTAGAAGTTGATTAATAGTGTGGTAAACTTTGACAGTTTACCATATTAATAGCATATATTAATTGGGCAGATTGCAGAATGAGATTGAATACATTTGAATTATGGAATACCTTTATAGCAAAAATCACAGAACCCGTGAACGCATACATACCATTACGAAAATATTGCAGAAGGATGCCACAATGGATGAGTACAAAGCTGGCCAGTCAAAAAAGAGAGGAAAAAGGTAGAATGGGATAGTTACAGAGCAGCGAAAAGTATTGAAGCCTACAAAATACATATAAAAGTTGATCTCTAATAATACCATAAATAAAGTTAGGAAGGCTAAGGATGCATATGAGAAAGCACTAGCTAAGAGAGCAAAGAATGGGGAAAAGGAATTTTTCATGTATGTGAACACAACAAAGAAGAAAGCAAATCAGATCAAACATTTGTGCACTGATAAACTGGCTGATGTTGTAGATGAATTGAATAGGTACTTTGCATCTGTCTTTATTGATGAAAAACCCTTCCTGTTGAGAAGAGGCCGTGCGAGTGAGGCTGAGTCATAAATTAGTGATTTTGAAATACAGATGACTGTTTATTAGAAAAAAAATTTGAGCATAAAGGCAGGTAAGGCTCCCGGAGTTGATGGCATATACCCAGTAATATTCAGGTAGGCTGCCTGGGAGTACATTGATCCACTGAGGTTAATTATGAGGGCTTCATTGGACTCTAGAGAGATTCCACTGGATTGGAGAAATGCCAATGTATTGCCAATATATAAAGATGCTTCTAATGGTGAAGTCAGTAACTACAGACACATTAGTCTGACTTCAGTGGTAAGCAAAATCTTAGAGGCAATGATTAAGAGTGCAATCTAGGGGCATTTAGATAGATAAGGACACACAACATGGTTTGTTAAAGGAAAATCATGTTTAACTAACTTAGAGCGACAATTACTCATGAGCAGGATGTTGGGAACAATTTTGACATAGTTTATTTGAATTTTAGCAAAGCATTTGACTCAGATCCTCATGAGAGGTTACTGTATAAGATGAAATAGGTTGGGATTACTGGAAAGATGGATTGCTAGGTGGCTGCAGGGCAGAAGGCAAACGGTTGTGATTAATAGATATTCTTCATATTGGTATAATTTAATAGATATTCTTCATATCAGGAGTGGAGCCAAGAACTGATCCCAAAGAACAGGTCTTGGACCACTGCTGACATTTGATTTTCATAAACAACTTCAACATAGAGTTAGAGGGTATGATGTCAAAATCTGCAGACAACATGATAATTGTAGAGTTATTAATGATCTATGCCAAGCAGTGCTCCTTCAGGATGACTTGAATAGACTTCAAAATGGTCAGAAAAGTGGCAGCTACAACTTAATGCAGCAAAATGCAAGGTCTTACACTTGGGGAATAACATAGATATTTCAACTATTTATGATCCTCCTCAAGTAGCTGATAAACTGAATGAGTATTTTGCATCTACATTCAGATATGAGGAGTTATTCAAGGAGGGGAATGCCAGAAGTTTATCAAATTCTAAGTGAGAGCTAAGTGATTTTGTAACTGAGAGCAAAGTAGAGAAGCATTTATTGAAAGATAAACATAAGCAAGGCACCTGGGGCGGGTGGGATCTATTCAGTTATATTAAAGGAGGCAGCAAAGGAAGTAAGCAAACCCTTAGCTATAATTATCAGAGTTTCCTTGGACTCAGGGGAGGTTCCCATGGACAACAGGTGTGTAACTGCATCCCCAATTCACAAAGGGTGAAAAGTAACTACAGACCTGTTAGTTTAACTTCTGTTCGGGGAAAATTATGGAGTCACTGGTTAAAGAAGCATCGCAAGATCATCTAGATTAGACTGCAGTTATAGTACAGATACAGCATGGGTTCCTTAAAGTAAGGTTTTCTCTGACCAGTTTGATTGGATACTATGTTGTGGTCACAAATGAACTGGATGCAAAAAATTATTTTGATATCATATACTTGGATTTCACGAAAGCTCTTGATACTGTTACACACGGAAGACTGCTGTACAAATTTGAGCGGTACTGCATTAAGGGCAAGTTGTTGCAATGGATAAAGGGGTGGTTGAGTGGGAGACAACAAAGAGTAGTGATTAATGGGCACTGCTTTCATGGACTAACATTATTAGTGGAGTTCCCCAGGGTTCGGTGCTGGATACATTGTTATTTTGTGTATTCATCAATGATATTGATGAAGGTATATTGGGCTTAATGTCCAAGTTTGCAGATGATACAAAGTTTGGCCAGGTTGTTAACAACAGTCAAGACAGTATGCTGCTGCAACAAGATCTACATAAGTTGGGCAAGTGGGCTGAGAAGTGCAACTGAAGTTGAACACTGACAAATGCAAAGTACTGCATATGGGTAGCAGTAACTCAAGAGAAACATACCAACTGTGTGGTAATACACTCAAGAAAGTGGAGAATGAAAAAGGTCTGGGGATAATTGTGTAGTCAGATATGAAGTTCCCTGATCAGTGCAGATGGGCTGCCAGAGCAGGTCATGGAGTCTTGTCAATGATATATTGGAAATTTGCTACCAGGGATAAGGAGGTGATTATCCCCTTGTATAAGGCAATGGTCAGGCTAATCCTTGAGGACTATACACAGGTCTGGAGGCCTCATTTTAGGAAGGATGTAGAATCGCTATAACAAGTACAACGAAGGGCAACAAGATTGGTGAGGGGAATAAAGGGGTGCTCTTACCAAGAAAGGTTGAAGTTCTGCAAATTGCAGCACCTGGAGACTAGGCACTTGTGAGGTGATCTGATTGAGGTGTATAAGACATTGAATGGGTTGAGGAAGCTCAATGCTGATGGGATTCTTTCTCTTGCTCAGATTACGAACCTGAGGGGGCATGGATTCAAATTCAGGAAAAACAGTTAAAGAATAGATGTATGGAAATTTGCCTTTATTCAGTGGATAATTGATCGCTGGAACAGACTTCCATCTTCTGTTGTGGAAGTTGATAGCTTAAATAAATTTAAGGCTGAGCTAGACAGGCATTTGGAGTGAATGGATGAGTGAAAATTGAAGGGTTTTTTGTTTTGTTTTTTGGCTGAGGCTGCATAAGCTTGCTATCTAGAATCATATGCCTCAACTAATCCTAATGCTATTCCCTGACACTACTTCACTTGTCACAAAAAAAAAAAAAAAAAAAAGTTTGAAAAATGATCATCATTGTGATCCCAATGTAACTGAGCAAAACAAAGCATATTTGAAACATTGCTTCAGTCACAACAATTAATGTACAAACACAACTCACAACATTTATACTCCAGTCTCTCTAAACATTTTTAAAAGCTTCCATATTGATGATTTTGATGGAGCTACATAATACTGAAAGTCACCTACAAAAGTGAAGTCAGTTTTAAACTCCGTTTTGAGGTAAGGTTCCACCGTGAACAGATGCAGCTCTATGCTAAATGCCATCCATGTTCATTTACTGCGTGCACTGAGTATGTACATTCATAGTTTTACACGTTGTAACAGGTAACAATATCATCCACAGAATAAAGAATGTTACTTATGAATATTAGGATTCGGGCATTCTTTTACTTAAAGTTATTAACATTTTCATGGGTTCATATGATCACCCTATATAAAATGACAATTGCACATGGGTTAGGATTTTTGTTTCTAGAGTTAACAGATTGATAAGTTTCGTTTGAACCAAAATAAAATAAAAATCTTTATGTGAGTGGTTTATGAAATAATTCTAGCATTGCTAATAACAGTGTTCCCTGGAAAAACAAGGATGGTAAAAATTACCCGACAATGTCCCAATTTTTCTTCAGTTTGATCCTGATCCTCACATGTCATCTACTCTCCTACTTCGTCTAATCTGATCTACATTTTTACTTATATATTCAAAAGATGTCTACTGATGTGGGATTTACCTACCATCAAGCGTGAAGGAAAGGGTTTTTGTTTTCATAAAGGTGACTACAGTGGTCTCAGGCAGTTTTTGAATTCTATACGGTGGAATCAATTAATAATGTTAAAAAACAGTGAATTCTAAATGGGAGGCCTTCAGGGAATTAATCTGGAAGCTACTAGGCTTTTCATACTAACTAAGAAATACTATTCAAATTTTTGGCCTATATGGATGTCAGATGAACTAATGAGGCTCATCGCAGAGAAGAAAAATGCAGGGGATGCATACAAATTAGCAGGTGACACAGAAGCCTACAGCAGATATAAGCTAATCTGTAATCAAGTCACAAAGGAGATTAGGCAAGTGAAGGCTGATTATGAGAAATCCTTAGCAAAGGATGCAAAGAAAAACAAGGACTTCTTTACTCTTGATTTTTCAAGGAGTCCTTATGTGCTGTAATGTAATAACTAGATCGTATGTATAGCTTAGCTTAGCTTAGCTGAAAATTAAGCTAAGGTATACATACGATCTAGGACTTCTTTACTTATGTAAACTCTAGAAGGAAGGGGATGAATCAGATTGGTCCACTTGATGTTGGTGGTTCGACTATTGATGATCCTGCTCAGATAGTTCACAAACTGAATGAGTATTTTGCATCTACATTCACACACGAGGAATGCTGTGAGGAAGGGGAGGACAGAAGTTTACTAAACTCTTAACAGGGAGCTAAATGATTTTGCAATAACGGAGAGCAAAGTGGAGGAGAAATTGTTGAAGTTAAACATAAAAAAGGCACCTGGAGCAGATGGAATCTATCCAGTTATATTGAAGGAAGCAGCGAGGGAAGTAAGCAAACCATTAGCCATAATTATGAGGGCATCCTTAGATTCAGGGGAGGTCCCCATGGACTGGAGATGTGCGAATGTATCCCCAATTCACAAAGGGGGTTCAAAGGGTGACGCAAATAAGTATAGACCTGTTAGTTTAACTTCTGTTCCAGGGAAAATAATGGTGTCACTGGTTAAAGAAGTGATGCAGGATCACCTAGACAAGACTCCAGTAATAGTTCACGCACAGCATGAGTTTGTTATGGGGAAGTCTTGCCTGACCAATTTTATTGGATACTATGATGTGGCCACAAAGGAACTGGATGCAAAAAATAATTTTGATATCATATACTTAGATTTCAGGAAAGCTTCTGATATTGTTGCACATGGACGACTGCTGTACAAATTGGAGCGGTATGGAATTAAGGGGAAGTTGCTGCAATGGATAAAGGGATGGTTGAGTGGGAGCTGGCAGAGAGTAGTAATCAATGCACACTGCTCTACGTGGACTAATATTATTAGTGGAGTATCCTGGGGTTTGGTTCTGGGCCCATTGTTGTTTTGTGTATTTATTAATGATATCAATGAGGGTATATCAGGCTTAATGTCCAAGTTTGCAGATGATACAAAGGTTGGCAGGATTGTTAATGATAGTAAACACAGTATGCTACTGTGTTTGACTAGGCAACAGGATCTAGAAAAGTTAGGTAGATGGGCTGAGAAGTGGCAACTGAAATTTAATATTGACAAATGCAAAGTACAACATATGGGTAGCAGTAACCCAAGAGAAATGTACCAACTGTGTGGTACTACACTCATGGAGGTGGAGAATGAAAAAGACCTGGGGGTAATTGTGCAGTCAGATATGAAGTTCTCTGAGCAGTGCAGATGGGCTGCCAGAGCAGGTCATGGAGTTTTGTCAATGATATATAGGAATTTTGCTAGCAAGGACAAGGAGATGATTATACCCCTGTATAAGGCAATGGTCAGGCTACACCTTGAGTACTGTGTACAGGTCTGGAGGCCTCATTGTAGGAATATGTAGAGTTGCTAGAACGAGAACAGAGAAGGGCAACAAGATTGGTGAGAGGAACAAAGGGGTTCTCTTACCAGGAGAAGCTTAAATTCTGTAAGTTGCAGCATCTGGAGACTAGGCATCTGCGAGATGATCTGATTGAGCTGCTCTGACAGCCCATCTGCACTGCTCAGAGAACTTCAATGCCTTGAATGGTTTGAGCAGGCTCAATGTTGATGGGTTACTTCCACTTGCTCAGATTAAGAACCTGAGGGGGCATAGATTCAAATTGGGGAAAGACAGTTGTAGAACAGATGTGCAGAAGTTTGCCTTTAGCCAGTGGTTAATTGATTGCCGGAACAGACTTCCATCTGTTGTTGTGGAAGTTGATATTTTAAATAAATTTAAGGCTGAACTAGACAACATTTGGAGTGACTGGATGTGTAAAATGGGAACGTTTTTTTTTTTTTTTTTTTTTGGCTGATGCTCTATAAGCTTTCTTTCTTGCATCATATGCCTCAACTAATGCTAATATATACTTTGTGGAGACCAAGACTGAAAAAACAATCTATCAATTTGGTTTTATTCAGAGGAAATGCAACAGAACACTATGAAGGTGAAACAGTCAGGAAAGAGTTGCTTATTGGTTGACCATCAGGTATAGGTGCAACAGTGACAATATTTTCATCTTCAGAATATATTTTGTCCATTTTCATCCCTGAAAACCTTGACTCCTACTTTTACATAATGTTTATGGGAAAGTTATTCAGAATTCAGCTTATGTAATGAAAAACTCAACGGATAATTTCTCTCTACCTTCACAGATGATCATCCTTTCTTGGTGAGGAAAAACTGTGCTGGTGAACTTGAGCACCGTAAAATCAAAGGTAGTAGTAGTGGCATGTGATGTAAGAAAGCAAGTGTATGAGCTTATGCAGCATCAGCCAAAAAAAAAATAATAATAATCACACCATTCCTTCCAAATGCCTGTCCAGTTCCTCCTTAAATTTATTCAACATATCAACTTCCACAATGACAGATGGAAGTTTGTTCCAGCAATTAACCACCCACTGGCTAAAGTCAAAGGGGGTGGTTAATTGCTGGAACAAACTTCCATCAGGTATGGAAATTACAGATTGTTTAGTATTAGTTGTTACTGTAGGGTTTTAGGAGCATCATCAACTAAGGGCATACTGCTCTGTATATACTGTATATAAAATTGTGGGTGTTCTGTGGTAGATTTTCTGTTTTCTAGAAGAAAAACCATGCTACCCTCACCTGACATCAACTTACTCAGCCACATTGTGAAAAAGGCCCATTAAAATTCCTTGTATCGTCGACAGGACTCAAACTAAGGTCTTTTCCATTCCGCGTGGGGAGAATGGCAATTCTAACAACTGTGCTACCCATTATGGCATTATTAGAAGTGACAAATGATGCAAAACAAGCAAGCTTATACAGCATCAGCAAAAAAAAAAAAAACACCACCACCAACATCACTTGCCCAACCTCTCTACTGGTTTATTCAAACTATTCACTTCTATAACATCCTGAAAGAGGTCTCTGAGGTCAGGAAAATTCATGTCTAGGAAATAAGTGGCCTCATACACCAACCATTAAATGAATTTTACTGTAACTAAAATTTACAAATAAATATATATGAAAAAACAAATTATATAGTTAACTAAAATTTACAATAAAACTGATGGCTGTATATTACGAAATACTAAAACTATAATAAAATCATTTGCTATAAAATATGCTAAAATATAAAAATTAAAAGCGCTAAAAAACCTGAAGCTTTCGAGAGCGTCAGCTCCCTTCTTCAACAGTGATAAGACTTCCTGCAACGTCTCCTTATATAAAAGGCTCAAGGTACCTCCACGAGGTTCCCTCAGCGCATGGGCAGAACCGGAAGCAGAAATGGCTCGGGTATTTGGCAAACAAAATCGTTCATCCGTACTACGGACAACTGCTTCAAAAATAGGATGTATGCATATACCTCTGTCTCTATTCATGGTATTCTTACTGGATGAGCCAATCCGTAAACCTTCTAGCCACTTACGTACCCAGTACCCATGTGCGTGGACCACAACGATCGCATCCTCTGGGGAGATTTGATGCTGCTTCTCCCAAAAATGTTCAGCCACAGCAGACTTATAATTGGCGGTTCTTATAGCATTTAAATGCTCCCCCAGACGATCCCTGAGCTGTTTCATTTTCCTCACAATCTGGGCATTCTATTCTGTATACAACTCCACTACTGAGGTCTTTTGGTATACGGTCTTTGACCTGGGATACAGCTGTGCACAGCCTCCGCCCAAGAAGCTGTACACAGCATGTCTTATAACCCCGTAAAATTCTCGCTAAACACTCAGTAAGGCCCGGATAGTAGGGGATGTATGCGGTGGCTACCGGAACGAACAGCTCCCTACATTCAGACACTCCTCTACTATATCTGTCCAGGATCCTCTGGGGGTAACTGCATTTTCTAAGGTCTGCCGTGACACGATTAATTTCTTTTTATTTATCCTCAGAGGTGGTGCAGTGTGATATCCTGCTCTATCAAATAGAGCTTTTACTACACTGTTCTTATATTGTCCAGCTTGTGCTGAATTGTAGTGGGTGTATTGGCCTCTACACATGGGTTTCTTAAACAATGACGTCTTAAGTCTGGAACCTATCCTAGAGACCAATGCTTCCAAAAATGACAGGGTACTGCCTGTTTCCACCTCAGAGGTAAATTGTATGAATCGGGAGAAGCTATTAAGCCAGCAAACTGCATCATCCCCCCTCCCCTTATGGACCAGGGCAAAAGTATCATCAACATATCTCTTCCAATTTCTAATAGGATACGAACACCCACTAAAAACCCTACGTTCTAACTCCTCCATAGCCAAATTGGCCATGGTGGCACTAATGGGTGAACCCCTGGCCGTACCGTGAACCTGTTTGAACATAGTTCCTTGAAATAACATGGTAGTACTAGCCAGACATAATTCCACTCCGGCACAAATATCTTCTATACCAAGCAGTGATCTATTACCAAGTGAGATATCGTTGGTCAATGCCATTTTTACACAATGTATTCCATGTTTAATAGGAATACATGTGAATAAAGACACAACATGAAAAGAGATCATACTCTCATTATCATTTACAGTCAAATTCCCCACAAAATTTACAAACTCTCTACTGTGTTTAATAACATATTTGGACTGCCCCACTATGGGTGCAATTAATTTAGCCAAGTATCCCGATGAAGCATAGGAGGGCCTCCCTATAAATGATACTATGGGTCTCAGGGGTACTTCAGCCTTATGAATTTTTGGCAGTCCGTAAAACCTAGGGAGTTGACTACCTGGAGCGTGTAATGCCCAGAAAGTCTCCTCGGAAATCTTCTCCATATTCAACCAAGATTGCACTAATTTGTTGACTCCCCGTTCCAAGGTCACCTTATAAGTATTGTTATCTTGCAGAAGATCCAATGCCTTCTTATTATAATCCTCTGTATTTAGGACCACCATTGATCTTCCTTTGTCTGCTGGTAGAACTACTATTCCTTCGTCTCTTCTCAACTCTTCTATGGCTCTCTTTTGACTAAGGCTAATATTCGGGGGTGCTCTCCTTACCTGGCTCAAAATCGCAGCAGACTTAACTCGGATTTCATTAGCTAGAGCCTCAGGAAATCTTAGTTGCAATCTAGTAGAGAGTTCGTAAATTTTGTGGGGAATTTGACTATAAATGATAATGAGAGTATGATCTCTTTTCATGTCGTGTCTTTATTCACATGTCTTCCTATTAAACATGAAATACATTGTGTAAAAATGGCATTGACCAAGGATGTCTCACTTAGTAATAGATCACTGCTTGGTATAGAAGATATCTGTGCCGGAGTGGAATTATGTCTGGATAGTACTACCATGTTATTTCAAGGAACTATGTACAAACAAGTTCACGGTACAGCCATGGGTTCGCCCATTAGTGCCACCATGGCCAATTTGGCCATGGAGGAGTTAGAAAGTAGGGTGTTTAGTGGGTGTTCGTTTCCTATTAGAAATTGGAAGAGATATGTTGATGATACTTTTGCCCTGGTCCAGAAGGGGAGGGAGGATGATGCACTTTGCTGGCTTAATAGCTTCTCCCAATTCATACAATTTACCTCTGAGGTGGAAACAGGCAGTACAGTGTCATTTTTGGATGTATTGGTCTCTAGAATGGGTTCCAGACTTAAGACGTCAGTGTTTAAGAAACCCATGTGTAGAGGCCAATACACCCACTACAATTCAGCACAAGCTGGACAATATAAGAACAGTGTAGTAAAAGCTCTATTTGATAGAGCAGGATCATACTGCACCACCTCTGAGGATAAAGAAAAAGGAAATTAATCGTGTCACGGCAGATCTTAGAAAATGCAGATACTCCCAGAGGATCCTGGACAGATATAGTAGAGGAGTGTCTGAATGTAGGGAGCTGTTCATTCCGGTAGCCATCACATACATCCCCTACTATCCGGGCCTTACTGAGCATTTAGCGAGAATTTTACGGGGTTATAAGACACGCTGTGTACAGCTTCCCAGGCAGAGGCTGTGCACAGCTGTATCCCAGGTCAAAGACCGTATACTAAAAGACCTCAGTAGTGGAGTTGTATACAGGATAGAATGCCTGGATTGTGCGGAAAACAAAACGATGGCTCAGAAATCCTCTGGGGGAACATTTAAATGCTATAAGAACCACCAATCATAAGTCTTCTGTGGCCAAACATTTTTGGAAGAAGCAGAATCAAATCTCCCCAGAGGATGCGATCATTGTGGACCACGTGCATGGGTACTGGGTTGCGTAAGTGGCTAGAAGGTTTACGGATTGGCTCATCCAGTAAGAATACCATGAATAGAGACAGAGGTATATGCATACATCCTATTTTTGAAGCAGTTGTCCGTAGTACGGATGAACGATTTTGTTTGCCAAATACCCGAGCCATTTCTGCTTCCGGTTCTGCCCATGCGCTGAGGGAACCTCGTGGAGGTACCTTGAGCCTTTTATATAAGGAGACGTTGCAGGAAGTCTTATCACTGTTGAAGAAGGGAGCTGACGCTCTCGAAAGCTTCAGGTTTTTTAGCGCTTTTAATTTTTATATTTTAGCATATTTTATAGCAAATGATTTTATTATAGTTTTAGTATTTCATAATATACAGCCATCAGTTTATTGTAAACTATAGTTAACCATATAATTTGTTTTTTCATATATATTTATTTGTAAATTTTAGTTACAGTAAAATGGTTGGTATATGAGTCCACTTCTCTAACACCAGATGATAGTTTGTTCCAAAAATAAAATAATACCTACTGGCTGAAAGCAAATTTTCACATATCTACCCTAAAACTATCCTTTCTCAGTTTAAATTTATGATCCCCCCCCCCCCCCCCCAACCCAGGTGCATGTTGCCTGAGCAAGAGGAAAGATGCAATCAACATTTAGCTTATTCAATTGATTTAAAGCCTTAACTAGGCACTGGCATCTCTTCACAGGTGTCTAGTTTCCAGGCACTACAATTTGCAGAACTGAAACCTTTCTTGGTAAGAGTACCCTTTCATTCTCCTCATTAATTAAGTAGAAATATGTTCTGACAGCAACTAAAGACCCTAGAGTAGATTGCATAAATGGTAATATTATCCAAATCACAATTTGCTAATCATGGATTTGATACAGGGTGTCCATAAATGGTGTTTCTGATTTTGATATTTTTTTTATTCAGAATTACTTCAAGCTACACTCATGAAACACATACCAGCTGAAAGATCAATTCAATAAGTTTTATGAAGGTACATTAAGTCATTGTTAAAGTTCAGTGTGGGCACCATGAGTAACTCAGGCGATATCATAGCGATATTCAATCTCCTGCCACAAGCTGTGCTTCATTTCACGACCAATTTTATCAAAGGCCTCTGTGATCCATGCCTTTAGCTCCTGCAGTGTTGTTGGTAGTGGAGGGATGTGCACATTGTCCTTCACATAACCCCACAAAAAGAAATCCATTGGCATCAGATCAGGCGACCTCAGAGACCATTCCACATGGCCTACATGCCCAATCGAATGCCGAGGAAGATGTTCGTTCATGTATGACTTCACTTCTTTATAAAAATAACAAAACACTCGTACCAAATACAAATTGATGGTTTACTCGGAGGAGCCTTCCCATACTTTCATCGAAACTGTCGCTGCACTGTAACAACAGATTCTGTTTCATGAAATGCTAACACAGAGAATGCTTTCTCCAGCCCAGTCGCCATTTTGCCATTCTGGTGAATGTTGTGCTGCGTAGCTGGTAGAATGCAAAACTAACAGTCAAGTACCAATTTTAATAAAACTTATTGAGCTTTCAGCTGGTATATGTTTCATGAGTATAGCTTAAAGTAATTCTGAATAAAAAAACATATCAAAATCAGAAACACCATTTACGGACAGCCTGTATATACAATTACACTGGTGTTCAAAGAAACTGCATTACCTAGGAATTTCACTTTTCTAACCCTTTTTTGCAATGGTATGTTACGCATTAATGACTAGAATCACAAATAGAAATATAAACAAAAGATATTTATTAATAGTTAAGGCAAAGATAAGTAATATTTGACAGGTGCTCTCAAAATATTCCAAAATGAGCATTTGCAACCTTTATATAACAGTTTCGGTAAACACTACAATTATGGCTGAAATGTTATCAGATGCCCTCAATTTGCTTCAGTTTATCATTTTAAATGGAAAACAAAATGAAAAGTTCACCAGGTGCAAACTAATATTTAGTTAAACGACCTCTGGCCTGATGACAGCAACACACCGTCGAGGCATTGACAAGATCAATTTCTGAAGGAACCAATTGATAGTTCATGGTTCTAAACATGAATTATGGTTTCCAGAAGTTCACACAGGGTCTTTGTTTTCCTTCTGGCAACTGCAGATTTCCCACGATGTCAACAGTTCTCTACAGGATTCAGGTCTGGGCTGCTTCCTGGCCAGCTAACAGTTGCAACGGACTGTTCTTCCAACCATTTTTTCACCTGTAACAAATGTAAACACATTACTGTCGAACCTCTAATGCAGAAATGAAGCTTAAAGAAACTACAGAAGTGCCTACTTATACTTTTCACCCGATGACAAGAAGCAGAGTCGTCCTGAAAGATGCAGTTACTTGGTAGGTTGAAATGGTCTCTAATGGTTGGCAGCAATTTGCCTTCCAATATAGCCAGGTATCCATTGGCATTTACAGAACCTTTTATAAACTGCAGGTGACCTATGCCATGATACAAAATTCACCCCCATATCATTTGGCTGGTAGGGAATTTCACTGTAGACACCATACAGTCTGAATGGTATTCTTCACCACGTCTACGGCGAATTGTTTGTCTCCCGTCAGAGCCACGCAGGTTGAATTTCTTCTCATCTGAGAAAATAACTGACTTCCACGTTTGGGGATTCCATCTGACATGCTCCTTACACCAAATTAATGAGGCCTTTTTTCATTTTTTGTGTGAGGAGGGGCTTCTTCTTAGGACGACTGGCTAGAAGTCCATTTTTGAAGAGGCGTCTTCTGACTTACTGCACTTGCTACCACTCCTGTATTGTGCTTCTCATTCTCTCTCTTCAGCTCAGACGAAGAAGCTTTACTGTTTTTAAGGTATAAGCACTTCAAAACATGGTCCTGTTTTGGCGTAGAGACTCATTTGCATCCAGTTCCTGTTTTCCTATCAGCAGAACCAGTATTCTTGAGTTTGGAAAGAAATCTACTCACTCACTATCGACTGATTATAAGACACTTGATAAGCAATATGATGGGAAAAACATCCTTCCTCATGTAAAGCAACAATAGCACTCTTTCTTGGTGGCATCAACTGCATGTAACTCGCCATGCTGACACAAGCAAAGAATGATTGCAACTCTTGCAGAGCGTGCTTATATAGCTGAAGGTAACAACTGATGCAATATTATGTCATCACCTACATGTGTCAATCTCATCTGATGCAATATGCAAAAAATATTGCCATATACTTATGTTATTCACACGACAGTTACAATTTTATGGGGTAATGCACTTTCTTTGACCACCAGTGTAGTCTACAGAAAAAAAAAATATTTATTGCTTCCACCTCCCATATATCATGGCTATACTTTTTATTGGGTAGTACAAGAAGGAGGGGTTTGTTTATGCTCTATTCCAGTGATTTACAAACTTCTCTCACTTGGGTCACTCTTGGAATTTAAAATACACTATATTCAGAGGTACACCTGAAGATTTCGAGTCATACAGTTTGGAAACCACTTCAGGGTATCCACTCAATGATACAATCATCTATACAACACAGAGATAATGGATGAGATAACACCTTTATGTAGATTTTTGTTTTGGGCTAACATTTAGATTTTTCCTGAATGTATTTTGGAACTGTTTTCATAACACCTTTTCCCGAAGGTGAAGCCAGCTCCCAGCCTGAAGATAATCCTAATTCTCCGCAGGCAAGTACGTCAAATAATGATAATAATTTGTGGAAGGAGGCAGCACAAGATCCTCCAAAAATTATTTTTGAAGAGAACGTTGGTTTGAAAATGGACACAACGGATCCAAGTGTACAAAAATTGGTAGAGCTTTATTTTTCAGATGAATTTCTTACATTATTAGTGGAACAAACTAATTTATACGCTAGGCAAGAAATTGAAAAATGTGGGCAATCGCAAAAATATACCAGATCATTAAAATGGAAAGATACTGACATCTCAGAAATGAAAGTGTTTCTTGGACTTTACTTACAAATGGGTCCTTGTTCTTTTCCTTCAATAGAACATTACTGGAGTACAAGTGCATTCTACAATGTTATGTTTTGGCGATCTTTTATGAGTCGAAATAGATTCCAATTGATATTACGATATTTTCACTTCGCAGATAACTCATTACAATCTGCTGACAGGCTATACAAGGTAAGACCAATTTTGAACCATTTCAATAATGTTATGCACAATATTTACATACTGGATAAAAACATCTGTAGTGATGAGTGAATGATGTGGCATAGGAGACTGAACTTCCACCAGTACATAAAAAATAAAAAGCACAAATATGGAATCAAACTTTACGAACTGTGCGAGTCCAACGGCCTTGTTATGAAAATAAAAATTTACTCAGGTAAATCAGAAGAAACTGAACAAAACATAGGTCACACTGCTGAAGTTGTGCTATACTTGCTTGAGGACTACTTAGACAAGGGATATGTAGTGTATATGGACAATTTTTATAATTCTGTTGTTCTGACGAAATTGTTGTCTGCTTGAAAAACTTATGTGGAACATTACGCACCAACAGAAAAGAAAATCCAAAAAATATGGTGATGAGAAAATTGAAGGAGGAGAGTTTGCATGGTAACAAAATGGCCCTGTTGTAGTTTGTAATTGGAGGGATAAAAGAGAAGTTCTCACTATTTCTAACAAACATGTTGAAATGGTCGAGGTACATAACCAGAATGAAAAAATTTCGATAAAGCCCAACATAATTCGAGATTACAATAGCAGATTGTCCAGCATAGATCGATCAGATCAAATGCTCTCATATTATTCAGCGCTAAGAAAAACCATCAGATGGCTGAAAAAAAATTGCATTACATATTTTAGAAATATATATATATACATAATGATACATCCTTTTCCGTCAAGTTACAGATTCCACCATAAAATCTCTAAAATTCAGAGAAACATTCATTCAATCGTTGATTGGAGAAAAAACTCTAAATGTTCCAAAGAAGATTAGGTCAAAACGGGACATTCATTATTTTGAGACAATACCACCAACTGAAAAAAAAAGCATGCCCGACTAATCCGTGTCGAGTATGTACCAGAAATAAAAAACGCCGAGAAACAAGCTATTATTGTCCAGTGTGCCAAGAAAAGCCTGCTCTTTGTGTACAGGAATGTTTCAAGAAATATCACAAATAAACACTATAATATTATCATGAGTTTCAGTTATACACTTTTCTTTATGTATTTGTAAATAAAATATTTCTTTTTTTGTGAATAAATTTTCTGACGCCGTGGTTGATTTTTCATTCTTATCCCAGAAGCCCACTATCCATCAGTTGCACGTATTTGCTACAAATATACTCGTAGCTGTGCCTGAAAGGCAAGTCATACCAGTCCGAGTTAACTCATAGGTGCCATCCTGGGCCAGATCCAAATACGAGTTAACTCGTAATTGGCAGTCAGTGTTAAAAATGAAAATCTAATTCAATTTTATTCAACATTATCTGAGTCAGATTATCCGAACATTAAAAATTTTGCAAGAAAGGTTACATTAATTTTCAGAACTCCATGTCATATGAGCAGACGTTTTCAAAAATGAAATATGTAAAATCAAAAATATGATCACGTCTAACTGACCCACATTTATATGACTTTTTAAGAATTGGAACTAGTACTTTAAAACCCGATATTATGAAACTTAGTCGCACAATACAACCACATTCATCGCATTAATTATAATTTTCTTGTATTACTAACTGTATTTTTGTGATTAGTACAGTAAATAAGTAATAATTAATTTTGTTGTATTACTGACTATTTTTGTGATTAGTACAGTAAATAAGTAATAATTAAAATTTGATTTAAACAAACTGGTATATTTTATATTACATATCCATTGATTTATTTTTGAATCTGTAGATATAGGTAGGTACAAAATTTGTTTCTGTGCATAACATTAAAGTTATGAAGAGAATATAGTTTTCAGTAATCAGGAATTTTCTCCGGCCTGCCAAATATGGCAAAAAATCATGTGACTCGCTTCTCTAAAAGTTTGGGTACCCCTGGTTTAATGCATTATACCCTATAAATAAACTAATAATTAATAATAAAATAAAAAGTAAAATAATGATGATGCAGCTAATTACTGAAAATAGGATACAATGAATGGAATGTTGATGAGGGCTAGCACCATTCAATATATATATATATAATCAATAATTAGCAAATTATCTGTTTCTGTTTGTTATCTGCTAGTTTAGCTAGGTCCAAATAATTAAAATTATCAGAAATCTATTTTCAAATTTAAAGCAACCTTTACTCAAATTTAACAGCGAACTGGCAGAATAACAGCTAGCCCAAGCAGTGAAACAAATAATATATAATACAGAAGGTGGGAGCCAACAATAAATTTCATGTGGGGTGAAGTATTTCAGCTATATACCTGCACATTTTTTTTAGCTATTTACCTGTGAAAAAGAAAAAGGATTAATAAATAAATAATGCAATAATGAAATACCGGTTGTAGTGTATGATACTCAGTAATGTGTGTGGCCTGAAGGCCAGGGAAACAGAAGATACTTGCTGACATCAGACTTGAAGTTCTGTAGATTGAAACTTTCAGAAACACACGTAAAGGAAGGTTGTTCCAGAGAATAGAAGTACAAGGCATAAATGAGGAAGAAAAGAATTTGTTCTATGAGTTTGGAGTTCAATAGCAAATGGAACTTGACTGGTTGAGGCATGTGTTCAGACTGATTTGGAATGGGGCGGTGGAATTACAGATGCCAATTTAGCATGTACCCATGGAAGTACCTATAGAAAAAGCACACAGCAGAAAATGAACATTTATGAGACAAAGATAAAGAGACTTTGTAAAAAGATGGGTCATTAATTAGACTGTTTGCCCTCTTTAGAAGAGAATAAAGAAGCTAGAGAGAGAGATGTTTTGGGCACATCACCCCAAATGCAGAAACAATATTCCATGGCAGGGCAGATTTGAGATTTCTCAGTTTTAGAAGGATTGATGTTAACTAAGTTTTCTTCACTGCACTGGAGAAAAACCTGAACATGGTCATTTAAGGAATTAGGCATGGACATTTGAGAAGATGAAGCTGTTTGTACAGCTTCATCTTCTCAAACTAGAAGTTGGTTTC
Organism: Mastigoproctus giganteus; assembly: GCF_048544385.1. Lineage (NCBI taxonomy): Eukaryota > Metazoa > Arthropoda > Arachnida > Uropygi > Thelyphonidae > Mastigoproctus > Mastigoproctus giganteus. The sequence continues at coordinate 129,208,813 of NC_143578.1, forward strand.
TCAAACTGGAAGTTGGAAAGTAGTATGCTATCAGCAAACTGGTGGATAGAATTTTCAGTCAGGGAAATTATTCCATTAACATACAAGATAAAGTGTGGAAGAGAAATGAACTCTGGGGAAATACCAACATTAGTGGAGAAGTTAGAAGAAAAAGAACCATCTATTATCCACATAGAGCAGTCAGAAGTAAACTTGCTATCCAATTACAAAAAACAGATGGCGAGTCCATAAGATGGGCACTTGTTTAGAAGAATTTTTTGCAAAAAATTGAAATGACCTTAGAAATGTCAAGCTTGGCAAAAATTTTCCATCAAATGTGTCCAAAGATGAGTACCATAAACCAAAATACCAGAGGACTGACACTGAGATAATTCATAATGGTAATCATGAATCAGATTGAAGGTTTTGAGACAGTCTAAAAATTAGCGGTTGTGAATTTCTGCATTACTTTGGCAAGAGAAGGTGTAAGTGCAATGGGATGATTATTGGAAGGCAGCAATTCAGCACTCCTTTTAGAAACTCACTGGATATGAGCAAATTTCCTTGCAGAAGGCAAAACATTAAAGAATAAGAAAGTGCAAAAGGTGGAATAAACTAGGTCCAAGCTAAGGAGTACAAAGTAGGTACCAGCTAATCAGTACAGGTTTTGAGAAAATGAGGAAAAATGTCACCAATACCTGAAGCCTTCTCAGCACCTAGGTAGCTCAGCATTTTTCCAATGTCCTCTTGTCCAAAAACCATGGGAGGCATAGAGCAGTGTGTATGCTAAGACTGCAAGTGATTTACCAAAATCATTAATACAGAAGTCAGAAGAAAAACAGAATGACAGTATGTCAGCTTTTGTCTTTATCTGAGAATGCAAAACTATCAGGTTGTAATGAGCACAAGTTGTAGCCAACAGCGTTGGCAAGAGGCTAAAATACTTGAATATAGTTTAGACAAGAATCAAGTTTCCTACCTTTATCATCTTAAAAATCAAGTCTAGAATAATTGTTGTATAAATATTATAAGCATTAGTGTGGGCAGAAAATGAAGATGGAGAGTTCGATAAAAGCCAACTGCAATACATTACATTCTTATCTTGACCAGCATTAGCTCATTTATTCAAAACCATTTGTTAGACAATGGACAAGAATTGGGAATGGAATGAAGAATAAGAGATTTCATTTCTATAAGGATAATTTAACTGACATAATTTGAGCAAAAATCAGAATCATAATATTTAAAACAATAACCTAACCAAGGAAAATAGCAGTAGAAATCACAGAAGAGTGAGAATGGTCACAAGAGGGAGGCTTAGTGTTAGTGAAGAAAAGATCAAAAGTATTGGGTGTAGTTAGGATTCTCTAGTATTCTGGTTGATAAATGTTCAAATTGGATAAGATCATTAGTAATTACATAAGCCTTAGTATCTCAATCAGTAAGGTCTGTGCAACTATAAGCTGAACCAGCTGGAGTTGTGAACATTAAAATCACCAAAGAAAATTACCTCATTATTAGGAAAGTTAAATTAGAGAAAGTTGAGTTTCAAAGAAAGGAAGTTAAAATGTTTTGAGTGACTAGATGAATTGGGAGAACGACACAGAACCAGATGAATTAGAAAGAATGAGGTAGAGAAAGATTAAGCCATAGGAAATCAAAAAGAGGTAATTCCAAACTAGGAAGGCTTTGACAAGAACTATCAGAATGAACACAGGCACAAGTACCACATTTCGAGGAAAAGGAGTCAGAGTTAATAATTAAGGCAACTAAGATGGGTAGTGGGTGAGGCAACTCACAACTGGAATTCTGTCAGAAAAAGTAAATGGGGCCTTGTAAACTCTAGATGGTAATCAACATCATTGAGATTGGAACTGATATCACATGTATTTGTGAAATGAATGAGGAAGTTCATTGTTGGGCCCATTGTTGTTTTGTATATTTATCAATGATATTGATCAAGGTATATCAGGTTTAATGTCCAAGTTTGCAGATGATACAAAGGTTGGCAGGGTTGTTAATGACAGTAAAGACAGTATGCTACTCCAACTGGATCTAGATAAGTTGGACAAATTGGCTGAAAAGTGGCAACTGAAGTTTAACATTGACAAATGCAAAGTACTGCATATGGGTAGCAATAACCAAAGAGAAACGTACCAACTGTGTGGTACTACACACAGGGAAGTGGAAAGAGAAAAAGACTTGGGGGTAATTGTTCAGTCAAATATTAAGTTGCTTGAGCAGTGCAGATGGGCTGCCAGGGCAGGTCATGGAGTCTTGTCAATGATATATAGGAATTTTGCTAGCAGGGACAGGGAAGTGATTATCCTGTTATACAAGGCAATGGTCAGGCAATACCTAGGGTACTGTGTACAGGTTATGAAGGCCTCGTTTTAGGAAGGATGTAGAGTTGCTAGAACAAGTACAAAGAAAGAAGAACGGAACAAAGGGGTGCTCTTACCAAGAAAGGCTTAAGTTTTGCAAATTGCAGTGCCTGGAGAGTAGGCAGCTGCGAGGTGATCTGATTGAGGTGTAATGCCTTGAATGGGTTGAGCAAGCTGAATGCTAAATTATTCCTCCTGCTCAGACTACATGTATGAGAGGGCATAAATTCAAACTGAGGAAGGATGTTGTTATTTTGGTTTTTAGGAGCATTAGCAACTAAGGCCATATTGCTCCGGGATGTGCGGTGGTCATTCCCTGATCTTTCCGCATCCTCCGTATTTGGTGGTGACGGGCTCAAACCACGGTCTAATCAAGAAGTGTGTGCTACGCACTGCTGTTCCTTCCCACCTGGCTACGGAGGCGCCAACTGAGGAAGAATGACTGCTGGAGGCTTCAGTCCTGCAAATTGCAGTGGCAGAGATAATCTGATTGAGGTGTTTAAAGTTTTTGAATGGATTGAGCAAGCTCAATGCTAAATTATTCCTCCTGCTCAGACTACATGTATGAGAGAGCATAAATTCAAACTGAGGAAGGATGACTGCTGGAACAAACTTCCATCTGTTGCTGGGGCAGTTGACAGAATAAATTTAAGGAAGTACTAAACAAACTATTAGAGGGAATGGATAGGTGAAATGGAAAGTTTTTTTTTTTTTTTTCATTGGCTGATGTATAAGCTTGCTTTCTTGCATCATTTGCCACTCATCATCAGTCATTGTTCACTATTCCATTGGTTTTCAACCTGGGTGCTGCAAAAACATTCCAGGGGTATCACGTAATTTGGATTTAAGTTACTTAAACTTATTTTTTTTTTTAAATTTATATGTTTATTTCATTATAAAAGGTGTACAGTATCTTTTTAATTTTGTGGTGATTTATAATTGATGTTTGTTTACTCTATATAAAGAATAAAATTATTATATACTGTGTATATATATATATATATATATATATATATACACATAATTTGTATTATGAAATGTAATTTTTATAATTATATTATTGTAATAACTATCATATAACATATATTTTTTAATATTAGATATATAAGAGTATATATATATATATATATATATATATATATCCACACACACACATACATACACAGGGAGAGAATCGGACCTAACGGGCAGAAAATTGAGTAGGGGTGCCGCAAAATAAAATAAATTACTTAGGGGTGCCGTTATTAAAAAAAGGTTGAAAACCACTGCACTATTCCATGGGTTGACATATGAAGCCTTGCCACCATGCCCTGTCTGTGTACTTCTCTCTGTCATTGCTTTCACTCCAGTTTTCTCCTCTCTTAAATGACATCGGTCTTTACCATGTCCTGCCACCTCGTTCTTGGTCTACTACCCCTTGGTATTTTGTCCTTAATTGTAAATCAAACTTTCTTTTTGGCAAATCACCTCTCATTCTTCCTCTTGATTTGTCCAAACCATTTCAAATGGAACCTTCCAATCCTATTCTAAAGTTTTTCAACCTGAATTTTCTCTCTAATCACATCATTCCTGATTTTGTTGCATTTTGTCTTTCTGGCTATGCTCCTCACAAATCTCATTTCTGGTTTCATCTTTTTTTGTCATAGTCAGTTTCAGGTGCATACATCACAATTGGTACATAATAGGTCTGGTATATAGCCTTCTTACACTTCAGTGGTATGTTCCTGTTCCAGATCTGATCTCTTGTCTGCCTATAGAAATCTCCGCCCACTTGTATCCTTCTACTTATTTCTTTTGTCTATCATCACCCCAGGCATTGTGATGGTGCTTCCTAGCTGGTGCAAGTTGTTAACCATTTTTAGCTACTTCACTACCATTTGTAATGTATCCATCAGGGTCGCCACTCCTCTTTAGAACCATTACTTCACTCTTCTCCTGACTGAACACCAGTCCTAATTCATTGGCCATCACATATCAACTTGCTGTTGCACTTGTTACCTGCTCTCTCCTCATATACATAAGTCATATGCAAAAAGCATGACTTTCATCTGGTCTTGTCCAAATTGTTCCATCACTCTATACTGCACATCATTCATGATAGGTATGAAGAGTAGTGGTTACAGGATGCCTCCTTACCTCAAACCCGATGTTATTTCGAAGCTCTCTGTCAACCACATCACTGTTCTTACTTTTCTTACTGTGTTGGTGTACATAGCCTCAATTCTATCCACAAGATGTTCCTCTATCCCCAAGTTTCTCAAAACCTGCTACACTTTCCCTCTCTTCATGGCATCAAATACTTTCTTTATGTCCAAACATGCCATCCATAGTTCTTTATTGTGTTCATAACATTTTTCTATCAGTTGCCTGATGGAGAAAATTAGATCCACCGTCAAACTGCCAGGCCTAAAGCAGTACTGTTCCTCCGCCATCCTAGCACTCTCTTGTACAGCTTACTCACATGCAATGTCAGTGTGATGCCTCTATAATTGGAACACTTCTTGCTGTTTCCCTTTTTGAACAACAGGATGATTAAATCTTCTTTCCAAGTCCTTTGGCACCTGTTTCTCATCCCAGATCTTACGGAACAGTCTGTATGTCCCCACTATCCCTGCCTTGCCTATAGCCTTCAGCATCTCTCCGTTTATCTCATCTATACCAGCAGACTTACCTGTCTTGATGTATTTCCATGCATGCACTACATCATTCCACGTCAAGTCTATCTGGTCTCTCTCCATATCTCTCTTTCATTCCCTCTTTTATGGTCAACCTGCTTTTCTCCCTTTTTGCTGGCTGTCCTGCACATTCAACAGATTTTCAAAATACTTCTTCTGTGTTTCTCTTAGCTCTTCATCCTTGGTTATTAGGTTCTCATTCTCATCCATCAAGTATTTGCTCTGCTCAGCATCTCTTCTCCTATTCCTTGCTATGCAATACAGTATCTCTTAATTATTACCATTAATATCTGTCGTACAGTTTCACTCCATTCTTCCAACTACAGTCTTCTCTCCGTGTCGATTATCCTCTTGGCTTCTCTCTTCATTCTCATAATTTCTGTTCTGGAAGTAGGTTCTGAATGCATTATTCTTGTTTTTCACAGCCTCTGTCATCCTCTCATTCCACCATGGGGTTTCTTTCCATCTGCTTCTATTGCTTGTCCTTCAACATATCTGCTCTGTCAGTCCTACTATGCAGTCTTTGAATGCTTTCCATTCTGATTCAACGCTGTTCACCACAGTCTTAGGTACAACCTTCCTGAACTCGTCTCTGAACATTGCTTCTTTTTCTTCTTTCAACTTCCACACCCATAGTTTTCTCTCTCCTATTATTTTGATCCTCTTCAATTTAGGAAATATTAAAATTCCAACAACTAACCTATGATCACTACCGAGGGAGACACGTGGAATGACCTTGACATCTACTACTCTTCTGTGTCGCTTTTTATCCACGAGTATATAGTCAAGAAGGGATTGCTGTTGACTGTCTCAACTGTATCTTGTCACTTTGTGACTCTTTCTCTTCTTGAACCAAGAGTTTCCTATGACCAGGCTGTACTGTAAACAGAAATCCAACAGCCTTTCACTATCATCATTCCTAGGTCCCCAACCATGCAGACCCGATAACGTATTCTAGTCCTTGTCTCTCCACTCCAACTTTTGTGTTCAGGTCACCCATAGTGACTATGTCTCCACCATTTCTTCGCAACTGGTTTGCAGTGCATGGCATTGTACTATCTTCAATGTTTTGTAGTCATTCAATTGCAGTTTAAATGACATGAGTATGTCGCTGATATTAGCATTAGTAGAGGCAAACAATGCAAGAAAGCAGGGGTATGCAGCATCAGCCAAAAGAAAAAATAAAATAAAATAACCTCCCATTTCTCCCCTCCATTCATTCCAAATGCCTGTCCTGCTCAGCCTTAAATTTATCTAAGCAATCGACTTCCACAACAAAAGATGGAAGTCTGTTCCACCAATCAACTACCCACTGCCTAAAGGCAAACTCTGCACATCTATTCTGCAATGTCTTTCCTCAATTTGAATCTATGTCCCCTCAGGTTCTCAATCTGAGCAAGAAGAATCCCATCAACATTCAGCTTGCTCAACCCATTCAAGGCCTTATACACCTCAATTAGATTACCTCGTATGTGTCTACTCATGAAGTGCTACAATTTGCAGAACTTTTGTGCATTTGTTCCCCCTCACCAATCTTGTTGCCCTTCTTTGTACTCATTCTAGCAACTCTACATCCTTCCTAAAATGAGGCCTCCAAACCTGTTCACAGTACTGAAGGTGTGGCCTGACCATTGCCTTGTACAATGGGATAATCACCTCCCTGTCCCTGCTAGCAAAATTCCTATATATCATTGACAAGACTTTGTGACCTGCCCTGGCAGCACATCTGCACTGCTCAGCAAACTTCATATCTGACTGCACAATTACGCCCAGGTCTTTTTCACTTCCCACTTCCCAGAGTGTAGTACCACGCAGTTGATATGTTTCTCTTGGGTTATTACTACCCATATGCAGTACTTTGCATTTGTCAATGTTAAACTTCAGTTGCCACTTCTCAGCCCATTTGCCCAACTTATCTAGATTCGGTTGGCGTAGCATACTGACTTTATTGTCATTAACAACCTTGCCAACCTTTGTATCATCTGCAAACTTGGACATTAAGCCTGATATGCCTCATCAATATCACTAATGAATACACAAAACAACAATGGGCCCAGCATCGAACCAGGGGGAACTCCAATAATAACATTCGTCCACAAAAAGCAGTGTCCATTGATTACCACTATCTGTTGTCTCCCACTCAACCATCCCTTTATCCACAGTAGTATCAAAACATTATCAAAAGCTTTCCTGAAATCCAAGTATAAGATATCAAAATTATTTTTTGCATCCAGTTTCTTTGTGACCACACCAAAGTATCCAATCAAATTGGTCACAGACAAGACCTACCTTTAACAAACCCATGCTGTGTTTTAACTATTACTGCAATCTTCTCTAGATGATCCTGCAATACTTTTTTAACCAGTGACTCCATTATTTTAACTGGAACACAAGTTAAACTAATAGGTCTATAGTTACTTGTGTCACCTTTTGAACCCCCTTTGTCAATCGCTGATACATTTGCACACGTCCAGTCCATGGGGACCTCCTCTGAGTCCAAGGAAGCTCTCATAATTATGGCTAAGGGTTTGCATACTTCCTTTGCTGCCTCCTTTAATATAACTGGATAGATTCCATCCAATCCAGGTGCCTTTCTTATGTTTAAATTCAACCATTTCTCCTCAACTTTGCTCTCAGTTATTACAATATCACTTAGCTCCCTGTTGGAGTTTGATAAACATCTGACATTACCCTCCTTGAATAACTCCTCATGTGTGAATGTAGATGCAAAATACTCATTCAGTTTATCAGCTACCAGAGCATGATCATCAATAGTCAACCCACCTATGTTAAGTGGTCCAATCTGATTCATCCCTTTCCTCCTAGAGTTCACATAAGTAAAGAATTCTTTGTTGTTTTTCTTTGCATCATTTGCCAAATATTTCTCGTAATCTGCCTTCGCCTGCCTAAACTAATTTTGTGACTTGATATCAGACTATTTTATATGTGCCACAGGCTTCTGTGTCACCTGATAATTTATATGCATCCCATACATTTTTCTTCTCGGCCATAAGACTCATTAATTCATCTGACATCCAATCAGGCTTAAACCTTGAACAGTATTTCTTAGTGGGTGTGAAAAGCCTAGTAGCCTCCAAGATTAAGTCCCTGAAGGCTTCCCATTTAGAATTCACCATTGGTAACATCATCAGTTGACCCTACTGTATTGAGTTTAAAAACTGTTTGAGACCCCTGTAGTCACCTTTATGAAAGCAAAAGCCCTTCCCTTGATGATAGTTACATCTTTAAGTAAATCCCCTATCAGTACATTGTGATCACTGTCACCCAGTGGTTCCTTTATATGCAAATTCTTAATGCATGAATAATCATAGCTAATTATGAGATCAAGAGTATTACTCCCTCTGGTTGCCTCTTGAACATGTTGCTGTAGAAAACAGTCATCCAATAAATCCACAAAAGTCTTGCTAGTGTGAGAATGACCAACCTACAAGTTCCAGTCAATATCTGGAACGTTGAATTCCCCCTTTATAAGACATTCTGATTTACTGGCCCACTCTATTTCTCTGCACAACTGCTTATTATACTCATCAGATTCATTGGGCCTATAACACACTCCCATTTTCCCTTTCCCAGTGTCATTTTCATTTTCCTTATGTCACACCAAACTGACTCAACATTGCATTGCCCACCAATGTCAAATGGTTGCACTTCCTTAGATTTTATGTGTTTCTTAACTAACAGCATAACCCTTCCTCCCTTCCTGTCCTGTCTGTACACATCGTACTCCACAAATTCCAATTCTGCACTGCTTATATCTGTGCAACACCATGTCTCTGACATCCCAAAAATATCCACCTTTGAAATCCTGACCAGTAGTTCAAACTCATCAAATTTATTAACTATACTCCCAGCATTGGTGTACATGCAAGTATACGTGCACCTGTTTCTACTCTTCATTACCGTATCACAGCCCATGTATTTACTTGTTCCACTATGACTCCCAGCAGTCCTGGAAATTTCCAACACCTTGCTTTACAGGCTGCTTCCATTCTAATGTTTTCTAATGTTTGCTTCCATTCTAAAATTTTAATCCTGGGGGCTCACATCTGGTGAGTATGGGCTTGGAACACCCAGGGTCCTGAGCTGGATATCATCATTCTTCTCTTTCTTGGTGATTCCCTTCTACTTTTGACTCTCTCTCTCTCTCTCTCAGGGTTACTCGGGAACTTTTTTTTTTTTTTTCCTGGTGCAGCATAAGCCTCAGGCTTCCTTGCATCATATGGATATTAATAATAATAATAATAGAAGCAGTGCAAGAATCACTTTTGCCTCTGCCTACAGCCACTGTTAATTTTTTACTGTATGTATCCCCACCCAAGCTAGCAGTTTTCCGACCCACCCACCCACCCACCCAACACTGCCTCAATAGCACCAGCAAATATTCTTGTCCCCTTTCTATTTAAGTGTACTCCCATCCCTGATCCCTGTAGAAGCAGTCTCTCCTGTCAACAAGCACAGACCTATAATAATGGCTGCACCTTCCTTGCTGCATCACCCCCCAGACCAATATAGGTAATAGCCTCCTCGTAACTCTCTACATCATTTCCTTTCCATTTTGATTCACTGAATTCAAGTATGTTTATTTTTTTGTCCTTTAATATATCCACACACTCCTCAATTTTTTCTGACAACATCAATACTGAGTTTGGCTAGTTTAACCCATTCATGGATTATCCCGAGATATCTCCTTTTTAGTTTTAAATGTTATTTGGAACTACACGAAATATCTCAGGATACAATAATACCCGAAGCAAAATAATACCTCCAAATTTAGGACTGAAATGCATTTTCTCTGGTATTTATCTGGCTAATTTTGCATTAGGCAGGTAAATCAAGAGTTTTCTCAGGATTTTCTTATGCCTGGCAGCAAACGACTGGCTTTCGTTTTACTTATATTGTACAGTAATGTAAGAACAGTAGCGCACATTCTTGTGCCACCAGTAAGAAAAATATAATTTGCTATCCTAAATGCAGAATACTTACCCACGAAAATAATTCACAAAAACAATATCGAAAAATATTTTGGCAAACTGCCGCCCCTCTTGAACTGCCGCCCATAAGCGACACTTACCTCGCCTGTCCACTTGTGGCGGCCGTGTGTCAGAATGTAGTTAGTTTGCGATTACTGCTTGTGCGTTCCACTTATTTTTTTAAATTTATTTAAATAATGAGTAATGAAGACTTTTTCTGTGCCTTTCTTTTAGCTTAAGCACTAATTTATTAGGCGCCTCCGTAGCCAGGTGGGAAGGAGCAGCAGTGCGTAGCACACGCTTCTTGATTAGACCGGGGTTCGAGCCCGTCACCACCAAATATGGAGAATGCGGAAAGGTCATTGAATGACCACCGTATATCCCGGAGCAATATGGCCTTAGTTGCTAATGCTCCTAATAACAAACAAACAAACAAACTAATTTATTAAAAAAATCTGTATAATTTACACACATTTTGGTGTACCTGAGATAACTCGGAATAGCCCAAATGGGTTAATTACGCCCATGTATTTTCTACAAAAAAATTAATAAATAACACGAAAAACTATACAATGAGTATTCACACTATGTATACTTTTAATCTGTAAAATAAAAAAAGTCGATCCGTTACGGCACATTTTCCGGGAAAAAATGTTCTGGGAAAGGGTTACACTATTATATGTTGTCACCAGGCTTGTGGCTGTCACAGATACCACCAATAGGATCAAGTGTGTCATATCCGAGCTTATTACTTTTACTTATTACTTATATACTTAAGGGTACTGAATTCTTTTGCCACATCTGTCCTCTTAATTATTATGTTGCATTTCTTTGGCATCTTACTTGAAGGAGGTTTTCTAGTCTAGAAAACCTCTTACTTGTGAGGTTTTCTAGTCTATGCTGCACAAAATGTGGAATATGCATTTGAAAATAATAGTAAACAATGAAAATAAACAATGATTTGCCAAATTATTTTAAATTTTATTTTTTGTGAAATGGATAAGGGATCAGAACAACTCAAAAATATATTGTAAATCCTGAGTTGTGAAATATGTATTTAGCCATATGGAGGCTATAGATACTTTACTTTTCGGCAGCAGTGCTGTTTTCCTGAAGTGCAATGCAGGACCAAGACAACTTGTAGTGACCAGCTTTGCAATATGAGATTGATGCAGTTGTAGCGAACTTTGTTTGCTCTTAATTACCACCTCATATACACTCAAGATCTTTATTGGTGATACAGTTCTTGTCTCAATTTATTTTTGTTTGTATTTTGCTATTTTTATTGTTATTAGCCATATGGTGCAAGGAAGCCTGAGGCTTATGCTACACCAGCCAAAAAAATTTCAAGAGAGAGAGAGAAGGAAATCACCAAGAAAGAGAAGAATGATGATATCCAGCTCAGGACCCTAGGTGTGCCATGATAGAAATCTTGATTTTAAATATCAACACAATTATCCAACAGACAATATATTCAGATTCAAGTGGCTGAATATCATTAAACAGTACTGAATTAGGAACAGGCTCCTCATAAAGGTCCTTATAAAATGACACCAATGAAGATAAAATTGTCATCAATTCTCAATAGTTTACCTGGTACAATACTAACTTCACAATATTTACCATACAATCCCAACTTCATAATAGTTTACTTGTAATAGAGATTTCTTAGGTATCACTATTAAGCACAGTATTAAACTCTATACAAGAAATACAATGTCTTGTAATACAAAAAAATATGATTGTGGGATGCACACCAAAAGTTCCAGGACTGGTTCAGCAATAAAGAGCAAGTTTATCTTAGTCCCAGGTCAGTATTGTCTCCTTCAAAGTAGTTCTCTTCAGAATAACTACAATGAGCCCGGCATTCTGACCACTGCTGGTAGTACCACTGGAACCCTTGTTTTAAGATCCTATAAGGTACCACCTACAATTCTGTCAAAATTGTGCAAACATCACTGAATCTCTGAAATCTGAGTGGCAATTTATCACTTGAAAACAAAAAGAAATTACAGATAAGGGCAGGGGAGTACAGAGTGTGTGGTACCACAGCTAAGTCAAGCTTAGTCAAAAATTCAACTGGAACACACAAAGCACTGTGCAACAATGCACTGCAACAGTGCAAAACCTTGATTGCACTACTTTTCCAAATACTTTCCTCAATGCCTTCCCTAAAATGACTACTAAGGACCCACCCTCCTTTCCATGTAAAATTTGTCAGCAGAATTAGTTCTCACAGGAACCAAATCTTGGTGAAAAACCCTCTATCATGCTCAAAAAACATAACCAACAAACTCACACTAAACCTGACCTGCCTTGTTGTTTTTGGATGTGGAGAAGATGTACTCCTGAACTGAGGTGACTGTTGCTTAGTTTCTGGGTTATATGAATAAACTCACCTTTCATCTCCTATTAGAACTTAAAAAGGAAGCTTTTGACCTTTAGTTACTGGCACACAGTCAAATGAGTTTTTTTTTCTGCTTAAGGCAGCAAACTTTACTGCAGTTTGCCATGCAAAGTTTCTGTTAACATGTGCTGGCATGGTCCATATGACAGGCCTAACATCCTAGGCACATCATTAATGGTATGTTGTTAGTCTTCGTGGATGACATGGTGCACTTTTTCTACATTACACTGGCAACCTTGAGGTCCTTGAGGTTGTCACAGACATTCCCTCAGATATGCCAGACAAACTGTACTTGCTACCTGGGAGTCTAAAACACTGATGGAACTGATAATTGGGTGACATTCAAGTCAAGTGGACCCAATTTCAGCGAAGTCCGGACGGTCTGTGACAGCCAAATCCTCTGCTTGCACCTTCACGATGGTGGGACTGTTAGTAATCTTGGGTATAACCTCCATGCACAAGTACATGGTGGGTGACCACCCGGGTGTGAACCAACGTAAGCAGGGGTCGAAGTGTGGCGACCACACCACATAACGCCGCCCCTCTATGTTACCAGGCAGTACTAGGTGGTAGATGACTCTCATCAACCGGTGAAATACCACCACTTTGCTTATTGGAGGCTTGAAGTGGTGGAACCCATGTTTAGTCTCTAGAGCTAAGTTCTGGTCAACCCTTCCTTATCTTTTCCATCATGCAGTATGATCGATGACTTTTGAGGTTATGATGAACATCGTGACGAGATCCAATATTCCTTACATTTCGAGGGTACAGGTCTAAAACGGTGTTTGCAGGCCGGCCGCTAGTTAGTACACTGGACCGAACCTACTGGTAACTCTCTAGGAGGCTTCTGGATCAGCTAGTGTATAATCTTGCTACCTCTACTCTGCCAGATAGTGACTGGAGGGAGTCCGAGTAGTGTGTATGCGGAGAGCATTGTTGAGGCCACGTTATGTCAAGGATCTGGGTATATTCTTACCACGTGTACGCCATATCAAAAAATTTCATTACTTCATACAGCATGTCCCACCCACTTCTTCTTACTATTGAATACAGCATGAATTGTCAAACTAATAGAGCAAGCTTATCTGCGAAAAGATCTAAACCTCCCAAGCACTTCCTAATTCATTTCACAAATATACGTGGTCTCAATTCTAATCTCAACGATGTCCATTTCCGCTTGCAGTCTGCCAAACCCCATGTACTTTTTCTGACAGAATCTAGTTATCGGTTGATTCAACTACTGCTCATCTCAGATGCCCAAATTATTCACTGTATCATTCCTTTCGCCTCAAAGGTGGTACTTGTGCATATGTCCGTTCTGATATTCCCTGTCAGAGACTTGGCAATTTGGAATCCCCTCTCTTTGATCTTCTCTGGCTTAAAATCTCTCTACCTCATTGCATTAAATTCATTTGTTGTCTCCCAACTCTACTAATCACTTGGAGCTCTTTGACTTCCTCTCTTTGCAACTTGACTTTCTCCAGTCCAACTTTTCTAACAGTGAGGTAATTTTCCTTGGTGATTTTAATGTTCACAACTCCAGCTTGCTTCTGTTTTCTAGTCACACCAACCCAGCAGGTTGAGATACTGAGGCTTTTGCAATTACTAATGACCTTGCACAGGTCATTAGTAATTGCAAATTGTTCATTTACCTACAAGAATACTGGACAATCCTAACCATACAGCCAATACGCTTGATCTTTTTCTCACAAACAACCCTTCTAAGTACATGATTGAAGTGAGAGATCCTTTAGGCACTTCAGATAACAACTTGGTGATTGTCTCTTCTCCAATGGAACCTTTATCTCATGGCTATTCCCAACCTCATGTTGTTTGGCATTACAAGAATGCAAAATGGGATGACCTGCGAGACTTCTTTTCTTCTTTTCCTTGGTCAGATTACTGTTTCAAAACTTCTGATGTCAACGTTTGCTCAGATAGTGTCAGTGAAATTATTCTTGCAGGAATGGAATCCCTTATCCCACACTCCACTTTAAAATCTCGTCCTTTATCTAAACCTTGGTTTTCCAATAAATGTGCTAATGGTGTTCAAGAGAAGAACATTGCATATCGTAATTGGCTTGTTTCTAATTCTTCAGTTTCATTTTCTGCCTACACCAAAGCTCGCAACAACTGTAAAGCAGTTATTAATCAGTCCAAACTAATGTTTGAACAGGCTAAGAGTAGAAAACTTGCTTCTTGCCCTAATGGTAGCCGAGCATTCTGGTCTCTTGCCAAAGTTATTGGCTGCAACTTTTGCCCATCTTTGCTCCCACCTCTGTCCAAACCAGATGGTTCTGTTGTCACTTCAGCCAAGGATAAAGCTGACCTGCTAGCAACCCATGTTTCTTCCAGCTCATGTATTAATGATCTTGGTAAAACACCTCCCACCATTCCCAACACGCTCTATTCAATACCTCCTGTAGTCTTCCGTCAAAAGAATATCAGAAGGATTTTGATGAATCTTGATGCTAAGAAAGCTCCAGGTCCTGATGGTATTTCTCCACTTGTTCTCAAAACCTGTGCTCCTGAACTTACTCCTATTCTTTGCCGCCTTTTTTCACTTTCTTATTCCTTCTGCTTGGAAATTTGCTCATATCCAGCCAGTTCTTAAAAAGTGACAAATCCCTCCCATCCAATTATCGTCCCATTGCAATTACTTCTACTCTTTCTAAAGTAATGGAGAAATCAATTAACCGCCAACTCTTAAACTACCTAGAAACCTTCCATCTGATCAACGATCGCCAGTATGGATTCCATTGTCGATCCACTGGTGATATTCTGGCTTATGTTACCCATTTATGGACTAATTCAATGGAAAGGTTCGGTGAAACACAAGTAGTTGCTCTTGACATCTCAAAGGCTTTTGATCATGTTTGGCATAAAGGTCTTCTAAACAAGCTTCCATCTTATGGTTTGCCAAAGGTTTTTAGTAATTGGTTATCCAGTTTTCTCTCTGATCGCTCACTGAGGGTGATGGTAGATGGCTCTCTGTCTTCTAACTTCTCCACTAATGCTGGTGTCCCCCAAGGTTCAGTTCTTTCCCCCACTCTTTTCCTCTTGTATATTAATGACCTTCTTCCATTGACTTGGAAATCCTATCCATAGTTCTGCCGATGACAGCACATTGAATTCCACTTTCCATTTTAAGAAACCTTGTCCTGCTCAATCAGCTTCAACTTCTTGAAAATTTGCTACTAATTGCTTAAATGCCTATCTTCAGGTAATTCTCCAGTGGGGCAAAGACAACTTAGTTGATTTCAACCCTTCTAAAACTCAGTCTTGTCTTATATCTCGCAAAAAGGATTCTTCTGCTCCTGTGCTTATCTTTAGTGACACTCCGATTTCTAGGCAAAATGATATATCTTTTGGGGATTACCCTGACTTCTAATCTCTCTTGGCACAAGCACATTACAAATATTGATTCCTCTGCATCTAAAAAACTTGGTTTTCTCTTTCGCTCTCGGCGTTACTTTTCTTCCAAACAGCTGCTCACTCTGTATAAATCGCATATCTGCCCTGCCATGGAATATTGTTCCCACATCTGGGGTGGTGCCCCCAAAACCGCTCTCAGGCTTCTTGATTCCATTCAGAAAAGGGCAGTTAGGTTAATTAATGATTCATCTCTAACAGAGTCTCTCCACTCGCTTTCTCATAGGCGTACTGTTTCTGCTGCATGCATCTTCTACAGATACTTCCATGGGCACTGTTCTTCTGAATTGGCTTCTATAATTCCCGCTCTCTCTTTCAAAACAGTCCGAACACGTGCCGCCACCAGCCAACATCCATTTACTGTCCAACTTCAAACCCACAGACCAACTTTTCATCGTCCTCATTTATTCATTCAACTGCCGTTTTCTGGAACAACCTTCCTTCATATGTATTTCCTGAAAATTACAATCTACAGAAGTTCAAGTCCAATGTCAACAAATATCTTCTTTCGTCTTCTCAACCTCCAACCCAAGCACGGTACTAAGTACTATAGATTCTAATACCTCTCGTGTTTGGAGTTCATATTAAAAAAAAAAAAAAAAAAAACCACATTTTCGAATAACATTTGACCACTTTTGGAAATTGAAAAACCAATCGAATGTCCATCTCCTTCTCATCATGTTATCGTCAAAAGCTGTTTTTGGTATTTCTTGAATGGATTTTACAAGAACCATCTCACAGAGAGCAGCATACCACAACTAAGTCAGGATTGGTCAAACTGGAGCACACACAACACTGTCATACTGCAACACCTTGATTGTATCACTTTTTCAATATGTCACCAGTCCGAGAAATTTTGGCTCACACCTTGTATGCCTGAAAGAGTGATACAATCCAGGTTAAGAACCATGATGATCTTCATTTGAATTTAAAGTAAAACTTGCACTAATCACAGAATGCAATAAATTCATATGTATTTAACTGGTTACACAACCATATAGCATGCCATAATGACAAAACTCATCAGACTAACTGATAATTTCTGTTGGCATTTGGTGCATCAGTTATTAACACCATATTGCACCACTGTATATTATGCCTATTGTTTGTTATTTGGTTTTTAGGAGCATTAGCAACTAAGGCCATATTGCTCCGGGGATATGCAGTGGTCATTCCTTGACCTTTCCGCATCCTCCGTATTTGGTGGTCACAGGCTCAAACCCCGGTCTAATCAAGAAGCGTGTGCTATGCACTGCTGCTCCTGCCCACCTGGCTACGGAGGTGCCTTAATATGCCTATAATACGTGTGTGTGTGTGTGTGTGTGTGTGTGTGTGTGTGTGTGTGTGTGTGTGTGTGTGTGTGTTCACTGCATGACCTGATTGTTTTGCATGCTGGAAAACCTGGAATAACTCAGAGGAGTAACTGTTCTTCTCCACTTGAGATCAGCTACAATAACTACAGTCTTGATTGAAGAGACCTCTAGAATTCCTCCTGCCATTAAGGACTCAAACCAGACTTCTCCAAACAAGTGATAAATAGCAAATCCACATCATCATCATCATCAATGTGGACTGTTTGTAATTAAGTAATACAATGGAACCTTGCAGTTCAAAGTTGTACTGTGCACCATTTGTGCTCCTAGCCACCAGTCTGAGAAATTTTGGCTCACACCTTGTGCACAAAGAGATAATTAAAAAAAAAAAACATTTGAGTGCACTCAATGTAAACAAGATATGAATAAAACAAATGTTTGAATGCAAACAACACATAGATATCATATGAATGCTGATTTGCATACACAATTTTAACAGTAATACTTTTCTCAAAGAGAGAAAATATATAACTTACCTGTTCTACAGAAACTATTTGATTTTGTCCCTGTAGGGAAGATACTAGAGTAGATTCATGTGAAAGAAATGTAGAATTTGAGTGTGGTTTTGATAAGGAAAGCATTTCATGAGATGGTTCCTGTGTTTGTGGTGACAGAGGAGGTGGTGAAGGTGAAGGTGTATTTTCGGGCACAATTCCATGTTCTTTAAGAATATCTTCTAAATTCACTGTAGGAGGCTTGGAAGGTTTCAAAGAACTATATGATAACGATTTTGGAGATGGCTGTGCCTGTATAGTTGTCTGGCTGGATGGCACACAGGTAGTGATAGATGGTGGTGGTGGTGGTGGTGGTGCTACCTGAATGACAGGTGGTTGTTCTGGATGATTTTGAAAAGGCAAACCAGGACCTGCAAAGAGATGTTGCTGTTGTGGAGGTAATGTTGTTTGTGGTGGTTGAAGAGAAAGACCTGAAATAACACTCTGACCAGCAGCTACAACACCAGGTACAGAGACTGTGCCGGGACCAATCTGTGTACCTCCTAATGTAGTATTCTGCAATGCAGTCTGCAGTTGGGGTATAGTAATAGCTGGGCTAGGAGCCAGAGCAAGAATGTGACCTTGAGGCGTCTGAATTTGCTGCAGCTGCAATCCTTGATTAGTACCCATAACCCTTGGTGCCAAAATAATATTTGGCCTAGCTAATAATCCTTGCCCTTGAGAAGCTGAAGGTACCACGGTATTATTCGGAATTGCTGTTGTAGATAGATTGAGACTTGGAGAAGCAATACCAGCATGGGCTATATTATTTGGAATCATTATAGTCTGCTGTCCAGAAAGAGGTGACTTTGTTTGTGTGAACAGAGCCTGAGCAGTCTGACTTGGAGCTTGAAGAGCTGCAATTAATGTTGCATTATTCTG
The DNA here is from genome assembly GCF_048544385.1 of Mastigoproctus giganteus. NCBI lineage: Eukaryota > Metazoa > Arthropoda > Arachnida > Uropygi > Thelyphonidae > Mastigoproctus > Mastigoproctus giganteus. The sequence continues at coordinate 129,227,430 of NC_143578.1, forward strand.
AGCACCACTAGGGTTTACTGTTTGTCCTGATGATGCACTCACAGGAGGCCTTAGAGTCAACTGTACACCCTGCAAATTTCCAAGATTACCCTGAATTAAAATAGGACTCTGTCCTACTGCAGGAATAATTTGGTTAAGTACAATTGTGCCCTGAGGTCCACTAAATACGCCTGGTTGTCCTTGACCTATAACTAGCTGACCGGCAGCACCAGTTTGAAGTCCTACACCAATACCTCGCTGAGTTGGTGTAACTGTTGCAGCCCCTGCCTGCTTCACAACAGGAGCAGAAAATTGGCTTGCTGTAGCTCCTGTAGGTTTTGGAAGAATCTGTTGTGGCAATTTTGGCTGAATTGGCCGCACTGAATTTTGAGTTGTTCGTGATGGAACCGATGCACTTTGCTGTGGAGCAGGTAAAATCTGGACCAAAGGCTGTGCAACAGGAACAGCAGTTGTTACAGGAACAACTGGGGCAGACACAGTGGACAGCCGTGTTTGTTGAGACTGGGAAGCAGGAGGCAAAGACTGCTGAATGAGAAGCTGTTGTAGTTGCTGCTGCAGTGATACTTTTTGTGAATATGGCTGTTGGGAAGTTAAGGCTTGTACTAACTGAGTAACATTATTTGATGATTGCATAAGTTGACCGTGCTGTTGTTGCAATGCTATAGAAGATATGGACTGATTTCGTCCTGCAACAGGAGAAGGAGCTGGTGGTATTGGAGACCAAGAAGGTGCTGGAGATGGGGTATGGGAAGGTAATGGAGATCTAGTCTGCTGAAGAGGTGATGGTGGAGGCATGCTATGCACAGAAGATGGACCTTGACTTGGTGATTTTATTGCATGGGACAATGGGGTAGCCGAACGTGGTGCAGATCCTGGTGAGGGCTGATGAAGAGACTGAGATGCTGGTGAAGGGATATGGTGTATGGTGGCTCCACTGGGTGATGCAGTATGATAAGTTGCAGGACCTGCAGATGATGCAACAACAAATGACAACCCCATCCCTGGACCAGCCCCAGTTGAGCAAACAGGCGCTTGGCCAAAGAGTCCCACTGTTTCAACTGGGTAGCTGAATCCCATTTGTTCTGAGGACGGCTCTATTCCTGGCCCAAGGATGGCAGTAGGAAGGGGATGGTGAGTAGTAACAGTCACATGAGTCTGCCGAGCTAGCTGGGGACTTTCCACTGCAGATTCCGAAGACAGACCATCTTGCTGGTCCTAGAAGTAAGCAAAAAGGAATTTTTTTTTTTTTTTTTAATTCAGAGCCCAAAACATTGTAAACAAATGCAATTAAATGTTTAAAACTAGCAACTGAATACTGACAAAGTGTTATAGAAAATTGAGCCACATTATCCAGTCAGTGAACACAATATACTTTGTAATGGCAATGGGCATATAAAATCTAAATATATGGAAGCATTTGGCAAGTCTAACGTAGAGGTGTGTGTGTTGCCTTTATCAACTGTAACATGCAATGAGCATTGCTTTTACCCCAGAAACACACAAATGTTGATTTTTTCCATCACACACACACACACACACACACACACACACACACACACACACACACACACACACACACACACACCTATGTCAGACCCAAACCGCATTACCAGTATAGCCCACATTCCTTTCTATCCAGGGTCTGCTAGGATTTTGCACAGTTACAACATTAACACTGTGCATGTTCCTGGTAAGAAATTACAAACTCCCTTTAAAAACCCCTATACCAGCTGTGCACTGAGGTAGGGTAGTTTATAGTATACCATGTTGAGACTGTAATGTGAGCCATATCAGTGAAGCCGTCCATTGTCCGAAGGACTGCTTTAAAGACATTAGATCCACTGAGAATGCTGATTTTAACCAATGAAATAGCCATGCATTGACATAAACCCCAGCAAAATGATGTTAAAACGATAATGCATGAAATTTCAAGATCCGCTGCTGGTTGAAATTTGCTCATATATGCAGCACTAGACATACTTTGAACAGAAATTGTGGTATACAAATAC